>NC_086447.1:311531451-312157701 GCF_028390025.1 Pseudophryne corroboree | reverse complement strand
TTATCATTAATATATTATATTACACACAATGATATCTGGAGTCCTGCTTCTTTAATGGTCTCATACCTCAAATCCTGGGAGGGATTAGAAAATTTTGATATTTATTTTAGGAGTTCCTTTACAGCTACCAGAAACGTAATGTAAATACCAACTACGGATATATAGGAACTATATACTCCTGATACACTCCTTACCACCCTGTAACTTTAATAGCAATATATGAGACAATCCGGTGACATCTAGTGCGCAGCAATTTTATTTTTAATCACGATTTCTTTCTTATTTACACTATTCTATTTTTCCTTTTAATATTCGCTGGTTTTATCATATATCATAATAAAAGTGATATTTTAATAAAAGATTGTGTGCACCACTATAGGGCATTTCGAACCCTTTCTCTACCTTTCTCATGCCGGCGTCTCACCAGCAGTTGAGTAGGTAGGGACTTGACTATGGGATTATTACCCAGAGTAGTGACAGTACCCATCCTTTTTGGGTGACCACCTTTTTTTTTTATATTTCTTTTTATTAGACACCCGTAAAGTCACGTCATAAATAACAGGAGATCAACATCAAAAACATTCAACAATGACAGATAATCAAGTTCAAAATGCATAAAATGCAGAGTATTGAAGGCTGTACTATTATTTTTTCTTTTTTATAAGAAGAGAGAAGAAAAAATTGAAATCAAGTATATAATTCAAACACAATTGAATAGCTACAATGCAGAGAAACAGAAGTCATCTAGGTGCATCATTGCCTCAATCAGTGGAAACAATAGTTGTAGAAGATAAACCAAGCATTACAAATGATAGGGAAGAGGAGAGAAAGTAAAAGAAAGAAATAGAGTTAGAAATAGAAAGAGAAAATAAATAAATAAATAAAAATGCCGGGGGGGGGGGGGGGAATCAGAGGAGTCAAACATCCATTCCGGAGGAAATATTAGATCGTGGTTACAGGACAGACGTAATTGTCCGCAATGTCAGGAGGTGGAAAGTCGATATAGAAATAAAGGTCTACAAATCAAACAAACGCCCCACTAAAAGAAAGTCAAGTAATAGTTCCAGCCACACGATTGGTTAAGTACCACGTTGTATCCCGAAAAACCTTCCAGATACAGTCACGCCTGTCCAGAGGTAAACCATCTATATAGGTGCCCCATTTTTTATGGAAAAGCATCACCCCAGTGTCAATCTGGAAAGTAGCCATTCGCCTCTCACAAAACAGTACTTCCAATACATCTGATTCCCATTTTCCTAACGATGCGGCTGTTTTATAAATCCAATGTCGCATTATCACCTGTTTCGCTACCGTGACCATCACGGTCAGTAAAGGAATCACAGGAGTGAGGTCAAACTGCAGCACCCAGGACGAGAAATCCGCAAACACTGCTCTTGGGAGGTTTAATTTAAGTAAACGGGATAAATACTGGAGGATCTTATACCAAAACCGTTTGATTTTCCCACAAAACCAAAGATTATGTGCAAGAGAAGCTCCACTCACTCCACATTTAGGACAAATTCCCAGTTCTCCAGGGCGGAAATGTTGTCTTTGGGAGGGGGACACATACATCCTGTTCATAATCCGCAAATGTATTTCTTGTAATTTAGCGGATTTTAGAGCCCTCAAGACCCACTCAGTGTTCGCAGAAATCTTGTCCATTGTAGGTGCCTCTGGGAATTCCCACTTCCACGAAGCAGAGAGAGGGGACCAGGAAGGGGCTGATACCTCAATCGGGTCATTGTAAAAATAACGAATCTTGAATGGATTATACTTACAAAACATGAGGGTGTCTAGCACAGCCCGAGCAGAAGTTGCCTTACCTAGGGGATCAACAAGAGATTTAATATAATGGCGCACTTGAAGGTACATAAAGAAATTGGAGAGGGGTAAAGAAAATTTATCCTGCAGTTGTGTGAAGCAAAGCATCTGTCCACCAGGATCAAAGACATCCCTGATTGTATGTATTCCCTTACATTTCCATGTATAAAAGTGTCGGTTATCTAAAGAAGAGGGGAAATTGGGGTTGCCCACAAGGTTATATATGGTGATTCAAAAGGGTCATTATGGAACATCTTATGAACAGAGACCCAGGCCTTATAAGTATCCCAGAATAAGACATTCGTCTTAAACTCCTGAGGAAGTTGAGACGGTGGGGTGTGCAGTAACGCTGCCGGGGAATATGGGGAAAATAGTGCCTCCTCCAGTTCCAGGTTTGTAAATAAGCCTGACTGTAATAGCCAGTCTGAGGCAAACTTAAATAAAGCAGATCTAGCAAACATCGTCACATTAGGCATACTCAGGCCTCCCTTTCGTTTATTCACATAAGTTCGGGCTCTGGGCATGCGGGGCTTAGCATTTTTCCAAATTCATTTAGAAAATAATTGTGAGCAGAGTAGGGAATCGTGTTTAGTAATCGTGACGGGGAGCATTTGAAGCACATAAGCTAGTTTGGGGAAGATAACAGCCTTTATCACCGCTATTTTACCCAACAGAGAAAGTTTGAGATCCTTCCAAGTTTTCTAAACGTATGTATTATAGCCACAAATCGTTCGGGAAATCCAAAACGTCTAAGTGTTTCAAACAGGTGATCCCACATCACCAAATCAAACGCCTTTTCAGCATCAAGCGATAATAGGAAAGTGGGACCACCTGCCTCCACACCTCCCAAGAACTGGAGGACCGACAGAACTTTGCGAATATTAGTTACCGAGTGTCTGCCTGAGATAAAACCGGTTTGATCTTTGTGTATTATTTCAGGCAAGACAGATTTCAGCCTATCCGCAAGCAATTTAGTAAACAATTTGTAGTCCACATTAAGCAAGGAGATAGGGCGGTAAGGGGAGGGGAGGAGAGGGTCCTTACCAGGTTTTGGGAGAACACGAATCAGAGCAGAGTTAAAGTAATGTGGAATAGTAAGATTCGAAAAAATAGAATTAAAGAAGGCAGTCAGGGAGTCAGCTATTTTAGGGGAGAGTAATTTAAAGAATTCCCCAGACAAACCATCAGGGCCTTGGGTTTTCAGAGGTTTAAGGGCTTTAATAGCCTCTGTAACTTCAGTGACAGTAACAGGGGCAGTAAGGGAATCCGATTGAGCAGAGGAAATCCAAGGTAACTGTAATGCCAAAAAGAGCATTTACTTGCCTGGTCAATATCACTATGTGAATAAAGATCGCTAAAAAAAGAGTAAAAGATATCAGTCACCACTTTCCCATCAGATTGTACAGTAGAAGTAGAGTCTTTCAGAGCCGTGACATGCTGTCAGCCCTTGTCAGACTGAAGTAAATTGGAAGCATTCGGCTAGGCTTATCCACATATTGAAAGAATTTGTATTTACCCGCAGTAAGGAATCTATTGTCTATATGTGTTAGAGCGTGGTCAAACTGAATCCTAGCATCCCTGAATTTGTTTGTTAGCTAACGTAGGTGAGGATTTAAAAGTTTGAAATGAGGAGGTGAGTGTAGATTGTGCTGCTCTATAAGCAGCATCTTGGTCCCGCCTATACTTTGACATGTATGTAATTATATCCCCTCACAGAACAGCTTTGGCAGTCTGCCAAAACAAGGCAGGGTCAGACATATGTCCTGAGTTACTAAGACAATAAGAATCCCAAGAATCTGTTAGCATGGATTTAAAGCCTGGAGAAGCCGCCAATTTGGCGGGAAATCTCCAATGTGAATTAGTACCCAAAGTGAATTTACCCTGTAATGCAATTGAGATAGGAGCATGATCCAAAATACTTATGGGGTGAATAGCTGCCTCAGTGATCCTGGGGGATAGATCAGTTGGTACAAAAAAATAATCGATACGGGAAAAAGAATTATGAGTTGCAGAGTAATAAGTATATTCCAGTTCAACAGGGTTGTAAAGACGCCATACATCCACCAGGCCCAGCTGTGCAGATACATAATCCAGATTGATCTTGGGAAGTCGGGCCCTCTGAGAAGAAGCACCCCTCCTATCCAAAACCAAAGAGGACACCAGATTCATATCCCCTTCAACAATAAGAGAGGCATGAGAATAAGGTCGAAGAAGATTCGTTATCTCTAAATAGAACAATTTATCATAAACCGCTGGGGTATAGACATTACATAAGGTTAATCTGGTTCCCTCCAAGGTGATATCCAACACAATATATCTACCTAAGGGATCAATAATCTGATGATGAATGTCAAACTCAACCCCCCTGCGGATGAGGATCGCAACTCCCCTCGCTTTAGAAGATTATGAAGAAAAGGCAATAACCTCATGTCTAAGCATAACAAGTTTAACATGTTCAGCGGGGGTTAGGTGTGTTTCTTGGAGCATTGAGATATCCGCTTTCACCTTATTTAAATATGTAAGGATACGTCTCCGTTTGATAGGAGAATTAATACCCCTAACATTCCACGAAAATATATTAAGATGTGACATCTATATCGTCAGCAGGAGAATACAGGAAGATAGCAACATGACTATAAACGGGAGTCAGTCCTAGATAAATAAACCAGCGCATCAAAAACAAAACAAATCCCCATCCTGTCCAGCAAAGCAGCTGCAGAAAAGAGGAAATAGAGAGGAAAGAAGAAAAAGGCAGAAAAGAAAGGAGACAAAAACAGTATATGAGAACATATACAACAGTGTACATCAACATAAACATTCAACATGGAACCGCTGCGATGTAGAACAAAGAACAATTAACAGGCAATACCGAGATAACAAATATAAGAAAACGACACAATGACCCTTACATAAAGAGAATAAAGCGCCATCAAAACCATCGAACTAGGAGTTAAATAAAACCCACCCCGCAATAAACAGGAAATATTAGCAATATCAACGAGTAGGAGAAGAAATGCAAAGTCCCAGAATCAGATGTCAGTCATTAGAATCCATGGATGGAGTAGATGGATGTGAGACCGAGGACGACTGCATTGATCCCTCGATTTCAGCCACAAAATCCTTAGCAGAGTCCACTGATGTGAAATCCTTCAGACCTTGTGAAGTGAAGATGCGCAGCTGCGCAGGATGTAGAAGGGCAAATCGGGTACCGCTTTTCACCAGCTTAGAGCATATTGGAGACATTTCCCTTCTGGCCCTGGAGACCTCCGCGGAATAATCTTGGAATAGGAACAGCCGCTGGCCATCCCATTGGAGAGGACCTTTGTTCCGAGCCGCAGACCATATAATTTCTTTATGTCGGAAGTTCAAGCACTTGAAGATAACCGGGCGGGGTCTAGATTGGTTAGAGTCACGTGGCGGACCCAGTCTATGAGCCCGTTCAATTTCTAACGAAGAGACCTCCTCAGGAATGCCCAAAAGGTCTGGCAAGTCGGAGAGGAGAAATTTTAGAAGATCGGGGCCTTTCAGCAATTCTTTAAGGCCAACAATTCTCAGGTTGTTATGTATCAATCTATTTTCAAGATCGTCCATCTTCATCATCATATGTTGGCGTGAAGAAGCTAGGGAGGCGACCTGTACTTTAAGATCTTCTATTTCCTTGAAGTTAACTCCAATCCTATTCTCGTTCGCCGAGATTCTGCGTGACATAGACCCAAGTTCAGACTTCAGATCCGACACTGCAGTCATGAATTTATCCGCCTGGGCTTGCAACAGAGGCTCCACAGTCTCCTTAATCGCTTTCACTATTTTCGAGTAGGAAGGAGGAGCGGGGGGAGCTTTTGGAGGCATGGTGGGCGATGAATCAGCTGCGGTGTCTAGGTGATCGGATATAGATGACGGTGGCGGGGATTCAGGGCTTGGTTCCCCACGCTTACTACCACTTCTATATCGTTTAGGTTTCGGTGTAGCAGAACTTAAGAATTTGTCCATAATAAGAATTACAAACTCATGAGGGTCGAACAGATGAGACGGTATGCCATTAGTAATAGAAGCTGAAAAAAACGTTACATCACAGCTATGGGTGGTGAGAGATTACATAGCGCAGTCAATGGGGGTCATCAGGAAAAAAGTGGAGCAAGTGTGATCCACCAAGGTGTCAGGAGTATTCAACTGCATTCACCAGGTACAATAATAACACCACCAGTATATATGGGGGAGTGAATAGTGAGATTGAGAGAGCGTGACGAACAGTAGCTATAGCAAAGTGTTTCAATAATCACGGCAATCCGACCAGCAGCATCATCATGTGGGCACGCTAGTTGAGGACAAATCAATAGGTATTGAGACAAACACACACCTCCCGCATATGGGGTGACGGGGAGGGGGGGTAGGAGATATAATTCACTTTGTGGCAACGGACTGGAGAAAAAGTCACTGGCCCTGAAGATCAACAATAAGGGTAATGAGGATGCCTTGAACCACGATAGTACAATCCGGAATGTATTCACTTGTATAACCAGATTTTATACAGCAGGGGATGACAAGATTAAGGACCCTGTATATCTGTGCAGCCACTGCAGGTAATTATATGCAGGGGACCAGGTGTGCTGAACTGGCTACCTTTATCTCTTAATGCCTGCACTCTCCTATTCCCCTAGGTCTTCCTCCTTCCTCCCCCAACTCCATTAGATGAGATATCAAGGGGGGGGGGGGGGGAGGTGCAGGGAAGGTGCAGCTGGATAGGAGAGAATCCGTGACAGGCAGGGGCAGAGCAATGTGAGCGCAGCGCCGGAAGTGCAGACCCACGGCTCTCCCCAGCTGCAACCGCCGGGTCCCGAATCCCGCTCCACAGGGCACCAGCAAGTGATCCTCAAGCTCTGGATCAGGTGAGGAGATGGGAGGGCTCCCAGTGATAACCGGAGGCGCCGGTGATATAGCGCCCCACGGAGCTTCTCAGCGGGCCGGAAGGACAAATCCAATCCGCAGCTCCAGCCCCCCCGTGCAGGCCACAACCCGCAGAGACCGAGTAAACAGTCCCCCGGCTCTGCAGACAAGCACCCGGGTACTCAGAGCCACTGGGAGGATGGGGTGGGTAGTAAGGGGCAACAATCTCTAGTGGCAGCCGATATAAAGGAGTTAGGGAGCAGAAGCCCTGAACTCCTGCATCCAGCCATCTCTCCAGTCAGGCCACGCCCCCCCTTGGGTGACCACCTTTTAGGATTGTGAGGGTATTTGTCATGGAAGGCACAAATGAAACAAGGCACATGAACATCAGAAGCACTAGTCCAAGATCTTTCCTCAGGGCCGTAACCCTTCCAGTCAATGAGGTACTGAAGTTGACCAAACCTACATCGAGAATCCACGATCTTGCCAACCTCGAATTAATTTCTTTGAGTTTCTACCTCCAGGAGGTTTAGGTAATTTAGAATGGAACTGATTCAACACTAGAGGCTTGAGCAAAGAAATATGAAAATAATTGGGTATCCGAAGAAAAGATGGTAACTTGGAAATGGCCCAATATACCACGGAGCATACTTCATGAAAGGAACATGTAACGTCAGGTTATGTGTTGATAACCATACAAGATCTCCTGGCTTCAAACTGGAAATGGCCAGACATCTCTTGTCAGCAAATCTCTTATATCGTACAGGAGCTTTTAGCAGAGACGACTGCACTTGCTTCCAGATCCTGGTGAATCGCTGAAAAAGAGGTGTCAATGGCAGGCATGCTCTGAGACAGCAAAGGTTGGAATCCGGGAATCCTTGGATGATACCCATGGACTGAGAAAAACAGAGTGGTTTGAGACAAAGAATGATAATGGAAATTATGAGAAAACTCTGCCATGGTAGTAGGTCTGGCCAGTCGTCCTGTGACGAGGATATGTACATACGGAGGAATGTCTATTTATTTGCAGAACAGAGAGCTCTCCAAAATTTTGCTCCAATTTGTACGCCCCTGTTCGTAACGATTTCAGTAGGAAGTCCAGGAGTGTGAATATCTCCCAAATGAAAAGATGTGCCAGGACTGGGACCAAAGGAAGACCATTTAAAGGTACAAAATGTGCCATCTCTGCAAAAGAAGTTAGATCCAGAATGGGTTGAACAACAGGAGTGGGACTGGAGACTTGGATTAGCCACTTCTCTAGTTAGGGGAGTGATGGTGCCGCTAGAGTGGAAAATCCATTAATGAATTTATGGTAATAGATTGCCTTCAGCAAAGTAGTAATAGTCCAGTTGTGGATGTCCTGTAATTTTTCTGGATCCATTTGTATATCTGAGCCGGAGATATTATATCCCAGAAACAGTACTGTGGGGACCTCAAAGATACACTTCTCGATTTTCCTGTATAGATGATTCTCATGGAGTCTGTGGAGTATTTCCCTGACATGGGTGTGATGAGTCCTGAGATCAGATCAAAAAATAAGAATATCATCTAGATAGACAATTACACACTTGTACAGTAAGTCTCTAAAAATCGTATTTACAAACTGTTGAAAAACAGCAGGGGCATTGCAGAGACTGAAGGGCATGACGAGACATTCATAATGCCCATCATGGGTATTGAATGCTGTCTTTACTCGTCTCTCTTCTGGATCCAACCAGAAATATATGCCCCATTCAGTTACAATTTAGTAAACACTGAGGCACACGGACTCGGTCCAACAACTCTGCAATAAGGGGTAATGGATACTGATTTTGACTGTGATATCATTGCAACTTCAATAATCTATATAATTTACAAGGATAAAAGGCCTCCATCCTTTTTCTTAACTGCTAGAGATGAAGAGGGTCTTATGAAACCTTTCTTGAGGATTTCCTTGATGTAATCTGACATGGCCTGAGTCTCTGGAAGGGAAAGAGTATACATACGACCCTTGGTAGTAGTCTTTCCTGGAATCATATCTATGGGGCCCGATTACTGGATGCATCAATGTAGACTTGATACACGGCAGGTAGACCAGCATTTTCGGTTGTGGTAGAATGAATGGGAATAATTGATTGCAGACAATGCTTAAAACAGTAGGGACTCAAGGCTGTAACCTGGACGGTAGACCAATCCACTTGGGGATTGTGTCGCCGAAGCCATGGAAGGCTGAGAACAACAATATGAGAGGCTTTTGGTATCACCAGGAGTGAGGTAAATTCAGAATGCGGAACCCCCACCCAGAGCTTCAGAGGGACTGTGCTATGGTTAACTATTGCGTCAGAGATGCGACTGTCATCCACAGTGGTAAGGACCAAAGACTGGGGAAGCATTGTGGGCAATTGATGCTTGACAACATAGTCCAGAGAAATAAATGTGCTGCTCCCCTAGAATCACGCAATGCAGTTATGGTCTCAAGTGCCCTGGGGTGTTCCAAAATAATTTTTAAATCTGCTTCAGGTTTCCTGGTAGATACTGGTTCCTCTCCTAACTTGACCTCTCCTGCAGAAGTTAGGAGTGTGGGTTTCCCGGATGAAGGAAACAATTTTTCAAAAAGTGTTCATATGATCCACAGTAAAGACAGAGATGATCCTTGCGCCATCTAAGACGTTCTTCTACAGAAAGACGGGACCAGTTGGTCTGCATAGGCTCTTCACTTGTAGCTGAAGGGGACACAGGATGAGGCATTGAACAAGGTTTTGAATGGTCAGCCTTAGTTTTCTCCAACATCTGCTCCCTATACCGCAGGTCATCTTTGTTGCATAAAGAGATAAGATCTTCTAGGTAATTAGGAATATCTTAAGTCACTAGATTGTCTGTAATTCTATTGGAAAGACCACTCCAAAATGCAGCAATGAGAGTGTCTTCATTCCAATTTAATTCAGAATCAATAGTCCATAACTGAATGACGTATAGGCCTAATGTCCTCCCACTCGTAATTTCAAAATATCAGTGGCAGCTGAGACGGTTCTACCTGGTTCATCAAAAATCTTCCGGAAGGAAGCAACAAAGCTGGCATAGTTGGTGAGCAGTGGGTCAGACCATTCCCACAGTGGAGATGCCCAATCAAGAGCTTGATCTGTGAGACACGACATAATATCTGCCACCTGTGTTCTTACAGTGAGGAAATTCACTGCTTCCAGCACAAATTGTATCTCACACTGGTTTAGAAACCCTCTGAAGTGTTTGGGATTTCCGTCAAATTTGTTGGGTGCTGCCAAAACTAGAGTAGAACTAGA
Organism: Pseudophryne corroboree; assembly: GCF_028390025.1. NCBI lineage: Eukaryota > Metazoa > Chordata > Amphibia > Anura > Myobatrachidae > Pseudophryne > Pseudophryne corroboree. The sequence continues at coordinate 312,147,718 of NC_086447.1, read as the reverse complement.
AGTAGAGGAAGTGGTGACCACCTGAACGGATGGAGAGACTGTAGCTGAAGTCATTGGAGGGCAGATGAGGATAGATTGAATCTAATCTAGGCGAGATATGTAAAGCTAGAGAGTTTTATATAGCTTCTTTGCATTCAGGCGATACAGTAGTAGCCGGAACTACATAGAAGGAACAATACTTTGGGTATGAAAATTAGAGACAGGTAGTTGGCGAATAACCAGAGCAGGGGCGCGGAATCTTACCTATTCACCAGGGATGCCTGTAAGAAAATTTGTGCTCAGTTGCTCCCGACGGGCCAGTCATGCCCCCCTGTCTGGGTCACCTGTGCTAGCACTAGAAAGTGAGAATGGGAATCAGTCTATGGACCGATGACTGAGGAATATCACCAATGATTAGGACTCTGGAGTGTCACGACAGGCCGGCCAATATCCCAGATACCTCAATCTGAAAATCACAGAACATAAACGTATCGACCCCAGACAGTCTTTTGCAGCTATCTGTATCCAGAATTATTAGTTGCAAACTCACTTATACTTCGTTACTAGTCTTGGCCTCACAGGCACGTCGATTCACCAAGAGACATGGAGAGTATGCTAGAATTAATTAACTTTTAACTTGAACAAAATCAAAGGTATGGTTATAAAAATGTAAATATTTTTAAAAATATGCAAACATGGACAGACATAAAATATATAAATCTAATAAAAATAATAGGAGATAATAATTCAGAAGCCCAACACTTACACATGAACTTAGGATCCTGATGTAAGGGATTGCACAGTTGAGCTTATCGATTCACCTCCAGCCTTAGCTGAACCCCATGAGAATGAACACTGACCCCTGTGAGAGAAGTGTGTTTAAAATTTCACAGCTGTACTTCTCCCTCCCATCTTTGTGTTTTTACCCAGCTCAATGCTGGACGCTGGACATGTCAGGGATCATGGGCTTTCTCCACATAGCTGTCTTGCAAGAGATTGGGGAGGGGGACACAAATTCCATTCTCTTTAAGGTGAAATTGTATTATTTTATTACTACTCCTGGCCCTTGTGACCAGACCTGGTTGTTTGGGGAGGAAGGCTTCAGTAAGTTGCTCTGTTTTTTTACAAGCACTTAGAGTCATACAAACTCAGAAACAACTTTGTTATGCGCTCCATACATTGCACCTCATTTTCTCCGATCTGATGATCAAAAACGCTATCACTTGACCTGGATTTTTGTCAACAGGCCCCTTTCAAACTGTGCCGCAACCCGACTTGCAGCACATTCACATGCAATAACCTGGGTTATTGCTGGTGGTCTGAAAGGGGTATGAATAAAAACCTCAATCTCCTCAATGAATGTATGTGCCCAAAATTAGTAGCAAAGTAATTTTTTAGATTAGAGATGGAATACAGTAACTGTAACTACCATCACTAAGCGTAAGATTGAGGCTATCAACACAGTTTCCTTATCCTCACTGTTTGATTCACTTTTCTATCCTATTCTCTCTCTCATGTCCTGAACAAGCTACTTCTCTATACAATGTCTCCCTTACTTCTGCTTTTGACTCTGTTGCTCAGACAACCACTATTCACCCTTGCAGATCAACACTTCAACCCTGGCATGCAAAACTCATCAGATATCTGCAAAAATGTTTACATACTGCCGAGCGACAGTGGAGGAAATCACGCTCTATGGTAGACATCCTCAATTCTATATTTATGCTCTCATCTTCCTGTGCTGCCCTTTCCATCACTAAACAATTGTATTTCAAGAACCTCATCTCCACCCAGTCTTTGAACTCCCGGCATCGCTTTGTTACTGTCAACTCCCTCATTTGCCCACCCCCAACTCAGCTACCCTCCTCACTCTCTGCCCTTGACTTTGCCACCCGCTTCACATCCAAAATTAATTTCATATATCAGGACATCACATTCCACCAGACACTCAACAATCCTCCCCCTTTTTTCAGTGACCACCTTCCCATCTTCCTACCAACCCTGACTTCCTTTTCCCTTGTTTCTGAAGAGGAAGTAATGGCCCTCATCCACCCCTCCACCTCCCAACTTGTCTCTATCCCCTCCCGCCTCCTACCTATTCCCATCCTGCCCACCTCCTCAATCCCTCTTATCACGCACTGCCCCCTCTGCATTCAACCATGCCCTTGTCTCCCCTATTCTTAAAAACATCTACCCTTGATCCTAACACTCTCTCCAACTACTGACCCATCTATCTCCTCACTTATGTCTCCAAACTCCTCGAGTGTATTGTTTACAACTGCATTACTGCCTTTCTCTCCTCCCACTCACTGCTTGACCCACTTTAGTCTGGCTTACATCCTCTCCACTCCACTGAAACTGCCCTCATGAAAGCCTGCAAAGACATCCTTGCTGCCAAATCCAAGTGTGACTACTCTCTGTTTATTCACCTTGACGTCTCTGTTGCTTTAAACAAAAGCCTTCATTTGCTCACTAGTCATCTCCAGATTGGACTACTGTAATCTCCTCAATTTTGGCCTCCCTGACTGCCGCCTCTATCCACTCCAATTTATTCTCAGTGCTGCTGCCCAGCTCATCTTCCTTTTCCTCTCCAAATGTAAGTCCACCTCCTTTCTCTTACAAGCCCTACATTGGCTCACCTTCCCTTTCAGAATCCAATTCATGCTTCGCACACTCACTTATAAGGCCCTCTCCCATTCCTCTCCCATTTACTTCTCTGACCTTATCTCCCTTTACACTCCTGCCCGATTGTCCTCTTCACTCCACAAATGCACACCATCTCTTTTGTCAACTGATTACTTCCTCCCATTCCTGTCTCCAAGATTTTGCATGTGCTGCTCCCTATCTCTGGAATTCTCTACCTCTCCTCATTAAACTCTACACCTCTTTACAAAACTTCAAATGGGCTCTCAAGACCCATTTCATCAAATCCAGCCATCTTTCATCCTAAACCTCACCTTCATACTTACTGTCTACCCCATCTGTGTAAGTTGTCACGAGCAGGGCATTCTCGCCTCATGTGCTTTTCCTTCTCTTACTTAGACTATCTTCTACTCCTTTGATCGGCACCTAGACCTTGGCTTCGGCCACCCTAATACTTATTTCAGTGTTATGCCCACTGATTCAGCAATGTTTATATACCTTGTACTTGCGCTACATTGTCTTGTGCTGTAAGTTGCTGTTTTTCTTGTTGTGCCCATTTGTTTATGTACTTTGTTAAAGTTATTAATATTTAAAAACCAGTGCAATCGTAAATGTAACCGGACACAACTCTGATGAGGAGAAGTGTAGCACTTAACCTTAACTGAACACGTTACAAGTGTACTGCGCTCCAACCCGCAAACATTTAATAATGTAAAAAGGGAAAAACAGATACAGATCGCAGTAATAATTGATCAAACAATAAACACAATTATACAGAGAAATGCAAGTACAGTATAATACACCAATAAGGGCTTACAGGCAACAGACCAAATACATACACTGGCGCCACTGAATCCAGGTCTCAGTCATCTAACAAGATGACCTCTGAGAAAGGTGACTGAAACCTCGGCCAGGTGCGTGTCTTTTTATACAATGTTCCAAAAACAGTATAATGGGGAATGTAAGCTCTTCTTCCATTGGTCCACTGGCGGGACATATTCAGTACACCGAGGGTCGTTGGTCAGTTTGAACACTGGACGATGCCTAATCTTGGGATGTGATTACAGTTGTTTACCTCTAGGCTCCCACCTAATGACCAGTTCAAACCAACCACAGTATCATACAGGGTTTTGATATTAGTGTGTAGTGTAGATGAATCAGCGTGGCTGATTCGGTGTGGGATGAAAGATTTCAAAGGGTGAAAATTTCTAAGGGTGCCGTTTATGACTTATACTGGACGGAAACTGAAAGGAAACACCAAATGAAGGCAAAAAAAAAACCTTCACAAACCAACAATACTTGGACTGCAGCTACAAATGTTTGTCCACTCCTAATATTCTCCAATCCTCACTTACTCAGGAAACTATACATTCACTTTCTGCAAAAACACCTGCAATGCAAATTTGACTCGGACCCTGCAAATACCTGGAAAACAAATGTTTAATTGAGAAGCATTGTTAATGAAGTAACACTGACTTACAGTTTGCTAACACTGTGTAATTTTCCATCTAACAGCAGCAAAATATTTGATTTACTGTTAACCTGTATACAATAACCATATTTTACATACTTGCAAATCGTACTTATTTCTGCATATTTCACTGCTTTCTCATTCAGCCACCACTCTTCCTCCTATTCTCATTTTACTACCACTATTTACCCCATCCACACTATGGCCAGGCTGGCAACCCCCATTAATCCTTGTCTTCCTAATCCTTTATTCTGTCCCCTGGTACCACCTCTATCCCTCTCTCCCAGTCTCCTACATCTCATCCTCTCTCCTCTGTCTACCATCCTCCCCTCTGCCTCCCTTCCCATTTTCTTCTGTTTCGCCATTGCAATTAACTTCTGCCCCTTCACAGGCTCTCTACCCCACCACTCAACCCTGCTCTCTCCCTCCTCTGCCTGTCACCTCACCTCTCCTCCACCAGTATCATACAGCACTCCCTCCCTGCCTCACTCCTGCATTCTCCCTTCCTAGCCAAGTACCCAGCACCATCATTACACCCTCTTTATCCTTCCTTCCACATTAATCTTACCTCAGCGCTACAGCAATCCTGATAATCTCATTCACATCTCTCCCACAGACTCCTACCCCCTATCCTGTGCCCTCTGTAATGCCAGATCTGTTTGCAACAAACTGGCCCCCACTCATGACCTTTACATTTCCAACTCCCTGCACCTCCTGGCCATTACAGAAACCTGGATTACTCCCTATGAAACCACTTCTCCTGCTGCTCTCTCTGCTGGGGGCCTCACATTCTCACACACACCCCGACCCGGGGGTCGCCGTGGGGGTGGTGTTGGGATCCTTTAACCCTCAAGCTACACATACCAACTTATACCTCCAGAACCATTCCTTACATTCTCTACATTTGAGGTCCATGCAATACGCCTCTACCAATCTTCGAGTTGCTGTCATTTACCATCCACCTGGCATTTCCTCCAAATTCCTCAACAACTTTGCTTCCTGGCTACCTCACTTCCTCTTTACTGACATTCCCTCCACTATTCTAGGTGATTTCAACATCCCTATTGATAACCCCACAAAATCACCTGCCTCTAAACTCCTTAACCTCACCCCTTCACTTGGTCTCTCCCAGTGGACCACCTCACCCTCGCATGTGAACGGGAGCTCACTGGATCTGGTTTTCACTCACCGCTGTGATATTTCTGATTTCTCCAATTCCCCTTTTCCCCTCTCTGACCACCACCTGCTCTCTTTCAACTTATCTATCTCTGCTTCCCCATCTCTCCCTCCTAAGGCTACCATCACTAAGCGTAACATTGAGGCTATTGACGCCTCATCCCTATCCTCCCTGTTTGACTCGCTTCTCTCTCCTCTTCTCTCTCTCACATGCCCTGAACAAGCCATAACCCTATACAATGCATCTCTTACTCCTGCCCTTGACTCTGTAGCTCCGCCAACCACTATTCACCCTCGCAGAGCAACACCTCAACCCTAACACACCAAATGCACCAGATATCTTCAAAAATGCTCACATACTGCCGAGAGACAGTGAAGGAAATCACGCTCTAAAGCAGACTTCCTCCATTTCAAATTTATGCTCTCTTCCTTCAGTACTGCCCTATCCCTTGCTAAACAATCATACTTCAAAATCCTTATCTCTACTCAGTCTTCCAACCCCCGGGGCCTCTTTGCCACTGTTAACTCCCTCCTCTGCCCACCACCACCTCCTCTCCCTTCCTGATTGTCTGCGCTTGACTTTGCCACTTATTTCACATCCAAGATTGACTCCATACATCAGGACATCACATCCCACCAGACCAGCAACCTGCCACCACCTTTCTCTTGCCACCCCTCCCCTTCCCTCTTACCAACTCTGGCATCTATCTCCCATGTATCTGGTGAGAAAGTCATGGCCCTCCTCCATCCCCCCACAACCTCCCCACTTGACCCTATCCCCTCCCACCTCCTCCGCTACCTCTCTCCTTCTGCCTGTTCCAATCTTGCCCACCTTCTTAATCTCTCCCTCTCATCAGGCACTGTCCCCTCAGCTTTTAAGCACGCTCTTGTCTCCCCTATTCTTAAAAAACCTACCCTTGATCCAAACACTCTCTCCAACTATCGACCCATCTCTCTCCTCCCTTTTGCCTCCAAACTTCTTGAGTGTATTGTCTATAATTGCCTCACTGCCTTTCTTTCCTCTCACTCCCTGCTTGACCCATTCCAGTCTGGTTTCCATTCTCTCCACTCCACTGAAACTGCCCTCACAAAAGTATGCAATGACCTCCATGCAGCCAAAGCTAAGGGCCACTACTCTCTGCTTATTCTTCTTGACCTCTCTGCTGCTTTTGACATTGTGGACCACCCTCTCCTTCTGCAAATCCTTCACTCTCTTGGTCTGCATGATACTGCCCTCTCCTGGCTGTCCTCCTACCTCTCTGATCATTCCTTCTCTGTCTCCTCTCATGATGCTACCTCCCTCCCACTTCCACTAACTGTTGGTGTCCCCCAAGGCTCTGTTCTTGGTCCTCTCCTTTTCTCTCTCTATACGTCCTCTTTAGGTGAACTCATTAGTTCTTTTAACTTCCAATACCACCTCTATGCTGATGACACTCAAATCTACCTCTCCTCCCTTGACCTCTCCCCCGCTCTCCTCACTCGTACCTCCAACTGTCTTTCTGCTATCTCTTCTTAGATGTCACAGCGCTTTCTTAAACTCAACATGTCTAAGACTGAGCTGAGTATCTTCCCACCCTACCGCACAACCTCACCTCCCACAATCTCATTATCCATTGATGGCACGACTATCTCCTCTAGCCGCCAGGTACGCTGTCTTGGCGTAATCCTTGACTCCTCCATCTACTTCAAACCGCACATTCAGCATCTCTCACAAACCTGTCATTTTCATCTCAAAAACATTTCCAGAATCAGATCTTTTCTCACCCAGGATGCCACTAAGATCATTATTCACTCACTGATTATTTCCAGACTGGACTACTGTAATCTCCTCCTAACTGGCCTCCCTGACAGTTACTTTGCTCCACTCCAATCTATCCTCAACGCTGCTGCCCGGCTCATCTTCCTCACCAAATGCACTACGTCCACCTCCCCTCTCCTACAAGCACTTCACTGGCTTCCCTTCCCTTTCAGAATCCAATTCAAACTTCTCACACTCACAAAGCCCTCACCCACTCCTCTCCCATTTACATCTCTGACCTTATCTCCCTTTACTCTCCCACCCGCCCTCTTCGCTCTGCTAATGCACGCCGACTCTCCTGTCCTCTGATTACTACCTCCCACTCCTATCTCCAAGATTTTTCACAAGCTGCTCCCTTTCTCTGGAATTCTTTACCTCTCCCCCTCAGACTCTCCACCTCTCTACAAAACTTCAAACACGCTCTTAAGACCCACTTCTTTACCAAACCCAGCCAAATCTCATCCTAACCCTCTGTTCCACGCTCTCTATGTACCCCATCTGTGTCACCCCTGTCTGTCCACCCCTCCCCTTAGAATGTAAGCTCTCACGAGTAGGGCCCTCTTCCCTCATGTGCTTATCCTTTTCTTACTTTAATAATCCTCAACTGCCCAAATCCCGCAGTTTTTTGGCCACCTTGGAACTTATCTCTATGTTGTTTACTAGTGTAGTTATGCTTAGTTACCCTGTACTTGTCCTATATTGTCTTCAACTGTAAGTCACTTTTTTCCTGTTTTGATTATGTGCATATGTACTCTGTAATTGGTTGCTGCGGAACCCTTGTGGTGCCATATAAATAAAGGATAATAATAATAATATACCTGAATCCGGTATCGCTAATAACTTGTTGTCGCAATATGTGACAATATCCTCACAACCACCGGATTACTACTTATATGATCCTGAACAATTTGATCCCACACATGGTGTCATTATGCAGTCCCATCCCTGTATTACACGTATGGCTGGATATCTAATGACACTATATATATATTGTAACACTGTAGGGGTGCAAGGTGCCTTTTCCTGGGGAATATGGCAGGACGCAGCAGCTGAGGAACAACACAAGTCCAGTTTCTGGTACAACTGACCCCGGCCAGTTTTATTGAAACAGAAAATAAAACAAACCCCAAAATAAAAATACCTTGCCTGTCCGGCACTAACTAAACATAAGATGTTCCTAACTGTCACTAAACAAAACACAGAGTTCTTCAGTACATACTGTATAGCTTACTTGCATCAGAAAGCGTGTCTCTCACACACAGATCCTGCAGCCTTCCCAGGCAGTCTGCCCATACTAATCAGGTTAGAAGCACTATATCACTCTTACACAGCTGAAACCCTGATTAGCCCTCTGTGAGGCCAAAGACCCGAACTGGGCCCAATGTCTAGAACTCGCCTTATCTCTCTCTCAGAGCCTTTACCCAGCTTTTACAGCAAACTGAAAAGGTTCAGACAAAACAAAAAGCATTTTTCCTAGAAGTTAACATTTTCTAAAACATGTAAGACAAGAACCTGGGACAAATATACCTGCCCTCAAACACTATCCCAGTGTTCTTGTCACATATCCCCCTCCCCTGTTTCGACCTAGGGGCCGGAACACTTGTAGCCCCCAAACAGAAGATGCGAGACAATGCATCTGCGTTGGCCAATTGTGTTCCCGGTCTATGTTCGACAGTAAACTTAAAGTCCTGCAACGCTAGAAACCATCTAGTTACACGAGCATTCTTGCCTCTATTTACATACATCCATTTTAAAGGGGCATGGTCTGTCACTAGTCTGAATTGTCTACCCAAGAGGTAATATCTCAAGGTATCTAGTGCCCACTTAATGGCCAAAGCCTCCTTTTCCACAATGGCATACCTTTTTTTCATGCTCATTGAGTTTCCTACTCAAATAAATGATAGGGTGTTCGTCCCCATCTCTGGTTTGGGACAGCACAGCACCTATCCCTACCTCTGAGGCATCTGTCTGTACCACAAATTCTTTTGAAAAATCTGGTGTTATCAACACCGGTTGTGAACACAAAGCCACTTTTAACGCTTGGAACGCCTTTTCTGCATCAGGGTTCCATTTCACCACATTTGACTGCTTCCCTTTGGTAAGGTCTGACAACGGCACCGCTGTGGTCGCAAAATTAGGAATAAACCGTCTATAGTACCCAGTAATTCCCAAAAAAGCCCTTACCTGTTTTTTATTCACTGGACGAGGCCAGTTTTGAATAGCATCAACTTTATTCAATTGGGGCCTAATCAGACCTCTGCCTATGGTGAAGCCCAAGTATTTGACCTCCTCCATTGCGAGGCAGCACTTCTTTGGGTTAGCAGTTAACCCTGCCTCTCTGATTGAGTCCAGTACTGCTTGTACTTTAACCAAATGTGACCCCCAGTCTGTACTGTGAATTACCACATCATCCAAATAGGCAGCTGCATATTTTCTATGGGGCCTCAAAATTTTATCCATCGCCCGTTGAAAGGTTGCTGGAGCCCCATGCAACCCAAAGGGTAACATCTTATACTGGTACAGCCCCTCCGGAACCGAAAAGGCTGTTTTTTCTTTGGCGCTATCAGATAAAGGTATTTGCCAGTAACCTTTGGTCAGGTCCAATGTGGTGAGAAACCTGGCTGTTCCCAGCCTTTCTACAAGCTCAACCACACGGGGCATGGGGTATGCGTCAAACTTGGACACCTCATTTAACTTACGAAAGTCATTACAGAAGCGTATGCTACCGTCGGGCTTCGGGATGAGCACTATGGGACTGGACCACTCACTGTTAGACTCCTCTATGACTCCAAGTTCTAACATGTTTTTAACTTCCTTAGAAATAGCTTCTCGCTGAGCTTTAGGAATCCTATATGGCTTTAAATGAACCCTGACCCCTGGTTCTGTGACAATGTCATGTTTTATTATGGTCGTTCGGCCAGGCAGCTCTGAAAATACCTCCCTATTTTGGATGAGAAATTCTTTAACCTGATTGTTCTGATCAGCTGATAATGTCTCTGACACCTTCACTGCGGGAAGCAACCGGGGTGAAGACACCGAAGGGCAAGGCTCCGCTGACAGAGACAACCTATCTTTCCAGGGTTTGATTAAGTTAACATGGTAGATCTGTTCGGGTTTTCTCTTTCCCGGCTGGTATACTTTGTAATTAACCTCATTCACTTTTTCCCTAATCTCAAATGGACCCTGCCATTTAGCTAGGAATTTGCTTTCCACAGTGGGTACCAAAACAAGAACTCTATCTCCAGGAGCAAATTCCCGTATCTTGGCACTCCGGTTATAGACCCTCTGTTGAGCACTTTGGGCCTGTTCCATGTGCTCTCTGACAACAGGTACCACGGCTGCAATCCTATCCTGCATTTGTGTTACATGCTCAATAACGCTTCTATAAGGAGTGGGCTGTCCTTCCCACGTCTCTTTGGCAACATCCAACAGCCCTCTGGGGTGTCTACCATACAACAAATCAAATGGAGAAACCCCCGTAGAGGACTGAGGAACTTCTCTGATGGCCATTAACAAGTAGGGCAACAAACAATCCCAGTTTTTCCCATCTCTCTCAACAACCTTTTTTAACATACTTTTTAATGTTTTATTAAACCTTTCCACCAACCCGTCAGTTTGGGGATGGTAGATGGACGTCCTGAGGTGAGTGACCTTAAATAACTTGCACAATTCTTTCATGATCCTTGACATAAATGGAGTACCTTGGTCAGTCAAAATTTCTTTTGGTATTCCCACTCTACTAAATACCTGCACCAGCTCCCTAGCTATCGCCCTGGTTGTGATAGTGCGTAAAGGGACAGCCTCAGGATATCGAGTGGCATAGTCCATAATTACCAGGATATACTGATGGCCCCGAGCAGACTTTAACAAGGGCCCCACGAGATCCATGGCTATTCTGTCAAACGGGACCTCTATAATAGGCATGGGAACTAGTGGGCTCCTGAAATGGGGTCTAGGGGCATGATACTGGCATTCAGGACAGGAAGAACAATATTCAGACACTTCTTTATAAACCCCTGGCCAAAAGAACCTTTGTAAAACTCTTTCAGTGGTTTTTTCTGCCCCTAAATGTCCTGCGGTAACGTGACTATGAGCTAAATCTAGTACCGTTCTCCGATAAGGCTGGGGAACTACCAGCTGTTCCACCACATCCTCACCCCTTTTGACAATGTGGTACAAGAGCTCATTACAGATGGCCATGTGGGGATACGTAACCCTGTCACCTGGTACCACAGGTTCCCCATTAACAATCTTAACATTCTCTCTAGCCTTTATTAAGGTAGGATCCTTTAACTGTTCAGACGCAAACAGATCCTTCTTTACCTCCAGGTCAGGCACGCTTTCAGTTCTAACTACTATGTCTCTGTTCCCGGCAAGAGGGTCCTCACTGGACTCCCCATCTGTCACTTCCCCAGCCAAACTAGCAAAAGGCAAAGGGCCAGAAAGTTCCGAAGACCCACGTACATCCATAAAATCACCGGTATTATCAACTGGCTTTTTACTTCTCACATCTGTTGATAACCGTGATTCCCACAGTTTCCAAAAATGAGGAAAATCCCTCCCTATTATGGCCTCATGCACCAAGGTAGGGACCAGTCCCACTTTAACCATTGCTGACCCACAACAAGTTTCTATATTCACCTCAGCAGTGGCATAATGTTGGGTATCCCCATGTATGCAAGTTACCCCAATAGGTATTTGCTGGACCTTTAAGGGGTTCACTAACCCAGCTTTCACGAGGGTAACTAAACTTCCTGAATCTAGCAAGGCCTCTACCCGGTTACCTTCTAAGAACACATCACACATTTGTTTTTCCAGCTCAGGTGAAGGTACCACAGTACAGGCTAACCTAGCAAAGAAAGATATTCTGCGACATTCAAAGGCAGCATCACATTGCATGGGTTCTTGCGTGACTGGGCAATTGGCAATAACATGACCTGGCATACCACACCTAAAACATTTAACCACACGATTATCAACCCATTTGGGCAGCATAGACCGTTCTAGCCCCATTGGCCTGTTTCCAGGGCCAGTGTTTACAGTCTCTCCAGCCTTGCGTTCTCTTAACCGCCCAGCAACGTTTTCCCACGGAACAGTCTTACCAGTCTTTACTGAAGGGCGCTGTCGAGGATCTATGGGTTGCTGGGTGGTCATCAGTAGTTCCTCTGCTGCCAAATACCTCTCTACCATGTCCACTAATTGGTCAGCAGTACCCGGGTTTCCATGGCTCACCCACTTGCGCAGGACCATGGGCAAAGATCTCAAGTAGCGGTCCATGACGACTCTTTCCACCATCTGGGGACCAGTTAATGTCTCTGGCTGTAGCCATTTTTTTGTTAGCTGAATAAGGTCGTGCATCTGGGAGCGCGGAGGCTTCTCCGTGGCGTACAGCCAACGGTGCACCCGTTGTGCTCGTACTGACAGCGTGACTCCCAGGCGGGTCAGGATCTCAGTCTTTAGTTTATCATAGTCCCGAGCCTCAGCAGGGCTTAAATCAAAGTAAGCTTTTTGGGGCTCACCTGACAGGAAAGGTGCCAGCAGACTGGCCCACTGTGCTTTCGGCCAGTTCTCACGCTCGGCAGTCCTTTCAAACGTGGTCAGATAGGCCTCCACATCATCAGCCTCTGTCATTTTCTGCAGGAAGTGACTGGCTCGTATAGAACTAGAGCTGGTTGGAGCACTGACGGCCACATCTCCAACCCGAGCTGCAAGTCTCTGCACCACTTCTGCTAAGGCCTCTCTATCCTGACGCTGTTGCCTGTAAAGTTCATCAACAACTGCCTGCTGTTGTCTCTTATTTTCCTCCATTGCCACCTGCTGCTGTCTGTTGGCCTCCTGCTGTAGTCTCCAATTTTCCTCCATTGCCACCTGCTGCTGTCGGTTGGCCTCCTGCTGAGCCGCTGTAGCTTGCAGCAAGGCTTTAAGCAGATCCTCCATGTCAACAGATTTTTCAGGCGGCTTTGCAGCTGCTTTCACCCAGGACATATATCAAACCCTCAGGGGTGAGTCTCAGTAACTTCACACTGGGCTGTATCTGCATAAACCACCGTTTTCTGCAGGCCTCACAAAGCTGCTGCTTTCACTTATGCGCAGAACGGCCTGCTCGCATTCTCCACCAAGTTGTAACACTGTAGGGGTGCAAGGTGCCTTTTCCTGGGGAATATGGCAGGACGCAGCAGCTGAGGAACAACACAAGTCCAGTTTCTGGTACAACTGACCCCGGCCAGTTTTATTGAAACAGAAAATAAAACAAACCCCAAAATAAAAATACCTTGCCTGTCCGGCACTAACTAAACATAAGATGTTCCTAACTGTCACTAAACAAAACACAGAGTTCTTCAGTACATACTGTATAGCTTACTTGCATCAGAAAGCGTGTCTCTCACACACAGATCCTGCAGCCTTCCCAGGCAGTCTGCCCATACTAATCAGGTTAGAAGCACTATATCACTCTTACACAGCTGAAACCCTGATTAGCCCTCTGTGAGGCCAAAGACCCGAACTGGGCCCAATGTCTAGAACTCGCCTTATCTCTCTCTCAGAGCCTTTACCCAGCTTTTACAGCAAACTGAAAAGGTTCAGACAAAACAAAAAGCATTTTTCCTAGAAGTTAACATTTTCTAAAACATGTAAGACAAGAACCTGGGACAAATATACCTGCCCTCAAACACTATCCCAGTGTTCTTGTCACAATATATATATATATATTTCACAGATTTTCGTCAGGATAAAAGGTAAGTAACACAGCCAAAACTTAAATACACCCACCAAGTGAAGACACCCCCCCGGCCCATCACAGACGCGGCCAGAATGACGTCACAATAACAAGTGAAAACCATCACCATTAATTACATACAGATGGAGATACTAAAGAATACATAGGAAAAAATATTAGCAGCATTCCACAATATGTAGTATACAGCTGTCAGCAATTGTTGCAAACTACTTAATAGAACTTGTAACGAATAACATCTTATCAATGAGGCTTCTACTAATCACCTTGGTAATTGATCCCAAATTTCTCTACAAACACTAACCTATTAGATATACAGCTTGGTTATCTCAAATATAATTAACCCTTTAACACTGACAATAGATAGAGATTCAAGACCTCAAGGGTAATAGTTAATTGATGTAATACAATTCACCATATGGTATATTTATCCTAAAGTTGGCTTATGGATGTAACCCCCTCTGATTACAAAAATACGTGTAAACCAGGATTCTCATTTAACCCTTTAGGGGCAAGGGTATTCAGTTTGAAAATCCATTTCTGCTTCCCGCTGCAAGAGGAGACGTGATCTGTCCCCCCCTCGTGGATTAGCTGGGATGTGATCTATGATTCTGTAACGGAGAGATGCTAAGTTGTGTTTGGCATTAAAAAAATGCCTAGCAACCGGCTGATCCGTTTTACCTTTCTCCAATGCTTGTCGTATTGAGGTGCGGTGCATAGTCATTCTTTCTTTAAACATCCTATCGGTTTGACCGATATACACTAAACTGCAGGGACAGATGATCATATACACCACAACTTTTGTGGTGCATGTCACCTCTTGCTTAATAGGAATAACTTTACCAGTGTGAGGATGTCTAAATGAACTGCCACTAAGCATATAACTACATGTGGTGCAGTTCGGGCATCTAAAACAGCCCAATTTCTTGGACCTTAAAAAATGTCCAGACAGCCGGTTTGGATCAGTAATGTCCGATTTTAACAACAAATCACGGAGGCTACGTCCTCTAGTATAGCATAATATTGCAGGTTGATAATGATTTAAGCTCGGGATCATTTTTCACAATAGGCCATAAAGTTTTGGTATGTTTTTTAATCATCTGACTGGAAGTATTATAATGATTAACCCAAATAAACTTAGATCTATCATCAGTCCTGTCAACAGAAGTCAACAGTTCACATCTTGATTTTTTAAGAGATTTAGTTTTTTGTTTCAATAGGCTGTTAAGATTATAACCCCTATGGAGAAATTTCAAGACCATATTGTCTAATTGTACAAGGGCTTTTTCACTGTCACTAGTAATACGCAGTACTCTCAGGAACTGCGAATAAGGTAACCCTTCCTTCAGCGGCAATGGATGGCAGCTCTGATATTTTAACAAATTGTTATGATCAGTGGGTTTAGTATAGATAATTGTCTCCACTCTATTATTAACCTTCTGAATTGTTACATCAAGAAAGTTTACCTTCTCCAGACTCATATCATAGGCAAACTTAATAGGATGCTGTCGTTCATTATGCTGGTCTAGAATGGATTTTAGGTCCTCAACAGACCAAGACCATATAATGAGTAGGTCATCAATATATCTTAAGAAGACCTTAAGATCCCTGATGATAGATACTTCTGAAAAAAAGATGTCCTTTTCTACCATGAACATATAACAATTGGCGAAGGATGGTGCCACGGAAGATCCCATGGCACACCCAGCCATCTGATGGTAAAATTTCCCATCAAAACTGCAGAAAAAGTTCAACATTCGGACCTTTATATACCTCATTATCCGTAATAAGTCTCCGAACAGCGCTAAGTCCCTGATCATGTGGGATACTAGTATATAAACCAGTTACGTCTACAGTGCACAGAACCGTATCATCAGTCAGATATGTTAATGTATTCAGCAAGACTAACAACGAGTTGGCATCTTTTAGGAATGTCGGTTCCCGCTGCACACAAGCCTGTAAAAACAAATCCAGATAAATTGAGATGGGCTGATACAATGATCCCCTGGCAGAGATAATTGGTCTGCCAGGTGGATTCACTAAAGACTTATGTATCTTCGGCAAGGTATACAAGGGTAGGGCAACGGGAAAACGCACTGTTAATGCTTTTTGAACCTCACTCGTAATAAAACCCTCTTTCACACCATCATCCAAGATCTTATCCAATTCCTTTTTAAATTTCAAACCAGGATCAGTAGGTAATAAACGATATACCTGATTGTCTGCTAACTGTCTATAGATGTCAGTGCGATAATCACATTTATTTAAAATAGTAATTGAACCACCCTTGTCTGAGCGACGTATCACAATATCATCATAACTTTGCAAATCTTTAATAGCTTGTTTCTCCTCTACAGACATGTTAGAGTACTTTTTTTTACACATTGGGACATCATTTAACACTGCATCATTCAGCAACCTTGAAAACGTTTTAATTGAGCCATTCGATGATGGAGGGTCAAATTGGAAACCAGGCAAAATAGCTTTTAATTTAGCAGGAATCTCACATGCTATATTCGACCCGCCAGCATCGTGTTTGGAAAAAAATTAATTAAGTCGTAGCTTCCTGTTAAGCTTGAAGCCCTCTACCCGCCATTTGAAAGCATCAAAACCAACAGTCGGCACAAATGACAAGCCATAATTCAGAACCTTTAATTCAGCCGAGGTTTGAGTCCTATTAGATAAATTAAATATTAAGTCCTCAGAGGGAGCGGTGGTCTCCAAGCCCCTCTTCTGCCTCTTGTTCTGCCCTGCCCGGTAAACTTTCTTGATGTAACAATTCAGAAGGTTAATAATAGAGTGGAGACAATTATCTATACTAAACCCACTGATCGTAACAATTTGTTAAAATATCAGAGCTGCCATCCATTGCCGCTGAAGGAAGGGTTACCTTATTCGCAGTTCCTGAGAGTACTGCGTATTACTAGTGACAGTGAAAAAGCCCTTGTACAATTAGACAATATGGTCTTGAAATTTCTCCATAGGGGTTATAATCTTAACAGCCTATTGAAACAAAAAACTAAAGCTCTTAAAAAATCAAGATGTGAACTGTTGACTTCTGTTGACAGGACTGATGATAGATCTAAGTTTATTTGGGTTAATCATTATAATACTTCCAGTCAGATGATTAAAAAACATACCAAAACTTTATGGCCTATTGTGAAAAATGATCCCGAGCTTAAATCATTATCAACCTGCAATATTATGCCGTGCTATACTAGGGGACGTAGCCTCCGTGATTTGTTGTTAAAAACGGACATTACTGATCCAAACCGGCTGTCTGGACATTTTTTAAGGTCCAAGAAATTGGGCTGTTTTAGATGCCCGAACTGCACCACATGTAGTTATATGCTTAGTGGCAGTTCATTTAGACATCCTCACACTGGTAAAGTTATTCCTATTAAGCAAGAGGTGACATGCACCACAAAATTTGTGGTGTATATGATCATCTGTCCCTGCAGTTTAGTGTATATCGGTAAAACCGATAGGATGTTTAAAGAAAGAATGACTATGCACCGCACCTCAATACGACAAGCATTGGAGAAAGGTAAAACGGATCAGCCGGTTGCTAGGCATTTTTTAAATGCCAAACACAACTTAGCATCTCTCCGTTACAGAATCATAGATCACATCCCAGCTAATCCACGAGGAGGGGACAGATCACGTCTCCTCTTGCAGCGGGAAGCAGAAATGGATTTTCAAACTGAATACCCTTGCCCCTAAAGGGTTAAATGAGAATCCTGGTTTACACGTATTTTTGTAATCAGAGGGGGTTACATCCATAAGCCAACTTTTGGATAAATATACCATATGGTGAATTGTATTACATCAATTAACTATTACCCTTGAGGTCTTGAATCTCTATCTATTGTCAGTGTTAAAGGGTTAATTATATTTGAGATAACCAAGCTGTATATCTAATAGGTTAGTGTTTGTAGAGAAATTTGGGATCAATTACCAAGGTGATTAGTAGAAGCCTTATTGATAAGATGTTATTCGTTACAAGTTGTATACTACATATTATGGAATGCTGCTAATGTTTTTTCCTATGTATTCTTTAGTATCTCCGTCTGTATGTAATTAATGGTGATGGTTTTCACTTGTTATTGTGACGTCATTGTGGCCTCGTCTGTGACGGGCCGGGGGCGTGTCTTCACTTGGTGGGTGTATTTAAGTTTTGGCTGTGTTACTTACCTTTATCCTGACGAAAATCTGTGAATAAGATTGAAACGTTGAACTCTAGATTGGGGTCCGTGTGATTATTTCAAGTCGTCGTGAGTGCCGCCTTTCCTTGCTATGTGAGGTGACTGACCGTTCCTGGCCAAATACACCCGGAGGGCACCGGACGCAAAATCCCTATGAAGTACAGAGTGGAGTGCCGGCTTCACGATTGATTGATTTATATATATATATATATATATATATATACACACACATACATGCACACACAGTTGACCAGCTGTGTAAAGACTATAGACTATGTGTAACTCATTGTGTAGGGGAAAGGCCAGTACTGTGTAAGCCATAAAGCCAGAATGCATAATACATTTGACATATCACTATTAATTCAAATATCAATGTCTGGTCTGTATTATATTGAATATCACTTAAGATGCACACAAAATTCTGGTATATGCAGGGGTGTGTTTAAGAATGCAGAATTATAGCACACAATCAGGAATCTTCTTATCTTTAGCAATTGTATGGTATCTGGCTTCTTGTTTGTTATACTGTAATTCAGAGACAATGACAGCATAGGATCAATGGGATTATCACCAAATCCCAATTGTTCATGCTAACAATTGAGGCAAACAATGGTATTTGCACATCCAATCAGTCAAAGGTCTATCTTCCATGAATAAAAGAATACCACATTTTATGACACTATGCTTGTTTGGACAGAACAATCTGATATGTTTAGGACACTATTTGATTTGTATTTCTGGTTGGAACACGTTTGAGTGTATATTTTCTGTAAGTAAGAAATATTTGCTATTGTGTTACAGTATGATATTTATTAACAAATGCGTCTTCTACCGTATTACCTATAGCATGCGTATTTGCCGCATACTTCGTAGACGCATCCATTAGTAAATGCCATAGTGTATTCTAAATATCGACATATGCAATTTGACTGTGACATCTTTGTTAGGTGCTGCAGAACCCTTGTGATGCCATATAAGTAAAATAATAATAATAATAATAATACTAAAAAACATGGGCCCTCATTCCGAGTTGTTCGCTCGCAAGGCGATTTTAGCAGAGTTACACACGCTAAGCCGCCGCCTACTGGGAGTGAATCTTAGCTTCTTAAAATTGCGAACGATGTATTCGCAATATTGCGATTACAAACTACTTAGCAGTTTCAGAGTAGCTTCAGACTTACTCGGCATCTGCGATCAGTTCACTGCTTGGCGTTCCTGGTTTGACGTCATAAACACACCCAGCGTTCGCCCAGACACTCCTCCGTTTCTCCAGCCACTCCCGCGTTTTTTCCGGAAACGGTAGCGTTTTTATCCACACGCCCATAAAACGCCGTGTTTCCGCCCAGTAACACCCATTTCCTGTCAATCACACTACGATCGCCGGAGCGAAGAAAAAGCCGTGAGTAAAAAAACTATCTTCATAGCAAAATTACTTGGCGCAGTCGCAGTGCGAACATTGCGCATGCGCACTAAGCGGAAAAACGCTGCGATGCGAAGAAAATTACCGAGCTTACGACTCAGAATGAGGGCCATTGGCCGCTTGTGTCCAATGTCACCACTGTGTTCTTCTCTGAATCAGGTCCTCAGTATTTCAATCACTTAAGGTGAGTACACACTAGACAATTTTGAAACAATAAAAATAAAACATTCCCTTAAAATTTTCCCTGCTGCAGAATGAACGATATAGAGCAGGGGTGGCCAACCAGTCACCGACAAAGAGGCAAGAAAATTATTTGGGTATGTCAAAGAGCCAACACCATGCGTGTAAAAATGGGCTGTGGCCTTATGCCTGCGAGACCATGGTCCTGGTATAAAATACATGAAAAAAGCCAGGTCCAACATAACATACATTGAAAGGGCCAGATCCACATTAAATACATTTTAAAAGCCAGATCCACATAAAATATATTGCAAAAAAGCAAGATCCACAAATAAAACACATTGAAAGGGCCAGATCCACATAAAATACATAGAAAAAGCCAGCCCTTGCCAACTCAAGAACCCCCCCCCCCCCCTCCAGATCTCAGGCAGCCCAGCACTCAGGCAGCATCCCCCCAGCTCTCAGGCAGCCCAGCCCCTCCCTCCAGATCTCAGGCAGACCAGCACTCAGGCAGCATTCGCCCAGCTCTCATTCAGCCCAGCACTCAGGCAGCGTCCCCCCAGTTCTCAGACAGTCCAGCACTCAGGCAGCATCCCCACAGCTATCAGGCAACCCAGCACTCAGGCAGTATCATTTCAGCTCTCAGGCAGCATCCCCTCAGCTCATGCAGTGTGGGTGCCTCCGTGCTGCAAGTGAAGCTTCCTCTGAATAGCTATGCGCTTGTCAGAGCAGGCAGGCTGTTAGTGTCAGGAGTAGGACCAGTGCCAGGTGCAGGAGCCGCATCACGCCATTGAAAGAGCCGCATGCAGCTTGAGAGCCGCGGGTTGCCCACCGCTGATATAGAGCATAAACACTGAGCGATATAGTGAACGATATCATTCATTGACGTCACACCTCCCATCCCTGGACATGCAGTCATGAAAGATATAGCCTAAATTGGTCAGCATGTTCAGTTGATTAAGATAAACTATAACAACCCATGGGAGTGTGCATCATTATTGTTATTGCATACACACTTGACGATATGCATGATAATATCTTTATTGTGCATATTGTCTACTTATATCGTCTAATGTGTATGCACCTTAAAGAAAAGATTCTGGACACTATCAAAACTCAGAAGCCCTCTAAAGTGCCAGAATCCATGTTCTACTTACCAGTTTGGCAGCTGTGATCCCAGGACATGGCTGTGGCGGTTGGCGGCACCCGTAGCACTATTCCCACTACTGGATGCCCCTGCTTCCATGGCTCCCATAAGGACATTTGTGCCACTGTGTTCCACATTTAAAGGGAAAGGGGCCTATTGGTCCTCTTCAGATCCTTCAGGTAGTTAACCCAGTGGCATTTTGACTAAAACTTCCATGCACACTCAGGATACTGAATATATTCCATGTTAATATATTCCAGCACCTGGAAGCTACCAAGGTGGATATTACCATTATCCCCAAACCAAATAAGGACTCATTGATCTGCTCCAAACACTACAACATACAAGAGAGCACAATGAATATTAATGAGATACAAATGTAATTGTTAATGTACAAAATAAAAGATAATGTTTCACAGTATTAGAAAGGGCTCTTTGCATAAAAAGAACTCAAATTGAGTAACTGGTGCAGTCCCACTGTTGCTCCTAAGCATATGCTGGATTATATTGGTGTAGTTCCAGATGTTCAGTTTATGATGCAAAGTGTTGTGGCTGGTTGATTTGTATTGCAAGCACAGCAAGTTGGGTAAATGTAGATTAATGGATCAAGAGCTCTCTATATAGGAGAGCTGTGCTATGCTATCACCTCCCACATTAGATGTATGCTCACCGCACGTTGGATGTGAATCCTCCCCGTAGGCAAGGGAGACCGCCGGATCTTTGAGCTGTGTATGTGTAGCGGGGGACAGTACTCACTTTCGCTCGAGTGTCCTCAGTCAGAAGCGGGAGTTTGTGGCTCAAGTGGGGAGGGAGGGTGCAGCTCTGCAGGCGGAAGATGAGCGGTATATGTCCACTTGTCCAAAATGATTCCCGCGGTGCAGGAGCAATATGCAGCTTTCGGTGCGTAGTGTACTGTAATCACCAGGGGATCCTTGACGCATTTCTCCGCTATCCCAAACAGGTGGTTTCATCAGAAGGTTGTATTCAGTGTGCAAAAAGCCCCATATTTAAATGAGAATCCTCCAATAGGAGCATGTTAATTTGTGCAATGCAGGTGGAACCAATTAGTATCCAGGTTTGTTTGTAAAGGTTTTTATGTAACCAGTAATTTCTCCCTGGATTTATTACATAAAAGTAGCAAATGATAGAATATGGATAATACATAGGCATCTCACTACAGAAATAAATTAGTATAGCACAATATAAAAATATATAAAAAATAAATGGCCATCAGTCTGAAGCATTGTTGGATAATTAACAAGAGAACAAAAATGTCAGATACTCAACATTTTCACTGTGATTTCTGTAGCCTAGTGGGCTAAGGCTGCAATTCACTAAACAGCGAGACCCAGCATACTGGGTTCAAGTTGTGAAGATCTCTTCAAGTTGTTAATTTTAATTTTATATTAATTAACATTTTTATTTTCATTATTTCCTGTGTCTAATTTATATTATTATTATTTATTGAGTATATCAGACACATTTGTAATTGTGAAGATTTATTTTTAGATCAAAAAGATGTTGATAATAAAAAAGAAAATAAGCAACTGCTGAAGGACAACAGCAGACAACTTTATACTGATAACTTCTAGTGCTCAAAAAAGGAAAAGCCCAGATTGGAGCAGTAACTAGTAATGATCACTAAAAGACACAGTAACTACTTAAAGACACAGTGACACATTTTTTAAGAATATGTTGAATTTGTGTATCAAAGATGACTAATATAGCGCTCTTTGAGCATAAAAGAGTCATATAATTAATATTAATAATACATAGGCATCTCAGTACAGAAAGGCATTAGTATAACACAATAATAAATGCATACCTCCCAACATGACCCTCTCCAGGAGGGACAGAATGCTCTGCTCCTGGACTTCCCTCCTAATTTGATTTCCATCACCTGTGCTGAAACACCTTTCTCATCCCTTAACGCAGGCATGTCCAAACTGTGGCCCTCCAGCTGTTGAGAAACTACACATCCCAGCATGCCCTGATACAGCTTTAGCATTCTCTGACAGCAAAACTGTGTCAGGGCATGCTGGAATATGTAGTTTCCCAACAGCTGGAAGGCTGCAGTTTGGACATGCCTGTCTTAACCTGTTTAAAACAGGTGCCGGCAATCTTAAATTAAGAGAATAGTCCAGAAGCAGAGCATTGTGTCCCTCCTGGAGAGGGTCATGTTGGGAGGTATGCAAATGGCCATCAGTCTGAAGCATTGTTGGATAATCAACAAGAGAACAAATATGTCAGATACTCAATGTTCACACTATGTTTCCTATAGCCTAGTGGGCTAAGGCTGCGTTTCACTGACCCAGCATACTGGGATTGAATTCCCTATTGCCATCCTTGATACATCCAGATCAAGTCAGCTTTGTCCTGTCCAGGCAGCTGCTGGATAACAATAGAAGCACAACTGATAACATATCAACAGCCTTAAAATTCCCTCCCTAGCACTCTCTCTGGATGTGGAGAAAGCATTTTACAGGATCACTTTCTGGCAGCTTTTTACAAGCTTTCTTGGCCCTTAATCCTCAACCGTTCTGCTTCCATGGCAGGTATTTTGTCTGATAGTTTTCCTATCAGTAACAGAACCAGACAAAAGGTACAAAACTGCTGAATAGTGCCTCAGATCATGAATATAATTTATATATTTGTACAATTGT
The DNA here is from genome assembly GCF_028390025.1 of Pseudophryne corroboree. NCBI lineage: Eukaryota > Metazoa > Chordata > Amphibia > Anura > Myobatrachidae > Pseudophryne > Pseudophryne corroboree. Next base: position 312,124,303 of record NC_086447.1, on the reverse strand, counting down.
TCTGTCATCTGCGCTGCCGTAAAACACTGTGTGTGTGTTTATAATAAATGGATAATAATAAGAAAAAACGGCTGCGCAAAAGTGGAAGAACAACCACCAATGGCTAATGGGGAATAATTAATAATAAGAGCTGACGTGGAAAAAGAGAAGATTTATTATGTTAATAACATTAATTAAGACATTCAAAGTCTACATATAAAATGCAATAAAAAACACATAAAAATAAAATTAAATATGTCAACACCTAGATCATAGGATGTATGAGCTGTAAATACTTAATCTGCTTATTGAGAATGGGAACCACAGAGTCCAGGGTTAATGTAATTGGAATGTCCACAGTTCCAGATAAACAGCCGATCAGTGTGTGGCTGATGGTATATGTCTTGAGAGATTTTCACAGGCAGGTGGACAAATGAATGATTAAGTTATGATTTCCTTCTCCTAGGGCTGGTCCGTACCGAGCGTCCTCGGTATTGCGGTCCTGCAATGCCCAGTGTCCGTCTGCGCGGCGAGGAGATGACTGTATGGTAACCAAGGCAACCAGCGGTAAAGATTGTAGTTATAGCCGCGTTCTAAGAAAAGATGTCAGCAGCCATGCACAGGGCCGATGCATGGGGCTGAAAAACCGGATGGCTTACGGGCAATTCACTGCCTGATATATGGTGGTCTCTCCAATATAATGAAAGGAGTAGCTGACGGCCGTATAATGAGCCGGGATGTGCAGCCGGTGTGGAGCCGGGATATCTGTGGTTCAATGAGCAGTTTGAGCCAAGATGTAGGGCCGGTGTAGAACCAGGATTTCTGTGGCTCAGTGTGCGGCTTGTTACCAAATAGGTAGAATGATCCAGGTGTGCAGAGAGGCGGGGTCCTGACGCGTTTCGTCACAGATCATGTGACTTTGTATGACAAAGGTTTGACAAAGTCACATGATCTGTGACGAAACGCGTAACAAGCCGCACACTGAGCCACAGAAATCCTGGTTCTACACCGGCCCTACATCTTGGCTCAAACTGCTCATTGAACCACAGATATCCCGGCTCCACACCGGCTGCACATCCCGGCTCATTATACGGCCGTCAGCTACTCCTTTCATTATATTGGAGAGACCACCATATATCAGGCAGTGAATTGCCCGTAAGCCATCCGGTTTTTCAGCCCCACGCATCGGCCCTGTGCATGGCTGCTGACATCTTTTCTTAGAACGCGGCTATAACTACAATCTTTACCGCTGGTTGCCTTGGTTACTGTACAGTCATCTCCTCGCCGCGCAGACGGACACTGGGCATTGCAGGACCGCAATACCGAGGACGCTCGGTACGGACCAGCCCTAGGAGAAGGTAATCATAACTTAATCATTAATTTGTCCACCTGCCTGTGAAAATCTCTCAAGAGATATACCATCAGCCACACACCGATCGGCTGTTTATCTGGAACTATGGACATTCCAATTACATTAACCCTGGACTCTGTGGTTCCCATTCTCAATAAGCAGATTAAGTATTTACAGCTCATACATCCTATGATCTAGGTGTTGACATATTTAATTTTATTTTTATGTGTTTTTTATTGCATTTTATATGTAGACTTTGAATGTCTTAATTAATGTTATTAACATAATAAATCTTCTCTTTTTCCACGTCAGCTCTTATTATTAATTATTCCCCATTAGCCATTGGTGGTTGTTCTTCCACTTTTGCGCAGCCGTTTTTTCTTATTATTACAGAACCAGACAAGGCTGTCATTTTCACAGTTGATCTTTGCCTCGATTGTTGAGCCTCTGGCCCCATAGAATATGCTCCAATCCAGATATTACTGGAATTGTCGTCAAAGACTCACATTATAAGATTTCACTCTTCGTGGATGATGTCTTCTATCAACTATTTAGGCATCCATATTACTAAATCATACTCCCAACTTTATAAAGTCAGTGATACCAGACTACATCTCGCTCTGTCACAAACATTACATTTCCTGAGGGGGTCGAGTTAAAGTGGAAAAAATGAATATCCCCCAATACTACTGTACCTTTTTCTGATACTCCCTGTACCCATGCCTGTGTTTTCCGCTCCCTTCAAACCTCCTGCTCCCAATTCATTTGGAACTTTAAAAATCCCTGCATCAGCAAGGATTTATTACATAAACCAAAGTGTGCCGGAGTCAAAACTCGCCACAACTTTTACAGCTATTGTGATGCCACATGGTAAACTGCGTGTAAGCAGAAACAAATGCTGGCTCCTCCGCAGTGACATGGAGCTGGCTTCTGCACTGTGAGGAGCCGGCAGTGCAGCCAGAATGCTGGTCACACCCCCAGGGTGATGTAACAGGGGCTTCCCATGAGGCCACACAATTCCCTGTGAGCCATGCCACCCCTTTACCTCTTTTAACCTCCTTGCCCACTGTTCCAGTGGTGTGGAGAACCCTAGGCTTTCAACCCAGGACTGGTTGTCATTAGGGAGAGGGATCCCATGTTTGCACTCATCCCCACTTCCCTAGGTATTACAGGTCTTGGCTAACCAATCTAGAGCTAACTGACAATATGACAGGATGACTCCACACTATGAATATCTCCCTGCTATAGTCTCACTAACCCAGGCCAGTACTAGTTATTGAAAAACATACCAGCCTAGGGAAGGAAGCTCAGGATCTCATTTTGAGGTGATATCAACACAATTTTTCTTCTTCAATTTTGACGTTTTTACACAATTTACATCAAAGCCTGCACAGATCAGTAAATGCTTGCTGCAAACTCTCCTGCTAGAGGCAGTTCTTTTACTGGCTGAGTTTTCCGTCAGTTTTGCAACGGGTTCTAAAATGTGTGGTTTCTATACTTCAAATGTAAAAAAACATTGATGGGGATCCACAGCTCAATATTGTTCTAAATTTTGTAATAATGTCTGATTCCTGTCAGCTTTCCCTTAGTGTCACGATCCGGGTATCTGGACGCCATTACCTGCCGTTTAGGTGTCTTCTGAGACTGGCCCAGCGTTCTAAGTCCGGATCTCATCTGTGTCAACACTCTGCACATCCCTCCTGTCATTCTGAGACACTACCACAGCGGCGCCATGTTTGAATCCAACATGGCGTCTTCCGTCCTCCGCGGCCTCCGCCGCCGTTACTGTGTTATTGCTGCAGGTTCTCAGAATCATGTATCATGCCTGCCGCGGCCTCTGCTGCCCTCCAAGTGTCTCAGCATATAACTGTCATCTGGCGTCTCCTGTCCTCCGCGGCCGGCGCCGCCATTATCACTATGTTTGCACATTTCATTTCAAACTAGTTTTCCCTCCAGGTTCCAGCATGGGCGCAGCCATGTTGGATTTGATCACATGCTCCAATTCCTCCAATCCACCGTCTCTGGAATCTGCATAATTGCCCAGCCAATGCCTGCATAGCAGCAGGTATAAGTATCCTGTGTCTGGGCCAGATAGATGTCAGTGCTTTGAATGTCATACCTTGTTCCAGTCTCTCTCTCTCCTGTGGCTTGTTTCTCCAGGTTCCAGTTCCTGTCTCCAGCATCCACAAAGAGACCCGCACCTGCTTTCCATCTTGCAGTGCAGCCTGACTCCACAGCCTTCCGTGGCTGTCCAGTTTCCAGCTATCTACTATCTGCTTCCAAGCAGCCAGCTTTCAACTGATTCCAGCTTCTACCAAACACCGGTGCTGATCCAGCGGATCCTATCTTATCAGCAGTATCCACTACCACCGGTAATTATCTATCAGCTATTCTGTTTCTACGCTCCCTAGCATCTCACATCAACCACTCTGTGTTTTATCACCTGGCTGGTTCCATCCAGCATCCACTCCGTGACTTTAGTACCTGGCTGATTCCATTCAGCATCCACCCTGTGTTTCATCACCTGGCTGATTCCACTCAGCATCCACTCCGTGTTTTACCACCTGGCTGGTTCCATCCAGCTGATACAGCAGCATACTCAAGTTACAGATTCATCTGCTACAACTACTGGCATGTTCCTCGGCTATTTCTACAACTACAACCAGGCCTGGTAAGGTGATTCCATCAAAGGACTTTTACATCTGTTCTAAACCTACCAGTGCTCTGAGAAACCTTCTATGGTTATGTATTCCAGGAACTGTGTTATTTGCCACTGTCTTTGCTAAACTTGAATACTGCTTGTTATCACACGGAGTCTGTTAATAAACTTTTATTTTGAATTTTAAACTGGTTGTCATGGTCACACCTTCGGGTAATCATTCTGCACTTACATGTCCAGGGGTCTGATTAAACCTCCCAGGTTTAATTTCATCTCAGCCCCTACAACTGAGGCTTCCTCCCGTCAGCCTAAACCCTCAGTTGTGACACTTAGTAACATAGTTGATGAGGTTGAAAAAAGACAAAATGTCCATCGGGTTCAACCTATATTATAAAATTTTACTTAATTTAAATGCTGTATCCTTGGATATTTCTTTCAGTTATCTAATCCATTTTTAAGCTTATTGACTGAGTCCACCATTACTACCTTTTCTGGCAGAGAATTCCAAATCCTTACTGCTCTTACTGTGAAGAACACTTTCCTCCGTTGTGTATGAAATTTTTTCTCTTCTAACCTCAGGGGGTGTCCACGTGTCCTGGGTAGCGTTTTTTTGATAAACAGATCGTCTGATAATAATAATGTCCCCTCTCAGCCGCCTCTTTTCCAGTGTAAACATATCTAACCTTGTAAGTCTTTCCTCATAATTCAGTGCCTCTAACCCCTTTCGAGTTCCAAGATATCTTTTTTATAGTGACGTGCCCAGAACCGTACACAATATTCCAGGTGTGGCCGTACCTATGATTTATTCAGTGTCAGGATTACACTCTCATCCCTTGTCTCCATTCCCCATTTTATGCATGCTAACACCATATTTGCTTTTGTTGCTGCATTTTGACATTGCGTACTGCTATTAAGTCTCTTATCGATGAGCACACCCAAATCTTTTTCAACTACCGTTATCCCTACATTTTCCCCATTTAATTTCTAGGCTGCCCGATTGTTCTTAGTCCCAAAGTACATAACTTAAAATTTTTCTATATGGAATCTCATTCTCCATTTGTCTGCCAAAACCTCCAGTTTAGATAAGTCATTCCGTCTGTCCTTGTCTGAATCAATCACTCTACATACAGTAGTTTTATTATCGCCTGCGAAAATGGACGCTGTGCTTTCCAAGCCCACTCCTAGGTCATTAATGAATATGTTAAACAGCAATGGCCAGAGTACTAAACCCTGCGGTATTCCACTGAGGCCCAATCAGAGAACATCCCATTAACCCCCACTCGCTGTTCCCTGTTGTACAGCCAATTACTCACCAAAGTACAAATAGTGTTTCCTATGACAAGCTCTCTAATACCCCTTTCAGACTGACAGAGCCAGGTCACACCCGGGAATGTGTTCCTGGACGCATCCCGGGACACAACCCGGTAATGTACCCTTTCACACTGCACTTAGACCTGGGATTGACCCGGGACAGCCCCGTTTACACTGATCCCGGGAAATACCTGAAAATGCATATGTATGTCATTAGAAATGGACATTTTTCTGGCTCACATATATGAGGTCACAATAGACAAGCAAAGGGAGGGGTGGGCCTGCTTTTTCAGAGTCTTCAGAGTCTCCAGTCATTTTAAACATAAACATGCATGAAATCCAAATAATTTTAAAACCTTTTGGGGGATACAAACCATTAACCCCACACCACACAATAAGGAGATAGATGTGACCCTTTCAAAAACAGAAATGAGGTGGATCTATAAGTTAAAAACTTTGGTCCCTCATGGTCTTATTAGCGATTTTGAGTTGAAATGGTTTTTATAAGTGTCTCCTACCCCTACTGCCTTTTAATTGTTTTATCCGCTTTTTAATTGTTTTATTTATCCCCGTATTGTCAAGAAGATTTTCATTATTATTGTAACAAACAAATCTTAAAGTTTTTATGTAGTTACGTATGTACATCTCTGTTTTATTTACATTTATCCTGGATTTCTATGGTGGAACGCATGCACCGCGATTTGGAACGCATGTTAATGTCCGGATGCGTCATTTCCTGGAATAAAGATATCAGCTGACTTCCTGGTTTCCGCTGTGAGACGCACACAGCGGTTTTGGTGACTTCTTCCACATCCGGATACGTCACTTCCGGGTGACGTCACTCCGGAATCGCCAGCTGTATTGAATGAATTTAATTCCACTAGTATTTAAGGACGATTTAGTTAGCACAGCTCCCATGCTTCTGAAGAAGGACATTTGTCCGAAAGCGCTCAAGCAGGGAGACGGTGCAATACGAGGACCTGGAGATTGGAGCTGCGATTTCCAACTGTTGGGGACACCGGAGCTACCGGGGCTTGTGGTGATTATACCCTTTCCAGCAACTTTGTCCATGAGAATTTCCTTGGCACCTATATGTTGTTTTTTGTCGGATGTTTGTGAGTGCATTTTTGTTCATTAAAAATCTTTGTCTTAACGTCTAAGACGGTGTTGCACTATTACTACTACTTTTCTTTTAAGTGACATATGAATAAGAATTCTGCTATGGAGTACAAAGCTGTTTCATCTTAAAGATTGTTGAACCTCGATTCTCTTCATGCAATAAGATCTCATATTTATGTGAGTGGATCTAAGCAAATACCAACATTATCTGTTTCCAACAGGGTTACGCTATGCCTCTATTTGTTTGTCTATTTTAGTGATATTTCATCTATAAAAAGAACCACCTGTGGAATTGAATCCTGCTGTATATTGATTGTGTAAGCAATTTTTTTTGAGGGTGTGGAGTAGCGCCACGTGGAGTCACAACTATTTAGTATTTTATTCTGTTTGAATCACGGTGAAAGGTTCTTTTTTGCCTCCAAGGGCTGCTATTAATATTTAAGCGCACGAAGGGGACTGTTCTTTTCTCTTTACTGTTCAAGTTGTTTCACCTTGTCCTTAGTTGCTGCTAAAATATGTTCACCTTCAGGGACAATAGAAGGGTCCTTTTTGATGAAATGTTTACCACTGATGAGGCTGACTCTGCACTATGTGATGAGGATTTATCCTCAGTTTTACATAAGTTAGATTCAGCACTCATTAAAGAAAACCGCCTATGGTGGGAAATTAATACATTAGAGAGGTATCAAATCGATAAATTAATTCCAAAAGGCCTACAAATTATCAAAGAACCTTCTTTTGGTTCTACCAATTTAGATTTTAGAAAAGAATGGAATTCCATTCTAGACCATTGTTCATTGAGACTAATGGAATTAATTGTTCTAGAGAGAAAAAAAGATTTACAGAAATTAAACGAAGAAATCTCCAATCTTAGAGTTACTATAGACCCACTAATAGATCTGGAGGACGTAAAAGAAGCAGAAATAGAGATAGTACGTAAATTAAATAAAGAGACTAGGGAAATTAAAGAAAGAAAAAGAAAGAAGTATTTAAGAGATAGAGGGTTCACAAATAATACACAGATTGATAGTGAATTCAATATATCACAGAAAGGATATAAGAATAAGAAACAAAAATCCCAAAAAGAGGAAGTTAACAACAGATTACCCAATGGAGAATGGCAAGAAGTAAGAAATAGAAGGAATCGCTATTATAGAGAAAACCAGAGATGGACAGAAATAATTCCATATAATTCTAATTACTATAGGAAGGATAATGGAAGGAATTATTATGCGAACAAAAGAAGGGAAAATTACTATAGAGCAGAGGACCGATGGGAGGAGAATGTTAATCGAAGAAATGCTAACTATCAGGGTACGCATTTTTTAGACAGAACACCGCCACGAAGGAGGTTTGTCTGAATAGGTCTGGTGAAAATACCCCTCCAATTAAAGCGACTAAATTGATACCCAAAACCAAAAAGTTAAAAACTAAAAGGGGTAAAAGAGGGGGTATAAAGAAAAAACGCCCAATTATATCCAAATCTAGGGCCATAAATCAGGATCTAAAGGAAAATAATACAGTGAAAATTTTCAATTTAAGTAAGAGGGTCCTTACGGTGGACGAGAAGAAGGTACTTATGAGGGGGCTCAAATTCTCACCCACCAGTCAACTCGAACCGTTTGAGTTCTATATTGATCTACAGAAGTTTATACGCAAACTCACATTGAAAAAGTTTTTCGCAAATAAGGGAGATTTGGGAATTGAGAGCACTGGAGGTTCCTCGGGCTCTCAATTCAAACCTAAATCAACCTTTTATCCCTCATATGTAAAGGGAAGCTTTATTGATTGTTTCAATAAACTCGTTCTAGACGATGTAGAAAAAACTCTAAGTAAAAAAAGGAGGAAGTGCAACCTTACCAAAAAAGAATGGGTTGCGCTTAAATCACTTAGAGAAGATACAGACTTGGTTATTAAGCCCGCCGATAAAGGCGGTGCTCTTGTACTTATGGATAAGAGTGATTATGTAGCTGAGTTAGATAGACAGTTGGGTGATGGTGTTACATACTCCAAAATTAAATCTGATCCTACCAACAAGATCAGTGAATCACTACACCTATTCACTACTGAAGCTCTATTAAAACAGAGTATTACAAAGGATGAGTTTGAGTTTATCAACATTAAACAACCCTCTATACCAACAATTTACTGTTTACCAAAGGTTCATAAAGACCCTATACACCCACCTGGAAGACCTATAGTATCAGGCACTAATAGCATAACTTTGAACCTATCAATGATCATTGATCATTATCTTCAACCATTGGTAAAAGAGACTAAATCTTATTTGAAAGATACTGGGCAGTTGTTAGCCTTATTAGAAGATTTTGAGTGGAAGGAAAATTATATGCTTATCAGTGCAGATGTATCAACGTTATATACGATTATTGAGGAGGAGAAAGGTTTGGAAGCAGTGTCCTATTTTCTTGACAAATCCGATTATGATAGAAATTTGAAAGATTTTATTTTAGAGGGGATCAAATTTATACTCAGAAATAATTACTTCATTTTTAATGGAAGTTACTATCTTCAACGAGTAGGTACCGCCATGGGCACCAGGTTCGCCCCCAGTTACGCCAATCTCTTCATGGCATTTTGGGAAGATCTTTTTGTATGGCCTGGAGATGTCTTGGGGGCGGACCTGGTGCTATGGCGTCGTTACATAGATGATATTTTATTTGTGTGGGAAGGCAGTTTGGAGGGTTTGAATTCCTTTTTAGATATCCTTGGTATAAACACGTTTAACATCAAACTATCCACCATGGTTAGTTCTAAAGAGATCACCTATTTGGATATATGTATATATATAGAAAATAACCTTTTAAAAACTAAATTATACCGTAAAACTACTGATTCCAATAGTTTTATTGAGCGCACTAGCCAACATCATGAACATTGGCTCGATGGAATTCCATATAGTCAACTGCTCAGAGTCAAAAGAAACTGTACAGACCCTGAAGTTTGTTCTGCACAGTCAAAAGAACTAATGGATAGATTCCTTGAAAAAGGATACCCTAGTGAATTATTAACAAAAGCTCAGGAGAAAGTAGAAGGTACCAATCGACGTGATTTGATAAGGGGGAAAGAGAGGGAAAAACCTCAAGATGACTTCTTAAAATGGTCTTTTATAATGAATTTTAATTCACAACATAAGGAAATTGAATCCACCATAAGAAAACATTGGAAAGTTTTAACTAAAGACCCAACACTAGGTGAATTACTGCCTTCAAAACCAAGATTCATCTATAGGCGGTCCAAATCATTGAAAGATCGGCTAGTTCACAGCTCTATAAAAATTATGAAAAGAAATAGTGTTAGGAGCAAAGGCTTTTTTAGATGCGGGATTTGTGCAATGTGTAAATGCACTAAAGGGTCTAGTAAAATAAAGGATTTTACAGTGAATGGGATTGCTTATCCCATCCGTGATTTTATTACTTGCAATTCACGAAATGTCATTTATGCGATAGAGTGTGATTGCGGATTGATCTATGTTGGGAAGACCAGCCGCAATCTTAAGACCAGACTCTACGAGCATGTCTATAATGTAAGAAAGGGTGTGGAGACTCATACTGTCTCCAGTCATTTTAAACATAAACATGCATGTAATCCAAATAATTTTAAAACCTTTTGGGGGATACGAACCATTAACCCCACACCACGCAATAAGGAGATAGATGTGACCCTTTCAAAAACAGAAATGAGGTGGATCTATAAGTTAAAAACTTTGGTCCCTCATGGTCTTAATAGCGATTTTGAGTTGAAATGGTTTTTATAAGTGTCTCCTACCCCTATTGCCTTTTAATTGTTTTATCCGCTTTTTAATTGTTTTATTTATCCCCGTATTGTCAAGAAGATTTTCATTATTATTGTAACAAACAAATCTTAAAGTTTTTATGTAGTTACGTATGTACATCTCTGTTTTATTTACATTTATGCTGGATTTCTATGGTGGAACGCATGCACCGCGATTTGGAACGCATGTTAATTTCCGGATGCGTCATTTCCTGGAATAAAGATATCAGCTGACTTCCTGGTTTCCGCTGTGAGACGCACACAGCGGTTTTGGTGACTTCTTCCACATCCGGATACGTCACTTCCGGGTGACGTCACTCCGGAATCGCCAGCTGTATTGAATGAATTTAATTCCACTAGTATTTAAGGACGATTTAGTTAGCACAGCTCCCATGCTTCTGAAGAAGGACATTTGTCCGAAAGCGCTCAAGCAGGGAGACGGTGCAATACGAGGACCTGGAGATTGGAGCTGCGATTTCCAACTGTTGGGGACACCGGAGCTACCGGGGCTTGTGGTGATTATACCCTTTGCAGCAACTTTGTCCATGAGAATTTCCTTGGCACCTATATGTTGTTTTTTGTCGGATGTTTGTGAGTGCATTTTTGTTCATTAAAAATCTTTGTCTTAACGTCTAAGACGGTGTTGCACTATTACTACTACTTTTCTTTTAAGTGACATATGAATTAGAGATGAGCGGGTTCGGTTTCTCTGAATCCGAACCCGCACGAACTTCATGTTTTTTTCACGGGTCCGAGCAGACTCGGATCCTCCCGCCTTGCTCGGTTAACCCGAGCGCGCCCGAACGTCATCATGACGCTGTCGGATTCTCGCGAGACTCGGATTCTATATAAGGAGCCGCGCGTCGCCGCCATTTTCACACGTGCATTGAGATTGATAGGGAGAGGACGTGGCTGGCGTCCTCTCCATTTAGATTAGGGTTGAGAGAGAGAGAGAGAGATTGACCTGAGGCTGTGATACTGTAGAAGAGAGTGCAGAGTTTAGTGACTGACGACCACAGTGACCACCAGACAGTGCAGTTGTTTGTTTTATTTAATATATCCGTTCTCTGCCTGAAAAAAACGATACACACAGTGACTCAGTCACATACCATATCTGTGTGCACTGCTCAGCCCAGTGTGCTGCATCAATGTATATATATATCTGACTGTGCTCAGCTCACACAGCTTATAATTGTGGGGGAGACTGGGGAGCACTGCAGTGCCAGTTATAGGTTATAGCAGGAGCCAGGAGTACATAATATTATATTAAAATTAAACAGTGCACACTTTTGCTGCAGGAGTGCCACTGCCAGTGTGACTAGTGACCAGTGACCTGACCACCAGTATATATAATATTAGTAGTATACTATCTCTTTATCAACCAGTCTATATTAGCAGCAGACACAGTACAGTGCGGTAGTTCACGGCTGTGGCTACCTCTGTGTCGGCACTCGGCAGCCCGTCCATAATTGTATATACCACCTAACCGTGGTTTTTTTTTCTTTCTTTATAGTCATACTAGTTACGAGTATACTATCTCTTTATCAACCAGTCTATATTAGCAGCAGACACAGTACAGTGCGGTAGTTCACGGCTGTGGCTACCTCTGTGTTGGCACTCGGCAGCCCGTCCATAATTGTATATACCACCTAACCGTGGTTTTTTTTTCTTTCTTTATAGTCATACTAGTTACGAGTATACTATCTCTTTATCAACCAGTCTATATTAGCAGCAGACACAGTACAGTGCGGTAGTTCACGGCTGTGGCTACCTCTGTGTTGGCACTCGGCAGCCCGTCCATAATTGTATATACCACCTAACCGTGGTTTTTTTTTCTTTCTTTATACATACATACTAGTTACGAGTATACTATCTCTTTATCAACCAGTCTATATATTAGCAGCAGACACAGTACAGTGCGGTAGTTCACGGCTGTGGCTACCTCTGTGTCGGCACTCGGCAGCCCGTCCATAATTGTATATACCACCTAACCGTGGTTTTTTTTTCTTTCTTTATAGTCATACTAGTTACGAGTATACTATCTCTTTATCAACCAGTCTATATTAGCAGCAGACACAGTACAGTGCGGTAGTTCACGACTGTGGCTACCTCTGTGTCGGCACTCGGCAGCCCGTCCATAATTGTATATACCACCTAACCGTGGTTTTTTTTTCTTTCTTTATACATACATACTAGTTACGAGTATACTATCTCTTTATCAACCAGTCTATATATTAGCAGCAGTCACAGTACAGTGCGGTAGTTCACGGCTGTGGCTACCTCTGTGTCGGCACTCGGCAGCCCGTCCATAATTGTATATACCACCTAACCGTGGTTTTTTTTTCTTTCTTTATACATACATACTAGTTACGAGTATACTATCTCTTTATCAACCAGTCTATATATTAGCAGCAGACACAGTACAGTGCGGTAGTTCACGGCTGTGGCTACCTCTGTGTCGGCACTCGGCAGCCCGTCCATAATTGTATATACCACCTAACCGTGGTTTTTTTTTCTTTCTTTATACATACATACTAGTTACGAGTATACTATCTCTTTATCAACCAGTCTATATATTAGCAGCAGACACAGTACAGTGCGGTAGTTCACGGCTGTGGCTACCTCTGTGTCGGCACTCGGCAGCCCGTCCATAATTGTATATACCACCTAACCGTGGTTTTTTTTTCTTTCTTTATACATACATACTAGTTACGAGTATACTATCTCTTTATCAACCAGTCTATATTAGCAGCAGACACAGTACAGTGCGGTAGTTCACGACTGTGGCTACCTCTGTGTCGGCACTCGGCAGCCCGTCCATAATTGTATATACCACCTAACCGTGGTTTTTTTTTCTTTCTTTATACATACATACTAGTTACGAGTATACTATCTCTTTATCAACCAGTCTATATATTAGCAGCAGTCACAGTACAGTGCGGTAGTTCACGGCTGTGGCTACCTCTGTGTCGGCACTCGGCAGCCCGTCCATAATTGTATATACCACCTAACCGTGGTTTTTTTTTCTTTCTTTATACATACATACTAGTTACGAGTATACTATCTCTTTATCAACCAGTCTATATATTAGCAGCAGACACAGTACAGTGCGGTAGTTCACGGCTGTGGCTACCTCTGTGTCGGCACTCGGCAGCCCGTCCATAATTGTATATACCACCTAACCGTGGTTTTTTTTTCTTTCTTTATACATACATACTAGTTACGAGTATACTATCTCTTTATCAACCAGTCTATATATTAGCAGCAGACACAGTACAGTGCGGTAGTTCACGGCTGTGGCTACCTCTGTGTCGGCACTCGGCAGCCCGTCCATAATTGTATATACCACCTAACCGTGGTTTTTTTTTCTTTCTTTATACATACATACTAGTTACGAGTATACTATCTCTTTATCAACCAGTCTATATATTAGCAGCAGACACAGTACAGTGCGGTAGTTCACGGCTGTGGCTACCTCTGTGTCGGCACTCGGCAGCCCGTCCATAATTGTATACTAGTATCCAATCCATCCATCTCCATTGTTTACCTGAGGTGCCTTTTAGTTGTGCCTATTAAAATATGGAGAACAAAAATGTTGAGGTTCCAAAATTAGGGAAAGATCAAGATCCACTTCCACCTCGTGCTGAAGCTGCTGCCACTAGTCATGGCCGAGACGATGAAATGCCAGCAACGTCGTCTGCCAAGGCCGATGCCCAATGTCATAGTACAGAGCATGTCAAATCCAAAACACCAAATATCAGTAAAAAAAGGACTCCAAAACCTAAAATAAAATTGTCGGAGGAGAAGCGTAAACTTGCCAATATGCCATTTACCACACGGAGTGGCAAGGAACGGCTGAGGCCCTGGCCTATGTTCATGGCTAGTGGTTCAGCTTCACATGAGGATGGAAGCACTCAGCCTCTCGCTAGAAAAATGAAAAGACTAAAGCTGGCAAAAGCAGTAGCACCGCAAAGAACTGTGCGTTCTTCGAAATCCCAAATCCACAAGGAGAGTCCGACTCCAATTGTGTCGGTTGCGATGCCTGACCTTCCCAACACTGGACGTGAAGAGCATGCGCCTTCCACCATTTGCACGCCCCCTGCAAGTGATGGAAGGAGCACCCGCAGTCCAGTTCCTGATAGTCAGATTGAAGATGTCAGTGTTGAAGTACACCAGGATGAGGAGGATATGGGTGTTGCTGGCGCTGGGGAGGAAATTGACCAGGAGGATTCTGATGGTGAGGTGGTTTGTTTAAGTCAGGCACCCGGGGAGACACCTGTTGTCCGTGGTAGGAATATGGCCGTTGACATGCCTGGTGAAAATACCAAAAAAATCAGCTCTTCGGTGTGGAAGTATTTCACCAGAAATGCGGACAACAGGTGTCAAGCCGTGTGTTCCCTTTGTCAAGCTGTAATAAGTAGGGGTAAGGACGTTAACCACCTCGGAACATCCTCCCTTATACGTCACCTGCAGCGCATTCATAATAAGTCAGTGACAAGTTCAAAAACTTTGGGTGACAGCGGAAGCAGTCCACTGACCAGTAAATCCCTTCCTCTTGTAACCAAGCTCACGCAAACCACCCCACCAACTCCCTCAGTGTCAATTTCCTCCTTCCCCAGGAATGCCAATAGTCCTAGATGGGCCCGGTGTTTGTGTCGGCCACTAGGGTCGCTTATCTTACTCACACAGCTACCTCATTGCGCCTCTTTTTTTCTTTGCGTCATGTGCTGTTTGGGGAGGGTTTTTTGGAAGGGACATCCTGCGTGACACTGCAGTGACACTCCTAGATGGGCCCGGTGTTTGTGTCGGCCACTAGGGTCGCTTATCTTACTCACACAGCTACCTCATTGCGCCTCTTTTTTTCTTTGCGTCATGTGCTGTTTGGGGAGGGTTTTTTGGAAGGGACATCCTGCGTGACACTGCAGTGCCACTCCTAGATGGGCCCGGTGTTTGTGTCGGCCACTAGGGTCGCTAATCTTACTCACACAGCTACCTCATTGCGCCTCTTTTTTTCTTTGCGTCATGTGCTGTTTGGGGAGGGTTTTTTGGAAGGGCCATCCTGCGTGACACTGCAGTGCCACTCCTAGATGGGCCCGGTGTTTGTGTCGGCCACTAGGGTCGCTTATCTTACTCACACAGCGACCTCGGTGCAAATTTTAGGACTAAAAATAATATTGTGAGGTGTGAGGTATTCAGAATAGACTGAAAATGAGTGGAAATTATGGTTTTTGAGGTTAATAATACTTTGGGATCAAAATGACCGCCAAATTCTATGATTTAAGCTGTTTTTTAGGTTTTTTGGAAAAAAACACCCGAATCCAAAACACACCCGAATCCGACAAAAAAAATTCGGTGAGGTTTTGCCAAAACGCGGTCGAACCCAAAACACGGCCGCGGAACCGAACCCAAAACCAAAACACAAAACCCGAAAAATTTCCGGCGCTCATCTCTAATTATGAATAAGGATTCTGCTATGGAGTACAAAGCTGTTTCATCTTAAAGATTGTTGAACCTCGATTCTCTTCATGCAATAAGATCTCATATTTATGTGAGTGGATCTAAGCAAATACCAACATTATCTGTTTCCAACAGGGTTACGCTATGCCTCTATTTGTTTGTCTATTTTAGTGATATTTCATCTATAAAAAGAACCACCTGTGGAATTGAATCCTGCTGTATATTGATTGTGTAAGCAATTTTTTTTGAGGGTGTGGAGTAGCGCCACGTGGAGTCACAACTATTTAGTATTTTAGATGAGGTCACAATAGACAAGCAAAGGGAGGGGTGGGCCTGCTTTTTCAGAGTCTTCATTTTATTAACAACTTGCTGTTGTGTACGGATAATTCCTCTGGCTTCAAGCAGCTTTGCAATGTTCTTATAAATAATAGCACCCTTCACTGTGCCTGTTATCTGTCTCTTTATTTCCTCCTCCCCCTTATGCTGAGCAGCTCTCTGATCTCCTGATCAGTCCAGGTACCATATTGCCTGTCTCCTACGCTTCCAGGACGCTTCCCCGGGCTCTGGATGATGACATCATCATCTTTTCTGAGCCCAAGAAAACTTCAATGAGAGGCCTTTTAACAGTCCTATGTACTGAATACCGGGTAGAGCCCAGTCACACTACACTGCATCCCGGGACGATCCCGGATTCAACCCAGGTCGAGACCTGGGATGAAATGCCGGGACGCTCGACCTGAGATATTCTTTCAATACCCTTTCACACTGAGCAAATTCCCGGGTTGATGCACATTCATGTGCAATAACCCGGGAAATATTTGTCATTCTGAAAGCAGTGGCGTAACTAGAAATTTTTCTCCCCCAAGCCAAAAAATTCTTCGGCGCCCCCCCCCCCCCCCTAAATGCTCCATAATTGGGAGCAAGAAAGGGCTAAATATGCGCGCGCCAAAAAAAGGGGCGTGGTTTTGTTGGAGTGGGCGTGGTTTCGCATAAAGGGGCCTGGCATTGCAGGAAAAGACTACCTTATACCCCAGTTTTGCAACCTGCACGCCCAGACGTTGGCCACCACAGGAAAGAAAAATAATCCTGATTCATGCCCCTTACATTATTTGTCATTTTTCCTCCTTATAGTAATGCCCAGTATACATTATGCCACATACTGCAATGGCCCTTAGACATTATGCCGCACACAATAATGCACGACACAATATGCACACACTGTAATGCCCCCGACACATTATGCCACACACCGTAATGTCTGTGACACATTATGCCACACACCGTAATGCCTGTGACACATTATGACAGGAATCGCAATGCCCGTTATACATTATGCTACACACTGCAATGCCCCTGATACATTATAGCACATACAATGTCTGTGACACATTATGACACACACCGCAATGTCCGTGATACATTATGCCACACACTGCAATGCCCGATACATTATAGCACATACAATGCCTGTGACACATTATGCCACACACTGCAATGACCTTGAGACATTATACCACAATGCCCGTGATATAGTATACCATACATCGTAATGCCTGTGACACATACCGCAATGCCCTGCCCGTTATACCCTATGCCACACATCGCAATGCCCGTTATGTATTATGCCACACTGCAATGACCCTGAGACATTATACCACATACCACAATGCCCGTGATATAGTATACCACACACCGTAATGCCTGACACATTATGACACACACCGCAATGTCCGTGATACATTATGCCACACACTGCAATGACCCTGAGACATTATACCACATATCACCATGCCCGCGATATAGTATACCATACACCGTAATGCCTGTGACACATTATGACACACACCGCAATGTCCGTGATACATTATGCCACACACCGTAATGTCCATTACACATTAAGTCCTACAGTAAGGCTTCTAATTACTTTTCAATTACCTGCTCGTTGTCAGGGGTTTCATGCACTGGGTGTCATGCTCATTGCCAGGGGTTTCATGCTCTTGGTTCCATGCACGGTGCCAGGGGTTTTCATGCTCAGGGTGTCATGCTCGTTGCCAGGGGTTTCATGCACTGGGTGTCATGCTCGTTGCCAGGTGTTTCATGCACTGGGTGTCATGCTCGTTGCCAGGTGTTTCATGCACTGGGTGTCACGCTCGTTGCTAGGAGGTAGTCCTTGTTGCTAGGGCTGTGCTCCCAGTGCCACATATGTCCCCAGTGCCAGATATTCCCCCACTGTGCCAGGTACTTACATGCCCCAGTGCCAAATATAGTCGTCGTCCCCATGTGCCAGGTACACATATACCCCCCCAGTGCCACATATGCCCCCAGTGCCAGATATTCCCCCCCAGTGCCACATATGCCCCCAGTGCCAGATATGCCCCCAGTGCCATATATTCCCCCCCATTGCCAAATATGCCCCCAGTGCCATATATGCCCCCAGTGCCAGATATTCCCCCCCAGTGCCAGATATTCCCCCCGTGCCATATATGCCCCCAGTGCCAGATATTCCCCCCCAGTGCCATATATTCCCCCCGTGCCATATATGCCCCCAGTGCCAGATATCCCCCCCAGTGCCATATTCCCCCCCCAGTGCCAGATATTCCCCCCAGTGCCAGATATTCCCCCCAGTGCCAGATATGCCCCAGTGCCAGATATCCCCCCCCCCCAGTGCCAGATATTCCCCCCAGTGCCAGATATGCCCCCAGTGCCAGATATGCCCCCAGTGCCAGATATTCCCCCCAGTGCCATATATGCCCCCCGTGCCATATATGCCCCCAGTGCCAGATATCCCCCCCCAGTGCCATATATGCCCCCAGTGCCAGATATTCCCCCCCAGTGCCATATATGCCCCAGTGCCAGATATCCCCCCCCAGTGCCAGATATGTCCCCAGTGCCAGATATTCCCCCCAGTGCCAGAAATGCCCCAGTGCCAGATATGCCCCCCTCCCCCCCCCTGTGCCATATATGCCCCCAGTGCCAGATATCCCCCCCAGTGCCAGATATCCCCCCCCAGTGCCAGATATGCCCCCCCAGTGCCAGATATGCCCCCAGTGCCAGATATTCCCCCCCGTGCCAGATATGCCCCCCTCCCCCCCCCGTGCCATATATGCCCCCAGTGCCAGATATTTACACCCCCCCCCCCGCCGTCGCTTTTTGGAGGGACACGGTGGGCACAGCTCGTCTCTCCTGTGTCCCTCCTGCTGCATCATCTCCGGCGGCCGCGGGTCTAATAGGGGGAAGCCAATTAGAGCTCACGGACGGCACTTCCCCCTATTAGACCCGCGGCCGCCGGAGATGATGCAGCAGGAGGGACACAGGGAGGCGCGCTGTGTGCCCTCCGTGTCCCTCCAAAAAGCGGCTGAGGGAAGGAGACTGCAGACTGACATGCGGACGCTCGTCCGCATGTCAGTCTGCTGTAAATCAGTGGCGCCCCCGCAGCCCCTCGCCCCCAAGCCACCGCGAGGACTGCGGGGGCAGTAGTTACGCCACTGTCTGAAAGGGGTATTAATTTGAAAATTAGTCTCTTAGGTGGGACTTTGTCAAGGGCCTTAGCAAAGTCCAAAAAGACCACATCCACTGCTTTACCCTGATCAATATTATCGCTCACTTTCTCATAGAATCTGGTTTGACATGACCTGTCCCTCACAAAACCAGGCTGATTCCTATTAATAACCTTGGCGGTATACAAGTACTCTAGCATGCTATCCTTTATTATACCTTCCAGTATTTTCCCCACTATAGATGTCAAACTTACCGGTCTATAGTTACCGGGATGAGTTTTAATTCCCTTTTTAAATATTGGGACTACCTCTGCTATACGCCAGTTATTCGGTACCATTACTTTGGAAATCAGCGGATTGCAAAATCGCCAAATAATGCAGCAAAACAACGAACTAACAGTTAGGGCGGGATGCAGCAGTGCTAAAACTGCAGCCAAACCTCAGAAAATGCAGTTTTCAGAGGTTTGTCTGCTTTTCTCGTATCCACCAACTCCTGATTGCGATACATTCCAATGCTTGGATGCGGTGGGCACCACCATCTTTAGAAGCCTATGGGCTTCTTTTTGTGTTTCCCCCTGAGGGACCCAGTCGGATCCCTCCCAGCACTGCCCATGGCAGATGCGTCATTTGATGCATTCGCAAAAGGACTTCCAGGTCCTAAACCCGAAAGTCCTTCTATCACAAAAGACAGCTCTTACCATGACAGCTGTCTTTTGCAATTTTTGTTCAAGCTTAATAAATGGTGTTATTTTTATGATGGCTAGTACCTGTATGTGCTTTAAGCATTTGGAAATCATTTGCATTTGTCCCTGTAAGTATCAGTGTATAACGATTCAAATAATTATAAACAACCTGTCAAGAATAAGGTTTCTTCATCATCCCTTAATTCCATGACATACTGCTAATAGAGTGTGTCTGACATATCCCTCCCTCCTCATGCAGTGTACAGTATGTAACGCAGACATAATACCAGGATAGTATACAGTAGACTGACACACACACAACCACCCCGTTAGCTGTCTGGAAGGTTGCCGGGACACCTGTATGAGCCCCGCTACATGGATGCTACATAGACTATTACATCGCTGTACATCAGCAGCCGCCAGCCGGGCCAGTGTGAGTGTGGCAGGCAGGCAGCCAATGGGAGGGCGGGAGGCCCCGGAAGCCGCCGCTCATACACAGCCAGCAGAGAGGAGGAAGGGACTGCGGAGGCTGCGGGCAGGCTGGAGCATAGAAGCAGCTGCTCACAGGGAAAGCAGCCGGCTTTTTCCGGGCCTTATTCTTCCTGCATCCAGAGGATGATGCCACATCCGACTGCCTCCTCTCAGAGGGGAAGCTTCAGTGAGAGAGCATAGTGCAGCAGCAGTGTGTGAGTAACCCTTCTCCACCCTTCCATGACCCTTCCATGTATACACAGTGTACTTTGCCATATTCACTTGCTGCACATCAGTCTTCCTAGTAGAAGCACAGGCATACTCAGCATACCTCTTCCATGTCACTTGGAGCCAGCAACCTAGGAATGCAAACCCTTTTTTTTTTTCCTTTAATTGGTTTGCAAACACAACATGTTTATTTACAGATGTAGTGACTTGCTGCACTTAGGTACATTGTGATAGCATTATCCCACTCATTGTAATAAAGATTTGATTTGCACCCTGGCTGAATTATTTCAGAAGCCTAACCAGATTAGCATTACCATATGTTGTGCCTCTGTCTTTCAGATTAATGTAAACTATATTTGCAGTTTACAGTATGTTGTTGGATATCACTAATTAAAATAACTGTATACCTAAAGACATTGTTCATTATCAAATCATTTATTTTGTTTATGTTGCTATATATTGTTATCCTTTGTGTCTGCGTACAGAAAATGAAGATGGATACAAGTCATTTCCTAGTTATTAACTCATCCTAATTTTGAGATGCAGCCCCAGATTTTATAGATTTGTCCCTGGACGTGATCCTGTTTTTCAATATTTGGCCAGCTCCATAAACACATTCTTAATTTCCTGCATGTTCAATGCAGTTCTTCCCATCTAATGTTATTATTTGTTATTTATACATTAATGTTTATAGAAGAGGCACGTTTAAGATGAAAAAAAAAATGCATGCTCTAATTCAGTTCTGTAAACCTGTCATGATTTGGGATTGTGGTACTCCAAGAACTACGAGACAGTATTGCATGTCATGTGTTCATTCAACAACTCTGTAAAAATGGCTCCCTTGACAGGATTTTAAAATGTTGCCCACTATGTAATTGAATGTGTTTTAAGAAGTTATTTTATTTGATCTTGCACACATATGCATTCAGTGTAAATGACTGCTATATAATATTAGAACACACTATATACTGAGCAACACACACACACACACACACACACACACACACACACACACACACACACACACACACACACACTGTACTTTACTGGTAAAATTGTTCTGTTTAATCACTTTTAAAGTAATACATGCAGACTATTCAAGAGCTACAGCAGCACTTGCTAGGTTGCACAGTCCCCTATTTCTTACACATGTCTACATTTTGTTACATTGGATTATGAAGTATTGCACTGAATATTGTTTTGTTCTGTGTGTAATATTATCTTGCGAAGCCGCAGGGTGATGAAACCTAGCATATGATTGAAATTGCCTTTCAGGATCTGCAGTATTCATATAAGATGTATTTTACGTGTACAAAACTGTTGCATAGTTCAAATTTTGTATTATAAAAATATTTTAACCTTTTTTTCAAAGTCCCGTGCATCACACACTTTTAATTTTTTTTTCCCTTTTAAACTGATCTGTTAAGAAATTGTAGTTCTATGAAAATGTAATTGTTTAGTAGCAATGACATACCCTATAACTTAAGACCCACTATAATCTTGGTATTTTGTAGAAGTATGTCACTTAAATTTGTGTAGCTGTCCCGTGCATCACGGAGAATAGCCCTATATCCCTTTTACACCAAATTTATAACACAGGTTATTGCTGGGGCAACCTGGGTCCAGATGTGGTGTGAAAGGGTCTACCCAGGTTGTGTTACATGAGATTCTGACCTTGTAGCTCCCAGCACCAACCTGGGTAATTGCGGTTTTAACGGTGTGACCCGCGACACACTAAATGCATACAGAGAGCCGGATCACCGGCACTTGGATATGATGCCATCTCCAAGCGCCGGCAAAGCAAAGACTCTGTGTGAATGATATTTTAAGCCGATATGACACTGCTTGAAACTGTGTTTAAGTAATCCAGGTTGGACCCAGGTTTTTTGGTGTGAAAGGGGTGCAGATGTGACCATGTACATCTCGCCTCCCTGCATGTTAAACAGCCCTTCAAGTTACTTCATGCCGTGGCGTGATTTGATAGCGCCGAGCAGTATTACATGCGACTTTTCCATTAAAGTGCGTATTCGCAAAAGGAGCACAAGCAGGTCATGCTGATATGTGGCATGCCTATATTCTCTATGTGACCGCAGCTGTATCTGCATGTTTCCTAGAAAGCACTGTAATGTACCATTTCAGATGCAGATACAGGCGCAGACGCACCCAGTATATAGGCATTCTACATATCATTTTATATCAGCAGAGTCTGCTTGTGTGTCCTATTCGCAGAGGGTGATACAATGTTTAAAGTGGCTAGCCGCTTCTTGGGCTGATAAGCTTGCCCCCTATCTCGCTGACTAGGCACAAAAAGTATTTGCTGATTTGTCCTCCACTGATGCAGAGAAGTATGATGTTGTCAAACCTGCCATTCTGGCCGGGTCAGGACTCACTCCAGCTGGGAAGGCGCAGCGCTTCCACGAGTGGACCTTACTACCAGGGGTCCAGGTTCGGAAGCAACTTGCAGAACTCGCCAGATAGGGGCAATGTTGGCTCCAGCCGGAGGTCTGCAGTGCTGCACAGATTGTGTAGTCGATAGTTGTCGAGCAGTGCATCGGGACCCCAGGTCGAAGTATGCAGCGATGGGTGGTATACGCTGATCCTCAGAACCTGGAGGAGTTAGCTGTAGTGTTGGAGCGGTATGAAACTGCAGGAAATATGGTAAAAATGCTGGAAAAGAGACCAGGTTATGTGCGTCCCGTTAAGTTGGCACCCCACCGACCTGTGCCCTTGTCTACGCCCACTATTCACATATACCCTGTTGTCATCTGCTCTGAGTGCAGAGAGCCAGGCCACGTAAGGCAGGCCTGTCCAAAATATCAGAGCCTATGGAGTGTGGTGTGGCCAACATGGGATCTATGTACCAGCATTCTGTACTGTGTTTCCCCTGACACCAGACCTCCATTGATGTCAGAGGGGTATATGCAATTGCGGGCGAATTGCGGCACTTTTTCGCCCGTTTTTAAATTCGACACAATTCGACCGTCGAATTCCGACAGGTGGGTGCCGGAATTCGACATATTCAATAAAAAACAAATTTGACAGTTCCGCTGTCGAAAAACGGCTGATTTGACGGATTTTGATTAGATTTTTAAAAATGTTTAAAAAACGAAAAAAAAAAAAAAACGGTAAAAAACCCGAAAAAAAATTGCGTGGGGTCCCCCCTCCTAAGCATAACCAGCCTCGGGCTCTTTGAGCCGGTCCTGGTTGCCAAAATACGGGAAAAAAAATGACAGGGGATCCCCCGTTTTTTTAACAACCAGCACCGGGCTCTGCGCCTGGTCCTGGTGCAAAAAATACGGGGGACAAAAAGAGTAGGGGTCCCCCGTATTTTTTGGACCATCACCGGGCTCCACTAGCTGGACAGATAATGCCACAGCCGGGGGTCACTTTTATACAGCGCCCTGCGGCCGTGGCATTAAATACCCAACTAGTCACCCCTGGCCGGGGTACCCTGGAGGAGTGGGGACCCCTTCAATCAAGGGGTCCCCCCCCCAGCCACCCAAGGGCCAGGGGTGAAGCCCGAGGCTGTCCCCCCCCCCCCCCCCCCCCCATCCAAGGGCCGCGGATGGGGGGTTGATAGCCATGTGTAAAAATGTAAGAATATTGGTTTTTTTTTTGCAGAAGAACTACAAGTCCCAGCAAGCCTCCACCGCAAGCCGGTACTTGGAGAACCACAAGTACCAGCATGCGTGGGGGGGGGGACGGGACGGGCCCGCTGGTACCTGTAGTTCTTCTGCAATAAAAAATACCCAAATAAAAACAGGACACACACACCGTGAAAATACAACTTTATTTCACACATGCCGACACATACATACTTACCTATGTTGACACGCCGACTCTGGCCACGTCTCCAATGTCGACGTCCGGGGTACCTGATAATAAAATTATACTCACCTGATCCAGTGTCCAGTTCTTTTATTGTAATCCACGTACTTGGCAAAACAAAAAAATGCATTAACCCGAACCAGACGGACTGAAAGGGGTCCCATGTTTACACATGGGACCCCTTTCCCCGAATGCAGAGACCCCCCGTGACTCCTGTCACAGAAAGGTCCCTTCAGCCAATCAGGAAGCGCCACTTCGTGGCACTCTCCTGATTGGCTGTATGCGCGTCGGAGCTGTCAGACGCGCATCACACAGCCCCCTCCATTATCTTCAATGGTGGGAACTTTGCGGTCAGCGGTGAGGTCACCCGCGGTCAGCGGCTGACCGCGGGTAACCCCACCGCTGACCGCAAAGTTCCCACCATTGAAACTAATGGAGGGAGCTGTGCGATGCGCTGTCTGCCAACTCAGACGCGCAAAGCCAATCAGGAGAGTGCCACAAAGTGGCGCTTCCTGATTGGCTGAAGGGACCTTTCTGTGATAGGAGTCACGGGGGGGTCTCTGCATTCGGGGAAAGGGGTCCCATGTGTAAACATGGGACCCCTTTCAGTCCGTCTGGTTCGGGTAAATGTGTTTTTTTGTTTTGCCAAGTACGTGGATTATAATAAAAGAACTGGACACTGGATCAGGTGAGTATAATTTTATTTTCAGGTACCCCGGACGTCGACATTGGAGACGAGGCCAGAGTCGGCGTGTCAACATAGGTAAGTATGTGTGTCGGCATGTATGTAATAAAGTTATACTTTCACGGTGTCTGTGTCCTGTTTTTATTTGGGTATTTTTTTTGCAGTAAAACTACAGGTACCAGCGGGCCCGTTTCCCCCCTGCATGCTGGTACTTGTGGTTCTCCAAGTACCGGCTTGCGGGGGAAGCTTGCTGGGACTTGTAGTTCTTCTGTAAAAACCAATATTCTTACATTTTTACACATGGCTATCAGCCCCCCATCCGCAGCCCTTGGATGGGGGGGACAGCCTCGGGCTTCACCCCTGGCCCTTGGGTGGCTGGGGATGACGACCCCTTGATTGAAGGGGTCCCCACTCCTCCAGGGTACCCCGGCCAGGGGTCACTAGTTGGGTATTTAATGCCACGGCCGCAGGGCGCTGTATAAAAGTGACCCCCGGCTGTGGCATTATCTGTCCAGCTAGTGGAGCCCGGTGCTGGTCCAAAAAATATGGGGGACCCCTACTCTTTTTGTCCCCCGTATTTTTTGCACTAGGACCAGGCGCAGAGCCCGGTGCTGGTTGTTACAATACGGGGGATCCCCTGTCATTCCCCCCCCCGTATTTTGGCAACCAGGACCGGCTCAAAGAGCCCGAGGCTGGTTATGCTTAGGAGGGGGGACCCCACGCATTTTTCCCCCTGATTTTTACACCATTCCATTAAAAATAAAAAATAAAAAATAAAATAAAAATAATATTTAAAAAAATATATAAATAATACTTGTGCCTCCTAAATAGACAAACCAAGTACCTAATCCCTTCTAATATAAATATATATGCTATTACCAATAAAAAAACCACAAAAAAAACCACCATGTTTTTAAAATTTTTTATTAGATTCCGCCAGCAAAGTGTGGTGGATTGAAAATGACGAATTTACTGTCTAAAAGCACTGTTGTCGAATTTACAATCTTCAATTGAATATACTTTTGTCGAAATGCCGCTTTTGTACCATTGCAGAAATGTCGAATTTGACAAATGTCGAATTTCAAAAAGTCGAATTTGGAATGGCCGTTTTTTTGGCGAAAAGTACTGTATTGCTTTATCGATTTTTTTTTTTTTTTTTTTTTTTTGGCGGAAATGTCAGTTTTTCGACATTTTCGGGAATTCGACCGCAATTGCATATACCCCAGAGTCTGTTTTGTTGGATGGCTGAGAACTAACTGCTTTATTAGATTCGGAGAGTGAGCTAACCCTGATTTCAAAGGCTGTCCTACCCAGGCCAGTAGAGAAAGTAAAAAGGTTAGTTGAGGTACTCTGTGTAACAGGTTCCACGGAAAACTTCTCCCGCATGTGATTAAGTCTCACCCTAAAGGGGCGCACTTATGAGGTAGTAGCCGTGATTGGGCCCAAGATTTACCTGCTTATATTGGGATGCTATTTCCCAGGATTCGCTGAGCTCTTAAAGGATCCTCAGACAGAACAAGTATAAAGTCCCTAAGGCCCTACCTCAGAAAGTGGGGAGGGGTGTAATAAAACGATCAGTGCTATTTGGAGAAGAAACCCCTGAACAACCAGTGCTGGACAAGAATACTTTTAATCCAGATTGGGGTACTCTCCCGAATGATATAGATCTGCAAAGCTTTGCCCGGGTCCAGCAAAAAAGCTGCCCTCAAGAAAGTTATACTCAACACGGGTGATGCCAAGGGTGTGCTGAAAACCACATTTCCACTGGCTCCTGAGCACCTTCCTAGTTCACCTGGACCTTCGTATTTCTTGTTGGCATATATATTTTCAGCAAAACTATGAAAAGAAGCAGAGCTTTTGGTCTGTAATAACTGGAATGTGTTTTCTGCTCTGCTAGGGCGCATTACCTTGGTGGAGCACGACATAAATACACCTGAATGGTTGGTCATAAATCTGCGACCGTATCAAATTCCTGAGGTGCGGCTTCAAGCTGTCCGACAAGATGTGCAGGAAATGCTTCAGCTTGGGGTCATTGAGGAGTCCAGAAGTGATTGGTCAAGTCCCATTGTCTTAGTCCCCAAGCCTATGGGGCCAATACGTTTTTGTAACGACTTTAAATGTCTGAATCAAGTTTCTGGGTTCAACGCGTACCCGTTACTTTGGGTGGACAAACTGGTAGAAAATTTGGCAAGTAGCAGGTATCTTATGACTTTAGACCTCACGAAGGGGTATTGGAAAATTCCCCTAAGTGAGACCGCCAAGAAGAAGACTGCCTTCTCGACGCCTCATGGCCTGTATCAATATAAACTACTCCCTTTATGCCTTCATAAGGCACCAGCGGCATTCCAGCGTGCCATGGATTGCCTACTACGGCCACACCAGGGTTATGGCGTTTAGACGACATTGCCATATATACCGAAGATTGGGAAACTCACTTGCTTAAAGTCCAAAATGTACTGGACAGCCTAAGACAGCACAGGATTCCGCTAATCCAGTCAAGTGTACCATCGGACTTTCAGAAGCCAATTACATTGGGTATATGATTGGCAATGGACAAGTGAAACCCCAACTACGGAAAGTGGAGGCTGTTAAGTCCTGGCCAAGACCCTCCCACAAAGAAACAACTGAGGACTTTCCTTGGGCTTTTAAGCTATTACCACCATTTCATTCCGCCTTTCATTTCCTGAGCTTGACCGATGACTGAGACCCTTAAGGCTCAGCTGGAAAGAATCCCCTGGTCCGAAATAGCTGAGGCAGACTGGGAAGTTATGAGGATGGCTCTGTGTTCCAATCTGGTTCTATAGGGACCTGATTTCCAGAAACCCTTTGTCCTGCGCCTCCACAACAGGCTTGGGAGCTGTTCTGTCACAGTCCATTGTGAGTAAGAAGCCTATCCTCTACTTAAGTAGGAAACTGCTGCCACGTGAAACAGAGTACGCTATAGTCAAGCTAGAATGTTTGGCGATAAAATGTGCAGTAGAAGCGCTGGCGGTGGACACTGTGGCAGTACAGGCGATCCCATTAGATCACCAGGGCATGGGTGCAGGTCAGGTTTTCTCTCTAAACCTTTTTTACAAGTAGCCCGCAGTACCCGGTGGTTTTGCCAGCAGAGGGGATAAGGCTTAGACCTGGAGCCCCTCCCCCAGCCTCAAGGCGCCATTTCCCGCAAATGTTCCCGCCCTGGAGCTACATATCTGTCTCTCCCTCACTCCCTGGCAGTGTCTGCGGTGCCATTATCCCTCAGCTCACTGTTCCTGGGAATGCTTGGGCAAATCCTCCTATGTTAAGCCGCCTGGTTGTCAGTGCTGTGACTTTACAAGACACTTAAGTATTCTACCTGCCTTTTTTAGTTAGTGTTAGTTAAGAAAGAGTGCATTTAGTCAGGGTTTCCTAGTACAATTACCCTGTGATATACATCCAGTTCTTACTGTATACTGTTATATCTATTGTTATATAGCTGTGTAAGCTAGTCCAGTGCAGTATTATTGTTAGTAATAACCTCTGCACTGTACAGACTGTGGCTATTTGTGTGTGCATTTGATAGCTGAGTGGTGTCCATTTCGTGTCTTTCACTCAACCTGCTATCCCTATATTCTATAACCTGAGGGGGCTTGGTGCATCAGGTTTTATCTAATATAAAGATATACTGTATTACGTATTTTTCTCTGTGATTTAGTCACCATATCTCTCCTTTATCTCTGCTGGTGCTGACTACACTGCGCAGGGGTTTGGGCTAGAGGTATTGTGCTGCTGACAAATTGTAGTGTGTTACCCGATACTGCAAGTTATATCATGTCTGCTTCTGAGGGTAACGGTTCTGGGGCTGAACACACTGCCAGTGTTGCTGAAGCCGCAAATACCTATGAGGAGAATATAGCAACTTTGGGCTCTGGTTCTGGGGACTCCTTGCCCCCCAGTGGGACGGTGGCAACGGGGGCAAATAATGACCCGCCGTGGGCCACTTTTTCCACGCTTCTGCATACGCTAGTTCATAAACTAACATCCCCTATGGGATCCCCAATGCCGGTGCAACCGTTTGTGGTCCCTGCAGCTAACCCGCCGTGGGCGGACGATTTATCTGCTCAAATAAAGAAGTTGAACCAGTCCCTGACTACTAAAAAGTCTGACCGGCGCTCGCCTACGTCCAAGTGGTCCTCTAAGCGAGCGCTTGTCTCCTCACAATCCACTGCTGTCACTGACACCTCGTCGGATAAAGACGGCACTTACACTGACCCCACAGGTTCTGACTCAGACACGGCTGATGGGGAGGGTGGTTCACATGTGGATGTTCCTGATCTTTTGGAGGCTGTTAAGTTGATTTTACAGTGTACGGATGATCCCGAGCCATCCGTTCCTCCTAAGAAACCAGATAGGTTCAAGCGTCAGAAGGTGATTAAACAAGTTTTACCTCACTCTGACCACCTAATTGATATACGTCAGGAACCCTGGGAAAACCCGGGTACGAAGTTTGTGCCTCAAAAGAAGATGCTGGCTCGCTATCCCCTTGCGCTGGAGCTGTCTAAGAATTGGGAAACGCCTCCTCTAGTGGACTCACATGTGGCTAGGATGGTGGTTTCCTCAGCTCTACCGGTCACCACCGTCACGTCTCTAAAAGAGCCTACGGATAAATGTGTGGAGGGTTGTCTGAAAGCGATTTACACCCTCACGGGTGCTGCACAAAGGCCCACTATTGCAGCTACTTGGGCTGCAGAGGCCATTGAAGCATGGGCCTTGGAGTTAGATGCTGAAATCTCCTCTGACCATTCTAGACAATGCTTGTCTTATATTGTCACAGCTTCTCATTGTATTAAAGAGGCGGCTTGTGATGCCGGTATCCTGGCAGCCAAGGCCTCTACTACGTCAGTCCTGGCTCGCCGGATATTGTGGCTGAGGTCCTGGTCTGTGGATCTGGACTCTAGAAAAACCCTGGAGGTTCTCCCTTTTTAAGGGAGATATTCTGTTTGTGGAGGATTTAAATAAGAATGTGGCTGACTTGGCTACTGCCAATACTGCCTGTCTGCCAAAGGTCAGGCGTACAACAAGCAGGCCCGCACTTCCAGACCTGGTGATCCTAAGCCCAAAAGAGCCTGGGCGGCCCGTCAGCCAGCTTCCAAGACAGATAAGCCTGCCGCATGACGGGGCGGGCCTCCCCCTGGGGGATCCCAGGGTGCGGGGCCGGCTTCTAGGGTATACCCAGGAATGGTTGAAGACCACTTCAGATGCCTGGGTACGGGAAGTCGTCACTCGAGGTTACGTCATAGACTTCAAAAACCGACCCCCTCATCGATATTGCCAGACAGATGTCCCGTTGGACAAGACAAAGGCAAACACTCTACATTCGGTAGTACAGACCCTCTTGGATACAGGAGTCGTAGTACAGGTGCTCTTGCGCAGGTACTATTCTCCGCTGTTTCTAGTCCCGAAACCGAATGGGTCCTCCCGGCCCATTCTCAACCTCAAGGCATTGAACAGGTTTGTGAAGGTTTCCAAGTTCCGGATGGAAACCCTTCGCTCTATAGTTCTGGCCTTGGAACCTGGGGACTTCATGGTCTCCCTGGATATACAGGATGCTTACCTTCATATTCCTATAGCAGTGTCTCATCAGCAATACCTGAGATTTGCGATTGGCAACTGCCATTACCAGTTTTGGGCGTTACCTTTTGATTTAACAACGGCTCCGTGAGTCTTTACAAAAGTCATGGCGGTGATGACGGTGGTACTCCGCCGTCAAGGGGTCAGGATACTGCCGTATTTGGACGACTTGTTAATCCTGGCAAATTCCCCAGAACTTCTCCTGCGTCATCTAGATGTGACGGTCCGGTTTCTGCAAGCCCACGGGTGGCTCATCAACTGGAAGAAGTCATCCCTGATCCCTGCTCAGAGCATGGTGCATCTGGGAGCACTGTTGGACACTCACAACCAGCGGTTGTTCCTGTCTCAGGAGAAAGTCCTGAAACTTCAGGACAGGATTCGTTGCTTCCTATCTCGTCCGCAAGTGTCTATACATTCGGCGATGCAGGTGCTGGGCCTCATGGTGTCAGCATTCGACATGGCGGAGTACGCTCCGTTTCGCTCTCGCCCTCTCCAGAGGCTGATTCTAGCCAAATGGGACGGCCTGCCTCACCGGATCAGGTCTCAAATGATCTCATTGACTCCGGCGGTCTGTTTGTCGCTGCTCTGGTGGCTCCGGGACCAGCAACTGAGCAGGGGCCGTCCGTTCTGGATATCCAACTGGGTCCTGTTGACGACAGATGCCAGTCTAAGAGGTTGGGGCGTGTTGCTGGAGCAACACTCCCTTCAGGGGCGGTGGACCAAGGAGGAGTCCCTCCTCTCGATCAATATTCTGGAGTTGCGGGCGGTTTTCAATGCCTTGATCCTTGCCCAGCATTTAATTCAGAACCGTCCTATTTAAGTACAGTCGGACAACGCCACCACAGTGGCTTACATAAATCATCAAGGCGGCACTCGAAGCCGCCTAGCAATGAAGGAAGTCTCACGGATTCTACAGTGGGCAGAACGCCATCTACCGGCCATATCGGCAATATTCATTCCGGGAGTCCTGAATTGGGAAGCGGACTTTCTCAGTCGTCAGGACGTGCATGCCGGCGAGTGGGGCTTCCATCCAGAAGTGTTTCAACTCCTAGTGGAAAGGTGGGGCCTTCAAGATGTAGATCTGATGGCGTCTCGACACAATCACAAGGTTCCGGTCTTCGGAGCAAGGACAAGGGATCCTCAAGCAGCATTCGTGGATGCGCTGGCGGTACCGTGGAGGTTTCGGCTGCCGTACGTGTTCCCTCCGGTGTCGCTCCTGCCCAGGGTAATTCGGAAGTTCAAGCAAGAAAAAGAAATTCTGCTTCTCATAGCTCCAGCGTGGCCCAGACGCACTGGTTCTCAGACCTGCAAGGCCTATCGTCAGAGCGTCCAATTTTACTTCCACAACGCCCAGACCTCCTCGTTCAGGGCCCCTGTGTCTACCAGGACCTAGCCCGGCTGTCTTTGACGGCGATGCTCTTGAAGCTTCTGTCTTAAGGGCTAAAGGGTTTTCTGAGGTGGTCATTCAAACTATGTTGCGGGCCCGGAAACCGGCTTCTGCTTGGATTTACTATAGGGTCTGGCATTTTTACTTTGTTTGGTGCGCATCTAACAATTATGACGCTTCCAAGTTTAGTATAGCCAAGTTGTCGGCTTTTCTTCAGCAGGGCCTGGACTTAGGCCTGCGTCTGGCCTCCCTCAAGGTTCAAATATCTGCCTTGTCGGTGTGGTTTCAGAGAAAAATTTCGACCTTACCTGATGTGCATACCTTTACTCAGGGTGTGTTGCGTATCCAACCTCCCTATGTCCCGCCTGTGGCTTGTTGGTGGTTTTGCGGGAGTTACAAGAGTCTCCGTTTGAACCTCTTGGTTCAGCTGACCTTAAGTGGTTTTCCCTTAAGGTGGTGTTTCTGCTGGCTATTGCTTCAGCTAGAAGAGTGTCGGATTTGGGTGCCTTGTCCTGTAGTTCCCCATATCTGATATTTCACCGTGACCGGGCGGTTCTTAGGACTCGTCCCGGCTATCTACCTAAGGTGGTTTCTTCGTTCACCTTAATCAGGAGATTGTAGTTCCGGCACTTGTTTCTCCTGATCTGTCTCCCAAAGAGCGGTCTTTGGATGTGATACGGGCTCTCCGTATCTATGTGAATAGAACTGCTCTTATTAGGAAATCTGATTCTCTTTTTGTTGTGTTTGGGTTTCTCAAACTGGGCTGGCCTGCTCACAAGCAAACTTTGGCCAGATGGATTAGAATGGTGATTGCACATGCTTATGTGAAGGCTGGTCTCTCTTCTCCTGATCACATTATGGCCCATTCTACTCGGTCTGTTGGACCTTCTTGGGCGTCCCAACGTGGTGCGACCCTTGAACAATTGTGCAAGGCGGCTATGTGGTCCTCTGTGAACACGTTCATAAGGTTCTATGGCCCTCATTCCGAGTTGTTCGCTCGCAAGGCGAATGTAGCAGAGTTACACACGCTAAGCCGCCGCCTACTGGGAGTGAATCTTAGCTTCTTAAAATTGCGACCGACGTACGCGCAATATTGCGATTACAAACGAGTTAGCAGTTTCAGAGTAGCTCCAGACTTACTCTGCCTGTGCGATCATTTCAGTGCTTGTCGTTCCTGGTTGACGTCACAAACACACCCAGCGTTCGCCCAGGCACTCCCACCGTTTCCCCGGCCACTCCTGCGTTTTTTCCGGAAACGGTAGCGTTTTCAGCCACACGCCCCTGAAACGCCGTGTATCCGCCCAGTAACACCCATTTCCTGTCAATCACATTACGATCGCCGGAGCGAAGAAAAAGCCGTGAGTAAAAATACTTTCTTCATAGTAAAGTTACTTGGCGCAGTCGCAGTGCGAACATTGCGCATGCGTACTAAGCGGATTTTCACTGCGATGCGATGAAAAATACCGAGCGAACAACTCGGAATGAGGGCCTATGCCTTCGATACTGTCGCTTCCCAGGATGCTTCCTTTGGACGCAGGGTTCTTGTGCCCGCTACAGTGCGTCCCCTCCCATAAGGAACTGCTTTAGGACATCCCCTATGTCTATCCTTGTGGAGCCCAGTGTACCCCGCTGCAGAAAACGAGTTTTATGGTAAGAACTTACCTTTGTTAAAACTCTTTCTGCGAGGTACACTGGGCTCCACAAGGCGCCCACCCTGACGCACTTAGCTTCTTTGGGTTGGTATGGCATTAGCCGCTGACACTTCTCCTGTCGGGAGAGTGTGGTGTTTGTGGCAACTGGCAGTTGTCGTCTCTTTTACTTGCTACTGCATTGGGCTGGTTAACAAAACTGAGCTTCAGTGCACGGAGGCGGGGTGATATAGGAGGCGGCGCTATGCATCTTGGGAAGAAGGTCAAAGCTTTTGAGCCTGTTGGTGCTTCGGATCAAGATCCTACTCTACACCCCTATGTCTATCCTTGTGGAGCCCAGTGTACCTCGCAGAAAGAGTTTTAACAAAGGTAAGTTCTTACCATAAAACTCGTTTTTTCTATATATACACACACATGCACGGTGTATATTACTTGTGAATATAGCAGGCGGCGTGAATGCTGAGTTCCTGAAGCATGGATTCGGGTAAGGTATGGGAACACTGAACGCAGCATTCTTTGAGGATACTAGCGTGAGCGTTCTAGGAAAACAGCATTCGCACAGCTTGCTATGTGCCACCAGATGAAATATGTGCAGCTGAGTTTTATAGGTGCATGAAGACACTAGACATTGTATAGATAAACCCAGAACAATGCTGTACATCAGTAGTTCCCAAACTTTTTTTTATCACCGCACCCTAGAGAATAAGAATTTTTTTCATAGCACCCCTAGGCCAAACATTTCTTATTGAGAAATAAAATATATATATATATATATATATATATATATATATATATATATATATTCAATTAAGTAAATTGTGTTTATATGTTCTCCTTAGGTTCAATTATGTGGTGAGGGACAGGATTTACTTGTGTTTTTCCATATATTTTATGATAGGCCAAACCAGTGCTGGTGGCTGCCAATCACATTGACCATAAATAATCTGAATTGGCCCTGGACCGCAAAAGACACCTGCTGCTGTACATAGTTTCTCAAGTTCATGATGTCATGATATGTTTGTGTGCCAGGGCTGTTAACCACTGTAGCAACCTTTTACTGAAACGCTGGAATTGTATTATAAACAAATATTTGTTTTCCGACATATTAGTAACTTTTTTGCGATTAATAAAATAGAGATTAAGGAGCAAACGGATCTCGTACAAAATTGTTCACTGCCCCATAAGGGGGTGGTAGTCATGTGACCGCCGGTCAGCTGACCGACAGTCACATGACCTCCTCCGTGAGCCCGACGGCTCACTATCCCGATGGTCGGCATGCCGACCAACAGGGACTATTTCCACTCGTGGGTGTCCACGACACCCATAGAGTGGGAATATAACCCGTGGCGACCGCAGGTCGCCACTGAGCCCGCAGCGTGGCGAGCGCAGCGAGCCCGCAAGGGGCTTGCTGCACTCACCCCTCCCCGCCGGGATCCCGGCGTCGGTATGCTGCCGGGATCCCGGCGTCGGTAAGGTGACCGGCGGTCAGGAGACTGCCGGTCACCCGTACTACACCCCCATAAGGTAGCAAGCACTTTTGTGTGAAATTGGGATTTGGCCAGATGGGCTAACGGTGCGAGATGCAGTTTTTAAGCAATGTTTCTTTATTGAAGCATGTGCAGATTACATATCAAAAATAGATTTGACAGTGATTTACGTCAGACAAATTTAACATATATGACAATAGTGTTACATAGTATATTAACAGAAATAACTATGATATTTTGTGATGTAATATATATCAAAAACAGGTTTGATGTATCTGACAATATTATTATGTGATTTTTCTCTAACGTCCTTGAGGATGCTGGGACTCCGTAAGGACCATGGGGAATAGACGGGCTTCGCATGAGATAGGGCACTTTAAGAAAGCTTTGGATTCTGGGTGTGCACTGGCTCCTCCCTCTATGCCCCTCCTCCAGACCTCAGTTTTACACTGTGCCCAGAGCAAGATGGGTGCACTGCAGAGAGCTCTCCAGAGTTCTCTGCCCTAAAGCATTTTTGTTTGGATTTTTCTTTCTACTTTTTACTACTTTTTCACAGGGAGCACTGCTGGCAACAGGCTCCCTGCATCGAGGGACTGAGGAGAGAGGAGCAGACCTTCTTGTCAAAGATAGGCTCTGCTTCCTCGGCTACTGGACACCATTAGCTCCAGAGGGGGTGAACGCAGGTTCTTACTGGGCGTCCACCCCCGGAGCCGCGCCGCCGTTCTCCTCACAGAGCCAGAAGCACAGAAGTCAGAAGACGTCTCAGGCGGTGGCGCCCTGGGCAGCAATATAAACCTCTGCATGGCAAAAAGACTATATACATGTACAGGTGGGCTCTGTACATGTATATAAAAGAGCCCCCGCCATATTTTACTAAGTTTGAGCGGGACAGAAGCCCGCCGCCGAGGGGGCGGGGCTTCTCCCTCAGCACTCACCAGCGCCATTTTCTCTCCACAGCACTGCTGAGAGGAAGCTCCCCGGACTCTCCCCTGCTTACACACGGTGAAAGGGTGCTTAAAAGAGAGGGGGGGGGGGCACATAATTGGCGGTTTACATATTACACAGTGCTGCTGGGGAAAAACATTTTGTGTTGGTCTCCAGGGTTATTGCGCTGGGGTGTATGCTGGCATATTCTCGCTCTGTCTCTCCAAAGGGCCTTGACAGGGATACTGTCTTCAGAAAAGGGGTTCCCTGTGTGTGTGTGAAGTGTGTCGGTACGCGTGTGTCGACATGTTTGACGAGGAAGGCTCGCTTACTGTGGAGGGGGAGTGTTTGAATGTCAGGTCGCCGTCGGCAACGCCGACACCGGAATGGGTGGATATGCTGAATGTCTTGAATGCAAATGTCAATCTATTGCATAAAAGGTTAGACAAGGCAGAAGCTAGGGATCAGTCAGGTACCGAGTCCATGCCTGTCCCTGTGGCGCCAGGCCCGTCGGGGTCTCAGAAGCGCACCATATCCCAGATCGATGATGACAGATGCCGACACAGATTCTGACTCTAGTGTCGACTATGAAGATGCTAAATTACAGCCGAAGGTGGCAAAAGGTATTCGGTACATGATTATGGCCATTAAAGAGGTTTTGCATATTACTGAGGAACCCCCTGTCCCTGACACGAGGGTACACTTGTATAAAGAGAAAAAGCCTGAAGTCACTTTTCCATCATCATTTGAATTAAGTGAATCGTGCGAAAAGGCTTGGGACTCTCCAGATAGGAGACCACAAGTTCCCAAAAGGATTCTTATGGCGTATCCTTTTCCACAAACTGATAGGATACGCTGGGAATCTTCACCAAAAGTGGACAAGACGCTGACACGCTTGTCCAAAAAGGTGGCACTGCCTTCTCAGGATACGGCTTCCCTCAAGGAACCGGCTGATCGCAGGCAGGAAATTACCTTGAAGCACATTTACACTCACTCCGGTACTATTGCTAGACCGGCTATGGCGTCGGCCTGGGTTTGTAGTGCGGTTCTGGCATGGGCAGATTCCTTATCTACGGAGATTGACACCTTAGATAGGGATGCCATTCAAATGACCATAGAGCATATCAGAGATGCTGCCTTGTATATGAGAGATGCTCAGAGAGACATTTGTTTACTAAGCTCCAGAATAAATGCTATGTCTATTTCTGCTAGGCGACTCCTGTGGACCCGGCAGTGGACGGGAGATGCCGATTCTAAGCGGCACATGGAGTCCTTGCCGTACAAGGGGGAGGAGTTGTTTGGAGATGGCCTCTCGGACCTTGTCTCTACGGCTACGGCTGGTAAGTCGAATTTCTTACCTTCTGTCCCCCCGCAGCATACTAAGAAGGCACCTCATTATCAAATGCAGTCCTTTCGTTCCAATAAAAACAAGAAGGTGCGGGGATCGTCCTTTGTTACCAGAGGAAAAGGCAGGGGAAAGAAGCTGCACACAGCTAGCTCCCAAGAGCAGAAGTCCTCCCCTGCGTCTGCAAAGTCCACCACATGACGCTGGGGCTTCCCGGGGGGAGGCAGATCTGGTGGGGGCTCGTCTTCGGTTTTTCAGCCACGTCTGGGTTCAATCGCAGGTGGATCCCTGGGCAGTAGAGATTGTTGCTCAGGGATACAGGCTAGAATTCGAAGAACCTCCTTGCCGGTTTTTCAAATCGGCTCTGCCGACTTCCCCGTCAGAGAGGGAGTCAGTGTTGACAGCAATCCAAAAATTGTATGTTCAACAGGTGATTGTCACAGTTCCTCATCTCCAGCAGGGAGAGGGATATTATTCAACCCTGTTTGTGGTCCCGAAACCAGACGGTTCGGTCAGGCCCATTTTAAACCTGAAATCTCTGAACTTGTACTTGAAAAGGTTCAAGTTCAAAATGGAATCACTCCGGGCGGTCATCGCCAGCCTGGAGGGGGGGGATTGGATGGTGTCCCTGGACATAAAGAATGCATACCTTCATGTTCCAATATTCCCCCCCCACCCCCCCCCACCCCACCCCACCCCACCCATCAGGCGTTCCTGAGATTTGCAGTGCAGGACTGTCACTACCAATTTCAGACGTTGCCGTTTGGGCTTTCCACGGCCCCAAGGGTTTTTACCAAGGTAATGGCGGAAATGATGGTGCTCCTGCGCAGGCAGGGGGTCACAATTATCCCATACTTGGACGATCTCCTAATAAAGGCGAGATCTCGGGAGAAGTTGCTGGACAGCGTGTCTCTGTCCATGAAGACGTTGCAGCTACACGGCTGGATTCTCAATATACCGAAGTCCCAGCTAGTTCCTACAACGCGTCTGACCTTTCTGGGCCTGATCCTAGACACAGACCAGAAAAAGGTTTTTCTTCCGATAGAAAAGGTTCAGGAACTCATGACCATGGTCAGGAACCTATTGAAACCAAAGAAGGTTTCAGTGCATCAGTGCATGCGGGTCCTGGGGAAGATGGTGGCTTCATACGAGGCCATCCCTTTCGGCAGATTCCATGCGAGGACTTTTCAATGGGACCTCTTGGACAAGTGGTCCGGGTCCCATTTACAAATGCATCAAAGGATCACCCTGTCTCCCAGGACCAGGGTATCTCTCCTGTGGTGGCTGAACAGTGCTCACCTTCTAGAGGGTCGCAGGTTCAGCATTCAGGACTGGGTCCTGGTGACCACGGACGCAAGCCTCCGAGGCTGGGGAGCAGTGGCACTGGGAAGAAATTTCCAAGGTCTCTGGTCAAGCCTGGAGACTTGTCTCCACATCAACGTCCTGGAGTTGAGGGCCATATACAACGCCCTGCGTCAAGCGGAGAACTTTCTTCGGAGAAGACCGGTTCTGATTCAGTCAGACAATGTCACGGCAGTGGCTCATATAAACCGCCAAGGCGGAACAAGGAGCAGAGTGGCCAGGGCAGAAGCAACCAGGATTCTACGCTGGGCGGAAGGCCATGTAAGCGTGCTGTCAGCGGTGTTCATTCCGGGGGTGGACAACTGGGAGGCGGACTTCCTCAGCAGGCACGACCTGCATCCGGGGGAGTGGGGACTTCATCAAGAAGTCTTTGCACAGATCGCGGATCGGTGGGGCCTGCCTCAAATAGACATGATGGCGTCTCGTCTCAACAAAAAGCTAAAGCGGTATTGCGCCAGGTCAAGGGACCCTCAGGCGGTAGCGGTAGACGCTCTGGTGACACCTTGGGTGTTCAGATCGGTCTATGTGTTTCCTCCTCTTCCTCTCATACCCAAGGTGTTGAGAATTGTAAGAATAAGCAGGGTCAGAACAATCCTCATTGTTCCAGATTGGCCACGGAGGACTTGGTATCCGGAACTGCAAGAGTTGCTCACAGAAGATCCGTGGCCTCTTCCTCTAAGGCAGGACCTGTTGCAGCAGGGGCCCTGTCTGTTCCAAGACTTACCGCGGCTGCGTTTGATGGCATGGCGGTTGAACGCCGGATCCTAGCGGAAAAAGGAATTCCAGAGGAAGTCATTCCTACCCTGATCAAAGCTAGGAAAGACGTGACGTTGAAACATTATCACCGTATATGGCGGAAATATGTTTCTTGGTGTGAGACCAGAGCTGCTCCTACGGAGGAGTTCCATTTGGGCCGTCTACTTCACTTCCTTCAAACAGGAGTGACCTTGGGCCTAAAATTAGGGTCCATGAAGGTCCAGATTTTGGCCTTATCCATTTTCTTTCAAAGAGAATTAGCCTCTCTTCCTGAGGTACAGACTTTTGTGAAGGGGGTGCTGCATATTCAGCCTCCCTTTGTGCCTCCGGTGGCGCCTTGGGATCTTAGCGTGGTGTTACGTTTCCTCAAGTCACCTTGGTTTGAACCACTTAAAACTGTGGAGTTGAAATACCTCACGTGGAAAGTGGTCATGTTGTTGGCGTTAGCTTCGGCGAGACGTGTTTCAGAATTGGCAGCTTTTTGCATAAAAGCCCATACTTGGTTTTTCACGTGGATAGGGCAGAGTTGAGGACTCGTCCTCACTTTCTGCGAAAAGTGGCCTACCCTTCACAGGATGAGATGAACTAGACAAATGGATTTCCAAAGCTACTGTGGGTAAGTCCACGTATCTTCCTTCTGCAGCCCCCCCAGCCAGGAAGACCTACTCAGGACCTAACCTACAGTCCTTTCGGACTGCCAAGATTAAGGGCAAAACCAGAGGTTCTTCTACAGCCAGCAGAGGCGCTAGAGGTAAACCACGGTAAACAGCAGCTGCTGGTTCTCGGGAACAGTGCTCAAGCTTTGCTGCCTCAAAGCCTTCAGCATGACAGTGGACCATGATGCCTGGAAGACTGGCAGGTGGGAGCCCGACTAAAAAATTTCAGTCACATCTGGACAACATCATGCCAGGATCCTTGGGTCATACAGATCTTACTTCCCAGGGCTACAGACTGGAGTTTCAGGAGTTCCCACCTCACAGATTCTTCAAATCGGGCTTACTAGTTTCACAAGAGGTATGTATAACCTTACAGGATGCCATTCAAAAACTGGTACAGACTCAGGTCATTGTTCCAGTTCCACCTCATCTACAAAACAAGGGATATTATTCCAACTTGTTTGTAGTACCAAAAACTGGATGGTTCGGTAAGGCCGATTTTGAATCTAAAATCCTTGAACCCGTACTTACGAGTGTTCATATTCAAGAGTATATGAGAGCGGTGATCTCCGGTCTGGAGGAGGGGGAATTCCTAGTGTCTCTGAATATCAAGTATGCGTACCTTCACATTCCGATCTGGCCGCCTCATCAGGCTTATCTACAGTTTGCACTGCAGGACTGTCACTACCAGTTCCAGGCCCTGCCTTTTGGTCTCTCCACGGCACTGAGGGAGTTCACCAAGGTGATGGCAGAGATTATGTTTCTCCTTCGCAAGCAGGGAGTGAACATAGGGGGTCATTCCGAGTTGATCACACGTAGTAACTTTTTGCTGACCGTGTGATCAACTAGACGCCGCCTATGGCTGCGAACACTTGTGCAGCCGAGCTATGCAAAATCATTTTGTGCAGTTTCTGAGTAGCTCTGGAGTTACTTACCCACTGTGATGTCTTCAGCCTGTCATCTCCTGGAATTGACGTCAGACACCCGCCCTGCAAACGCCTGGACACGCCTGTGTTCGCCGCACCACTCCCAGAAAATGGTCAGTTGACGCCCCGGAACGCCTTCCTCCTGTCAATCTTCTTGCGATCACGGCAGCGATAGCTTTCTTCGTTCTGCTTGTCGTTTCACTGGGCAACGACGCGCCTGCGCATTGCGGCCGCCGCAATGGATTTACCGGTAGGTAATTAAAATCCTATTTATTTTTTTCAGTAAGGCTTCTAACCAAACCATCCTAAAAATTATGAAATAACTTTTCTAAAAAAGTTGAAAATGGTGGGACGGCTGGTTGTATCGACATTTGGAGAATGCGTTTCTTGGCCACCGCTAATATAACCAGTAATAATTTGTGTACCCCCTTTGCCACATGAGTGTTCCTAGGTAAGATGCCGAATATAGCCCATTCATTTGCCAATGGTAGGTAAGATACAAAGTGGCAAATTGCATATTATTTGGGTCCAAAACTGGCGCATCACTGGGCATACCCAATGACAGTGTAATAAGTCTGCCCTGAAAGACCTGCATCTGGGACAAAAGTGATCCTCCGCTATTCCCATTAAGTATCTACAATGAGGAGAAAGATATGTTTTGTGGAATATGTTAAGGAAAAGTTTAGCATATGACGCTGCAGGTATCATTCTAATTGAGTTGTTTAGTGTTTGTAACAGTGTCAGTATGGTTAAGGACGGGAATTGGTTTCTCCATTGAGCAAGCCCAGTTGTTATCGGGTCACATTTAGTGGGGTATTTAAGAATAAGTAATGAATGGATATGGCTTTCTTACTTGGAGTTTCTTGAAGTAGTAATTTATCCAGGGGGTAATCCCAGTCTGCCGGCGATAGTTTTCTAGAAAGAGTTGCCACGTAATCTTGTGCTTGGAAGTAAGCTACAAGGAAAGACCTAAGAGCTGGATATTTGGTAAATACTTGCAAAAATAATAGGGGTTTCCTAGTCGAGGGGTCTGTAAATTGCCGAACGGAGGTAAGGCCCATTTCAGACCACAGGGTAAAGGGATCTCTCTTCTCTCCTTTTG
The DNA here is from genome assembly GCF_028390025.1 of Pseudophryne corroboree. Classification (NCBI taxonomy): domain Eukaryota; kingdom Metazoa; phylum Chordata; class Amphibia; order Anura; family Myobatrachidae; genus Pseudophryne; species Pseudophryne corroboree. Next base: position 312,082,057 of record NC_086447.1, on the reverse strand, counting down.
TAGATTTATTGACAATAGACAACAACATTTATCAAGTTACCACCATAACTAAACCAATTAAATGCCACTCTCATGCAAAATGTTGGTTAATGAAGCCAGAATACTGTACACCCCCCCCCCCCCCCCCCCATCCAAGTTTTACTAAAATATACTGGTAATTTGTTCTGTCTCGATTCTGTGCTTTACAGCAATGTACACACATTCTCAAGTAGAATTGTTTTTATTTCTCTTACATCCTAGAGGATGCTGGGGTCCATATTAGTGCCATGGAGTATAGACAGGTCCACCAGGAGCCACTGGCACTTTAAGAGTTTGAAAGTGTGGGCTGGCTCCTCCCTCTATGCCCCTCCTACCAGACTCAGTTTAGAAAATGTGCCTGGAGGAGTTGGTCACAGCTAGGGAAGCTCTACTGAGCTTTTCTAGTAAAGTTTATTCTAGAGTTTATTTTTTTTACAGGAGGCTGCTGGCAACAGCCTGCCTGCAACGAGGGACTGAGTGGGGGAGCAGTGTCCGCCCTGCGGGGTCTGAGCCACTGTCTTCGCTGACTGGACATTGAGCCCCAGAGGGGATAGATTGCGCCCCGACACAGAGGAACGCTCACCCCAGCAGCTGTCCGCTACCCCCTTGCAGAGCTGAAGTGTGGCGAGTGAGACACCGACCCCCCCCCCCCTAACAAGCGGGGGGTCAGTGTGAAGATGGCGGCTTCATGGGTAGGAGCGCAGTATTAACTGCGCTCCCAGATGGCTCAGCGGTACTGCGGTGCGGCGCTGTGAGGGGTGCCCCGAGCCAGCACCTGACCCTACACTGACCAAATCAAGCCTGTCGGGGTCTGCGGATCTGAGCCAGCACAAGATCCTCAGGCCAGTATAATCTCAGAAGAGCGGGAAGACAGCGCCATTAAGGGTGCACAGCTTCTCCTCAGAGCGGACTCAGCAGCGTTTCAGCGCCATTTTCCTACCTGCAGTCGGATGCAAGTGGAAGATCAGTCCCTCCAGTGCAACTCCAGCTATCTGTACGGTACCAGGGGGTTGTAGAAGGGAGGGGAGGCTGTGTAAAGGCTGTGTCGCCTATTAAGGGACATAGTCAGCGCTGGTTTAGGGTCTCTCTATACCTATAATAGTGCTGTGTGTGTGGGTTGGCTCCAATCTCTGTGTCTCTCTGCCATTCTTGGGGGGGGGGGACGACGACTCTGTCTGCCCTGTACCCTTTGTGTATGTGGTGTGATTGGTGTGTATTTGCAAACATGTCTAGGGACTCTGTTTCATATGCTGCAGAGGATTTATCTTCTCAGGAAGATCCCATGTAATCAGGATTGCACTGTTGTAGCGCAGATCCCAGCTAGAGAGCCGGATTGGTAGCCTATCTTAGGGGGACTATTTCTCAGATTTCTGAAAGAGTTATTAGAACTGAGCATGCCATTCAGGTACTGCGATTCTCTATAGTTGTATGGTCAGATACTGCTCCCTCAGGGTCTCCTGCGGTACATTCTCACAAACGTGTACTTGCTAACATTGTGCAGGATGACACTGACACCGATTCTGACAATGCAGATGGTGAAGGGGATGTGTTGAGGGGGACAGCATCACTTGCTAAGGGGGTGCAGTTGATGATTGAGGCCGTACGGGATGTGTTGCACATTTCTGACAACTCCTGAGCAGATTGAGGAGGCCTTTTTCACGGATAATAAAAAGCCCCCCCCCCCCCCCCCTCACCTTCCCAGCATCTAAGAAATTAAATGCTATCTTTGAAAGCCTGGGAAAATCCAGAGAAACAATTCCAGAGCCCTAAGAGGGTCTTAGTTGCTTTTCCCTTCCCAGAGGAAGATAGAAAGAAGTGGGAGTCTCCACCGATAGTTGACGCCTCTGTCTCTAGGCTATCAAAACAGGTGGTTTTACCAATCCCGGGATCTACTGTGTTGAAGGACCCGGCAGATCGCAAGGTGGATGCTACGCTAAAATCCATTTACACGGCTTCAGGGGCTATACTGCGGCCTACTATTGCTTGCGCATGGATTTCTAAAGCTATTGCCAGGTGGTCAATCACTCTGCAGGAGGACTTGACTACGATGGATAAAGGTGACGTTGATTTATTTTTACGTAATATTCAGGATTCTGCAGGGTTCCTGGTGGATTCCATGAAGGACCTGGGTTCCATGGCTGCGGGGATCTCCTCCATGTCCATCTCGGCTCGCAGGGGTCTCTGGCTGCGCCAATGGTCTGCGGACGCGGAATCCAGGAAAAGTGTGGAGGGCCTACCATATACAGGTCAGGCTCTCTTTGGGGAGGTGCTGGTTGCCACGGCTACCGCGGTAAGTCTCCTTTCCCCCCCTCAGCTGCGCCGGCTACGAAGAAGCCTTTTAAACCTGCTACGTCACAGTCCTTTCGGCCCACGAGACCTAGAAAGAACAAACAGTCTCACACTTTCTTCAGAGGTGGTCGTGCTAAAGGAAAGAAGCCTTCTCCCAGAGGTTTCCAAGACCAGAAGCCTGCTTCTGGTACCCCAAAGTCCTCAGCATGACGGTGGACAGCTCAGCCTGGAGGAAGGTCAGGTGGGGGCAAGACTCCGACATTTCAGCCACGTCTGGATGTTGTCAGGCCTGGACCCCTGGGTACAAGACATTGTGTCCAGGGGATACAGGCTGGAGTTTCAAATTCTCCCACCTTCTTCAAATCAGGCTTGCCAGCTCCGCTGGCAGACAGAACATTTCTTCTGGAGGCTATCCGAAAATTGGTGGTGTCCGAGGTCATTGTTCCAGTTCCACCCCATCAGTGGAACAAGGGTTACTATTCGAACCTTTTCGTGGTACCGAAGCCGGATGGTTCGGTATGTCCAATTCTGAACCTAAAGTCTTTGAACCCTTATCTCAAGGAGGTCAAATTCAAGATGGAGTCTCTGAGAGCTGTCATCTCAGGACTAACAGAGGGGGAGTTCCTGGTGTCCCTGGTACCTCCATATTCCCATTTGGTCGCCACATCAGGCATATATCAGGTTTGCACTGTTGGACGATCATTATCCGTTTCAGGCGTTGCCGTTCGGCCTCTCCACAGCACCGAGGGTCTTCACCAAGGTTATGGCAGAGATGATGGTTCTCCTCCGCAAGCAAGGGAGGACATAATTCCGTATCTGGATGACCTCCTAATCAAGGCGTCGTCCAGGGAGAAGTTGTTAAGATCCATTGCTCTCACGACACAATTGCTCAAGGAGCACGGTTGGATCCTGAACCTTCCAAAGTCCCATCTGGAGCCTACAAGGAGGCTGTCTTTCCTGGGGATGATCCTAGACATGGAAGTGCAGAGGGTGTTTCTACCAGTGGAGAAAGCATTGGTGATTAAAACAATGGTCCGGGATGTCTTGAGGCCTAACCGGGTATTGGTTCATCAGTGCATCCGCCTTCTGGGGAAGATGGTTGCCTCCTATGAGGCTCTCCAGTTCGGAAGGTTTCATGCTCGATCTTTCCAGCTGGATCTCTTGGACCAGTAGTCGGGATCTCACTACACATGCACCAGAGGATACGTCTGTCACTGAAAGCCAAGATTTTGCTCCTCTGGTGGCTACAACTACCACACCTTCTGGAAGGCAGAAGGTTCAGAGTTCAGGACTGAATCCTTCTCACCACAGATGCAAGTCTAAGAGGTTGGGGAGCAGTCGCTCAGGGGGAAACCTTCCAAGGAATGTGGTCGAATCGGGAAACCCTTCTCCCACTGTACATGGCTCTTAGTCCCAGGATGTTTAACGGTCTTCTGCAAGCAGCACACCTTCTTCAGGATTGGGCTGTTCAGGTGCAGTCGGACAACGTGACCAGTGGCCTACATAAACCGACAAGGCGGAACGAAGAGCAGGGCTGCCATGTCAGAGGTGTCAAAAATACTCCTCTGGGCAGAAAGACACGCAGTGGCGATGCCGGCAATCTTCATTCTGGGAGTAGACAACTGGGAAGCAGACTTCCTCAGCAGACACGATCTCCATCCAGGAGAGTGGGGCCTCCATCCGGAGGTGTTTTGAGGAGGTAACCGGTTGGTGGGGGGTTCCTCACATAGACATGATGGCCTCCCGCCTCAACAAGAAGCTGCAAAGGTACTGTTCCAGGTCGAGAGACCCACAGGCAGTGGCGGTGGACGCACTGGTAACACCGTGGTTGTTCATATCAGTGTATGTGTTCCCTCCACTTCCTCTGATTCCAAGGGTTCTTCAACTGGTAAGAAGAACAAAGGTTCTGGCAATCCTCATTGCATCGGACTGGCCAAGGAGGGCTTGGTACGCGGATCTACAGGATCTTCTGCTGGAAGATCCATGGCCCTTACCTCTTCGGGAGGATCTGCTGCTGCAGGGGCCGTTCGCTTATCAAGACTTACCACAGCTATGTTTGACGGCATGGCGGTTGAGCGCCAGATCTTAGCTCGGAAGGGTATCCCGAGTGAAGTTATTCCTACCCTAATACAGGCTAGGAAGGGGGTAACGTCTAAACATTATCATCGAATTTGGAAAAAATGATTCCTGATGTGAATCCAAGAAATTTCCTGCGGTGGAGTTTCACCTTGGGGGTTTTCTCCTTTTCCTGCAAGCAGGTGTGGCTATGGGACTGAGATTAGGCTCCGTCAAGGTTCAGATCTCTGCTTTGTCTGTTTTCTTCCAGAAACAGTTGGCTGTCCTCCCTGAGGTTCAGACCTTTTTGAAAGGGGTTCTGCACATTCAGCCTCCCTTTGTGGCGCCGACGGCACCCTGGGATCTTGATGTTGTGTTGCAGTTCCTACAATCAGCTTGGTTTGAGCCTCTACAGGAGGCTGACATCAAGTTCCTCACGTGGAAGGTGGTCACTTTGTTGGCCTTGGCTTCTGCTCGATGTGTGTCGGAATTGGGGGCTTTGTCTTGTAAAAGTCCCTACCTGATCTTCCATGAAGATAGGGCGGAACTTAGGACTCGTCCGCAGTTCCTGCCTAAGGTTGCATCGGCATTCCATATCAACCAACCTATTATGGTGCCAGTGGCTACTGACTCCTCAATTGCTTCAAAGGCCTTGGATGTTGTGAGGGCTTTGAAGATTTATGTGAAGAGGACGGCTCGTCATAGAAAATCTGACTCTCTGTTTGTCCTCTATGATCCCAAGAAGATTGGATTAGGTTCACTATCCAGCTTGCGTATTCTACAGCAGGATTGCAGTGTCCAAAATCTGTAAAGGCCCACTCTACTCATAAAGTGGGCTCTTCTTGGGCGGCTGCCGGGGTGTCTCGGCTGTACAGCTTTGCCGAGCAGCAACTTGGTCTGGGTCGAACACATTTGCTAAGTTTTACAAGTTTGATACTTTGGCCTCTGATGACCTCATGTTTGGTCAAGCAGTCTTGCAGGAGCCTCCGCGCTCTCCCTCCCATTCTTGGAGCTTTGGTACATCCCCATGGTACTAATATGGACCCCAGCATCCTCTAGGACGTAAGAGAAAATAGGATTTTAATTACCTACCGGTAAATCCTTTTCTTGTAGTCCGTAGAGGATGCTTGGCGCCCGCCCAGCGCTGCGTTTTCCTGCATTGGTTTTATAATTCAGTACTACCTGGTTCCTAGGTAAGTTCTGCGTTCTTTACTGTTTCAGTACTGGTTCAGCTGTTGCTGAGTATTCCGACATGTTAGCCGGATTTGCCTGTTGTGTGAGCTGGTATGAATCTCGCCACTATCTGTGTAATTCCTTCTCTCGCAGTATGTTGTCTCCTCGGGCACAGTTTCTAGACTGAGTCTGGTAGGAGGGGCATAGAGGGAGGAGCCAGCCCACACTATTAAACTCTTAAAGTGCCAATGGCTCCTGGTGGACCCGTCTATATCCCATGGTACTAATATGGATCCCAGCATCCTCTACGGACTACGAGAAAAGTATTTACCGGTAGGTAATTAAAATCCTATTTTTTTATTGGCCTGTGATGTGAAGCATTGCTGGAATCATATTGTGCATATTTGTGTCATAACCAAGGGCAACACATTATCATATATGTCTATATCACATTCCCTCAGCATGTGGATTACTGCAGTATGCAAATAGAAGATACAACAAATATAGTGCTGACGGTAAATTTTTGTTTTCCTGCCGTGAAGTAGCTGGTGTGTAATTCTTGCAATATGCAAGAAAATATTCAGCAGTCATTTGAAGTCTTATAACGTACAGCACCAGATGCAGTCATTTTGAATTGAGCTAATCCGGTACTGACAGAAGGGCATGAGTCATCCGATATCTCCTCTCATCATGCTCCATGTATTATCCTACTTGGAATTTGGATTTGGTACAGTACCATTAAATAAGCAGAATGTCTCTACGTAAAAAAGATAATTAATACAGAGATGTGCTGATTTGATTCTGTTTATGTTAAAATACGGAATACAATTATTGTAGTAAAAGTTCCAATTTCACCATGATAATCTTAAACTTTTTTTTCTGGAACCTAAAAGAATGTAAACAATATAAGATAATGTAGACAGTGTATTGTAGAACAATGTTATTTTATGGTCTGTAATTAATGAATATCACGTTTTGTTCAAAACAGTTAATTTGCATTATGTTAAGCTGAATGAGCAGTTTATTGAAATGCTTGATATTGTATCAGATTTAGGATACTTCATAATACATTGTTTTTGTAGATTATTGTAAGGGATTATATCATTTGAAATATCTTCAACATCCGACATAATCTTGAGTCACTTATCATTGAGAGTTGTTTATCACTGCTATGCAGACATCAGTGCTCGTTATGTGTTAAAATGAAAACTGACCTGCAGAATGGAAAACAAAGTAGATTTCAATGCTGGGCTATAGACACTCACTATAACCATAGCAACTGTTGAGCTAATTACAGAGTTCAGTGTCTTGTGTTTGGGATCATAGGATGTTTGCAAATGAATTTAGCCTGTGATCCTGAAGTTGATAGATCAGAGTTCCAGCATAGTTTTATCATTGGATAAAAAACAATATATATATAATTGTGTAGAGGTGGTGCGGCACTCCAATGATTTTCACACTAACGCCAAATAGGTGAATGCAACGTTTCAATGCCCGTTTATTAGATCGGCATTTTCGTCAGGTATTAATGAACAATAAAACTGTCTTACCTTAAATAGAAGATATCACCCAGTGTGGCGCGAATACCGCCACGGCGCTGCAAGCCTGGTGGTCGCGCATAGTGAGTGACGTCATGACGCACTGGAAGCGTCCGACGCCACGTGACACAACCCGTAACCAAGCAACATAACAAACAAAAACACAGAGTAACATGTACAGGCGCTCATGGAACTGCTAAACACGGAAAGCGATCCCCACAGGAATATCATGCAAGGTGGAATAATTAGACTAATAAATATACATTAAACACCAAAGCTAAGATAGTTAGTAAATACTATGCAGAGAAATATAGCAAATAACAAAGGCAGGAGGGGACAAAGGTTAGAACTATGCTAACCATACAATATGAGAGAAATGTGCAGTTAGCATCATATTAACAATGAAAAACAGATACCTTAATGTAGTACAACAACTACTAAAACACATCATGCAAATAAAGTTATATTAAGAAAAAGTTACCACACTAACTATTGTTAGCCAGAGTACTAATTCCTGAATGCTCGTTAAGTCCCTTGGGGGCAAGTGTCCCCAAGCGAAAAATCCAACGAGCCTCACATTGCAATAACTTAAGACCACGATTCCCACCACGCAAAGAGTGTGGAATGTGGTCAATCATTCTGTACGTAAGAGAGGCAAGATTGTGAGCCGCCTTTGCGAAATGCCTCGCAACTGGCTGGTCACTCTTACCAGTCGCTAATGCAGCTTTAATAGACGAGCGAGGTGCCGCCATCCGCTCCTTAAAAGGCCGTTCCGTCTTTCCTATGTAGGAAAGACCGCACGGACAAATTATTTGATAGACCGTAAAAATTGAATTACACGTGAGTCTATGATGAATCTGTAAGGTTTTACCAGTTAAAGGATGATAAAAGGAATCACCTGGAATCAAATATTTACAGGTCACACACGTGCATCTTATACAGCCTACTTTACCCCGATAGATACTGGGGACTGGCTCTGTGATGTCTGACTTTACTAATATATCACGGATGTTTGGCCCGCGCTTGTAGCTGGGCATCAATTGTGAATCAGATAAAGAACAGTCGGGATCAGATTTAACAATAGGCCATAGATTTTTAGCTATTTTATTAATCATAGGGCTGGATGTTGTATATTGTGTGACCCAAGGAAAAATAGTTTTCTCATTTCTGGGTTTAGGTTGTAGAAGTGTCATTCTATCAATACCCAATACCTTAAGTTTAGTTTGTTGTAACTGATTATAATCATAGCCACGTGCCAAAAATTTCTGTAACAACATGTCAATCTGAAGTTCAGCTTGCTTGGTGTCAGATGTTATGCGTCTTACTCTAATGAACTGAATAAGGGAGTCCTTTAATTAAGGACCTGGGATGACAACTATTAGATACTAACAAATTATTACGGTCCGTAGGTTTTGAGTAAAGATATGTTGAAATATATCCATCATTGATGGAAATGGCAACATCCAAATAATGGATCTCAGTAGAACTCAATGAAAAGGTGAACTTTACAGGGCTGTCACTAGAATTATATACATTAAGATGGTTAACAAGATCTTTGTTATCACCCTGCCAAAAAAACAAGTAAATCGTCGATGTAACGACAAAAAAATAAAATCCTGTTAGCAATGGAGCTATCTGCAAAAAATATAGAATGTTCTATATCGAAGATAAATATATTTTCTCATACGTCCTAGAGGATGCTGGGGACTCCGTAAGGACCATGGGGTATAGACGGGATCTGCAGGAGACATGGGCACACTATAAGAGTTTGAATGGGTGTGAACTGGCTCCTCTCTCTATGCCACTCCTCCAGACTCCAGTTAGATTATGTGCCCAGGAGAGACTGGACACACACTAGGGGAGCTCTGCTGAGTTTCTCTGAAAGACTTTATGTTAGGTTTTTTATTTTCAGAAAGACCTGCTGGCTACAGGCTCTCTGCTTCGTGGGACTGAGGGGAGAGAAGTCAGACCTACTTCTTCTGAGTTAAGGGCTCTGCTTCTTAGGCTACTGGACACCATTAGCTCCAGAGGGTTCGATCACTTGGTGCACCTAGCTGCTTGTTCCCGGACCCGCGCCGTCACCCCCCTCACAGAAGCCAGAAGAAAGAAGCCGGGTGAGTATTAGAAGAACAGAAGACTTCAGTGACGGCAGAAAACTTCAGAGTCTCAGCGGTACCGCGCTGCGTTCGCGCTGCGCGCCATTGCTCCCACACACCTACGGCAATAGTGAGGCTACAGCGCGCCGAGAAGGGGTGGGGCTTATCCCTCACAACATGATACAGCGCCATTTTCTCCACAGTCCCCGCCAAAGCACTGTGTACAGACTAGCAGTGTAAACGAAGGGGGGCACAGTGATTTAGTGCATAATAGAATAAAATATAGCACTATCTTAGATAATGGGCGTGTAGTCATTGAGTTGTGCATATGTGTCTGTGTTTTCCCTGTCAGATATACCCACTATAGCTTTTAGTGCACATGTGTCGACATGTGTGAGTGCTCTGTGGCAAACAGCTATGGGAATCTCTGTCGGCATCGCTGACTCCTGTTGGTACTTGATTCAGTAGATGCAGTGTCAGCAGGTCGGTAATTGTATGCTTTTCAAAAGTAAACACTGTATGGGAGACACAGTAGTATGTGGGTGACCCTGTCGGCACCAACTGTTATTACTGGGTGTAAATTAACATGCTGTAACTAACTTATACCTGTATATATATTTATATGTATATGTATGGTACGGTTCCATGGGCCTGTAGCTCGAGCACAGACATGGTAGTATTTGTGGGGGAGTGATATTAAAATTATATATGTATACTTCCCTCGGACCCCTCGGGGTCGCAAGAATGTTATTTTGCCTGGTTACTACTCACTGCTGTCGATGAATACTAGGTTTTCTGCCGACCATAAGGTTTCCTGGTTAGATCCACAACTGGGGCATTCAGTACATGGTCATACACATTCAGAACACATTAATGTCACTGGGGAATCGGCGGTTCCGGACAATCTGCTTATATGTATGATATATATATATATATTCATATTATGATTTCTAATGAATGCTGAAGTAAAAGTATTCCTTCTCATGTGCTGGTCGCTCTGTTGATAAAGCTCTAGGTCGGTCGTGACGAGTTGGTCTCAGATCCTCACAAGGAGTCCGAGTGTTTATTCTTTTCCCACCGCGGATAGAATACTGTGAAAGTCAACTTCTGGTCGGCACGGGGCCCAGTCACAAAGGATCGTATACAGGAAGCTAAGTGATATTTTATTTCTATGCTTTGAAGTTATTTGCATTACATGCGCATGGGGGAGTGCTTGTATTTGGAAAGGCATCCGATAAAATTACCCTAGAGAGAGAGGGGATTTTTCTTATGTTGGTTCTTCTCTATAACATTGCGGCAGGCTGCCGTGCGACTACAGGAGGTGTGGCCGGAGGAATGCTGAGGCTGACTCCGAGAGATACTGGAGTTTTTCCCTGTGACGGTGTATCGCTGTTTGGGGATGCCTCAGTTAATTCACTCTTGGCGGATACCACTGGTAAGTCTACCTTCGTGAGTTAGATTCCCTCACAACGGTTGGTGACGCATTCTTTTGTGGGATGCAGTAATTTTAACCGGTTCGATAGCGTTCTTTTTTCCCTTTTGCAGATCGTGGAAGGTGAAAAGGTAAGAGTTCTGCAGCCTTGTTAGGTTCGCAGAAGCGGATATCGTATTCTGTTTCTACCACATCCACCGCATGTCGCTGGGTCTATCTGGCTGGAGCACACACCGGTGGGAACTTCAGTCAGTCCGGAAATGGACTTGGACCTGTGAGTTAATAATAGAATCCAGAGGGGGACATACTGGAGTTTTCAGATGATTCCCCTCACTGTTTTTTTCAAATAGATTTTACCGATTCCCCTCTGGAAGGGGAGGTAGTACGCAACGCCATACCAGAGTTGCATCAGGTTCAGGACATGGTCCTGCTGTCCCTGTTAAAAAAAATAAAAAAATAAATAAAAGAAAAACAAAGATTTCTACTTACGAAGTTGAACTAAAGAATGGAATCTCTCAGGCCAGGGAGCTCCAGCACGTAAAGGTAGAAAAGGGTTTAAATGCGTTTTTTCTCCGCATTCAGCTTACCTGGGTTGGTATGCAGGATTGTCTTTGCCATTTCACCGGAGTGATGGAAGTATGATGGTTTTCTTTCAATAGTAAGAGCCATTGTTGTTCTGTACTGAGACGCTCTCCTGATTACGGCGAGGTCAAGAAACCAGTGGTGCAAATCGTTGTTTCTCTCTGACTGTTCTTCAACACAGGGAATGGCTGTTGTTCCCAACGACGCAGATGTCGGAGGTGGGTATCAGAGTAGATACTGAAAGGTTGAGGTTCTGTGTTTTCCTGTGGAAAGAGGTCTGAGGATCCAGAGTCGGATCAGATTTGCAGTGACATTCCATCAATATGTTCAGTTGATGAAGAAGATGGGTGCGGCCTACGAGGCCTTTTCGGTGAGCAGGTCAAATGCCAGAGTGGTTTTCACAGGACCAGTTGGAAATGTGGTCCGGGTCTCACCTACACATGCACCGGAATATAATCCTAATGGCCAGGATATCGCTCCTGTGGTGTCTGCACAGTTCTCACCTCCTAGAGGGATGAAGGTTCGGGATCCAGGATTAGATCCTGGTGTCCATGCATGCAGATCTCCGAGGTTGGGGAGCAGTCTTTGCAAGGGAAGTATTTCCAGAGGAAAAGGTCAAGCTGGTAAGCTTGTCTGCAGTAAGCTTTCTTGAATTAAGAGCTATTTTCAACGAACATATTCTTCGTGATCTGCCCGTGTTAATTCTGTCGGACGACTTGACAGCAGTGGCGTAAGTAAGCCGCTAGGGCGGAACAAGGAGAAAAGCGGCAATGGCAGAAGCCGCAAAAGTTTTCCGCTGGGTGGAAAGACAGGTGAACGCTATATTGGCAGTCTTCGTTCCGGATGTAAACGACGGAGAAATAGATTTCCTCTGCAGATGCGATCTCCATCCGGGAGAAATACAGTCGTCATCGAGAAGTTTTCACAGAAGTGACAAGTCTTTGAGGAGTGCCTCAATTGGACATGTTGGCGTCTCGCCTCAACGAGAGACCTCAGGGATATTGTTCCAGGTCAAGGGACACTCAAGCTATAGCAGTGGATGCCCTCGTGACACCTTGGGTGTTTTCAGTTGGTCTATGTGTCCCCTCCGCTTTCACTCTTTCTGAAGGTGATAAACATAAGAAGAACAAAGGTTCAGGCGATCCTCATTGTTCCGGTCTAGCCAAGGAGGGCTTGGTATCCAGTTCTTCAAGATTTACTTATAGAAGATCCCTGGCCTCTTCCTCTACGTGAGGAACTGTTACAGCAAGATCCGGGCGTGTATCAAGACTTACCACGGCTGCGTTTGACGGCGTGGAGGTTGAACGCCATATCCTAGCCCGAAAGGGTATTCCCAGTGAAGTAATTTCCACACTTCTTCAGGCTAGAAAAGATAGAAAATATGCGTCTTGGTGTGAATCCAAGAAGGCTCCTACGGAAGACTTTCAGCTGGGTCGTTCTTCTCCATTCTTTGCAAGAAGGTGTGGATGCAGGCCTAAAGTTAAGCTCCATTTCAGTGCAGTTTTGGCCTTATAAAATTTCTTTAAAAAAAAAAAAAAGAATTGGCCACCATTTCCGAAAGTTCAGACTTTCGTGAAAGGAGTACTGCACATCCAACCTTCATTTGTGCCCCCATTGGCACCGTGGGACCTTGACGTGGTGTTGCGTTTTCTTGTGTCACACTGATTGGAACCTTTGTGAAAGGTTGTGTTAAAATTTCTCTCTTGGAAAGTGGTCATGCTATTGGCTTTGGCATCCGCAAGGGGGGTGTCGGAAGTAGCGGCTTTGTCTCACAAGAGCCCCTGTTTGATTTTCCATGTGGATAGAGCGGAATTGAGAACTCGGATAATAGTTCTGCCAAAAGTGGTTTCTGGGTTTCGCAGAAATCAGCCTATTTTGATGCCTGTGGTTACTTAGGCATTAGCTGATTCAAAGTCTCTCGATGTAGTCAGGGCTTTGAACATTTAGGTCGCCAATTTGGCTCAGATTGGGGAAACAGAGGCTCTGTTTGTCCGGTATGCTCCCAGCATGATTGGGGCGCCTGCGTCTATGCAGTCTGTTACACGCTAGATCTGTGATACGATTCGGCGTGCTCGTTCTACGGCTGGATTGCCGTTACCGAAGTCGGTGGAGACCTATTCTACTAGGAAGATGGGCTCTTCTTGGGCGGATGCCCGAGGAGTCTCGGCGGTTCAACTTTGCCGAGCGCCTACTTGGTCGGGTTCAAACACTTTTGCTAAGCTCTACAAGTTTGATACCATGGCTGATGGGGACCTCATGTTTGCTCAATCGGTGCTGCAGAGTCGTCCGCACTCTCCCGCCCGGTCTGGAGCTTTGGTATAAACCCCATGGTCCTTACGGAGTCCCCAGCATCCTCTAGGACATGGGTCTTCAACCTGCGGCCCTCCAGCTGCTGTGGAACTACACATCCCAGCATGCCTTGTCTCGGTTTTACCATGCCTTAATAGCAAAACTGTGGCAGGGCATGCTGGGAGGTGTAGTTCCACAGCTGCTGGAGGGCCGCAGGTTGAAGACCCATGCTCTAGGACGTATATGAGGAAATAGGATTTTAATACCTACCGGTAAATCCTTTTCTCTTAGTCCGTAGAGGATGCTGGGCGCCTGTCGCAGTGTGTTCTGTGTCTGCAGTTATTGGTTATGGTTACACTCTTGTGGTGTTTCTTTTCTGTCAGGCTGTTGCTGACGTTGTTCATGCCATGGCATGCAGTGTCTTATTATTGGTTGTGTTACATATTCTCTCAGCATATGGCTGTGTATTTTTCATGCCGTTGGCTGGTGTTCTATTGAATGCCACGCTCTGCGGTATGTTCGAGGTGTGAGCTGGTATGACACTCACCGTGTTTAAACAATAAATTCTTTCCTCGAAATGTCCGTCTACCTGGGCACAGTTCTCTATCTCGAGTCTGGAGGAGGGGCATAGAGGGAGGAGCCAGTTCACACCCATTCAAAGTCTTATAGTGTGCCCATGTCTCCTGCAGATCCCGTCTATACCCCATGGTCCTTACGGAGTCCCCAGAATACTCTACGGACTAAGAGAAAATAATTTACCGGTAGGTATTAAAATCCTATTTGCATATGAGGGGGCTACCACCGCCCCCATAGCACATCCAACTAGCTGTAAATAAAATGCCACATCGTATAGAATTTTTTTTTTTTGTCAGAATAAACCGTAACAGATCTAATATAAACCCAATGTCAGGACCGTTGTAAGACCTCTGTCTATTCAAAAAACGTCCCACAGCCGCCAAACCAAGGGTGTGTGGTATGACGGTATACAGACTGACTACATCGATAGTAAACATGGTAACATCAGAAGTAAGTCTAGGCAAAGCCGAAAGTTTAACTAATAAAGATGCTGTATCCAGCAAATACCTCGGATGTTCCCTTATGTACGGTTGTAATATACTATCTACATATACCAAAGCAGGTTGAGTAAGGCGACCACGGGTAGCAATTATAGGCCTACCCGGGGGGGTCAATAAGAGATTTATGAATCTTCGGGATAGTGTAAAAAAGGGGAACCAAAGGATATGCTGGAAGTAATGCTTTGAATAAATGATCAGAAATTAACCTATTGTCCACAGCCTGTTTCAAAATGAAGGACATTACTTCCAGCATATCCTAACTATCCTAACTATTGCTAACAGGATTTTATTTTTTTGTCGTTACATCGACGATTTACTTGTTTTTTTTGGCAGGGTGATAACAAAGATCTTGTTAACCATCTTAATGTACATAATTCTAGTGACAGCCCTGTAAAGTTCACCTTTTCATTGAGTTCTACTGAGATCCATTATTTGGATGTTGCCATTTCCATCAATGATGGATATATTTCAACAAATCTTTACTCAAAACCTACGGACCGTAATAATTTGTTAGTACAGGTTGAGTATCCCATATCCAAATATTCCGAAATACGGAATATTCCGAAATACGGACTTTTTTGAGTGAGACTGAGATAGTGAAACCTTTGTTTTTTGATGGCTCAATGTACACAAACTTTGTTTAATTCACAAAGTTATTAAAAATATTGTATTAAATGACCTTCAGGCTGTGTGTATAAGGTGTATATGAAACATAAATGAATTGTGTGAATGTAGACACACTTTGTTTAATGCACAAAGTTATAAAAAATATTGTCTAAAATGACCTTCAGGCTGTGTGTATAAGGTGTATATGAAACATAAATGCATTCTGTGCTTAGATTTAGGTCCCATCACCATGATATCTCATTATGGGACGCAATTATTCCAAAATACGGAAAAATCCGATATCCAAAATACCTCTGGTCCCAAGCATTTTGGATAAGGGATACTCAACCTGTATCTAATAGTTGTCATCCCAGGTCCTTAAAGAAAAGGACTCCCTAATTCACAGTTCATTAGAGTAAGACGCATAACATCTGACACCAAGCAAGCTGAACTTCAGATTGACATGTTGTTACAGAAATTTTTGGCACGTGGCTATGATTATAATCAGTTACAACAAACTAAACTTAAGGTATTGGGTATTGATAGAATGACACTTCTACAACCTAAACCCAGAAATGAGAAAATTATTTTTCCTTGGGTCACACAATATACAACATCCAGCCCTATGATTAATAAAATAGCTAAAAATCAATGGCCTATTGTTAAATCTGATCCCGACTGTTCTTTATCTGATTCACAATTGATGCCCAGCTACAAGCGCGGGCCAAACATCCGTGATATATTAGTAAAGTCAGACATCACAGAGCCAGTCCCCAGTATCTATCGGGGTAAAGTAGGCTGTATAAGATGCACGTGTGTGACCTGTAAATATTTGATTCCAGGTGATTCCTTTTATCATCCTTTAACTGGTAAAACCTTACAGATTCATCATAGACTCAATTTTTACGGTCTATCAAATAATTTGTCCGTGCGGTCTTTCCTACATAGGAAAGACGGAACGGTCTTTTAAGGAGCGGATGGCGGCACATCGCTCGTCTATTAAAGCCGCATTAGCGACTGGTAAGAGTGACCAGCCAGTTGTGAGGCATTTCGCAAAGGCGGCTCACAATCTTGCCTCTCTTAAGTACAGAATGATTGACCACATTCCACACTCTTTGCGTGGTGGGAATCGTGGTCTTAAGTTATTGCAATGTGAGGCTCGTTGGATTTTTCGCTTGGGGACACTTGCCCCCAAGGGACTTAACGAGCATTCAGGAATTAGTACTCTGGCTAACAATAGTTAGTGTGGTAACTTTTTCTTATATAACTTTATTTGCATGTTGTGTTTTAGTAGTTGTTGTACTACATTAAGGTATCTGTTTTTCATTGTTAATATGATGCTACTTGCACATTTCTCTCATATTGTATGTTTAGCATAGTTCTAACCTTTGTCCCCTCCTGCCTTTGTTATTTGCTATATTTCTCTGCATAGTATTTACTAACTATCTTAGCTTTGGTGTTTAATGTATATTTATTAGTCTAATTATTCCACCTTGCATGATATTCCTGTGGGGATCGCTTTCCGTGTTTAGCAGTTCCATGAGCGCCTGTACATGTTACTCTGTGCTTTTGTTTGTTATGTTGCTTGGTTACGGGTTGTGTCACGTGGCGTCGGACGCTTCCAGTGCGTCATGACGTCACTCACTATGCGCGACCACCGGGCTTGCAGCGCCGCGGCGGTATTCGCGCCACACTGGGTGATATCTTCTATTTAAGGTAAGACAGTTTTATTGTTCATTAATACCTGACGAAAATGCCGATCTAATAAACGGGCATTGAAACGTTGCATTCACCTATTTGGCGTTAGTGTGAAAATCATTGGAGTGCCGCACCACCTCTACACCATTATCTGCCATTGGAGTGCCGCACCACCTCTACACCATTATCTGCTTTGCTGTGAGGGCACCCAGTGTAACACTGCATTATGTAGCTGTGCCGGACCCCGACTGCTCTCTCTCTCTGTATATATATATATATATATATATCTCTCTCTATATATATATATCTATCTATCTCTATATATATATATATCTCTATATATCTCTCTCTCTCTCTCTCTCTCTATATATATATATATATATATATATATATATATATATATATATATATATATATATATATATATATAAAATCTACCATAGAAAGGATTCCACTCAGAGACTTGTAGTGATTAAACATAGATGACATATTTCACGATCGATGTTTTGGGATGCAATCCCCTTTGTCAAGATCTCACCAAAGCAAAAAAAAAAGATCTTGATAAAGGGGGTTGCACCTCGAAACACCGATCGAGGAATACATCATCTATGTTTTATTATTACAAGTCTCTGAGTACCATCCTTTCTATGGTAGACTGTGCATTGTTTGGTTGGATGGGGCACCGGGGCACCTTATCCACATGTGAGTGCCAGCAGATATGTCCGCTATATATATAAACTCACAAACATCTAATGGGAAAGGTTGCATACCTGTTTGCATAGTGCATCCTGTGCTTTATCGCAGTTTGCATGCTCTAGAAATACACATACCTATGACTCTCCATTACCCATATTTGTGTATTTCAGTTGCATCTCCATTTTTGACTGACAGGACATAGGGGGTAATTCAGGTGCGTTTTCTGCATCCCTGCGATCAGGTAGTCGCTCTCTAAAAGGGTAGGGGAAAATCGCTGTACAAGTGTGTGTTCGGATGTGTAGCAGAGCTGCACAAATTAATTTTGTGCATTCTCTGCGCAGACCAAGACTTACTCTTCCAGTGCGATGATCAGGGGCGGAGCTGACGTCAGAAACCCTCCCTCCAAACGCCTGGTCCCTACTGCGTTTTTCCGGACACTCCTTGAAAATGGTCAGTTTCCACCCACAAATGCCCTCTTCCTGTCAATCACGTCGTGATTGCCGGTGCGTTAGGATTTTTCACACCATACCGTCGCTGGCCTGCGCCCCCCGACGCTGCATCCCGTCGTGCCTGTGCATTGCGGTCCATGTGCAGTTCAGACCTGAACGCCCGCTGTGCGGAAACGCACAGCAGCGATCGGGTCTGAATTTGCCCCATAACTGGGTGTTCTGACATAGGCAATGTTCAGTGAGGGTGGGTGGGCGCACCTGCAGGCTATGCTGAGTTGGCATTAAGCGTATATGTGGCTGGAGACCCGGCCATTATGAGAAGATGGCAGCTGTGGAACTGAAGGGGTTAACCCTCGTGCTGCTGCGCTATTTTCAAATGAACTACCGGTGCTAGGTTGCCAATTTCAAATGACCTACCTGTGCCAGAGCTAGCATATTTAATAAACAGTCATGTGCCCCTGTTTAAAATGCACTTATATAGTGTAAAAGTGTATTAAAAGAATTTTACTGGAATGACCTGCAGCTATGCTGCATTGCCTTGGTGTGTAAAGCCTGGTGCTGAGCGCCAGATACAGTATTTCACATTGTGTTTAATGTGTATGTGTATAAAGTAAGAAATGTACTTTATGAATGTATTACAAAGGTATTTTGTTTCATAAGGAATTACCATTTGGAACAGATTATTCTCATAACATTCTCACAATGGAAGTGTTAATGACTGTATTCTAAGATCAGCAAAGGCTAACGGGATTTTAAAGCACTTTATATTAAATGCAGTCTAGGGGTTCTGTGTTTCTCTGTGTAACATGTACAGCAGGTATATTTGAGGAAGACATGTCCTAATTCTGTTACTGTTGAGTGGTAGATACTGTATATGAAAGGAGGAATGCAATTGACTAGTTGCTTTGAAATGTAAGATGTATTTATATTATGGAGACAGTTGTATAATTTGTCTACTAGTCTTACATGAAGACAACATGAAGGATTGTACTTTTGTGGGTGTAGTATGTTATGCCGGCGGCCAACATACCGGCGCCGGAATCCCGACCGCCATCTTACCGACAGCTGGGTGAGCGCAAATGAGCTCCTTGCGGGCTCACTGCGCTCACCACGCTGCGGGCACGGTGGCGCGCTACGCAGGCCATGCTATCTATTCTCCCTCCAGGGACCCCCAAGAGGGAGAAAAGCTGTCGGGATTTCGGCGTCGGTATGCTGGTCGTCGGGAGCCCGGCTGCCGGCAAACTGAAGACCACCCTACTTTTGTGACATCTGTATGCTGTGATTGGCCCAAGTATCTTTTGCAAATGGTTTCTATTTTTAAAGACATTGAGACCTTAACAGCTTGCCTTAAGATGCCTGCATTTGCTTGTATCCTGTGACTACCAGAATAGTGCCAAACGCTCCTCAGTTCTAAAACTGTTCTGGAATGAACCCAGTGACTCCGAGCTGAAACCCACTGCCTGTTACCCAGTGCAGATTGTTCCATAGTTAGGGACCAGTGGGAATTAGCCAACACTACCCGGGAGGTGTTCCAGCAGCATGTTACACATACCCAGACGTAGGCTGTTGTGCTGCCAGTATTACTAAGCACTAACCACAGTTTATAGTGTGCTTCTGTATCACCATTCACCTTTGCTGGGCTATAACCTCAGACTCCAGTCACTCATTGCTGTCTGCCCGGTGTGCACAATAGTGTATCTGATTCCTCTGGTTTTCAGCTTCTGCATTTGTCATTGTGCTCAGAACTCTCCTGCTACTCCAGGGTGCATTTCCTATTGCTCACCTACAGCCTACCAGGTGCACAGTGTCATCAGTCTGCATACCTCCCAACTGTCCCGATTTTTTTGGGGGGACTGTCCTGCTGTTCCACCCGCGAGTCGCAGTGTCCCGCTGTGGGGGGGAGTTGGGAGGCTCCTGTCACCCGCTGCCCTGCTTAGCAGAGCAGCTGTGAATAGATGCTGTGTGCATGCTCACAGCGTCTATTCATGAGAGGCAGAGGGACTGGGGGCATGCCAGCAGCTCATAGAGCGGTCAGGTCTGAATCAGCCCCCATGTCCAGAGAGCTGCACCGATGTGGATGCATCACTCGTTCACTTATTCACTCACTCAAGTTTAACCAGACCTGCCCAGTGGCCCTAGCCCAGACTCTAAAACAAATCCCAGACCTGACATTTGTTCTGTCCAATAGATTCGGTGTGAAAACAAACCAAAGTGGCAGAATCAATGCAAAATCTAATGCAATAGCTGCAAGAGTTTTCTACCTGTATGGACTCTCTCCAAACTACCATTGAGTGTATTGGTTCTGTTTCTCAAGTACTTCAAACCAAACCTAACTCCTCCAATCCCTGTCTTCATCTACCTACACACGTGAGATTCGATGGTCATCCTTAGTCTTGTAGCGGATGCTTTAATAAGCATGCAGTGCTATTTGCACTGCAACCTAATTATTCTCCTGCCAACTGGAGACTGAAAAACTTTTTTTCCCCTAATTAACCCCCAGGCTTCTGAGTCTGTACGACTTGGGATTCTCAGAGAACAGCTTATCCAATTGCAAACTCAGTTAACCAGTACACTACTGGTATTGCCTGAATTCTTGAGGAGACCCTTGGGCATTGTTCAATTTACAAACCAAGGAATGGTGTCAGGGGGCAAACTGTAGTTTCAGGCACCTATAAGCAATCCCAAGTTCCAAGAAAGGATTTCAAGTCTTTCAGCTTCATGGAGGAGTTCTATATCTATTGGTCCCAGTGAGGGACCTTTGTCTGCCGGCCCCAAGGAGGAAATTCTGTCTGCCGGCTGCTGCCCAGCCTAAGTTGCTTCACAGTAGCGCCACAGCCCGGGAGGGTATATTGTCTGCCTGGCCCAGTCAGGAACTTAAAACTGCCAGAGGGTGCCATCCCTCCAGCCAGCTGCCCTTGCCTTTGGGTATGAGGTTTCCTGTTGCCCTTGCCCTTGGGCATGAGGTTTCCTGTTGCCCTTGCCTTTGGGCATGAGGTTTCCTGTTGCCCTTGCCTTTGGGCATGAGGTTTCCTGTTGCCCTTGCCTTTGGGCATTCGGCTTCCTGTTGCCCTTGCCTTTTGGGCATGAGGTTTGCTGTTGTCCTTGCCTTTTGGGCATGAGGTTTCCTGTTGCCCTTGCCTTTGGGCATGAGGTTTCCTGTTCCCCTTGCCTTTGGGCATGAGGTTTCCTGTTGCCCTTGCCTTTGGGCATGAGGCTTCCTGTTGCCCTTGCCTTTGGGCATGAGGCTTCCTGTTGCCCTTGCCTTTTGGGCATGAGGTTTGCTGTTGCCCTTGCCTTTTGGGCATGAGGTTTCCTGTTGCCCTTGCCTTTTGGGCATGAGATTTCCTGTTGCCCTTGCCTTTAGGCATGAGGTTTCCTGATGCCCTTGCCTTTGGGCATGAGGTTTCTTGTTGCCCTTGCCTTTGGTCATGAAGTTCAGGCATGAGGAAAGTAACAGTTGTATCAGCCACTAGTCCAATGGTCCTTAGATAGACCAGTTCAGATCGTCCAGTGCCAGAGATCCATGAAGGGATAGCTGAGGCTCTGGTCCTGTCAGGACCATCTGAGAGTTCGGTCCAGTTAGGAACATCTGAGAGTCTGGTCCTGGTATGGTCATCTGATATTCTTGCCCAGCGAGGGCCCGCTAAGCTCCCGCCCAGTCTAATCCTTTTGAGTAACCAGTGTCTGCTCAACCTCAGTTCTTCCAGCTGATAACCAGTTTTCTGCCTATTACTACAAGAATCTTAACCAATTCAGAACTCTGGTGCGCCAATGCCACATACATTTCCTGACCATCTGATGCTCAATCCTCGAGTTCTTAGGATCCTGAACAAATTTAGTGTTTCTTGGACTGATGCATTAAAGACCTCCAAGCTGTTAAGAAGAGACATATGCCAAAGTGTGAACAACATCCACGTGTCCTCAAAAGTACGCCATGGTTCCACAACTTTGTTTACTTCTGGATCCTTGATAAATCGTCGTTCCATGAATGCTCTGCTTGATATGAATACTGCTATCTCTGAGAAAAGGTGCCCAATGCTAATATTGAACTTGACTCTGATTCCGACAGTGAATTTGTGGACAAATCAATTTACATAATGGGGCATCCCATCCTTCCAAGCCATATTTCTCTGACGTCCTAGTGGATGCTGGGAACTCCGTAAGGACCATGGGGAATAGACGGGCTCCGCAGGAGACTGGGCACTCTAAAAGAAAGATTAGGTACTAACTGGTGTGCACTGGCTCCTCCCTCTATGCCCCTCCTCCAGACCTCAGTTAGATTTCTGTGCCCGGCCGAGCTGGATGCACACTAGGGGCTCTCCTGAGCTCCTAGAAAGAAAGTATATGTTAGGTTTTTTATTTTACAGTGAGACCTGCTGGCAACAGGCTCATTGCAACGAGGGACTAAGGGGAGAAGAAGCGAACCTACCTGCTTGCAGCTAGCTTGGGCTTCTTAGGCTACTGGACACCATTAGCTCCAGAGGGATCGACCGCAGGACCCGTCCTTGGTGTTCGTTCCCGGAGCCGCGCCGCCGTCCCCCTTACAGAGCCAGAAGCATGAAGATGGTCCGGAAAATTGTCGGCAGAAGACTTCAGTCTTCACCAAGGTAGCGCACAGCACTGCAGCTGTGCGCCATTGCTCCTCATACACACTTCACACTCCGGTCACTGAGGGTGCAGGGCGCTGGGGGGTGCGCCCTGAGCAGCAATAAAAACACCTTGGCTGGCAAAATAATCACAATATATAGCCCCAAAGGCTATATATGTGATAATTACCCCTGCCAGAATCCATAAAAAAGCGGGAGAAAAGTCCGCGAAAAAGGGGCGGAGCTATCTCCCTCGGCACACTGGCGCCATTTTCTCTTCACAGTGTAGCTGGAAGACAGCTCCCCAGGCTCTCCCCTGTAGTTTTCAGGCTCAAAGGGTTAAAAAGAGAGGGGGGGCACTAAATTTAGGCGCAATATTGTTTATACAAGCAGCTATTGGGGAAAATTCACTCAGTGATAGTGTTTATCCCTACATTATATAGCGCTCTGGTGTGTGCTGGCATACTCTCTCTCTGTCTCCCCAAAGGGCTGTGTGGGGTCCTGTCCTCAGAGCATTCCCTGTGTGTGTGCGGTGTGTCGGTACGGCTGTGTCGACATGTTTGATGAGGAGGCTTATGTGGAGGCGGAGCAGATGCCAATAAATGGGATGTCGCCCCCTGTGGGCCGACACCAGAGTGGATGGATAGGTGGAAGGTATTAACCGACAGTGTCAACTCCTTACATAAAAGGCTCGATGACGTAACAGCTATGGGACAGCCGGCTTCTCAGCCCGCGCCTGCCCAGGCGTCTCAAAGGCCATCAGGGGCTCAAAAACGCCCGCTCCCTCAGATGGCAGACACAGATGTCGACACGGAGTTTGACTCCAGTGTCGACGAGGTTGAGACATATACACAATCCACTAGGAACATCCGTTACATGATCCCGGCAATAAAAAATGTGTTACACATTTCTGACATTAACTCAAGTACCACTAAAAAAGGGTTTTATGTTTGGGGAGAAAAAGCAGGCAGTGTTTTGTTCCCCCAACAAATGAGTGAATGAAGTGTGAAAAAGCGTGGGTTCCCCCGATAAGAAACTGGTAATTTCTAAAAAGTTACTGATGGCGTACCTTTTCCCGCCAGAGGATAAGTTACGCTGGGAGATATCCCCTAGGGTGGATAAGGCGCTCACACGTTTGTCAAAAAAGGTGGCACTGCCGTCTTAGGATACGGCCACTTTGAAGGTACCTGCTGATAAAAAGCAGGAGGCTATCCTGAAGTCTGTATTTACACACTCAGGTACTAGACTGAGACCTGCAGATAGTGCTGCTGCAGCGTGGTCTGTAACCCTGTCAAACAGGGATACTGTTTTGCGAACATAAGTCGTCGTCTTATATATGAGGGATGCACAGAGGGATATTTTGCCGGCCGGCATCCAGAATTAATGCAATGTCCATTCTGTCAGGAGGGTATTAGAGACCCGACACTGGACAGGTGATGCTGACTTTAAAAGGCACATAGAGCCTTATAAGGGTGAGGAATTGTTTGGGGATGGTCTCTGGGACCTCGTATCCACAGCAACAGCTGGGAAGAAAATTTTTTACCTCAGGTTTCCTCACAGCCTAAGAAAGCACTGTATTATCAAGTACAGTCCTTTCGGCTTCAGAAAAGCAAGCGGGTCAAAGGCGCTTCCTTTATGCACAGAGACGAGGGAAGAGGGAAAAAGCTGCACCAGTCAGCCAGTTCCCAGAATCAAAATTCTTCCCCCGCTTCCTCTGAGTCCACCGCATGACGCGGGGGCTCCACAGGCGTAGCCAGGTACTGTGGGGGGCCGCCTCAAAAATTTCAGCGATCAGTGGGCTCGCTCCCAGGTGGATCCCTGGATCCTTCAAGTAGTATCTCAGGGGTACAGGCTGGAATTCGAGGCGTCTCCCCCCCGCCGTTTTCCTCAAATCTGCCTTACCGACAACTCCCTCAGGCAGGGAGGCTGTACTAGAGGCAATTCACAAGCTGTATTCCCAGCCGGTGATAGTCAAGGTGCCCCTACTTCAACAAGGACGGGGTTACTATTCCACACTGTTTGTGGTACCGAAACCGGACGGTTCAGTGAGACCCATTTTAAATTTGAAGTCCTTGAACACATACATAAAAATATCCAAGTTCAAGATGGAATCGCTCAGGGCGGTTATTGCAAGCCTGGAGGAGGGGGATTACATGGTATCCCTGGACATCAAGGATGCTTACCTACATGTCCCCATTTACCATCCTCACCAGGAGTACCTCAGATTTGTGGTACAGGATTGCCATTACCAATTCCAAACACTGCCGTTTGGACTGTCCACGGCACCGAGGGTCTTTACCAAGGTAATGGCAGAAATGATGATACTCCTTCGAAAAAAGGGAGTTTTTATTTATCCCGTACTTGGACGATCTCCTTATAAAGGCGAGGTCCATGGAGCAGTTGTGGGTCGGAGTAGCACTATCTCGGGAAGTGCTACAACAGCACGGATGGATTCTATACATTCCAAAGTCACAGCTGGTTCCTACCACACGCCTGCTGTTCCTGGGGATGGTTCTGGACACAGAACAGAAAAAAGTGTTTCTCCCGCAGGAGAAAGCCAAGGAGCTGTCATCTCTAGTCAGAGACCTCCTGAAACCAAAACAGGTATCGGTGCATCACTGCACACGAGTCCTGGGAAAAATGGTAGCTTCTTACGAAGCAAAATTCCATTCGGCAGGTTCCATGCAAGAACCTTTCAGTGGGACCTCTTGGACAAGTGGTCGGGATCGCATCTTCAGATGCATCGGCTGATAACCCTGTCTCCAAGGACCAGGGTATCTCTACTGTGGTGGCTGCAGAGTGCTCATCTTCAAGAGTGCCGCAGATTCGGCATACAGGACTGGGTCCTGGTAACCACGGATGCCAGCCTTCGAGGCTGGGGGCAGTCACACAGGGAAGAAATTTCCAAGGACTTTGGTCAAGTCAGGAGTCGTCCCTACACATAAATATTCTGGAACTGAGGGCCATTTACAATGCCCTAAGTCTGGCAAGGCCTCTGCTTCAAAACCAGCCGGTACTGATCCAATCAGACAACATCACGGCAGTCGCCCATGTAAACCGACAGGGCGGCACAAGAAGCAGGATGGCGATGACAGAAGCCACAAGGATTCTCCGATGGGCGGAAAATCACGTCTTAGCACTGTCAGCAGTGTTCATTCCGGGAGTGGACAACTGGGAAGCAGACTTCCTCAGCAGACACGACCGACACCCGGGAGAGTGGGGACTTCATCCAGAAGTCTTCCAACTGTTGGTAAACCGTTGGGAAAGGCCACAGGTGGACATGATGGCGTCCCGCCTAAACAAAAAACTAGATATTGCGCCAGGTCAAGGGACCCTCAGGCAATAGCTGTGGACGCTCTAGTGACACCGTGGGTGTACCAGTCGGTTTATGTATTCCCTCCTCTGCCTCTCATACCAAAGGTACTGAGAATAATAAGAAAATGAGGAGTAAGAACGATGCTCGTGGTTCCGGATGGGCCAAGAAGAGCTTGGTACCCAGAACTTCAAGAAATAATATCAGAGGACCTATGGCCTCTACCGCTCAGACAGGATCTGCTACAGCAGGGGCCCTGTCTGTTCCAAGACTTACTGCGGCTGCGTTGGACGGCATGGCGGTTGAATTCCGGATCCTAAAGCAAAAGGGCATTCCGGAGGAAGTCATTCCTACGCTGATAAAAGCCAGGAAAGAAGTAACCGCAAACCATTATCACCGTATTTGGCGAAAATATGTTGCGTGGTGTGAGGCCAGGAAGGCCCCAACAGAGGAATTTCAGCTGGGTCGTTTTCTGCACTTCCTACAGTCAGGAGTGACTATGGGCCTAAACTTGGGTTCCATTAAGGTCCAGATTTCGGCTCTGTCGATTTTCTTCCAGAAAGAACTGGCTTCACTGCCTGGAGTTCAGACATTTGTAAAGGGAGTGCTACATATTCAGCCCCTTTTTTGTGCCTTCTGTGGCACCTTGGGATCTCAACGTGGTGTTGAGTTTCTTAAAATCACATTGGTTTGAGCCACTTAAAACTGTGGATTTGAAATATCTCACGTGGAAAGTGGTCATGTTATTGGCCTTGGCTTCGGCCAGGCGTGTGTCAGAATTGACGGCTTTGTCATGTAAAAGCCCTTATCTGATTTTCCATATGGATAGGGCAGAATTGAGGACTCGTCCCCAGTTTCTCCCTAAGGTGGTATCAGTTTTTCACTTGAACCAACCTATTGTAGTGCCTGCGGCTACTAGGGACTTGGAAGATTCCAAGTTACTGGACGTAGTCAGGGCCTTAAAAATTTATATTTCCAGGACGGCTGGAGTCAGGAAAACTGACTCGTTTTTTATCCTGTAGGCACCCAACAAAATAGGTGCTCCTGCTTCTAAGCAGACTATTGCTCGCTGAATTTGTAGCACAATTCAGCTGGAGCATTCTGCGGCTGGATTGCCGCATCCTAAATCAGTAACAGCCCATTCCATGAGGAAAGTGGGCTCATATTGTGCGGCTGCCCGAGGGGTCTTGGCTTTACAACTTTGCCGAGCTGCAACTTGGTCAGGGGCAAACACGTTTGCTAAATTCTACAAATTTGATACCCTGGCTGAGGAGGACCTTGAGTTCTCTCATTCGGTGCTGCAGAGTCATCCGCACTCTCCCGCCCGTTTGGGAGCTTTGGTATAATCCCCATGGTCCTTACGGAGTTCCCAGCATCCACTAGGACGTCAGAGAAAATAAGATTTTACTCACCGGTAAATCTATTTCTCGTAGTCCGTAGTGGATGCTGGGCGCCCATCCCAAGTGCGGATTGTCTGCAATACTTGTATATAGTTATTGCCTAACTAAAGGGTTATTGTTGAGCCATCTGTTGAGAGGCTCAGTTATATTTCATACTGTTAACTGGGTATAGTATCACTAGTTATACGGTGTGATTGGTGTGGCTGGTATGAGTCTTACCCGGGATTCAAAATCCTTCCTTATTGTGTCAGCTCTTCCGGGCACAGTATCCTAACTGAGGTCTGGAGGAGGGGCATAGAGGGAGGAGCCAGTGCACTCCAGATAGTACCTAATCTTTCTTTTAGGATGCCCAGTCTCCTGCGGAGCCCGTCTATTCCCCATGGTCCTTACGGAGTTCCCAGCATCCACTATGGACTAGGAGAAATAGATTTACCGGTGAGTAAAATCTTTTTTTTTTTTCCCAGGAGGCAGTCCCAGCATCTCCAGTGAGATTTAAAGGTTATTGGAGAAAGAGAAGGAGCAAGAATCATCTCGAGAGGATAAGGATTCCGCTCCTGTTTGCTCAATTATTATTCATACCTCTTCCAAGACTTCTCCAGTTACTATAAGTACATACTTTCATCTCAAGTTTTTTCTGAAACCCAAATGGTGTCCAGTGGCCACCTTGAAAGTGAGGGGAATTACTGTGACATGCCGGACTGGCTGTTCTGTTATCTTACCTGGCACTGCCACTTCCTTGCCTGCATCTGCTTTCCAAGGTATCTGGATGTGTCCCATACTGTGCTGCTGCCAGTTTCTTTTTGTTTCCTTCATGTGAAACCACCGCCACCAAAATAAGGCATCGCCATCTTGCCTGAGATTTAACAATTTTAGACCTGATTCCCTGCTTCCTTGCACAAGAGTCCAGTGACCTATCAGCAGCCAGTGCTCCCTATAGTCTCTCCCTGGCCACTACTCATTCCCCGAACAACGTGTGCAATAACCTGCTTGCTAATTCCAGTCTGCAGCTAACAGAGTTTGGCTCCCCAGTCTTCTGTGTATTCTGATGAGGACATCTCTGTTAATCCAATAATAATCCAGTTCACAGAAATAATAATCCAGGGCAAAAGTAAAGTTTTATTTACAGTAGATATCCAATTGATACATCATGTGGACAGTTCTAAAATTAATAACTGTCCCCTAATATTGTTATATTTTTATACTTTAACAGTTAATATGCAGATTTATCTGAATCAAATCACACATATAAGATACACCGTAAAATATGTAATTCATTGTAAATACATGGTAAGTGGCTAAGAACTCACGCATGGATTTAACGTGGTAACTCCAAGTCTGGGGCATTTTGGTTCCTGTAATGGACAAAACATCTTATGTTGTGCTTAGAACATCTCAGTACATTCTCTATAATGATAAAAGTCTCCTCATGAAGTTTGGTATATTGTCTAAGGTTATATGCATCTATGAGAATCACAGTTTCTAATAAAATGCTATTATATACAGGTTGAGTATCCCTTATCCAAAATGCTTGGGACCAGAGGTATTTTGGGTATCGGATTTTTCCGTATTTTGGAATAATTGCATACCATAATGAGATATCATGGTGATGGGACCTAAATATAAGCACAGAATGCATTTATGTTACATATACACCTTCTAAACACAGCCTGAAGGTTATTTTAGACAATATTTTTATAACTTTGTGCATTAAACAAAGTGTGTGTACATTCACACAAATCATTTATGTTTCATATACACCTTATACACACAGCCTAAAGGTCATTTAATACAATATTTTTAATAACTTTGTGTATTAAACAAAGTTTGTGTACATTGAGCATCAGAAAACAAAGGTTTCACTATCTCACTCTCACTCAAAAAAGTCCGTATTTCGGAATATTCCGTATTTCGGAATATTTGGATATGGGAAACTCAACCTGTAAATGCTTCTGACTGAAGTGAATCCATTTTATCACAACTTATAACTAATACATCTACTTTTCCCTACCTATATTTATCAACTACCATGAACTCCTATATTTCTTCCACCTCAGTGCTCCATTTGATATGTGTAGTTTATATCACATATCTAACCCCTCCTCCACCCCTATTGAAAACTAAGAGAATTGGTATAGGAAAACAAGTACAGACACCTGGATTCGGATATAAGGGGTAATTCTGAGTTGATCGCAGCAGCAAGCTTGTTAGCAATTGGGCAAAACCATGTGCACTGCAGGGGGAGCAGATATAACATGTGCAGAGAGAGTTAGATTTGGGTGGGTTATTTTGTTTCTGTGCAGGGTAAATACTGCCTGCTTTATTTTTACACTGCAAATTAGATTTCAGTTTGAATGCACCCCACCCAAATCTAACTCTCTCTGCACATGTTATATCTTCCCCTCCTGCAGTGCACATGGTTTTGCTAACAACTTTGCTGCTGCGATCAACTCAGAATTAGGCCTATAGTCCACACTCAACATGTAAAGCTAAAGAAGTCCCTAATCGTCAATCATTTCATATAGTAGGAGATCAGATGAGGGAGATGCTTCTGGAACCATTCTCACAATTATGCATTCTTCTGGTGTCTTCATTTTCCATTGTATTTCCCCTTCCAAAGGGCGTGCTGCAAGGCTGCAACTCTTTTCCAATATAGCTAAGTGATCTATCATAAATACCCATCATGGGGGTAAATTTACTAAATTGGGAGTTCTATTTAAGATGGGATGTTGCCCATAGCAACCAATCAGATTTCAGGTATTATCTTGTAGAAGGTGCTAGATAAATGAGAAGTAGAATCTCATTGGTTGATATGGGCAACATCCCATCTTAAATAGAACTCCCATCTTAGTAAATTTACCCTATGGTGTCAAATAGGTTTCCCAGGTCTCTAATATGGTGCATACATGTATCATGAATACCCACTGGCCTTCAGTAGAGGTAGGCCTTCATTCCGCCAATTGATAAACATTTTCTGACAACAGATATATGGTTGGTAATGACTAAGTGCACATTGCACAGTTGTAAGTGTATCACCTTGGGTATAACATTGCATGGTTTGTTGAAGCCAGATTGTCATTTATTCCTTTATCAATCTGTAACATTTGCTATAAATGGGATTTCTTCAGGAATTTCAATTACATTTTTCTCATAAACACAGAAATTAAGGAATGTACCGTAAACAAAAACATTTCCAGCAGGTAACATGGGAAACCCGCTAAACCACAATTTGTTTCCTCTGGGTGCTTATCACTATTGCTCCTAAAAATTCATGTTGTATATTTGTTAGTTTCCTTGTTACTATATGTGTATAGTATTGTATATGATAATTATCATTTGGAATGGGAGGGCTGAGAAATATAAAGTTACTGAGACACTCCCACTGCTAGTCCCTGCTACTGAGAGCTCTCATAGCTTCCCGTGTGTTCGTAATGTGCTGCCAATATTACTAAGCACTATCTACATTCTCCAGTGTGTTCCTGTTGTGCTGCCAGTATTACGAAGCCCTATCCACAGTCTTCTGTGTGCTGCTGTTACACTCCAGATGCTGGTTATGACTACTGAGCTCTCTCACAGTCTACATTGTGTTCCTATGGTGCTTCAAGTACCAGCTAATATTACTGAGTGTCTCAGTCTATGTTGCCAGTATTAATAAACACTTACTTTTCAGTGTGCTCCTGTGTCACCTTCACTTTTGCTGGGCGCTAAACGTAGACTCCAGTTACTCATTGATTCCTCGGGTATGGGTCGATCCAACTTAGGTCGACAGTCATTAGGTCTACCACTGAAGGTCGACATGGGCATTAGGTCGACATGCACTATGTCAACATGGGACTTAGGGCGACATGTACTAATTCGACAGGTGAAAAGGTCGAAATGAAGTTTTGGACTTTTTTTGGTGTTGTTTTCTTCGTAAAGTGACGGGGAACCCCAATTAGTGCACCGTGTCCCCTCGCTTCGCTTGGCACAGGTTACCGTTCTAATCATAGTCCACGTGGATCGTCAACTATGGAAAAATCCCCCCCCCCCAAAAAAAAATAAATGTGAAAAACTCATGTCGACCTTTTGACATGTCGACCTAGTACATGTCGACCTTATGACCATATCGACCTTCAGTGGTCGACCTAATGACTGTCAACCTAAGCTGTGTCGACCTAACGACCGTATCCCGATTCCTCATTGTGCTCATAGCTTTCATGCTACGCGATAGAGCATTTCCTATTGCTTTGCAGTCTCCGTTGCAGCCTACCAGGTACACATAATCATCAGCCTGCAGTCTCACCTACAGCCTTTTTAGTGCACATTGGGGGTCATTCAGACCTGATCGCTAGGGTGTGTTTTTTGCATCCCTGTGATAAGGTAGCCGCCGCCTACAGGGGGGGGGGTATGGAGTGTGTGGAGGTGTGCGATCGCATTTGTAGCAGAACTGCAAAAAGATCAGTTTGTGCAGTTTCTACTCAGCCCAGGGCTTACTCTGCCGCTGTGATGATCAGGCCGGAGCTGACATCAGAAACCCTCCTTCCAAACCCCTGGATCCTCCTGCATTTTCCCGGACACTCCTCTAAAACGGTCAGTTGCCACCCACAAACGGCCTCTTCCTGTCAGTCACCTTGCGATCGCTTTGTTCGCACCATCCCTTCGCTGCCCGGCTCTCACCGTTGCTGCGGACTGATACGCATTGCGGATCATACACATGCGCAGTTCAGACCCGATCGTCCGCTGTGTGACAATGCACAGCAGCGATCGGGTCTGAATTAAACCCATTGTTGACAGCCTGCATTACCTGTTACCTCATTACAACAGCGTGCTTGTCTTTTTCAGCCTGCGTACCTGCTTGCAATGCCCTAGCCTGCATGTTTCTGTTTGCCATGTTAGCCCTGCACATTCCTTACTGCGGTCTCGATCTATATTCTACTGTGTACAGTCTCTACCAGTGTCTTCCTATATGCTATAGTTACCACTGCCTGTTAATATCATCGTGCAGTACCTGTCTCAGCCTGCAGGCTTGCAGTGTTCTTTTTTTTTTTTTTAAACATCATCTGCAGGGGACCCATATTCCTACTGTTTTTTGACTGTCTATATTCCTTTCCTATCGTATCACGTCTCCTGTTCAATGTCCATAGGGTAGAACCAATTGTAAAAGCATCACTCATTTACTCATTCACTCCAGTTTAATTAGACCTGCCCAGTGGCCCTAGCCCAGAGTCCGAAACCCAAACCTGACAGCTCAGAGTCCTGAATGTATGTTCTTGTGTTTCAGGAAAGACTAGTAAAAGCATTGCACTTTTACATTTCATTGATAAACACAATTGGAAGTGCCAGGTTTTAGATCCCAACTCTAAAGCCCTGAGAAACTCTCACAACACTCAGAAACGGAAATTGTAAGAAAATACAGATGTGTCCTCATACATCTAGCTTCAATACACCACGCAGCGCGAGATGCCAGAGGGGAGCGAGCTGCCAGGTCACATGCAACTCTGCTAGTGTCGGGCGTCTTTTTCTGCAAAAAAAAAAGTCTTAATCGCAACGTGATGTGACCAGTGATGCACCAGGAGACTGTGCTGATTAATTTGATATGCAACACTTGTATAACTGTCCTGACACACCCACAATTTTGCTGCTACTTCCCAGTACCTCCCAGGAAACGGCTGCTTTTTGTCAATCACTTGCTAATTAATCCTCATTGCGAGCGTAATCGCAAAACAATCACTGCAGTTTACTGATAATCGCTCAATTGCAAGAATTCGCCATAGCGTACAACTATGAATCAGGTCAAGAGTGCAGTCTTTCGTACAGGAATCATACTTTCTCCTCATTCACTTGAACCAGTGAACATAAACATTAAAGTGTCACTCTGAGACAATTGGATATTATTTCACCTATTGGATCTGTAGTTGAAAAAAATAAGATTTTACTCACCGGTAAATCTATTTCTCGTAGTCCGTAGTGGATGCTGGGAACTCCGTAAGGACCATGGGGAATAGCGGCTCCGCAGGAGACTGGGCACAACTAAAAGAAAGCTTTTAGACTACCCGGTGTGCACTGGCTCCTCCCACTATGACCCTCCTCCAAGCTTCAGTTAGGATACTGTGCCCGGAAGAGCTGACACAATAAGGAAGGATTTTGAATCCCGGGTAAGACTCATACCAGCCACACCAATCACACCGTATAACTTGTGATACTATACCCAGTTAACAGTATGAAATATAACTGAGCCTCTCAACAGATGGCTCAACAATAACCCTTAGTTAGGCAATAACTACATACAAGTATTGCAGACAATCCGCACTTGGGATGGGCGCCCAGCATCCACTACGGACTACGAGAAATAGATTTACCGGTGAGTAAAATCTTATTTTCTCTGACGTCCTAGTGGATGCTGGGAACTCCGTAAGGACCATGGGGATTATACCAAAGCTCCCAAACGGGCGGGAGAGTGCGGATGACTCTGCAGCACCGAATGAGAGAACTCAAGGTCCTCCTCAGCCAGGGTATCAAATTTGTAGAATTTTGCAAACGTGTTTGCCCCTGACCAAGTTGCAGCTCGGCAAAGTTGTAAAGCCGAGACCCCTCGTGCAGCCGCCCAAGATGAGCCCACTTTCCTCGTGGAATGGGCTTTTACTGATTTAGGATGCGGCAATCCAGCCGCAGAATGCTCCAGCTGAATTGTGCTACAAATTCAGCGAGCAATAGTCTGCTTAGAAGCAGGAGCACCTATTTTGTTGGGTGCCTACAGGATAAAAAGCGAGTCAGTTTTCCTGACTCCAGCCGTCCTGGAAATATAAATTTTTAAGGCCCTGACTACGTCCAGTAACGTGGAATCTTCCAAGTCCCTAGTAGCCGCAGGCACTACAATAGGTTGGTTTAAGTGAAAAGCTGATACCACCTTAGGGAGAAACTGGGGACGAGTCCTCAATTCTGCCCTATCCATATGGAAAATCAGATAAGGGCTTTTACATGACAAAGCCGCCAATTCTGACACACGCCTGGCCGAAGCCAAGGCCAATAACATGACCACTTTCCACGTGAGATATTTCAAATCCACAGTTTTAAGTGGCTCAAACCAATGTGATTTTAGGAAACTCAACACCACGTTGAGATCCCAAGGTGCCACAGGAGGCACAAAAGGGGGCTGAATATGTAGCACTCCCTTTACAAATGTCTGAACTCCAGGCAGTGAAGCCAGTTCTTTCTGGAAGAAAATCGACAGAGCCGAAATCTGGACCTTAATGGAACCCAAGTTTAGGCCCATAGTCACTCCTGACTGTAGGAAGTGCAGAAAGCGACCCAGCTGAAATTCCTCTGTTGGGGCCTTCCTGGCCTCACACCATGCAACATATTTTCGCCAAATACGGTGATAATGGTTTGCGGTTACTTCTTTCCTGGCTTTTATCAGCGTAGGAATGACTTCCTCCGGTATGCCTTTTTCCTTTAGGATCCGGAATTCAACCGCCATGCCGTCAAACGCAGCCGCGGTAAGTATTGGAACAGACAGGGCCCCTGCTGTAGCAGATCCTGTCTGAGCGGTAGAGGCCATGGGTCCTCTGATATCATTTCTTGAAGTTCTGGGTACCAAGCTCTTCTTGGCCCATCCGGAACCACGAGTATCGTTCTTACTCCTCGTTTTCTTATTATTCTCAGTACCTTTAGTATGAGAGGCAGAGGAGGGAATACATAAACCGACTGGTACACCCACGGTGTCACTAGAGCGTCCACAGCTATTGCCTGAGGGTCCCTTGACCTGGCGCAATATCTAGTTTTTTGTATAGGTGGGACGCCATCATGTCCACCTGTGGCCTTTCCCAACGGTTTACCAACAGTTGGAAGACTTCTGGATGAAGTCCCCACTCTCCCGGGTGTAGGTCGTGTCTGCTGAGGAAGTCTGCTTCCCAGTTGTCCACTCCCGGAATGAACACTGCTGACAGTGCTAAGACGTGATTCTCCGCCCATCGGAGAATCCTTGTGGCTTCTGCCATCGCCATCCTGCTTCTTGTGCCGCCCTGTCGGCGACTGCCGTGATGTTGTCTGATTGGGTCAGTGCCGGCTGGTTTTGAAGCAGAGGCCTTGCCAGACTTAGGGCATTGTAAATGGCCCTCAGTTCCAGAATATTTATGTGTAGGGACGACTCCTGACTTGACCAAAGTCCTTGGAAATTTCTTCCCTGTGTGACTGACCCCCAGCTTCGAAGGCTGGCATCCGTGGTTACCAGGACCCAGTCCTGTATGCCGAATCTGCGGCCCTCTTGAAGATGAGCACTCTGCAGCCACCACAGTAGAGATACCCTGGTCCTTGGAGACAGGGTTATTAGCCGATGCATCTGAAGATGCGATCCCGACCACTTGTCCAAGAGGTCCCACTGAAAGGTTCTTGCATGGAACCTGCCGAATGGAATTTTGCTTCGTAAGAAGCTACCATTTTTCCCAGGACTCGTGTGCAGTGATGCACCGATACCTGTTTTGGTTTCAGGAGGTCTCTGACTAGAGATGACAGCTCCTTGGCTTTCTCCTGCGGGAGAAACACTTTTTTCTGTTCTGTGTCCAGAACCATCCCCAGGAACAGTAGGCGTGTGGTAGGAACCAGCTGTGACTTTGGAATGTATAGAATCCATCCGTGCTGTTGTAGCACTTCCCGAGATAGTGCTACTCCGACCAACAACTGCTCCTTGGACCTTGCCTTTATAAGGAGATCGTCCAAGTACGGGATAATTAAAACTCCCTTTTTTCGAAGGAGTATCATCATTTCTGCCATTACCTTGGCAGTGTTTGGAATTGGTAATGGCAATCCTGTACCACAAATCTGAGGTACTCCTGGTGAGGATGGTAAATGGGGACATGTAGGTAAGCATCCTTGATGTCCAGGGATACCATGTAATCCCCCTCCTCCAGGCTTGCAATAACCGCCCTGAGCGATTCCATCTTGAACTTGAATATTTTCATGTATGTGTTCAAGGATTTCAAATTTAAAATGGGTCTCACCGAACCGTCCGGTTTCGGTACCACAAACAGTGTGGAATAGTAACCCCGTCCTTGTTGAAGTAGGGGCACCTTGACTATCACCTGCTGGGAATACAGCTTGTGAATTGCCTCTAGCACAGCCTCCCTGCCTGAGGGAGTTGTCGGCAAGGCAGATTTGAGGAAACGGCGGGGGGGAGACGCCTCGAATTCCAGCTTGTACCCCTGAGATACTACTTGAAGGATCCAGGGATCCACCTGTGAGCGATCCCACTGATCGCTGAAATTTTTGAGGCGGCCCCCCACCGTACCTGGCTACGCCTGTGGAGCCCCCGCGTCATGCGGTGGACTCAGAGGAAGCGGGGGAAGAATTTTGATTCTGGGAACTGGCTGACTGGTGCAGCTTTTTCCCTCTTCCCTCGTCTCTGTGCAGAAAGGAAGCGCCTTTGACCCGCTTGCATTTCTGAAGCCGAAAGGACTGTACCTGATAATACAGTGCTTTCTTAGGATGTGAGGAAACCTGAGGTAAAATTTTTCTTCCCAGCTGTTGCTGTGGATACGAGGTCCCAGAGACCATCCCCAAACAATTCCTCACCCTTATAAGGCTCTATGTGCCTTTTAAATTCAGCATTACCTGTCCAGTGTCGGGTCTCTAATACCCTCCTGACAGAATGGACATTGCATTAATTCTGGATGCCAGCCGGCAAAATATCCCTCTGTGCATCCCTCATATATAAGACGACGTCTTATGTTCGCAAAATAGTATCCCTGTTCGACAGGGTCACAGACCACGCTGCAGCAGCACTATTTGCAGGTCTCAGTCTAGTACCTGAGTGTGTAAATACAGACTTCAGGATAGCCTCCTGCTTTTTATCAGCAGGTACCTTCAAAGTGGCCGTATCCTAAGACGGCAGTGCCACCTTTTTTGACAAACGTGTGAGCGCCTTATCCACCCTAGGGGATATCTCCCAGCGTAACTTATCCTCTGGCGGGAAATGGTACGCCATCAGTAACTTTTTAGAAATTACCATTTTCTTATCGGGGGAACCCACGCTTTTTCACACTACATTCACTCATTTGATGGGGGAACAAAACACTGCCTGCTTTTTCTCCCCAAACATAAAACCCTTTTTTAGTGGTACTTGGGTTAATGTCAGAAATGTGTAACACATTTTTTATTGCCGGGATCATGTAACTGATGTTCCTAGTGAATTGTGTATATGTCTCAACCTCGTCGACACTGGAGTCAGACTCCGTGTCGACATCTGTGTCTGCCATCTGAGGGAGCGGGCGTTTTTGAGCCCCTGATGGCCTTTGAGACGCCTGGGCAGGCGCGGGCTGAGAAGCCGGCTGTCCCATAGCTGTTACGTCATCCAGCCTTTTATGTAAGGAATTGACACTGTCGGTTTATACCTTCCACCTATCCATCCACTCTGCTGTCGGCCCCACAGGGGGCGACATCACATTTATCGGCATCTGCTCTGCCATCTCATAAGCCTCCTCATCAAACGTGTCGACACAGCCGTACCGACACACCGCACACACACAGGGAATGCTCTGACTGAGGACAGGACCCCACACAGCCCTTTGGAGAGACAGAGAGAGAGTATGCCAGCACACACCAGAGCGCTATATAATTAGGGATTAACACTATATTGAGTGAATTTTTCCCAATAGCTGCTTGTATATACAATATTGCGCCTAAATTTAGTGCCCCCCTCTCTTTTTAACCCTTTGAGCCTGCAAACTACAGGGGAGAGCCTGGGGAGCTGTCTTCCAGCTGTACTGTGAAGAGAAAATGGCGCCAGTGTGCTGAGAGAGATAGCTCCGCCCCTTTTTCGCGGACTTTTCTCCCGCTTTTTTATGGATTCTGGCAGGGGTATTTATCACATATATAGCCTCTGGGGCTATATATTGTGATATATTTGCCAGCCAAGGTGTTTTTATTGCTGCTCAGGGCGCCCCCCCCAGCGCCCTGCACCCTCAGTGACCGGAGTGTGAAGTGTGCATGAGGAGCAATGGCGCACAGCTGCAGTGCTGTGCGCTACCTTGGTGAAGACTGATGTCTTCTGCCGCCGATTTTCCGGACCTCTTCTTGCTTCTGGCTCTGTAAGGGGGACGGTGGCGCGGCTCCGGGAACGAACACCAAGGCCAGTTCCATGCGGTCGATCCCTCTGGAGCTAATGGTGTCCAGTAGCCTAAGAAGCCCAAGCTAGCTGCAAGCAGGTAGGTTCGCTTCTTCTCCCCTTAGTCCCTCGATGCAGTGAGCCTGTTGCCAACAGGTCTCACTGTAAAATAAAAAACCTAAAATAAACTTTCTTTCTAGGAGCTCAGGAGAGCCCCTAGTGTGCATCCAGCTCGGCCGGGCACAGAAATCTAACTGAGGCTTGGAGGAGGGTCATAGTGGGAGGAGCCAGTGCACACCAGGTAGTCTAAAAGCTTTCTTTTAGTTGTGCCCAGTCTCCTGCGGAGCCGCTATTCCCCATGGTCCTTACGGAGTTCCCAGCATCCACTAGGACGTCAGAGAAATAGGTTTTTAATACCTACCGGTAAATCCTTTTCTCTTAGTCCGTAGAGGATGCTGGGGACTCCATAAGGACCATGGGGTATAGACGGGATCCACAGGAGACATGGGCACTTTAAGACATTCAAAGGGTGTGACCTGGCTCCTCCCTCTATGCCCCTCCTCCAGACTCCAGTTTAAGGAACTGTGCCCAGGAAGACGGACATTTCGAGGAAACAATTTATTGTTAAATCATGGTGAGCATCTTACCAGCTCACACCGCAAGCATGCCGCAGAACGTGGCATTCAATAGAACCCAAGCCAACGGCATAAAGAATTATTAGCAATATGCTGATAAAACACTGTAACACAACCTGCGGTAGGTATTAAAATCCTATTTTCTCATACGTCCTAGAGGATGCTGGGAACTCCATAAGGACCATGGGGTTTATACCAAAGCTCCAAAACGGGTGGGAGAGTGCGGATGACTCTGCAGCATCGATTGACCAAACATGAGGTCCACATCAGCCAGGGTAACAAACTTGTAAAATTTAGCAAAAGTGTTTGAACCCGACCAATTAGCTGCTCGGCAGAGTTGTAATGGCGAGACTCCCCGGGCAGCCGCCCAGAATGAGACCACCTGTCTGGTAGAGTGGGCCTTCACTGATTTCGGTAACTGCAATCCAGCCGTAGAATAAGCATGCTGATCCGTAGTAGAGATGCTTGGAAGCAGGAGTCCCAATCTTGTTAGACGCATCCAGGACAAACAGAGCGTCTGTTTTCCTCAGACGAGCCGTCCTGGTGACATAAATCTTCAAGGTCCTAACTTCATCGAGAGATTTTTACTCAGCGAAGGTGTCAGTAACCACTGGCACCCCAATAGGTTGGTTCATGTGAAAAGATGAAACCACCTTTGACAGAAATTGTTCTTGAGTCCTCAACATTGCTCTATCATCATGGAAGATTAAATACGGCTCTTGTGAGACCAGGCCGCCAACTCAGACACCCGCCTTGCAGTTGCTAAGGCCAATAGTATGACCACTTTCCAAGTGAAAATTTTCAACTCTATCTTCTGCAAAGGTCCAACTCAACATGAGTGGGGCACAAATGGAGGTTGGATGTGCAGCATGCCTTTCACAAAAGTCTGAACTTCTGGAAGGGAGGCCCATTCTTTTTGAAAGAAAATGATACAGACAAAATTTGAACTTTAATTGAGCCTAACGTTCGTCCCGCATCCACACCTGCTTGTAGGAAATGGAGAAAACGCCCTAGCTGAAATTCTTCCATACAAGCTTTCCTGGATTCACACCAAGACACATATTTTCTCCAATTATGGTGGTAATGTTCCACCGTTACTCCTTTCCTAGCCTGAAGAAGTGTGGGAATGATTTCACTGGGAATATCCTTTCGGGTTAGTATCCGGCGTCCAACCGCCAAGCCGTCAACCGTAGCCGCGGTAAGACTTGATACACGCATGGCCCCTGCTGTAAGGGAGCCTCTCGTAGAGGAAGGGGCCAGGTATCTCCTATGAGTGATTCTTGAAAACCTGGATACCAAGCCCTTCTTGGCCAGACCAGAACAATGAGGAACGCCTGAGCCTCCGTTCTTCTTATGATCTTTAGCATTTTCGGAAATAGTAGAAGTGGAGGGAATACATACACCGACTGAAACACCCACGGTGTCACTAGTGCATCCACTGCTATTGCTTGATGGTCCCTCGACCAGGAATAAGATCACTGAGTTTTCTTGTTGAGACGAGACGCCATCATGTCTATTTGAGGAATTCCCCAAAGACTTGTCACTTCCGTGAAGACCTCTTGACGAAGACTCCTGTCTCCTAGATGGAGAACATGTCTGCTGAGGAAGTCAGCTTCCCAGTTGTCTACTCTTGGAACGAACCTTGCTGACAGAGCGCTTGTATGTTTTTTCCGCCTCGCGGAAAACCCTTTTGGCTTCTGCCATTGTTACACCGTTTTTCGTTTGTAGAAAAAATGTTGTAAACGGCACTTAACTCTAAACCGTTTATGTGGTGACAAGAGTCCTAACTTGACCCTCTTTCTTGGAAGTTTTCCCCCTGTGTGACTGCTCCCCAGCCCCGGAGTCATACATCCGTGGTCACCAGGATCCAGTTCTGGATCTCGAACCTGCGCCCTTTTATGCAAGGAGAAAGGCGCAGCCCTCAAAGGAATGAGATTCTGGTCTTGGAAAACAGGATTACCCTCCGAGGTATGTGTAGATGGGAACCGGACCATCTGTCCAACAGGTCCCCTCAGAACACCCTGGCCTAAAACCTGCCAAATGAATGGCCTCATAGGCCGCAACCATCTTCACCAGCAACCGAATGCTTGGAAGGATTGACCCACTTGCTGATCTGACCAGACTCTGGATCATCAGGACCTTTTCCACTGGAAGACAACAAAACTCTCAGCCGTTCTGTATCCAGTATTATTCCCAAAACCCCGACAACCGCGTTGTTGGGATTAACAGTGATTCTGGCAAATTCCGGAGCCAACCATGTTGTCGAAGAAGTGTCAGGAAGAGTGCAATGTCTTGCACCAACTGGTTTCTTAATCTCGCCGTTATCAGGAGACCGTCACAGTACGGGAAAAGTGTGACTCCTTATAAGTGAAGGAAAACCCTCATTACCGCCACCACCTTGGTGAAAATGGTAAAGACAATCCTGAATTGCACCCTCAGACAAGCTAATGCGGAGGAAAACCTAATTAGACCACCTTTATCCTTCAACCAAATTGGAGATCACTGCCCTGAGAGACTCCATCTTGAATTTGGACTTCTTTAAGAAGAAATTGAGGGATTTCAGATTTAGGATTGGCCTGAATAGTAGCCTGTTCCTAATTTTGACAGGGACACCAGGACAATGACCTGATATTGACACAACCCTTGTTGCTTCGCCTAGCCACCTCCCCTTCCGGAGACGAAGTGGTAAGGTCGATTTGAAAAAAACAGTGAGGGCAAACTTCTGGAAACTCCAGTATGCCCCCTTGGGATACTATTCTTAAAACCCACGGGTCCAGGTTCGATCCAGGACTGACTGAAGAGTTTTAGACGTGTTCCCACCGGTGTGGGTTCCCTCGAGAGACCCAGCATTATGGTGTGTATGTGGCAGAGACAGATGATGATTTTTCCCGTAATCTTGAAGAGGCAGCTGACCTTTTCCTTTTTCTCCTTCCTGTACCTGCAAAGAAAGGGGAATCTGTATCTGTTCGGCTGAAATGACCGCATCCTACAATGATGCGTCATCATCCGTTGTGAGGGAACATAGGACCAGAAGGTAGACTTACCAGCGGCATCTGCCGAGATCAGAGTAACTAGGCCGTCACCAAACCAGGCATTACCTGCATAGAGAAGATTCTATTTCCTTTTGGAATCAGCATCAGCCTTCTATTGGTGAATCCACAACGCCCTCCTAGCCGAGACCGCCATGGCATTGGCCCTCAAACCCAAGAGTCCTATATCTTGCAGTTGCACGAAAGTA
This sequence comes from Pseudophryne corroboree, assembly GCF_028390025.1. Classification (NCBI taxonomy): domain Eukaryota; kingdom Metazoa; phylum Chordata; class Amphibia; order Anura; family Myobatrachidae; genus Pseudophryne; species Pseudophryne corroboree. The sequence goes on along the minus strand of NC_086447.1, from coordinate 312,039,814 downwards.
TGCTGCTACAACTCCCCCATTTGCATGCAATGGCAGGTCTAACTCACATACGCGTGGACACATAATTAGAATATCATATAGCTTCCTGCATGCGATCCTTTGTGACAGGACCCCGTGCAGAACAGGGGTTCCCACTTCATTCTATCCTTGGCGGGAAAATAATAACAATCGCAATTCCCTTGAGGACTTGAAACCACCCTGTCAGGACTGACCTAGACTTTTTGAAACAGAGCGCTCAGCACATGAGAAGAAGGAATGTCACCTCAGTATTTATTATAAATGTTTTTCTACACATATATATATATATATATACACACACACACACACACACACACACACACACACACACACACACACACACACACACATATCTCCTCATATATGGACACTTTTGTCAGGAACACAGGGTCCCTAGTGACGTGAATATACGTTCTTAATGTGTGTAAATCATGTACTGATTGCTATATAATTGGATCTAATCAGGAAACATTACGGTCGACCTAAGCAATAGTATCCGTGTCGATCTCAGGGAGTAGTAACTGGGTAAAATAACCAATTTTTTTGCGACCTCGAGGGGTCTGAAAGAGATATAGCTATGACTATGACAATCATAGATATTTCTACGTCTGTGGCTGGGTCACAGATTTATGTAAACTTACTACATATATTCATGTATAGTTTCTGATATGCATCATATTATCATTCAAATTCTTTACCCAGTCAGATATTGGTGGTGCCGACAGGGCCACCCACACACATCAGAGTCCCCCATATAGTTTACTTTTGTGGAAAAACATTCATGTACCAATATGTTGACACATATGTACCCAGTATCCTCCGGAGACGGCGGTGCCGACAGGTCACTCCCCCAGTCGTTTGTGGGAAGCACCCTGCCCCAGACACGCCGACATGTGTGTACTAAACACCTACTGACATATAGGGGACAGACTCTCAGTAATTTCTGTCAGAGCAAACACATAGAGGGTTTTTCAGCTTATCACCCAGCGCTTAAAGACTGTTCTGAACACTTATACAATGCCCAAACCTGCAGCCCATATATATTAACATATATTTTACCACATTTACTGCGCCCCCCTCCCTCGTTTTACACCCTGATACTGCCAGCAGTGTGAGGAAGAGCCAGCGTTTGTGATAGAGAAAATGGCGCTGGCTGAGTGAACTGTGAGGGCTAAGCAATGGCGCGCTTCAGACCCGCAATTTTTGTCAAAATCTTTATACTGGCGGGGGTTAGGACAGTGCCCTGGCACTATGTCCCCTGTTGCCAGTCAAAATTGAGGTTATTTATGCTGCCCAGGGCGCCCCCCCTGCGCCCTGCACCCTGTAGTGCCTCTGTGTGGGAGCATGGCGCGCAGCGCGGCCACTGTGCGGTATCTCATATGCCGTCTCTGAAGTCTTCTGATCTTCTTCTACTCACCTGACTTCTGACTCTGCAAGGGGGGTGACGGCGGGCTCTGGGAGTGAGCCCCTAGGCGTACCTAGTGTTCCAAACCCTCAGGAGCTAATGGTGTCCTGTAGCCAAGAAGCAGAGCCTTTAAACTCCCTAGAAGTAGGTCTGACTTCTCTCCCCTAAGTCCCACGATGCAGGGAGACCGTTGCCAGCAGCCTCTCTGAAAAAAAAAAACCTAACATAAAGTATTTTCCGAGAAACTCAGTAGAGCTCCTCAGATGTGCATCCAGTCTGCCTGGGCACAGATCTAAAACTGGAGTCTGGAGGAGGGGCATAGAGGGAGGAGCCAGGTCACACCCTTTGAAAGTCTTAAAGTGCCCATGTCTCCTGCGGATCCCGTCTATACCCCATGGTCCTTATGGAGTCCCCAGCATCCCCTAGGACGTATGAGAAAAATCATATTCATATATTGGGGAGCCACCAATTTATCAATTTATTTGTAAAATCTGATCATAGTGATTAGTTTAGCAATTACCAAAATGAAGTAAGATCTCTATGAAGAGAGCAGCAAACTATATAGTTCATATGTCAATTGACATTCTGTTACTTTCAGATTCATTCATTCATTCATTCATTCATTTCCATATCTTAACCGGAGGTTGTGCCATCTAAACGTCATGGTTAGTTTGTAAACCGGCTCAAAGCATATAAAGAATAACAACTGTCAATGCTAACTGCCTGAGTGAAGCTAGCTTGCCCGTATAATATTAAACATGAATCTGCTAACCAGATCATCAGTGGACTTGATATGTTTGCTAGGGCTGGCTCGAGGGCCTCTTAAGCAGAACAGCCAAATGGGGCCCACCCCATTAGGGGTACTGGCCTGGCAGTATTCACATTGATATCACCCCCTTAGTTTACAGATGCTTCACCTCTTTCCTCCCCACAGCTCTTCTCCACCTGCCCCAGCCCATCTAAGTTCGCCTTCTCTCCATCCAGGGGGTAAATTTACTAAGATGGGAGTTCTATTTAAGATGGGATGTTGCCCATAGCAACCAATCAGATTCTACTTCTCATTTATCTAGCACCTTCTAGATGATAGTACCTGGAATCTGATTGGTTGCTATGGGCAACATCCCATCTTAAATAGAACTCCCATCTTACAAAATTTACCCCCAAGTCCCCATAGTAAGCCCTCCTTCTCTCTGTCCCAGTTCCCAAAGCAAGCCTGCCTTCTCTCTGTCCCAGTTCCCACAGCAAGCCTGCCTTCTCTCTGTCCCAGTTCCCACAGCAAGCCTGCCTTCTCTCTGTCCCAGTTCCCACAGCAAGCCTGCCTTCTCTCTGTCCCAGTTCCCACAGCAAGCCTGCCTTCTCTCTGTCCCAGTTCCCACAGCAAGCCTGCCTTCTCTCTGTACCAGTTCCCACAGCAAGCCTGCCAACTCTCTATCCCAGTCTCCACAGCAAGGCTGTCGTCTGTCTGTCCCAGTCTCTACAGCAAGCTTGCCTTCACTCTCTGTCCCCATAGCAACCACACCTCTCAGTCCCCACAGCAAGCCCGTCATCTCCTTCCCAGTCCCCACCACATTCCTTATCCACTCATCTTCTCTGTCTCAGTCCCCACAGCCCTTTTGCACCCACCTTCTTTGTCCCTGTTCCCACTGCCCTTCTTGGTCAAGTTAGCAGTTTGCACTTTTAAGTGGTAGGGCAGGAGCTGAGAGCAGAAGCTGGCTCGCAGCATTGGCAGCTAGGAGGAAGATGTGCACTGCAGTCATGACACCTCCTAATTTCAACAAATACAGCATGGCGGCACCATAGCAACCAATCAGATTCTACTTCTCATTTATCTAGCACCTTCTAGATGATAGTACATGGAATCTGATTGGTTGCTATGGGCAACATCCCATCTTAAATAGAACTCCCATCTTAGTAAATTTACCCCCAAGTCCCCATAGTAAGCCCGCCTTCTCTCTGTCCCAGTTCCCACAGCAAGCCTGCCTTCTCTCTGTCCCAGTTCCCACAGCAAGCCTGCCTTCTCTCTGTCCCAGTTCCCACAGCAAGCCTGCCTTCTCTCTGTCTCAGTTCCACAGCAAGCCTGCCATTTCTCTGTGCCAGTTCCCACAGTAAGCCTGCCTTCTCTCTGTACCAGTTCCCACAGCAAGCCTGCCATTTCTCTGTACCAGTTCACACAGCAAGCCTGCCATTTCTCTGTACCAGTTCCCACAGTAAGCCTGCCATTTCTCTGTACCAGTTCACACAGCAAGCCTGCCATTTCTCTGTACCAGTTCCCACAGTAAGCCTGCCATTTCTCTTTACCAGTTCACACAGCAGGCCTGCCATTTCTCTGTACCAGTTCACACAGCAAGCCTGCCTTCTCTCTGTGCCAGTTCCCACAGTAAGCCTGCCATTTCTCTGTACCAGTTCACACAGCAAGCCTGCCATTTCTCTGTACCAGTTCCCACAGTAAGCCTGCCATTTCTCTGTACCAGTTCACACAGCAAGCCTGCCATTTCTCTGTGCCAGTTCCCACAGTAAGCCTGCCTTCTCTCTGTACCAGTTCCCACAGCAAGCCTGCCATTTCTCTGTACCAGTTCACACAGCAAGACTGCCATTTCTCTGTACCAGTTCCCACAGTAAGCCTGCTATTTCTCTGTACCAGTTCACACAGCAAGCCTGCCATTTCTCTGTACCAGTTCCCACAGTAAGCCTGCCATTTCTCTGTACCAGTTCACACAGCAGGCCTGCCATTTCTCTGTACCAGTTCACACAGCAAGCCTGCCTTCTCTCTGTGCCAGTTCCCACAGTAAGCCTGCCATTTCTCTGTGCCAGTTCCCACAGTAAGCCTGCCATTTCTCTGTGCCAGTTCCCACAGTAAGCCTGCCTTCTCTCTGTACCAGTTCCCACAGCAAGCCTGCCATTTCTCTGTACCAGTTCACACAGCAAGCCTGCCATTTCTCTGTACCAGTTCACAGAGCAAGCCTGCCATTTCTCTGTGCCAGTTCCCACAGTAAGCCTGCCATTTCTCTGTGCCAGTTCCCACAGTAAGCCTGCCATTTCTCTATACCAGTTCCCACAGCAGGCCTGCCATTTCTCTGTACCAGTTCCCACAGCAGGCCTGCCATTTCTCTGTACCTGTTCCCACCGCAGGCCTACCATTTCTCTGTACCTGTTCCCACAGCAAGCCTGTCTTCTCTCTGTACCTGTTCCCACAGCAAGCCTGCCTTCTCTCTGTACCAGTTCCCACAGCAAGCCTGCCATTTCTCTGTACCAGTTCACACAGCAAGCCTGCCTTCTCTCTGTGCCAGTTCCCACAGTAAGCCTGCCTTCTCTCTGTGCCAGTTCACACAGCAAGCCTGCCTTCTCTCTGTACCAGTTCACACAACAAGCCTGCCTTCTCTCTGTGCCAGTTCCCACAGTAAGCCTGCCATTTCTCTGTGCCAGTTCCCACAGTAAGCCTGCCATTTCTCTGTGCCAGTTCCCACAGCAGGCCTGCCATTTCTCTGTACCAGTTCCCACAGCAGGCCTGCCCTTTCTCTGTACCTGTTCCCACAGCAAGCCTGCCTTCTCTCTGTACCAGTTCCCACAGCAAGCCTGCCATTTCTCTGTGCCAGTTCCCACAGTAAGCCTGCCATTTCTCTGTGCCAGTTCCCACAGTAAGCCTGCCTTCTCTCTGTACCAGTTCCCACAGCAAGCCTGCCATTTCTCTGTACCAGTTCACACAGCAAGCCTGCCATTTCTCTGTACCAGTTCACAGAGCAAGCCTGCCATTTCTCTGTGCCAGTTCCCACAGTAAGCCTGCCATTTCTCTGTGCCAGTTCCCACAGTAAGCCTGCCATTTCTCTATACCAGTTCCCACAGCAGGCCTGCCATTTCTCTGTACCAGTTCCCACAGCAGGCCTGCCATTTCTCTGTACCTGTTCCCACCGCAGGCCTACCATTTCTCTGTACCTGTTCCCACAGCAAGCCTGTCTTCTCTCTGTACCTGTTCCCACAGCAAGCCTGCCTTCTCTCTGTACCAGTTCCCACAGCAAGCCTGCCATTTCTCTGTACCAGTTCACACAGCAAGCCTGCCTTCTCTCTGTGCCAGTTCCCACAGTAAGCCTGCCTTCTCTCTGTGCCAGTTCACACAGCAAGCCTGCCTTCTCTCTGTACCAGTTCACACAACAAGCCTGCCTTCTCTCTGTGCCAGTTCCCACAGTAAGCCTGCCATTTCTCTGTGCCAGTTCCCACAGTAAGCCTGCCATTTCTCTGTGCCAGTTCCCACAGCAGGCCTGCCATTTCTCTGTACCAGTTCCCACAGCAGGCCTGCCCTTTCTCTGTACCTGTTCCCACAGCAAGCCTGCCTTCTCTCTGTACCAGTTCCCACAGCAAGCCTGCCTTCTCTCTGTACAAGTTCACACAGCAAGCCTGCCTTCTCTCTGTACCAGTACCCACAACAAGCCTACCAACTCTCTATCCCAGTCTCCACAGCAAGACCGTCCTCTGTCTGTCCCAGTCCCCACAGCATGCTACCTTCTCTTGGTCCCTGTCCCCACAGCAAGGCCGTCCTCTGTCTGTCCCAGTCCCTACAGCAAGCCTGCCTTCACTCTCTGTCCCCATAGCAACCACACCTCTCAGTTCCCACAGCAAGCCTGTCATCTCCTTCCCAGTCCCCACCACATCCCTTATCCACCCATCTTCTCTGTCTCAGTCCCCACAGCCCTTTTGCACCCACCTTCTTTGTCCCTGTTCCCACTGCCCTACTTGGTCAAGTTAGCAGTTTGCACTTTTAAGTGGTAGGGCAGGAGCTGAGAGCAGAAGCTGGCTTGCAGCATTGGCAGCTAGGAGGAAGATTTGCACTGCAGTCATGACACCTCCTAATTTCAACAAATACAGCATGGCGGCATTGAGGTATCATCCTTACATACTGTATTTTATATAGCTTTCATATTTCTATTAGGCTATGTGCCTGATTCTGGGTCACACGCAACAGTGTTTATTGGTGGTTGCCTGTCTGCATGTTTATACAGGGGCTTACAGACTTGTGTACATTCATGCAGCTGAATGTGCATGGAGTGAGACACCCACTTTCAGTGTCCATGCACGCTGTTACACCAATTGGTGCGTCCTTATTCGCCACCATTTATTGCACCATTGGAACTTTCATCAACCCTGTAGCATGCACAGTTTCACCGTCTGACTAAGGCCTCATGTGCCTACGGCTGTGCGTTTAGGAAAGCAGCCGCCTTCATTGACATGCCTGTGAACACTGGATCAGTGATGCCTTGTCACCTCATTCCTGATTCTCCTCGGTAAGTGAAGGGTGGTCTCAGTTTACCGGCTGTCGGGATCGCGGCGCACCGTATACCGATGCCGGAATCCCGACAGCCGGCATACCGACACCTTTTCTCCCTCTTGGGTGTCCACGACCCCTCTGGAGGGAGAATAGATAGCGTGGCGCACGTAGCGAGCCCGCAAGAGGCTCATTTGCGCTTGCCCAGCTGTCGGTATGCTGGCGGTCAGGATTCCGGCGCCGGTATGCTGGCCACCAGCATACCCTACTACACCCGTAAGTGAAGACTGGATCAATGATGCCTGGTTAGCACCTTCCTGGGTTTCCTCCGCAAATGAAGACTGGATCAGTGATGCCTGGTTAGCTGCTTCTACGAAAATAGGTAACTAGGCACCACTAATGCAGTGTCCATGTAACGAGTAGCCCCAGGAGATTGACTTCTGTATTTTACAACTGCACTTACCCATTTGAACTCTGGTAAAGTTGCCAGCCTGGCACATATGTCCTTCTATTCTTCAATTTTACTTTCATGTATGTGACACATACACTGTGCATTAACCACTTGCCTGGGCTTTACCTAACATGGTTGCATCTGATGTGACCAGTTAGAAACGCTGACTGGGCGGCTACTGGAAGAGAATCTTTCAGCAGCTGCCACTCTCAGAGGGACCTCTCAGCCCCTCTGCTTCCTGGTTCCCTTCCCCAGCTCTTGCCGTGCAGCTGATCACTGCTGATCAGGCAGCCTAGCAGCATCGCACACCCTGCGGCTGCAGAGATTAGCAGCCATTGGGGAAATTTAAAAGTCAACCATCCCCTTTCCTCTGGACACCCTGTGATTACAGAGAGGCGCGGACACCAGAAAAATGTAAAGTTGTGATGGTCACAATGTTCCGATCATCGATGGTAAGATATATCGTACATAGGGGGTCATTCCGAGTTGTTCGCTCACAAGCTGCTTTTAGCAGCATTGCACACGCTAAGCCGCCGCCTACTGGGACTGAATCTTAGCTTCTTAAAATTGCGAACGAAAGATTCGCATTATTGCGAAAATACATCTCTGTGCAGTTTCTGAGTAGCTCGAGACTTACTCTGCATCTGCAATCAGTTCAGTGCTTGTCGTTCCTGGTTTGACGTCACAAACACACCCAGCGTTCGCCCAGACACTCCTCCGTTTCTCCAGCCACTCCCGCGTTTTTCCCAGAAACGGTAGCGTTTTTTCCCACACACCCATAAAACGGCCTGTTTCCGCCCAGAAACACCCACTTCCTGTCAATCACATTACGATCACCAGAGCAAAGAAAAAACCGTGAGTAAAATTCCTAACTGCATAGCAAATTTACTTGGCGCAGTCGCAGTGCGGACATTGCGCATGCGCACTAAGCGGAAAATCGCTGCGATGCGAAAAAATGTACCGAGCGAACAACTCGGAATGACCTCCATAGTGGGAATTCAATCAGCATGAAACATTTTCAGATGCGAAAAATTTAAGTTTTAGGGCAGCACAGACGGTGTAATAGTTAGCATTACTGCCTCACAGCACTGAGGTCATGGGTTCGATTCCCACCATGGCCCTAACTGTGTGGAGTGTGTATATTCTCCCGGTGCGTGCGTGGGTTTCCTCTGGTTTCCTCCCACAATCCAAAAATTTACTGGTAGGTTAATTGGCTCCCTACAAATTAACCTTAGCGTGAATGTGTGTGCTTGTACGTGTGGTAGGGAATATAGATTGTAAGCTCCACTGGGGCAGGGACTAATGTGAATGGACAAATACTCTCTGTTAAGTGCTGCGGAATGTGTGTGCACTATATAAATAACTGGTAATAAATAAATTACGTTTTTGCGACTTTTTTCAGATTTCTCACAATTTTATTTTGCACAATTCAAGTAACCCCCGTTTTTTGCTTCCACAAAGTGTACGGACCTATGCATTTTCGCGTTCACTTCACAAAAATGTGACTGATATCTGGGATTTTTTTTCCACCTGCCTCGGGCAGTTGAAGAAAAAATCACTGAGTGCCGGCTTTCGGGGCTAATTGGATAGCCCCTGGGGGATCGATTAGCCGTGTTAAATTACTGCGGCTGATTGAATTCCCAACATAGGGTTCTATTCAATTGATGTGTGATCCTCTCCGGCGGAGAGGATCTGACACTGCACTATTCAATTTGCGTACATTTCCGACAGCTCTAGCCCATTTTCGACAATGCCGATACAACTATTTTCTGCAGCGGGGTACACTGGTATTACACAGGGAATTACATCGGGGTGTAGAGCTGGATCTTGATCCGAGGCACCAACAGGCTAAAGCTTTGACTGTTCCCAGGATGCATTGCACTGCCTCCTCTATAACCCTGCCTCCAGGCACTGGAGCTCAGTTCGTAAGTTGGTGCCTGCAGTGCAGGTCACTAACAGGTGGGGCTGCGCTTGGCAGCCCTGAAAGGAGCTTTTTAAGAAGACTTCAAGGGCCGCAGCACTATTTATGTCAGTCTGACATTCTGTGCATCGGCTCCCTCACCTCCCCAGCAGCGCTGCATACTCCCGTGGCCGGGTTCCCGGGTACTTGCAGCGGAGGGGCATCGTTCATCAGGCACACCACCGCTGACGCTCCCCAGGATAGCGTGGCTGCACATCAGGGAGGAGGTAAGAGGGTCCCCCAGGTGGGACCCGCCGGTTAATCGCGGTCCCAGGAGACGGGCCGCACCGCTGTCGTTGACACTGTACTGCACTATATCCACCAGGGCAAGGGAGCACAGGTCGGATTTACTAAAATCCGTTTGATATAGGCTCCACAGTACGCGGTGGTGAGGACCAGCATAGAGGATAAGACGCAGACCTGTAGCCCCTCCCCCAGCTCCGGACGCCATCTACTGTTGGTGTTCCCACCCTGGAGCTGCATTTCACTCTCCCTCACTCCCTGACAGAGATTTTGGCGCCATCTTCATTACTAGCTGGGCTGATCTCCGGGACTGCAGGGCTCTGTCGCCTCTGTAAAGCTGCCTGTCTCATCAGCGCTCTGCATTTACAGGCACTTAAGTATTCTACATGTTATTTTAGACAGTGTTAGTTTAGAACAGGTGTACTGATATCTGAATATTTTAGTACAAGTATTCTGTGATATACACCCAGTATCTACTGTGCATTATTATATCTATACTCATACATATTTATATGTAGTTTTACTAGTCCAGTGCAGTTTTATTGTTTATATGTAATAACTTCTGCATTGTACATGTGACAGAGTGTGGGATTCCATTCTCCTGTATCACATATTGCTATCACTATATTCTGTACTCTGAGGGGCTAGGTGTGTCAGGGTCCATATATATAAATAAATAAATATATATATATATATATATATATATATATATATATATATATATAGGCAAAAAAGTATTTGGACAGCCACTTAAAAAGATGAGAGAAGTCTGTAATTTCCATTATAGGTGCACTTCAACTGTGAGAGACAGAATCTGAAAAAAATACCCAGGAGATCACATTGTATGATTTTTAAGCACTTTACTTGTATGTTCTTGTGGAAAATAAATATTTGGACACCTACCAAGCAGCAAGATTTCTGGCTCTCACAGACCTGTTACTTCTTCTTTAAAAAGCTCTTCTATCCTCCACTCGTTACCTGTATTAATGGCACCTGTTTGAACTGGTTATCTGTATAAGACACCTGTCCACATCCTGAAACAGTCAGACTGCCACCTCTCTACCATGGCCAACTCCACACCAGGGACAAAATTGTAGAGCTGCACAAGGCTGGGATGAGCTGCTCGACAATAGGCAAGCAGCTTGGTGAGAAGAGATCAACTGTTGGCGCAATTATTAAAAAATGGAAAAAATACAAGTTCACTGACCATCTACCTCGACCTGGGGCTCCATTCAAGATCTAACCTCGTGGGGTATCAATGAGCTTGAGAATGGTGAGGAATCAGCCCAGAACTACACGGGGGGACCTGGTCAATGACCTCAAGAGAGCTGGGACCACAGTCACAAAGGTTACCATAAGTAACACACTACGTTGTCATGGATTGAAATCCTGCAGCGCCTGAAAGGTCCCCCTGCTTAAGCCAGCACATGTCCAGGCCCGTCTAAAGTTTGCCAGGGACCATCTGGATGATCCAGAGGAGGATTGGGAGAATGTAATGTGGTCAGATAAGAACAAAATCAAAATTTTTGGTAAAAACTCCACTCACCGTGTTTGGAGGGAGAAGAATGATGAATGGCATCCCAAGAACACCATACCCACTGTGAAGCTTGGGGGTGGATACATCATGCTTTGGGGCTGCTTTTTTGCAAAGGGGACTGGACGACTGATCCGTATTAAGGAGAGGATGAATGGGGCCGTGTATCGTGAGATTTTGGGCAAAAACCTCCTTCCCTCAGTAAGAGCATTGAAGATGGAACGTGACTGGGTCTTCCAGCATGACAATGACCCCAAACACACCACCCGAGCAAATAAGGAGTGGCTCCGTAAGAAGCATTTCAAGGTCCTGAAGTGGCCTAGACAGTCTCCAGACCTCAACCCAATAGAAAATCTGTGGAGTGAGTTGAAAGTCCGTGTTTCCCGGCGACAGCCCCAATACATGACAGATCTAGAGAAGATCTGCATGGAAGAGTGGGCCAAAATACCTGCTACAGTGTGTGCAAACCTGGTCAAGAACTACAGGAAACGTTTGACCTCTGTAATTGCCAACTGAGGTTATATTACAAAGTATTGAGTTAAACTTTTTGATGGTCCAAATATTTATTTTCCGCAAGAATATACAAATTGTTTAAAAATCATACAATGTGATTTCCTAGTTTTTTTTTTTTTTTCAGATTCTGTCTCTCACAGTTGAAGTGTACCTATGATGGAAATTACAGACCTCTCTCATCTTTTTAAGAGCGTCAACTTGCACAATCGGTGGCGCCTTGCTAAAGTTTTCACCCCCTTGGCTTTTTACCTATTTTGTTACATTACAACCTGCAATTTTTTTTTTATTTTTTTTTTATGTGATGGATCTGCACAAAATAGTCTTAAGTTGGTGAAGTGAAATGAGAAAAATGTATCTAAAATTTTTTTTAGAAATAAAAATTTAGAAAATTGGCATGTGCATATGTATTCATCCCCTTTGCTATGAAGCCCCTCAAAAGTTCTGGTGCAACCAATTAGCCTTCAGAAGTCACATAATTAGTGAAATGTGTCACATGATCTGTCAGTATAAACACGCCTTTTCTGAAAGGCCCCAGGGGCTGCAACACCACTAAGCAAGAAGCATCACATCATGAAGACCAAGGAGCTCTCCAAACAAGTCAGGGACAAAGTTGTTGAGTAGTACAAGTCAGGGTTGGGTTATAAAAAAAATATTGAAGTCTTTGATGATCCCCCAGAGCACGATCAAATCCATCATCTTCAAATGGAAAGAACATGGTACCACAACAAATCTGCCAAGATAGGGCCAGCCACCAAAACTCACAGACCGTGCAAGGAGGGCATTAATCAGAGAGGCAGCACAGAGACAAAAGGTAAACCTGAAGGCGCTGCAGAGTTCCACAACAGAGACTGGTGTATGTGACCACAATAAGCCGTACACTCCGTAGAGCTGAGCTTTATGGAAGAGTGGCCAGAAAAAAGCCATTACTTAGTGTTAAAAATAAGAAGGCACGTTTTGAGTTTTCCAAAGTTCATGTGGACGACTCCCCAAATGTATGGAGGAAGGTGCTCTAGTCAGATGAGACTAAAACTGAATTTATTCAGCCACCAAGTAAAACGCTATGTCTGGCACAAACCCAACACATCCCATCACCCCAAGAACACCATTCCCACAGTGAAACATGGTGGTGGCAGCATCATGCTGTGGGGATGTTTTTCAGCAGCAGGGACTGGTAAACTGATTCGAGTCGAGGGAAAGATGGAAGGTGCTAAATACATGGATATTCTTGAGCAAAACCTGTTTCAGTCTGCCTGTGATTTGAGACTGGGATGGAGGTTCACCTTCCAGCAGGTCAATGACTCGAAGCATACTGCTAAAGCAACACACTCGAGTGGTTTAAGGGAAAACATTTAAAGTGTTGGAATGGCCTAGTCAAAGCCCAGATATCAATCCAAATAAGAATCTGTGGTCAGACTTGAAGATTGCTGTTCACAAGCGGAAACCATCCAACATGAAGGAGCTGGAGCAGTTTTGCCTTGAGGAATGGGCAAAAGTCCCAGTGGCAAGATGTCACAAGCTCATAGAGACTTATCCAAAGCGACTTGCAGCTGTAGTTGCCGCAAAAGGTGGCTCTACAAAGTACTGACTTTAGAGGGGTGAATAGTAATGCACGCTGAAGTTTTCTGTTATTTTATCCTATTTATTGTTTGCTTCACAATAAAAAAAAACATCTTCAAAGTTGTAGCCATGTTCTGTGAATGAAATGATGCAAACCTTCAAACAATCCATTTTAATTCCAGGTTGTGAGGCAACAAAACATGAAAAATGCAAAGGGGGTGAATACTTTAGCAAGGCACTGTATGATTTGGTATTTTTACTGTGTGTTTCAGTCACCTCATACCGCTTAAATCCTCTGTTTTGTGTCCTGTGTTTACTGTCGCATAACATAGGGGGTTATTTGCAGGTATTGTGTTTGTCTGGCTATATTGTACTGTTACGCCCTAAGGCTACATTCCTTTTAACGTCTGCCACACAGAGCGGGAAATCCGTGGACGTTTCTGCATCCTGCAGTACTGGCACCACGGATTTACCTGAGGGAGAAGTTTTAGCTGCTGGTTCAGGCGCTGAGTGCCATACACCCAGTCAACCTGCAGCACTTGTGGCCAATCAGGACCCACCTTGGGCAGCGTTCCCAAGTATGCTGACTAAACTTGTGACACGTCTTATGCCCCTTGTGGGACCTCCTGTGCCATTGCAGCCACATATTGCTACTGTAGTTAATCCGCCCTGGGCGGACACTCTGTCTACCCAATAACAACAATTAAATCAATCTTTGGTTAGACAAATGTCTACCCCACGCCTCTCTGGGGCCAAGGGGTCATCTAAACAGGCCATTTCTTCCTCACAATCCACTAATATTTCGGATAATTCTTCCGATGAGGATGGGGAATATACTGATCCGTCAGACACTGTACAGTTGCTTCTGATGAGGAATCTACAACCCAGGTTGATGATACTGACCTAGTGGAGGCTATTCAGCTAATTCTTCAAATAGATGATGACATTGAGCCTACTACTGCGTTTAAGAAACCTGATAAGTTCAAACGTCAGAAGGTTGCTAAAATAGTCTTACCACATTCTGACCATTTAATTGACATACGTCAGGAATCCTGGTCGTCTCTGGAAAGAAATTTTCCCTGTCTAAAAAGAGGCTAGCTTGTTATCCTATCCCTGCGGAGTTGAGTAACAAGTGGGAAACTCCACCGCCGGTGGACTCTCATGCCGCCCGTCTTCTGGTGTCATCTACTCTGCCTTTCACCACTGTCACCTGACTGAAGGAACCAATGGATAAGTATGTGGAGGGATGCTTGAGGTCTATTTACTCTCTTACTGGTGCGGTACATAGACCCACTATGGAAGCCTCCTGGGCTGCGAAAGGAATTGAAGCATGGGTTCAGGCAACTGAGGATGAGCTGCCTTAGGATTTTTCTGACACTGCCAGACAATGGGGGTCATTCCGAGTTGTTCGCTAGCAGATTTCGGTCGCAGCGATCACGCAAAAATATCGTCACTTCTGCGTATGTGGCGCAATGCGCACGTGCGTCATACTATTACAACGAACAATGTAGTTTCACACAAGGTCTAGAGAAGCTTTTCAGTCGCATGCTGGCCGCAGAGTGATTGACAGTAAGTGGGCGTTTCTGAGTGTCGACTGACCTTTTTTAGGGAGTGAGCGGAAAAACGCAGGCGTGTCAGATAAAAACGCAGGCGTGGCTGTGGCAACATAGGCGTGGCTGGGGAAACGTTGGCGTGGCTGGCCGAACGCAGGGCGTGTTTGTGACGTCAAAGCAGGAGCTGAATAGTCTGAAGTGATCGCAAGCGCTGAGTAGGTCTGGAGCTACTCTGAAACTGCACAAAATTATTTTGTAGCCGCTCTGCGATCCTTTCGTTCGCACTTCTGCTAAGCTAAAATATACTCCCAGAGGGCGACGGCTTAGCATTTGCACGGCTGCTAAAAGCAGCTAGCGAGCGAACAACTCAGAATACCACCAATATCTCTTATATTACCACAGCCTCCCACTATATTCAGGAGGCGGACTCTGATGCAGGTGTAATGGCGGCCAAGGCATCTACTACGTCTATCCTGGCTCGTCGAATTATGTGGTTGAGGTCTTGGAAGGTGGATCTGGACTCCAAAAAGACCTTGGAGGTGCTCCCTTTTAAAGGAGACATCCTATTTGGGGAGAATCTAAACAAGATTGTAACTGACTTGGCTACTGCCAAGACTGCGTGTCTCCCAAATACTAAGCCTTCTGCTCCAAAGGCTAAGAGTACCACCTTTTCGTTCCTTTTGACCTCCAGGGAAAGCAAAGGGTCAAGCGTATCAGCGACAGGCTTGTGCTTCCAAAACCACTAAGCCAAAATCTAAACAATCCTGGTCCGCCCATCAGCCTGCTTCCAAACAAGACAATCCTGCTGCATGATGGGGCGGGCTTCCCCCTGGGGGACCCCAGAGTGAGAGGCCGCCTTCTGCAGTTTGCCCAAGCCTGGTTAAAGACCACTTCGGACGCCTGTGTGCGGGAAGTTGTCTCACGGGTACGCAATCTCTTTCAAGAGATGTCCCCCTCACCAGTTTTGCACAGCGGTTATCCCTGTGGATCCGTTCAAAGCGCAAGCTCTACACTTGGTTGAGAGGCAGGGGATACTATTCGACCCTGTTTCTAGTTCCGAAGCCAAATGGGTCCTTCTGGCCTATACTCAACCTCAAATCATTGAACAAGTTTGTGAGAGTATCCAAATTCCATATGGAAACTCTGCGCTCTATAGTGCTGGCCATGGAACCCGATGACTATATATGGTTTCCCTGGACATACAGGATGCTTACCTGCACATACCTATTGCCATGTCGTATCAACAATATCTGCGGTTTGCTATTGGCAACTTACATTATCAATTCCAGGCACTGCCTTTTGGATTGGCCACGGACCCTCGGATCTTCACCAAAGTCATGGCCGTAATGACGGCTCTTCTCCGGCGTCATGGAATCAGGATCCTGCCGTATCTGGATGACTGGCTGATCCTGGCGAACTCCCAAGAGGTTCTCCTCAGTCTTCTCGAACTGACGGTCCAATTCCTATTAGCCAACGGGTGGCTCATCAACTGGAAAAAGTCCTCGCTGGTCCCTGCTCGGACCATGGTGCACCTGGGGGCACTACTGGACACACACAGCCAACGATTGTTTCTGTCTCCAGAGAAAGTCCTGAAACTTCAGGACAGGATCAGATATTTCCTCTCTCACACAAGAGTGTCGATACACCCGGCAATTCAAGTACTAGGCCTCATGGTGTCGGCTTTCCACATGGTAGAGTACACTCAATTTCATTCCCGCCCTCTGCAGAGGTTAATCCTTTCCAAGTGGGATTGCCTGCCTCATCGGATCTGGTCTCAAATTATCTCCTTGACTCCGGAGGTTTGTCTGTCACTAAGCTGGTGGCTACAAGACCAACAGTTGACAGTTGAGCAGGGGCCGTCCCTTCTGGATCTCCAACTGGGTCCTCCTGACAACGGATGCCAGTCTGCGGGGTTGGGGCGCGGTGTTGGAGCAACACTCTCTCCAGGGTCGGTGGACCAGGGAGGAATCTCTCCTCCCGATAATCAAACATTCTGGAATTGCGGGCAGTGTTCAATGCGTTGACACTGGCCCGGCCTCTAGTACAGAACAGGCCTGTTCAAGTACAGACAGCGCCACCACGGTGGCATACATAAACCATCAAGGCGGCACTGAAAGCCGCATGGCAATGCTGGAAGTATCAAAAATCCTCCGTAGGGTGGAACGCCATCTGCCAGCAATATCGGCAGTGTTCATCCCCGGAGTCCTCAACTGGGAAGCGGATTTCCTCAGTTGTCAGGACATTCACGCCGGAGAGTGGAGTCTTCATCCAGAAGTCTTTCAACTCCTAGTGGACAAGTGGGGCCTACCAGATGTAGACCTGATGGCGTCTCGACACAATCACAAGGTTCTGGTCTTCGGATCAAGGACAAGGGATCCTCAAACAACGTTCGTGGACGCACTGGCAATTCCATGGAACTTTCGGCTGCCCTACGTGTTCCCTATAGTTTCACTCCTGCCCAGGGTACTACAGACGTTCAAGCAAGAAAAAGAAATACTACTACTAGTCGCTCCAGCGTGGCCCAGACGGCATTGGTTCTCAGACATGCAGGGTCTATCGATAGAGCTACCTTTTCTACTTCCTCAATGTCCAGACCTCCTCGTTCAAGGCCCTTGTGTCTATCCGGACCTGGCCAGACTGGCTTTGACGGCGTGGCTCTTGAAGCTTTACTCCTGAGGCCCAAGGGATTCTCCGAGGCAGTTATTCAAACTATGTTGAAGGCCCGCAAACCGGCTTCTGCACGGATTTATTACAGGGTCTGGAACTCTTACTTCACATGGTGTGCTGCTAAGAATTATGATACCTATTCGTTCAGAACTTCTAGGCTTTTGGCTTTTCTGCAATAAGGCCTAGATTTAGGCCTTCGTCTGACCTCCCTCAAGGTTCATATATCTGCCTTGTTTGTGTGGTTTCAGAGGAAAATTGCATCTATTACTGATGTTCATACTTTCAGGGCGTTTTACGGATTCATCCTCCCTATGTTCCTCCTGTGGCTCCATGGGATCTGTCTGTTGGCTTAAATGCTCTACAAGAGTCTCCATTTGAACCTCTTGAGTCTGTGGATCTTAAATGTCTTACACTTAAGGTCATGTTTTTACTGGCTATTGCCTCTGCTAGGAGGGTGTCGGACTTAGGTGCCTTGTCCTGCCGTCCACCCTTTCTGATTTTTCACTGCGACCGGGCAGTTCTTCGAACTCGCCCTGGTTATCTACCCAAGGTGGTATCATCTTTTCATCTTAACCAAGAGATTGTGGTTCCGGCCTTTAGCTCTTCTGGTTTGTCTTCCAAAGAGCGGTCTTTAGATGTGGTATGGGCTCTCCGTATCTACATAGAGAGGACTGCCTCCCTCAGGAGGTCAGATATCCTTTTTGTACTTTCTGGTTTTCACAAACGTGGCTGGCCTGCAAATAAGCAAACCTTGGCTAAATGGATTAGAATGATGATTGCACAGGCTGGTCTTCGAGCTCCTGCTGCTATCAAAGCCCATTCTACCCGGTCTGTTGGACCTTCTTGGATGGCCCGCCGAGGCGTGTATGCTGAAAAATTGTGCATGGAGGCTATGTGGTCCTCTGTGAACACGTTCATCCGGTTCTATGCCTTTGATACTTCCGCCTCCCAGGATGCTTCCTTTGGACAACGGGTTCTTGTACCCGCTACAGTGCATCCCCTCCCATAAGGAACTGCTTTAGGACATCCCCGATGTTTTTCCCTGTGGAATACCAGTGTACCCTGCTGCAGAAAAGGAGATTTATCGTAGTCTTACCATAGTTACATCTCTTTCTGTGCGGTACCCTGGATTCCACGGGGCGCCCACCCTGACGTACTTAGCTTCTTTGGGTTTGTATGGCACATTAGCCCCTAGTCCCTTCATCTGTCGTGAGAATGTGGTTCTATGTGACTAACATCTACCGTCTCTTTACCTGGTTAACGAAACTGAGCTCCAGTGCCTGGAGGCGGAGTTATAGAGGAGGCGGTGCAATGCATCCTGGGAACAGTCAAAGCTTTAGCCCGTTGGTGCCTCTGATCAAGATCCAGCCCTATACCCCGATGTAATTTCCTATGGAATCCAGTGTACCTCGCAGAAAGAGATTTAAATATGGTAAGTCTACCCTAAATCATTTTCTCTAGCATCCATAAGGGCTATTGGGGGAAATTAGTATGATGGGGTATAGACGGGGTCCAAAGGAGCCAGTACACTTTAAATTTCTTCAACCGGATGTACTGGCTCCTCCCCTCTATGCTCCCTCCCACAGACCGTTTAGAAAAAAGCGGCCTCTGGAGAGGATGCACATCTCTGTAGTTCCAGAGAGTTTTCTTCAATTTCTTTTAAAACTTTTATTTTTGGTATGCTGTCTGGACTACAGCATACCTGCGCCGTGGGAGTTGGGGGGGGGGGGAGCCGTCACTGGCCTTACGAGGTGCAGAGCCGCTTCCCCGCTGCAGGACCTCCGTCCTGAGGGGTTGTTGTTCAGCGGGGCACTGCGCCTTGGCTGCACACCGCACACCCCTAATGCTGCCTGATGGTGACATCGGTGGTGAGTACAAACCGTGGGCCCCGCTAGGGGGTTCATCGGGCGCGGCGTACAGGACCCTCCCTGGGGGGTCCTGCTAGCATCCCCCATGTGTAAACTGGCACAAAACTGCCTGACTAGCACTTGTGTGATGTTTTAAGCGATTTAGAAGACTTTGCCAGTATTAGTGAGTCAATAAGATTCGGTTTTGAGAACCGAGTAAAACCGAGTAAAACCGAATCCGCTCATCACTATAAAAAATATGTACATCTGCGGCGCCATTGGAGGAGGCGGAGCTTCCTCAGAGCGGGACTTGGGGTGTTTTGGCACCTTCCTCTGCTTACTGCAGCCATCTTACAGCACACACACAGCGCTTCCTTCCTCACAAACACGTTGGGAAACTGGTACATGGTGTAGCAAAGGGGGAGAGCCGCTTGTGTACACTATCCTGAGCATATTTAGAATTGCAATTGTTAGTGTTTACTTTGACTTACAGAGCTGACAGTCTCACTGGGGCTGTGCAGCTCAGGGTGTGTTGGTATCATCCCTGTCTCTGTATCCTCTCACATACAGTAGGGCAGGCTTGCATAATATCTATCTATGTGTATGTTATTGTGCTTACTGTGAAATATGAGTAAGCACAAGCTGTGCAGTATATGTCACACCAGATTCTCTCCATTATCTAATGACTGTTTCCTGTGAACAATCTAGTTAATCTTCACAAATTAGTGAAGAGGCTAGGGGAGAGGGTTCAGAGTCCCACTGGTTAGGGTCTCTTAATACTATGATATCAGATATATCTTCCCAGCTCACTGCTAATTTGCAGAAGACTCAGCTACTGCAACAAGCTGTTGCAGATTAAGCTGCTAGGGCAGATGCATAGCCTCCCTCTCTCATGCAGGTCCCCAGAAACGTGGTTTACTTGCACTACTATCTGATACAGATGATGATATACAAGATGATGGGTATAATCTGGATCCCGTTAGTGGGGATCCCGATTCTACTCAGGGTATTGAACCCCTCAATTTGGCTATAAGGAATGTATTAAAGCTCCCTCAAGAGGACGCTGCATCACAGCAGTTGTTTTTCTTTGTACAAAACAAGCCCAATGTCACTTTCCCTGATTCTCCAGAGTTAGATGACTTATTCAAACAGGCCTGGAAAAATCCAGACAAAAAAACTCCAAGTGTCCAAAAAGTTTTTGCACACTTTCCCTTAAAGTAGAAAATTTTGGGAGGAACCCCCATGGCGTGGATGTCTGTCTCTCGCCTGTCTAAGAAGGTGGTGCTGCCTGCCCTGGGCTCTTTTACCATGAAGGATTCCGGGAATCGGAAGATAGAGGCTACCCTAAAGTCTATATACACTGCAGCGGGATTCTCACAAAGACCGGATATTGCTGGTTGCTGGATGACCCATGCTATTCATTCTTGGGCCATTCAAATTCAGGGGGGTCTCTCGGGGGATATGCCCTTTGTTACTATGTTAACCCTACTGAAGCACATTCCTTGAATCCTTATTTGAGGAGTTCAAGTTCAAAATGGAATACCTGCGAGCAGTGATTGCGGGCCTGGAAGAACAGGAATTTCTGGTCTCCTTGGATACCAAGGATGCCTATCTCCATATTCCGATTTGGCCTCCTCATCAGGTGTACTTGCAGTTTGCCCTGCTGAACAGTCACTTCGAATTCCAGGCACTGCCCTTTGGCCTGTCAACAGCCCCGAGGGTATTCACGAAGGTGATGGCGGAGATGATGCTTCAACTCCAGGTCCAGGGTATCAGTGTGGTCGCTTATATGGTCGATCTTCTGATAAAGGCGTGATCCAGGGAGCTTTTGTTGCTCCATATCGACTGCACCATCCGTCTTTTGTCTGACCATGGGTGGATCCTCAACTTACAGAAGTCCCACCTGGAGCCAACTCAGAGGCTCCTCTTCCTGGGGATGCTGCAGGATACTGTGGCCCAGAAGGTGTTTCTGCCAGAGGACAATGCGAAAACATTTCAGGAGATGGTCCGCATGGTGCTCCGACCTACTCGAGTGTCCATACATCTCTGCATAAGATTGGTGAGAAAGATGGTTGCCTCATACAAGGCAATCCAGTATGGGAGGTTCCATGCCAGAACGTTTCAGTTGGATCTCCTGAGCAAGTGGTCCGGATCGCATCTCCAGATGCACCAGATGATTCAGCTGTCACATCGGGCCAGGATTTCCCTCCTGTGGTGGCTACAATCCCCCAATTTCCAGGAGGGCATGAGTTTTGGGATTCAGGATTGAACCATCCTCCTGACGGATGCGAGTCTGAGAGGATGGGGAGCTATCACTAAAGGGGCTTAGTTCCACTGCAGGTGGTCAGCCAATCAACATTCTGGAACTTCGGGCAATGCTCTACTTCAAGCCTCTCCTACTCAAGGATCATGCAGTCCAGGTACAGTCGGACAACGCCACGGCAGTGGCATATATCAATCGACAAGGAGGGATAAAAAGCAGACCTTGCATGCGAGAGGTGTCAAAGATACTCCTCTGGGTGGAAAGAAATGCAAGAGCCATGTCAGCAATCTTCATTCCGAGTGTGGACAACTGGGAGGCGGACTTCCTGAGTCGTCACGATCTCCACCCGGGGGAGTGGGGGCTCCACCATATTGTGTTCCAGCAGATCATCGTCCGGTGGGGTTGCCCACAAATAGACATGATGGCTTCTCGTCTCAACAAGAAACTTCCCTGGTATTGCTCAAGGACCAGGGACCCTCAGGCAAGGGCAGTGGACGCACTGGCGTCGCCTTGGCCGTACCGGCTGGTATACCTGTTTCCTCCAATCCCATTGGTCCCAAGAGTGCTAAAGCGAATCAGGAATCAAGGTGTCCAGGCAATTCTGATTGCCCCGGATTGGCCTCGGAAGGCATGGTATGCGGATCCTCTGGACATGTTCGTTGAAGACCCTTGGCTTCTACCCGGACTTACGTTGACTTCGATTGATGGCATGGAGGTTGAGCGGAACATCCTAGCTTACAAGGGCCTTTCCAAGAAGGTTATTGCAACCATGGTTCAGGCCAGGAAACCTGTGACGTCAAAACACTGTCATCAAATCTGGAGGAGATATGTCTCTTGGTGCGAGGAATGCACGTATCCGCCTGCAGAGTTTCACTTGGGACGTTTCCTGCAGACTGGTGTGGATAAGGGCTTGCGTCTGGGTTCCATTAAGGTTCAGATTTCAGCTCTCTCCATTTTCTTTCAGAAGAAATTGGCAGTGTTGCCAGAAGTTCAGACCTTCTTGCAAGGGGGGGTACTCCACATATACGACCTCCCTTTACGCCGCCTACGGCGCCCTGGGATCTGGATATAGTGTTGAAATTTCTACAGTCCTCCTGGTTTGAACCTCTGATGACGGTAGAAGACAAGTACCTCGCGTGGAAGATGGTGATGTTACTGGCCCTGGCTTCTGGTCGACGTGTTTCAGAATTGGGGGCATTATCGTGTAAAAGTCCCTACTTGGTCTTTTACCAACGACAGAGCGGAGCTCCGGACTAGACAGCAGTTCTTGCTGAAGGTTGTCTCCGCGTTTCATCTGAATCAACCTAATGTGGTTCCGTCCAGTTCTGACGCTTCTGCTCCTCCAGAGGCATTGGATGCTGTGCGGGCCTTGAAGATCTATATCAAGCGCACAGTTCGGGTCAGAAAAACGGATTCCTTGTTCGTGCTCTATGATGCGCAGAAAAAGGGTTGCCCTGCTTCAAAGCAGTCAATTGCTCGTTGGATTAGGCTTACTATCCAACAGGCCTATGTGTCGGCAGCCTTACCTGTTCCTAAGTCTTTAAAAGCCCACTCTACAAGATCAGTGGGCTCTTGCTGGGCGGCTGCCTGTGGAGTCTCGGCCTTGCAACTATGCTGAGCTGCTACCTGGTCGGGAAACAACACTTTTTTTTGTGAAGTTTTACAAAGAGGATACCCTGGCCAAAGAGGATACCCAGTTTGGGCAGGCGGTGCTGCAGCAGTCTCCGCACTTTCCCGCCCGTTCTGGAAGCTTTGGGACGTCCCCATCGTACTAGTTTCCCCCAATATTCCTTATGGATGCTAGAGAAAATAGGATTTTAATACCTACCGGTAAATCTCTTTCTCGTAGTCCATAAGGGATATTGGGCGCCCACCTCAGTGTGTGGACTTTTCTGCAGGTTCGTGTTCTATAGTTACCTGTTAAGTTGTTGTTGTTGTTGTTGTTGTTGTTACCAGCCGTTTCTGGTTGTTGTATGTTAGTGGTGTGCTGGTGTGTAAATCTCACCACCCTTTCTGTTATCATGTTTTCTTCTCTCATATATGTCCTTTCTCCTTCGGGCACGTTTTTACCTATAACTGCCTGTGAGAGAGGCCATAGAGGGAAGGAGCCAGCACACCCAGTTGAAGAAATTTAAAGTGCACTGTCTCCTTTGGGCCCCATCGTACTAGTTTTCCCCAGTATCCCTTATGGACTACGAGAAAAGGATTTACTGGTAGGTATTAAAATCCTATTTTAAAGTCAGATCGGCATTGCCGAAAACGGGCCAAAAACCTGTCTAAAATGGCCGCAAATCTGACAAAACACATGGATCCTCGGCTAATCCGCACAAGTCGGAAAAAGGGCAACTGACTTGAATAGGTTGAATCCAGATTCGACCTAAAAAGTCGAAAAATTCAATTTTTCCGACTTGTCGAATCAATTGAATAGACCCCAGAAATGTTAAACCAAGGTTTTTTTAAATTTTTATATACACTGCTCAAAAAAATAAAGGGAACACTTAACCTAGATCTGAATGAATGAAATATTCTTATTAAATACTTTGTTCTTTACATAGTTGAATGTGCCGACAACAAAATCACACAAAAATTATCAATGGAAATCAAATTTATTAACCCATGGAAGTCTGGATTTGGAGTCACACTCAAAATTAAAGTGGAAAATAACACACTACAGGCTGATCCAACTTTGATGTAATGTCCTTAAAACAAAACAAGTCAAAATGAGGCTGAGTAGTGTGTATGGCCTCCATGTGCCTGTATGACCTCCCTACAACGCCTGGGCATGCTCCTGATGAGGTGGCGGATGGTCTCCTGAGGGATCTCCTCCCAGACCTGGACTAAAGCATCTGCCAACTCCTGGAAGTCTGTGGTGCAATGTTGCATTGGTGGATGGAGCGAGACAGGATGTCCCAGATGTGCTCAATTGGATTCAGGTCTGGGGAACTGGCGGGCCAGTCCATAGCATCAATGCCTTCGTCTTGCAGGAACTGCTGACACACTCCAGCCACATGAGGTCTAGCATTGTCTTGCATTAGGAGGAACCCAGGGCCAACCGCACCAGCATATGGTCTCACAAGGGGTCTGAGGATCTCATCTCGGTACCTAATGGCAGTCAGGCTACCTCTGGCGAGCACATGGAGGGCTGTGCGGCCCCCCAAAGAAATGCCACCCCACACCATTACTGACCCACTGCCATACCGGTCATGCTGAAGGATGTTGCAGGCAGCAGAACGTTCTCCTTGGCGTCTCCAGACTCTGTCACGTCTGTCACATGCGCTCAGTGAGAACCTGCTTTCATCTGTGAAGAGCACAGGGCGCCAGTGACGAATTTGCCAATCTTGGTGTTCTCTGGCAAATGCCAAACGTCCTGCACGGTGTTGGGCTGTAAGCACAACCCCCACCTGTGGACGTCGGGCCACGTCGGGCCTCATGGAGTCTGTTTCTGATCGTTTGAGTAGACACTGCACATTTGTGGCTTGCTGGAGGTCATTTTGCAGGGCTCTGGCAGTGCTCCTCCTGTTCCTCCTTGCACAAAGGCGGAGGTAGCGGTACTCCTGCTGGGTTGTTGCCCTCCTACGGCCTCCTCCACGACTCCCGATGTACTGGCCTGTCTCCTGGTAGCGCCTCCATGCTCTGGACACTACACTGACAGACACAGCAAACCTTCTTGCCACAGCTCGCATTGATGTGCCATCCTGGATGAGCTGCACTACCTGAGCCACTTGTATGGGTTGTAGACTCCGTCTCATGCTACCACTAGAGTGAAAGCACCGCCAGCTTTCAAAAGTGACCAAACCATCAGCCAGAAAGCATAGGAGCTGAGAAGTGGTCTGTGGTCATCACCTGCAGAACAACTCCTTTATTGGGGGTGTCTTTCTAATTGCCTCTAATTTCCACCTGTTGTCTATTCCATTTGCACAACAGCATGTGAAATTGATTGTCAATCAGTGTTGCTTCCTAAGTGGACAGTTTGATTTCACAGAAGTGTGATTGACTTGGAGTTACATTGTGTTGGCTCATAAGTATACATACCCTAGCAGAATTTGTGATTTTCTGGCCATTTGTCAGAGAATATGAATGATAACTCACAAACCTTTTTTTCACTCATGGTTAGTGGTTGGGTGAAGCAATTTATTGTCAAACAACTTTGTTTACTCTTTTTAAATCATAATGACAACAGAAACTACTTAATACTATGTATTGCCCCCTTTAACATCAGTGACAGCTTGAAGTCTTTTGTGGTAGTTGTGGATGAGGCTTTTTATTTTCTCAGATGGTAAAGCTGCCCATTCTTCTTGGCAAAAAGCCTCAAATTCCTTTAAATTCTTGGGCTGACTTGCATGAACTGCCCGTTTGAGATCTCCCCAGAGTGGCTCAATGATATTGAGGTCAGAAGACTGAGATGGCCACTCTAGAACCTTCACTTTAATGTAACGTTTATGGTTGTGGCCAAAAAGTTCAATTTTGGTCTCATCACTCCAAATGACTTTGTTCCAGAAGTTTTGAGGCTTGTCTCTGTGCTGTTTGGAGTATTGTAAGCGGGACGCTTTGTGGCATTTGCTTAGTAATGGCTTTCTTCTGGCGACTCGACCATGCATCCCATTTTTCTTCAAATGCCTCCTTATTGTGCATCTTGAAACAACCACACCACTTTTTTTCCAGAGAGTCCTGTATTTCTGCTGAAGTTATTTGTACATTTTTCTTTGCATCCTGAACAATTTTCCTGGAAGTTGTGGATGAAATTTTTATTGGTCTACCTGACCGTGATTTGGTTTCCACAGAAACACTCATTTTCCACTTCTTAATTAGAGTTTGAACACTGCTGATTGGCATTCTCAATTGCTTGGATATCTTTTTGTATCCCTTTCCTGTTTTATACAGTTCAATTACCTTTTCCCGCAGATCCTTTGACAATTCTTTTGCTTTCCCCATGACTCAGAATCCAGACACATCAGTGCAGCACTGGATGAAAGATGCAAGGGTCTTTCAGGAGTCCAGAAACTCACTGACCTTTTATACACACACACTGATTACAAGCAAACAGATCACAGGTGAGGATGGTTACCTTTAGTAGCCATTCAAATCCGTTTGTGTCAACTTGTGTGCATGTTATCAGGCCAAAATCTCCAGGGTATGTAAACTTTTGATCAGGGTCATTTGGGTAGTTTCTGTTGTCATTATGATTTAAAAAGAGTAAACACAGTTGTTTGACAATAAATGGCTTCACCCAACCACTAACCATGAGTGAAAGAAAAGATATCATTCATATTCTCTGACAAATGGCCAGAAAATCACAAATTCTGCTAGGGTATGTAAACTTATGAGCACAACTATCTATCTATCTATCTATCTATCTATCTATCTATCTATCTATCTATCTATCTATCTATCTATATATATCTTCTTAACCTGATTTAAACATAAAAACAACAAAATATGACCGTTGCTGGCATTTTTGGGGGAAACAAATATTAGCCACTTAAGTGAATGCTAAGTTTTAAACCAGTATAGTGTTTAAAGTCTTGAACTTATAATATAAGTGCCTTCTAAGGTAAATAAGCCGGTTTTGGCAAAAGCACCTGTGGGAATTATAAATCCATACTCCTGAAAGATTTTGCAATATAAATATACAGTAGCTTGCATAGACAGCTTCATAGGCCCCCTAAGGTCAGATGGTTAACCTTCTTATGAACCTTACCAGTCATGAAACTCATTTAAGTTTATTGATTGTTTTGGTATTACCATCAGTATTTTATGCTTGACTGTTCAGTATTTTCCTTACATTCCATTTCAAGGCTGTATTATAATATAATTGTCTCTGCATGTGGATCCTTATTGTTTAACAATACAATATACATATAGTTTCTTCCTCTTTTTTTTGTTTGTGGTCCTTGTTTTAGTTTTTAATGTGTGCTGGAGCTGTCCATTACATGACTTGCTTAGTTGTATCATTATTGGTTGGACTATATTCTATTTGTTGGCAATGTTATTACCTATTTGTACTGTCTTCTTCTTTTTTTTATATCCTTTTTATGTGTCTTGCTGCTGTTTGAAACGTTTGAATAAATATCAAAACCCCCCAAAAATTGTGTGTTACTATTCGTAAGTAATATACAAAGACATTGTGACACAACTAGATTACAGATAATATTTGCTATTTGCCAGTAATGTATCTGGATGGCATAATTACAATAACCAATTATGGTGCAGATGTATTAAGCCTGGAGAAGTGATGAAGAAGTGATAAGTGGAATGTGACAACGCACCAGCCAATCAGCTCCTGTCATTTTTCAAACCCGTAATGATTGGCTGTTGCGTTATCACCTTCCACTTATCACTGCTTTATCACTTCATCAGGATTAATACATCTACCCCATATTCTTTGTCCTCCTTGTGCTGTCACTTTTTATATAATCTAGATAATGTGTAAAAATGTTAAAAGTGTTAATATCATTTTTAATTGTCAATTATTTACAAAGATGGACTGTTTCCCGGGTGTGGTATGGTATGCTGGCGGTCGGGCTCCCGGCGACCAGCATACCGGCGCCGGGAGCCCGACCGCCGGCTTACCGACAGTGTGGCGAGTGCAAATGAGCCCCTTGCGGGCTCGCCACGCTGCGGGCACGGTGGCGCGCCACGCTATTTTATTCTCCCTCCAGGGGGGTCATGGACCCCCACGAGGGAGAATAAGTGTCGGTATGCTGGCTGTCGGGATTCCGGCAGCCGGCATACTGAAGACCACCCCTGTTTCCCACCTTGGGAAGAAATCAGGGTTCCATTGACCAGTATTGTTGCCTACACACTCACAAGCAAAACCTTTGCGTGAGAATAAAACATCTTTACGAAGGACATAAATTTAAATAAATAAATGTTGTGATCATTAAATGAGAAACCGGTGATTTTAATAGAAATGTGAACTAAGCATCTATTTATTTATTTTAATAACCACTCTTCTACATTTAGAGCACTTCAGTATCCTGTGGAACTTGCGATCCATTCTTCGTCCAGCGCTGACTTTGTAGTGATCCGGGCAAATGATTGTGTTGCAACATGCCAGGCCTCCATCTCACCCAGAGCAGTCTGCTTTTCCATCCCCCATTGGAATGGGCAAAAAGCAAATAGTACTTCCTGTGCAGCCTCACTCACAGACAAAATTAGCCCTTGCATGCCAAGCAACGTCCCTGGATGTCACACAGGATGAAATTGTGGAACAAGATCCGTCCTTGGAAGATCTGTGTAAACCTCTTTCTTGTAAGCTGTGTAATGTCACCCTAAATTCTGCACAGCAAGCTCAGGCACACTATCAGGTGAGGATGCTGGGTTGTTTGCTTTACAAGCTGTTTCTTTCTTCCAAAGATAAACTCAGAAGTCCTAGAAACGTGGACAGCATTCTATACGTGTAGTCTGACTGAACATCAATTTTTACGGTGGCATTTTGTGACCACTGCCATCGCCTGTTTTGCCTTACACCCTATAGAGGTGTGCTGACATTGCAGCCAGTCAGAATATAATTTTCATATTTCACATCCAATAAATGGTCATATTTCACATCTAATAAATGCAAACATCTAGTTGGTTGATTTAGGGTGGGTACACACTGATAGATATATCTGCAGATCAATTGATCTGCAGATATATCTATAGACGGATTCATCAGGGACTGACGTCATGAACTGGACGCCCACCCAGTTTAGCTGTCAGTCACCGCCGGCTGCCGCAGTTTGTGTACGGGCAGTCGGTTGTTTGCTCGTACACACACACAGCGGTGTGCCAATATATCGGTCTATATATTGGCTGTCGGCTATGCTGCGGGGCCAACGCGATATGTCTGTGAATGACGGAGTTCACAGACATATCGTCCGTGCACACTGTCCAACGGACCCGCGATATACCGGCCATTCAATAGAACAGCTGATATATCAGTCAGTGTGTACCCACCTTTAGGACAATGCATTTACCCATGCTCCATTTCTTAAACCCCCATCCCCATTGTGCTGAAGGTGAAAGAAGTGCAGTTTTAAGATTCAGCAAATGAGAATAAAATCATGCAATGTGTTAGTTTTCCATCCTGTCTTCTTTAACACAGCACATATTGCCATGGTTTTGTTGCTGTTAAGTAGGATTTTCTTTTGTTAGGTTTTCATATGAAAAACAGTTCATATATACAGCTTTGTGGCATTTTTTTGACATGTGGGGCGGGATGCAATGGCGGCCGTGCAGGATGCCTGCCTAATTTGAATGTTATTTTAAAGGGGCAATCACTTACAAGGCAAAAGCATGCCTTGTAAGTGATTGCCCCTTTAAAAAAACGTCAAAGTACGGCCATCATCCCGCATGGCCGCCAAACTCGTACAGCATTACATCCCGCCCATGGTCTTGGGAGATTCAATTCTGCCCAATGCCTACGAAGTGCATCACAAAGCCGATGATGCGAAGGCACTTTGTGACCAGTAACTC
Source organism: Pseudophryne corroboree (assembly GCF_028390025.1). Taxonomy (NCBI): domain Eukaryota; kingdom Metazoa; phylum Chordata; class Amphibia; order Anura; family Myobatrachidae; genus Pseudophryne; species Pseudophryne corroboree. The sequence goes on along the minus strand of NC_086447.1, from coordinate 312,010,092 downwards.
ATAGAGATGCTGTGGAAAAATAGTAATGATGGCTACCTTAATATATGGTGATGTGTGCAGTAGAACCAACCTGGTTTTGTCTTTTAACTCTAGCAGCTAAATCGACTAAATCACGGCGGTGCCTGCAACTTGCCTATAGCTCATCCACGTCTATCTGTCTGCTTTTGTATGTATGTATTATTATTCCTTATGTTAACTTGCTTATATAGAATTACAGCGCCCTTACAATGCTCCAGTTAAGATTTCCCAAGTGGCACAATAGGGATCTAGAAATGTGTATTCAACAACTTTACTGCTGAGCGTTTTCTCATCCTTTTTTTTTCTTTTTTCTCTTGCGTCCTAGAGGATGCTGGGGACTCCGTAAGGACCATGGGGAATAGACGGGCTCCGCAGGAGACATGGGCACTAAAAAGAACTTTAGATATGGGTGTGCACTGGCTCCTCCCTCTATGCCCCTCCTCCAGACCTCAGTTTGATACTGTGCCCAGAGGAGACTGGGTGCACTACAGGGAGCTCTCCTGAGTTTCCTGAAAGAAAGAATTTTTGTTAGGTTTTTTATTTTCAGGGAGCCTGCTGGCAATAGGCTCCCTGCATCGAGGGACTGAGGAGAGAGAAGCAGACCTACTTAAATGCTAAGCTCTGCTTCTTAGGCTACTGGACACCATTAGCTCCAGAGGGAGTCGGAACGCAGGTCTCTCCTAGCTGTTCGTCCCGGAGCCGTGCCGCCGTCCTCCTCACAGAGCCGGAAGATAGAAGCCGGGTGAGTATAAGAAGATAGAAGACTTCAGAGGCGGCAGAAGACTTCAGATCATCACTGAGGCAACGCGCAGCGGTAACTCTGCGCGCCATTGCTCCCACCCAAAACACACACGGCAGGCACTGTAAGGATGCAGGGCGCAGGGGGGGCGCCCTGGGCAGCAATTTACACCTCTGGGACTGGTAAAACTAGGTATATTAGCTCTGCGGGCTGTATATGGGTATCCCCCGCCAGTTTTTGAATGGATTCGAGCGGGACCGAAGCCCCCCTGCTGAACACGGTGACAGAGGGGTTTAAAGAAGGGGGGGGGGGGGGCACATAATTTGTCGCAATCAAGATATATATATATATATATATATATATATATATAGTCCAAAAGAAAGATACGGCACTCCAGGACTAATATAACATGCCTAAAGGCAGCAGAAAATAAAGCTGACGGCGCAGCCTGTTATGTCAACGTTTCATTTAATTTCTTAAATTTCGTCAGGACAGTATCAAATACAAAACAAAACCGCTTACCTTAAATACATACACCACATACAGATTAATCCACGCAGCACGTGCGGGTCCTGGACGGGGACTAGTGACGTCACGGTCAAGCGACGTGCGCCCTCCGGCGCCGTTGTCATAGTAACCCGTCTGAGTTAGCCGCACCAGTGCTGAGAGTATAAAAACAAATCATAATCAAAAAACACACATAAACACAATCCAGACATGTGTCTAACACCTTAAAGGAAAAAAATATAAATCAAATCCACAATATGATGAGAGCTGAGCATAACATAATTATGTGGATAACCAGTATAAACTAATACCTTAAAGTTATCCCAATAATTGTATATATAAAGAGACCAAGCGGTCCCAATTCTCTTATGGTAAACACATAATGGGGATATCCCCCAATATAGATCAGAACTCATGAATATGATAGAAGTGCAAGTTCCCACTAGTACCAGATAACTATTAAGGAACTACAGAAGGCCACCAACCCTACAAGGTATATTGAAAATACAATAACTGGAGATATATATATATATAAGACACAAAGCTTCAGAGAATTTCTCATGATGTCAAAACAGGAAAAAATTACAAAAAACAACCTAAATTATTGGATTCATTAAGCCCATAAGGGGCCAAGGTCCGTAGTTCGAAGATCCAACGGGCTTCCTTGCGTAATAACACTGCTCCTCGATCCCCCCCTCGGATGTCACAGGGAACATGGGCAATGATTTTGTGTCGCAAACTGGCCAGGGGGTGCTTGGCCTCACGGAAATGTCGGGCTACCGGCTGTTCTTGATGGGTACCCTCCAGTGCCGAACGGATGGCTTGGCGATGTAATGCCATTCTTTCCTTAAATTGGCGGATGGTCTTGCCGATGTAGAGTAGTCCACATGGACACTTAATGTAATAGATTACAAATGTACTTTCACAGGACAAGATATGTTTAATGCGAATTTGCTTGCCCGAATGTGGATGACTAAAAGTAGAACCACATTCCATGGATCTACAGGTGGTGCAGCCCAAGCACTTGTAGCACCCCGGTTGTCGTGATAAGAAAGTCCTTTGAGTGGTATTTTCCATATGAGAGGTGTCATTTCTGACTAAAATATCACGGAGATTACGTTTGCGTTTATAGCTGGGCATAAGCTTGCAATGTTTGATGGATTTAAGGTCAGGGTCAGCGGTAAGTACGGGCCATAAACTTTTACCCATCTGCATATTTTGCTGGTTGAAAGGATGATATTCCTGTACGAATGGTATTCTGTTGTCATTTTTATGGCTTGATGTCTTAATAGCAAGAAGTTCTTGTCTCGGAATATTTAGCACTTGCTCCTTAATTGTTCGTAGTTGAGTAACATCGTACCCCCGGACCACAAAGTCCTGTATCATCATGTCTATGCGCTTTTCCGCCTTCGCAAGAGTGTCACAAGTGCGAACAGCTCGTAAGAACTGTGATTTCGGTAAGCTACCTGTAACGAAGCCCGGGTGTTGGCTAAAAAAAGGCGCTATCTGGGAATTTTGGTTTCCAAAGTTATTAGCGCTGGGTGTGTGCTGGCATACTCTCTCTCTGTCTCTCCTAAGGGCCTTGTGGGGGACCTGTCTCCAGATTAGAGAATTCCCTGTGTGTGTGGGGTGTCGGTACGCGTGTGTCGGCATGTCTGAAGCGGAAGGCTCTTCTAGGGAGGAGGTAGAGCAAATGAGTGTGGTGTCTCCGTCGGCAACGCCGACACCTGACTGGATGGATATGTGGAATGTTTTAAATGCAAATGTGAATTTATTACACAAGAGGTTGGACAAAGCAGAGTCCAGGGAATGTAATTTTACTATGTCGCAGGGGCCTTCTGGGTCTCAAAAGCGCCCACTATCCCAGGTTGTAGACACGGATACCGACACGGATTCTGACTCCAGTGTCGACTATGAAGATGCGAAGTTACAGCCAAAATTGGCTAAAAGTATTCATTATATGATTATTGCAATAAAAGAGGTGTTGCATATCACAGATGACCCCTCTGTCCCTGACACGAGGGTGTGCATGTATAAGGAAAAGAAACCTGAGGTAACCTTTCCCCCTTCTCATGAGCTGAACGAGTAATTTGAAAAGGCTTGGGAATCTTCGGACAAAAAACTGCAGATTCCCAAAAGGATTCTTATGGCGTATCCTTTCCCGGCTAAGGACAGGATACGGTGGGAATCCTCCCCAAGGGTGGACAAAGCGTTGACACGTTTATCCAAAAAGGTAGCGCTGCCATCTCAAGATACCGCAACCCTCAAGGATCCTGCTGATCGCAGACAGGAGACTACCTTGAAGTCAATTTACACACATACTGGTACATTACTCAGACCAGCGATAGCGTCGGCTTGGGTTTGTAGCGCTGTAGCAGCGTGGACAGATACCTTATCTGCTGATATAGATACGCTGGATAAGGAAACCATTTTATTGACCCTGGGTCATATTAAGGATGCTGTCCTATATATGAGAGATGCTCAGAGAGACGTTGGCCTACTGGGGTCCAGAGCCAACTCTATGGCGATTTCTGCTAGACGAGCCCTATGGACCCGACAATGGACGGGTGATGCCGACTCGAAGAGGCATATGGAGGTTTTGCCTTAAAAGGGTGAGGAATTGTTTGGGGAAGGTCTCACGGACCTGGTTTCCACAGCTACTGCAGGTAAATCAACTTTTCTGCCTTATGTTTCCTCACAACCTAAGAAAACGCCACATTATCAGATGCAGTCCTTTCGATCGCATAAACCCAAGAGAGTACGGGGATCTTCCTTTCTTGCCAGAGATAAGGGCAGGGGGAAAAAGCTGCCAACTACAGCTAGTTCCCAGGAGCAGAAGTCCTCCCCGGCCTCTACAAAATACACCGCATGACGCTGGGGCTCCGCTGAGGGAATCCGCCCCAGTAGGGGCACGTCTTCGACTTTTCAGCCACGTCTGGGTTCACTCACAGGTAGATCCCTGGGCAATAGAAATTGTTTCCCAGGGTTACAAGCTGGAATTCGAAGAGGTGCCTCCTCGCCGTTTTTTCAAATCGGCCCTACCGGCTTCTTCCCCAGAGAGGGAGATAGCTTTAAATGCAATTCAAAAATTGTCTTCAACAAGTGGTGGTCAAGGTTCCCCTGCTTCAGCAGGGGATGGGGTATTACTCAACCCTGTTTGTGGTCCCGAAACCGGACGGTTCGGTCAGACCCATTTTAAATTTAAAATCCTTAAACCTATACTTAAAAAGGTTCAAGTTCACGATGGAATCGCTCAGGGCGGTCATAGCCAGCCTGGAAGGGGGGGATTATATGGTGTCCCTGGACATAAAGGATGCATACCTTCATGTCCCCATATATCCGCCTCATCAGGCGTTCCTGAGATTTGCTGTACAGGATTGTCATTACCAATTTCAGACGTTGCCGTTTAGGCTCTCCACGGCCCGAGGATTTTCACCAAGGTAATGGCGGAAATGATGGTGCTCCTGCGCAAGCAGGGTGTCACAATTATCCCGTACTTGGACGATCTCCTAATAAAAGCGAGATCAAGAGAGCAGTTGCTGAACAGCGTATCGCTTTTCCTGAGGGGGTTGCAGCAGCACGGCTGGATTCTCAATATCCCGAAGTCACAGTTGGTTCCGACGACCCGTTTGCCTTTCTTAGGCATGATTCTGGATACAGTAGAGAAAATGGTTTATCTCCCGATGGAAAAGGCCCAAGAACTCATGAGTTTGGTCAGGGACCTCTTGAAGCCAAACAGGATGTCGGTGCATCACTGCACTCGAGTTCTGGGAAAGATGGTGACGTCTTACGAGGCCATTCCGTTCGGCAGGTTCCATGCAAGGACTTTTCAGTGGGACCTTCTGGACAAGTGGTCCGGGTCACATCTACAGATTCATCAGATGATCACCCTGTTCCCCAGGGCCAGGGTATCTCTCCTGTGGTGGCTGCAAAGTGCTCCCCTTCTAGAGGGTCGCAGGTTCGGCATTCAGGACTGGGTTCTGATAACCACGGACGCGAGCCTCCGAGGTTGGGGAGCAGTCACACAGGGAGGAAACTTCCAAGGTCTCTGGTCAAGCCAGGAGGCTTGTCTTCACATCAACGTACTGGAGTTAAGGGCCATATACAACGGCCTTCGTCAAGCGGAGACTTTGCTTCGCGACCTACCGGTTCTGATTCAGTCAGACAACATCACCGCAGTGGCTCATGTAAACCGCCAAGGCGGAACAAAGAGAAGAGTGGCAATGGCTGGGCGGAAAATCATGTAAGCGCTCTGACAGCAGTCTTCATTCCGGGAGTGGACAACTGGGAAGCAGACTTCCTCAGCAGACACGATCTACATCCAGGAGAGTGGGGACTTTATCAGGAATTCTTCGCAGAGATTGCAAGTCAGTGGGGACTGCCTCAGATAGACATGATGGCGTGACGCCTCAACAAAAAGCTACCGAGGTATTGCGCCAGGTCAGGGGACCCTCAGGCGGTAGCAGTGGACGCCCTGGTGACACCGTGGGTGTTCCAGTCGGTCTATGTGTTTCCTCCTCTTCCTCTCATCTCCAAGATATTGAGAATCATAAGACGAAGAGGAGTACAGACAATTCTCATTGTTCCATATTGGCCTCGAAGGGCCTGGTATCCGGATCTGCAGGAAATGCTCACAGAAGATCCGTGGCCTCTTCCTCTCAGAGAGGACCTGTTACGACAGGGGCCCTGTCTGTTCCAAGACTTACCGCGGCTGCGTTTGACGGCATGGCGGTTGAACGCTGGATCCTAGCGGAAAAGGGCATTCCGGATGAGGTCATTCCTACTCTGATAAAGGCTAGGAAGGACGTGACAGCAAAACATTATCACCGTATTTGGAGGAAGTATGTCTCTTGGTGTGAGTCCAGAAATGCACCTCCGGAAGAATTCCATCTGGGCCGTTTCATTCACTTCCTACAGAATGGAGTGAATTTGGGCCTAAAATTAGGCTCCATTAAGGTTCAGATTTCGGCCCTATCCATTTTCTTTCAGAAGGAATTGGCTTCTCTTCCGGAAGTACAGACTTTTGTGAAGGGAGTGCTGCATATCCAGCCTCCTTTTGTACCTCCAGTGGCACCCTGGGACCTTAACGTGGTGTTGCGGTTCCTTAAGTCTCACTGGTTTGAACCTCTTAAAATGGTGGAATTATAGTATCTCACTTGGAAAGTGGTCATGTTGTTGGCCTTGGCATCGGCAAGGCGAGTGTCTGAATTGGCGGCTTTATCTCACAAAAGCCTCTATCTGGTTTTCCATGTGGATAGAGCAGAGTTGCGGACTCGTCCTCAGTTTTTGCCCAAGGTGGTTTCATCTTTTCATATGAACCAACCTATTGTGGTGCCTGTGGCTACGCAGGACTTGGAGGATTCCGAGTCCCTTGATGTGGTCAGGGCATTGAAAATTTATGTGGCCAGAACGGCTCGGGTGAGGAAAACAGAGGCACTGTTTGTCCTGTATGCAGCCAACAAGGTTGGCGCTCCTGCTTCTAAGCAGACTATTGCTCGCTGGATCTGTAACACGATTCAGCAGGCTCATTCTACGGCTGGATTGCCGTTACCAAATTCTGTAAAGGCCCATTCCACTAGGAAGGTGGGCTCTTCCTGGGCGGCTGCCCGAGGTGTCTCGGCATTACTGCTTTGCCGAAGAGCGACTTGGGTTCAAACACCTTTGCAGAGTTCTACAAGTTTGATACCCTGGCTGATGAGGACCTCATGTTTGCTCAATCGGTGCTGCAGAGTCATCCGCACTCTCCCGCCCGTTTTGGAGCTTTGGTATAATCCCCATGGTCCTTACGGAGTCCCCAGCATCCTCTAGGACGTTAGAGAAAATAAGATTTTAAACCTACCGGTAAATCTTTTTCTCCTAGTCCGTAGAGGATGCTGGGTGCCCGTCCCAGTGCGGACTACATTCTGCAAGACTTGTATATAGTTTCTGCTTACATAAGGGTTATGTTACGGTTTTGATCAGTCTCGGGCTGATGCTGTTTTGTTTCATACTGTTGACTGGTTTGTATACCCATGTTATACGGTGTGGATGGTGTGGGCTGGTATGAATCTTGCCCTTAGATTACCAAAAATCCTTTCCTCGTACTGTCCGTCGTCTCTGGGCACAGTTTCTCTAACTGAGGTCTGGAGGAGGGGCATAGAGGGAGGAGCCAGTGCACACCCATATCTAAAGTTCTTTTTAGTGCCCATGTCTCCTGCGGAGCCCGTCTATTCCCCATGGTCCTTACGGAAGACTGTTTTCAGAAAGTATTCTTTGTATTTTCAGAAATATACCATTGGTATATTTTTCATTCTAAATATTTAGTGGTTCTTGTTTCACCAATAATCCTCCTTTCCAAAATAGTAACTATGAGGATTCTATTGGGTTTATTTACGAAGTGTTGAGTTGTGAAACCCCGTGCTTAGGCCCTCATTCCGAGTTGTTCGCTCACTAGCTGCTTTTAGCAGCCGTGCAAACGCTAAGCCGCAGCCCTCTGGGAGTGTATCTTAGCTTAGCAGAAGTGCGAACGAAAGGATCGCACAGCGGCTACAAAAAAGCTCCAGACCTACTCCTACCTTGCGATCACTTCAGACTATTTACTTCCTGTTTTGACGTCACAAACACGCCCTGTGTTCGGCCAGCCACTCCTGCGTTTTTATCTGGCACGCCTGCGTTTTTACACACACTTCGCGAAAACGGTCAGTTACCACCCAGAAACACCCACTTCCTGTCAATCACTCAACGATCAGCAGTGCGACTGAAAAGCGTCGCTAGACCTTGTGTGAAACTGCATGGGCTTTTGTGAAAGTATGTCACACGTGCGCACTGCGCATCATACGCATGCGCAGAAGTGCTGATTTTTTTACCTGATCGCTGCGCTGCGAACAAAGGCAGCTAGCGATCAACTCGGAATGAGGGCCTTTGTGTTTATGCCCTGTATTTAATAGGGCAATTAATTTACTAGCTGTGTCTTGCTAGTAAAAGCATTGCCCTTTTAAATGTCAGGCATAAGCACAATTCAAATCTTTGTAAATAAACTCTACATATGTGTTTTCATAAATCCAGCCTCAATGCGCCACACAGTGCGAGATGCCTGGCGTGAGTGAGCTGGGTATTTTTTTTTGGGGGGGAAGGCAAAAATGCATCTAAGGGTGCCTACACACCAGCGCGACGCAGCTCAGACCACGATCACTAGCTGATCATGGTCCGATCCCCCCCCTTCCCCGCCAGCTCCCTGCTGCCTGATGCGCTGCAGATGCGCACAGGAAGCAGAGAGTGGGTCTCCCGATACCGATCCGATGCACTGTGACATGTATTCACCGTGCATCGGATCGTGTGATCTTAACTGCAGCAGTCAAGATCTCCGATCCGACGCGCGAGCACATTTCTGCAACGATTCCCATCCAATCGCTCGCACAACGCATCAAAATCTGGGCCATCGGGACAAAATCGTCCTGCTGTGTACCCATACTTACTCACAGTGCGATGCAGCTACACACCAGGAGACTGTGCTGATTAATCTGATATGAGACACTGTATATATCTGTGTGCAACTCAGTCTTATACAAGCACAATGGAACTTGGCATGGAAAAAACTGTAACCGCTGCATCGTAGCACTTCATATACAGATTATGAGACTCTGTCACACACAGATATGCAAATGTTGCATATCAAACTGGGACTAAGAATCATTGTTAGCAAAAAGATGCCTAATGCTAGCAGGGCCTCTCGGGACCAGGCGGGCTGAGAAGGGCTGTTTGGCGTGACTGCATCAGTGATGTATGAGGACACATCTGTATAGTATGTAGGTTTTGGCAAAATAAATCTGCACTTGAAATGAAATTCTTTTTTTTTTTTTAAACGAGTTGGGGATATATGGGGTGATGCCGGGATCCCGACAGCCAGAATGCCGACAAGGGGTTGAGGGCTATTCCTATCCCCTGGGTGTCCACGTCACCCATGGAGTGGGAATAGAACCTGTAGCCAGCCACCGAGCCTGCAGCGTGGCAAGCTGAGCGAGTCCGCAGGGGTCTTTGTTGCGCTCGCCCCCTGTCGGCATACTGATGGTCGGGATCCCGGCGACGGTATGCTGACCGCCAGGATCCTGACCACCGGTCTCGCATACCCACTGTCATAAGAGATTTATATCCCCCTCTGTCTGTGAAAAATGTTAGGTTTTTTGTGTATTGCTTCAGTCATAGGTGGTCATTCCGAGTTGATCGCTAGCTGTTTTCGGTCGCTGCGCCACGATCAGGCAAAAAAATGGCAATTCTGCGCATGCGGCGCAATGCGCATGCGAAACGTACTTTCACAACGGCCGTTACAGTTTCACACAAGCTCTAGCGACGCTTTTCATTCGCACTGCTGGCCGCAGAGTGATTGACAGAAAGTGGGTGTTTCTGGGAGGTAACTGACCGTTTTCGGGGCGAGTGTGTGTAAAAACGCAGGCATGCCAGATAAAAACGCAGGTGTGGCTGGGGAAACGTAGGCGTGACTGGGCGAACGCAGGGCGTGTTCGTGACTTCAAAACAGGAACTAAATAGTCTGCAGTGTTGCAAGCTAGGAGTAGGTCTCGAGCTGCTCAGAAACTGCAGAATCTTTTTTTGTAGCAGCGCTGCAATCCTTTTGTTCGCACTTCTGCTAAGCTAAGATACACTCCCAGAGGGCGGCGGCTTAGCGTTTGCACGGCTGCTAAAAGCAGCTAGCGAACAACTCGGAATGAGGGCCATTGTCTGGTGATCACCAGGCAATAACTACTAAGGAGCCACACTGTCTAAAGGCTCCCACCTTTCCAAAACTTTTAACCGCATATGTGCGTGTGTGGGCCAGTATGGTGGAGATAGGGCATATTTTTGATAGCGTGGTGTTATGTTGTCTGGTGGTCAGAGATGTTTACGAGACACATAATTTTATGGACCTTTTATGTACCTTTCTACAGGTGCAGTTTTTTGCGTGATTGGGCACATAGGGGGGTATTCAATTATCTCCAGTAATCTGCTGTTGAATTCACCCCCCTGCCTATTCAATTGCAGGCCATTTTCACCTGTTTTTAAGGCATTTTTGCCAATGCCTTTTCACCTTTTTGTTTGTGTGAAAAGGCATTGGTGAATAATGCCTCAAAATCTGCAAAAATGGCCTGCATTTTCACCAGCGCAGGTGAGAAAACATGTGTATTCGCCGATCCACATGTTTTTTGCTCCTGCTGACTTTTTCGCCTAGGTCCCTGCTATTGAATAGGGCGAATCCCTATTCGCCCTAAGAATAGCAAAAAGTCGATTTTTTTGCCTAGGTGAAAAAAATTTACCTAATTATATACCCCCCATAGTGTCCTCCCACTCGTATACAGAAAATATGTTTTCAGTAGCGTGGGGTAGCATTGCCTACAATAAGTATGAAGGGGCCTTAACATTTAAAAGAGGGTATCCCCCTTAATTATTAGTATCCAGATTGGGGGAGATCTTCCCCCATACCTGGACTACATTATTTTTCTATAGTGAAGGGGGTTAATGTCTGGTGACATTAGCTTTTCTGTGGCCACAACATTAGAAAGAGTGGACTCTCTCTAGTTCTACGTGGTGGGCTTTGGGAAGTAAAGCCCGCCCTCCACCCACCCTTTCATTTTTTTTTTTTACTTTACAAAAGTTGCGTAGACGCGCTAGGTGATCTGGCCTAGTAGCTGCCTGGCTTCCCCAGCAGTCTGCAAAACTGGTGGGGGATAGGTAAAAACATTTTTTTTCTTTAGCCCAGAGGTTGATGTATATCCATGCTTGGCCACAGGTGACTTAAGTACCTCAGTCAATTTGATTTAACCATCTATGCTGAGCCATGGATATACTTAAATGCTGGACCATTAGGGTGCCTTGAGGGCCACGTTTAGGAACCTCTGCTTTAGCCCCTTACTGCAGGATATGCGGAGCTCTCTGTCAGTCTTGTATATCTGGAGGATAAGTCCCACTCGTCCTCTGCAGAGAAGGGGTTAAGGGGTGTAGACCGTTCTCAATAAATCTTAAGTTCATTTTTATGTTTTTATTTAATACTTTACTATAAATTCAAAACGACACATAACAGTAGACTTTTAACTTTTAGAGAAATGGATTAAGTCTTTTTATACTGATATGGGCTGGGATGTAATAAAGTCAGAGTTTAGCGACCGTGCTTGATGCTGGCCGAACTCGGACATTTTTTAAAGGGGCAGTCATTTACAAGACATGGTTTAGCCTTGTAAATGATTGCCCCTTTAAAAAAAAAGTCTGAGTTCAGCCTGCATACTGCACGTCCGCTAAACTCGGACTTCATTACATCCCACCCATTATGTTTTTATTTTAGATATAAAATAGAAAGTAAAGTGAGCACTTATTGACATTTTTATTATCAACACTATAATTTTTTAGGGCAAAAACCACAGCAAGAAATTACGCAATTACCGTGCATCAAGTAGTTGTCCTGCTTCATCAAGATTGAGCCATTCTATAGAGACTGTATCACCTGGCTCTTCCTCACCAAATGTAAGTGATTGGCTAAGATGTTTCATGTACTGAACACTGGTAGTGGTGCATTGCCACATATGTGCACGGATCACCCAGTGAAATATGTAGCTTTTTGCGAAAGGATCATGTCACAAATCAATTGTAAATATAAATTAAGCATTCATATACAGTTTGTCTTCCATATGCAAAATTCTCAAATACAGATTTTTTTTGACTATGTCTGAGATAGTGACACCTTTGATTTCTGATGGATGCACAAAATTATTAAAAATATTGTATCAAATTACCTTTGGACTGTGTGTATTAGGTATACATGAAACAGTGCATTCTGTGTTTAGACATGGGTCCCATCCCCAAGATATCTCATTATAATATGCAAATATTCCAACATACGGAAACATCCGATATCCAAAATACCTCTGTTAACAAGCATTTTGGCTATGGCCCTAGTAAAGATAAATGACTAGAGTGTGGTGCTTCTGCAGTACATTTCTATTTGCATAAATATGCCTAGTGTTCTACCTTGTGCATACACAGGGTACAGCAATAGTCCTGATTTTAGGATAACACGCTAGAATCTAAAATCTTTTGAAGAATTGTAAGTCCCGTCGGAAATAGTTATTGTAGAAAGAACAAATACACAATTTCTGTACTGTGGGCCTAATTCAGATCTGATCGCAGCTGCAAATTTGTTAGCTAATGTGCAAAACCATGTGCACTGCAGGGGGGGGGCAGATATAACATGTGCAGAGAGAGTTAAGGCCCATACACACTTGACGATGCACACGTCGTTAACGACTTCCCTTGAACTTCCCTTGAACAGCTGAGCAAACGACATGAGCATACACACTACCAACGACCAAAGACCATTCATCGTTGAAGCATCCAAGCTGAACAGTTTATTAAAATAATGAGCTGGGAACAGGGCTGGTGAATAGTGGCTTGGTCGTTGGTCGTTCACACGATACACATTCAACGACGTCTCTGGTTGGTAACGACCATAGTGGAAATTGAGCATACATGCTCCACAGATTAGCGAGGGTCGTTAACGTCCCGCGGGGCCGCGCATCGGTGGTCGTCAGATGCATACACACTTGACGATATAATGAGCGACGTCGTTGATGAGGGCTGAAATGAACGACGTCGCTCATTTTATCGTCAAGTGTGTATGGGCCTTTAGATTTGGGTGGGGTGTGTGCAAACTGAAATCTAAATTGCAGTGTAAAAATAAAGCAGACAGTATTTACCTGAACAGAAACAATGTAACCCACCTAAATCTAACTTTCTCTGCACATGTTATATCTGCCCCCCCTGCAGTGCTCATGGTTTTGCCTATTAGCTAACAAATTTGCTGCTGCGATCTTATCTGAATTACCCCCTTTGTTAAATGTATCACGTGTTCCTTTATTAGTTGAGTAATTGTGTGTACTGTATATAAATATACTTCATCAGTTGCACCCATGTGGTAAAACAAAACTGCACCAATGAAAGTATAGGACAGCTCCAAATTACCTGCGCTGCTAGCGTACCCACAAAAATAAGCTCTGTCATAGGAAAAAGGGATCCTAACAGCTGCCTGCAGACTCACCTGTAAAAGCTCTTACTCTTACTTTTTTTTTTTTTTTCTGCATGTGGCCTCATCAGGAGATGCAATGTTATCATCCTGCAGATATCGCCTTCTTGGTGTGCTGAGCCATGCACTTTCTGTTCAGAAATTGCCATTGGTGACCCAGTAGTAAATGAAAGGCATCTTGTAAGCTTAGTATACAGGCTTCTGACTAAAAACATTTCAGGATAGATTGTCAAGTGTTTAAATTGGGGGTAATTCAAACCTGATCGCTCGCTAGCTGGACTTACTCAGCCGCTGCAATCACTTCAGCCTGTCCAGGACCGAAATTGACGTCAGTCACCCGCCCTGCAAACGATAGGGAATGCCTGCGTTTTTCCAACCACTCCCAGAAAACGGTCAGTTGACACCCACAAACGCCTTCTTCCTGTCAATCACCTTGCGATCGCCCGTGTGAATGGATTCTTTGCACAAACCCATTGCAGAGCAACAAACCACTTTGTACCTGTGTGACGCGCCTTCGCATTGTGGTGCATACGCTTGCGCAGTTCTGACCTGATTACAGTGCTGGAAAAACCTCTAGCAATCTGAATTACCCCCATTATACAGTCATTTGGAGCTGTATCTATAGCAAAGTATTTGAAAAGAATGTACATTTATTAACTACTCCTAAGATCATTTTAAAGTGACCCCTAAGATAAACTGGCTAGTGTACGAGGGTACCCAAAAGAAACAGGAATCATGTTCTAGAGGGTGGGTCACTTGTAGTATGGGATTCCGCAGCTACAGATGTGTCCTCTTGCATCTTTGTTCTGTTCACTATAGGTCACGTTACACATAACGTGTGAGTGCCATGTGACTCGGTAGCACCAAGCATCTTTTTTTGCAATTTTTTCTACAAAAAATGCGTCTTAGATGCAAAATAACGCAATCGGATGCACAAGCTGCTTCTGTTGATTAAAATAATATGCAGCGTCCCTATATTCTGTGTGTGCCTGCAACTGTATTTGCATTCAAAATTCTATGCTTCAGCGTTTTCCTGAATGTGGCATTTTCAGATACAGATACAGCCACAATTACACACAGAATATAGGCATGCAGCATATCATTTTACTCAGCAGAGGCCTATCTGGGTGCGAATACATAAAATGCCACTACCTAGGTACGTGTATAGAAAATGCGCCTATAAAGGCATGCCTATATGAAATTCACCTGTACAGGTGGGTCTCTGTATGCGCCTGTTCATGCACTGGTTCCAGGAGGAAGGCAAGAATAAGCACAAAATCTAAAATGGCAGGAACTCCAGGAGAGGGTCATTAACTTCACTCTTTAGAATGCAAGCCATTGTACTGGAAATATTTTGACTTTTCCTTTTACATAGATGTAGCATGTTATGCGAGATTGTATATTCTGTCTATGAAAAGTTACCATTTTAATATCTTTATACTATTTAAAAAAAAGTTAGTTTTAATCTGTAGATATCATAGAACAGTCATAAGTATTAAGCATCGGCCACAAGAGGGCACCATGACTTAATTCTTAATTTCAAAGAAATGCCTCTTTTAATAAATACTAAAAAGTTCATATTTACACTTTTTAGGAGGCATGTAAATTAATTTCTGTATTTGCCTTAAGTGGATGCAACTCTAAATGTATAGATGAGACTTATTTTTTTTTTTGTAGGTTTGTTTTGTTTTTCTTTGGCGTTGAAACATTTAAAAGGGTTAAGTTGCCCATACACTAGGATGAAGGGGCACGATATCGACACATAGGGCCGACGTATCGTGAGTAAGTGAACCACATCATGCGTGGTCCACTTATGATTGCGATTTAAGGTGCGTTCCCGGGGGGTCGTAAGCAGGGTTTTCAGATCTTACCTGCAGCAAGTAAGATCTGGCCCTGTCGCTTGCAGTTATGTGGAAGATGTACTAAGCAGTGAAAAAAGTGTAGTCAGTCAGTGGAGAAGTTGCCCATGGAAACCAATCAGCTACTGTATAATTCGATAATATACAAATTATAAATGTTACTTCAGTGCTGATTGGTTGCCATGGTAAACTTCTCCACTGGCTCACTTCACTCTTTTCACTGCTTCGTTCATCTCCCCTTATGTGCTTTAACGTTAGATCGCATGTGATCTAACGTTAGCACATCATGAGTGAGGTGACCTGGACTCATGTGCCAGCGACAGGCGGGTAGTTGAAGGGGTATCGCATGCGACGGAGTGCATCCGATACCTCTTCCTAGTAGTGTATGGGCACCTTTAGGAAGATCATTAGATCTGATTACCGGCTCCTTGCCCATTTAGGTGGTGTTTCCTCAGAGTGTATGGTACTGAATGGAAGTGCCTTCTTTAACGCTTTTTCTTTAATGAGGGGATATAGTTACTAAAGTGCGGGTTAATGGAAGTGGAGAGGTTGCCCATAGCAACCAATCAGATTCTAGCTATTATTTAATAGAAGGTGCTAGATAAATCATAAGTAGAATCCAGTATTATTGGTTGCTATGGGCAACATCTACACATCTATAAAAACCTGTAAGTATGCAGCATTAGAATATTTGTGGTAATGTTTTTTGTTTTTTTTTTGCTATAAATTATTTTAATTGTTTAGCAAATGTGGATTTTGACAAAATGATAACTTATGTAGTCTAAGAATAAAATCATTTATTGTAATTGATCCAGGTAACAGCCCCAAAATCTGGCGGGCGTGTGATTCTTGCCACTGAAAATGACTACTGCAAACTGTGTGATGCCTCGTTCAGCTCCCCAGTGGTCGCTCAAGCACACTACCAAGGAAAGAACCATGCCAAAAGGTTACGTCTAGCGGAGACCCCAGCAAATGCCATTATGTAGGTGTACATGTCACCATGACTACTAGTTCTGAGCATGGATAGATAAATGCAAGCAAATTTTGTATTCAAACATATTATGTCATTACAGATTGTCTTTTTACATTTGGCTAAATAATTTCTTGTACTGTAGGGTTTCTGGGCATCTGTAATTGTTGATAACCATTAAAGAGCCTCAGTATCAGCAATGGGCCTGATTCACAGATGGACACAACGTCAATGTTGTGAGCACTGCGCAGTGGAGTGTATATTACTCAAAAGAAACATGCATGTAAAATATTGTGATTATGCCGATACTGTATATGGAGAATTCTCATCCTCTGGAGATGCAGCCATTTCTGCTTCAGCAGCATACAAGCCTGGGTTACCTTTAGTCATCATCATCATCAGCGAGTACGTGCGCCTGCTCCCTAAATGAGGGTTCCTCTTCCCACTCCTGTTTCACCTCTCCAGTAGCAGGGGTCAGTGAGTGCTAATTGTGTGTGACTGCATAGCACATTTGTGTGTGAATTTACACAAGATACACTCAGCGAGTGGGCTTATGTTCAACAGCCCCTGTGAGTAGAAGTAAATATTGAAAGCATTCGGAGTGTAGATTTGTAATGTAAAGTGCATGATTACTGATTCATACCAACACTGTTTTATCTAAATTGTATTACTTTTATCTTTTGTATTTTTATAGTAATTGCTTAGGTAGGAGCAATGACTGTGTAGGAGCCAAACAGTATATAACAGGACATGCATGCTAAAAACAGGACTATCTCTGTAGATATACAGATGTAGCCATGCTTATTGTTGCTGCGATACAGCATGCTGGGACATGGCTTGCTGCATGGAATTAATGGAGCGATCGCTGGCTGTGAATAGTTGCAGCCTGGCACACCATGCAGCATGCCGTGATACAACGTGCCGCATGGCAGTAAGATGAGCATGGCTACATCTGTATACTAGTAATACTATGGAAGAGACTGTTTCATTGTCTCAGATTCCTTATAAAAGTAATGGGGGTTGTATATCAGAGAGAATTGGATCAAAGCCCAGTGTCTGGGGGGTCAGGGAATTCCAATCGGTTGGAAATCCTCAATTCACAGATACTGAACAAAAATGATTGGCGATTTCAGGGATTTGTAACTTACTATAATCCCCTGATTTCCCAACTTATCGATGATCATTGATGTCTGCCGATCGGCGGTTTTGATCGATCTTATCGACATCGGAAATCATCCAGCTGATGTATAACCCATGTGGTTTCTTCACTCCCAGTAACCAACTTAAACATGAGCTAAAAATAGCTTCATTGGTTTTCAGCATCGTTTCTATAATAAGATAGTTCTTGTTGCATGTATATAAGTAAGCAGCAGATAATGAAGTGTTGCATTTTCATCAGCAATACCGCGTATTATTGTAATTTTATCACAATCAGGGACTCTGCAGAAGGCAAAAGGAGAACGCGGAAAGAAGGCAGTGAACATAAGATGATGCAGAATCGAAGAAATGTCTGTTCTGTACAGAATAATACAGGTATGCATTCAGGGAGACTTGTCCAGACTGGTTCTGAGAATAGACCTCCGAGTAATGGGTTACTGTTACCATGGTAACAGATGAAGGATCTGCTCGTCTTGGGGATGTTAAATGCATATTGTACAGTGACAAGCACATTGCAGAAAATGTATTTGAATTTAAATTAACTGCCTCCTATATAATGTATGCAAAATATAGGACATAAACCGTATTCAATCAATATTTAGTAGGAAGAGGTCTGTGTTTCAAACTGAAAGACTTGACCAGTATAAAAAAGTTATTTCTTTTACAGTCTTTTACCGAAATGTAACATTCCCTTGACGTTACAAAAAAAAATAATCTATTATCTATTAACTTCTAAGATTACCATAACAGAACTGTACCAGACTTGAATATTTCCATTCTCTTAATTAAAATTGTGCCTAATGTTCGTAAAGCATGCCAAGTTTGCAGTAACAGTTCTTAATCACAGTTATTTTTAATGATATCGCTGATAAACCATATGGTAGATTTCTGTTCCTTCACTGTTTGCAGTTTAAAACAAAAATAAAAATGTATATTTTATGTGTTTCTTTAAGTGGACTTTTAATTTGATGAAATGAAATGCATTGCATTGATGAGCCCAAATGAAATGAAAATATATACTCCATATTGTATTTAAACAAACAGGAGGGTTCTGAAGTGCTCCTTTCTGGCTCAAGAGTGTACATTTAGGAGTGCTTCAGCATGTATTTTCAGATTAGATTCCATAACCAAGAAAGTAGAAGTGTGGCCAACTGCTGCTTTTGCATTTCAATTTTATGGTTGTTTTAATTGTGAAAGTATCAGAATTTAGCTAAAACATCTACAATTTGGGAAATAACTACTACTACTTAAAGATTGTTGTTGTTTTTTATTTTAAAAGAATTTTATAGAAATAATACATATTTTTAGAATATAATACATTTTTATTATTATACTATTAACTTCTTGTTTGTACACATAGGACTTAATAATATAAACTAAAAGACCCTAGGGCAGTGGTCCTCAAACTGTGTGCTGGGGTGCCTTTGTGTACTTGCAGGGGTGCCTTGGTTTATTGGTCCAGGACCAATTCAGTTATTTATGGTGAGAGTAATAGGGAAAACCAGCGCTAGTAGCTACCAATCATAACATATTCAGACAAACAGAAGCAAATCTTGTCCTTCACTGCATAACTGAACCCAACAATAAAATAAACACAATTTACTTAATTTAATATTTCTTTCTAAATTTCTCAATAAGAAACATTTGACCCAGGGGTGCTGTGAAAAAAATTCTGATACTCTAGGGTGGCATGATTTTAAAAAGTTTGGGAACCACTGTCCCGTGGGCACATCTGGTACAATGCTATTATTGAAGGAAATTGTGGTCATTTACAATCTCATTACTTTGTTTATCGTACCCAGCAGACTATTTGTAACCACACAAAATGAACAGTTAATGTTTTTCATTTACAAAAAAAAAAAAATACAAAGAAACAATAAAATAACAAATAATAGAAAACAAACCGGTAAAAGCAGCAATAAAGTAAAAAAAAAAAAAAAAGACAGATGGATTTTGTACACTTTTAGATATTCATACTATGCAAGAACATGTGGTACAGTAAGTGTATGTAATTGTGTATGTGGCCAGGCAGAGCATCTTGGATACAGAAGTGTAAGTAAAGGAACATGCTTATAAGATACATTATAAGTGGTATCTAGTTTCTGTTAGATTAAAAAAAAATAGTTTTAAGCCCATCTCCCTTCATGTAGGCATTAGGCCTATAGAATAGTTTCAAAGAAAAAATGTTCACATCTGTGTTCCGCAAATAAATAGGCCTATAACTGGCACACAAAGTAAAGTCTTTATTGGTCTTTGGAATGACAATATTAATGGACCTGGTGGTTTTTTTTTTTATTGAACTTTTATCCATACATAATAGTGTTAAACAGCTGCGTTAAATGTGGGGGGAAAAGTGAGGAAAATTCCGTAATATTACATTGAGAAACCTTCAGGGTCTGGTACATACAAAAACTGTTGGGACTTAAAGGCCAGGGTGACTTTTTGCAATTTAGTGTGAGAATGGAGGGACGATCGTTCTCTGAAGTCAGCAGGTGTCCAAATAAGTTTGTATCATGGAAGGAATGAAGGGGCGAGTTGGGCTTTCAAAGATTACAGAGTGATTTAAAAAAGAATTATTATTCTTATGTTGCTCTCATTGCTGGACTAGAGCTGCTTTTTGGCCCTGGCATTGGGGTGCGGTGCACGTCACAATGGACGTGGACACTTCTCATGGGGATGTACTGCGAGTCTGGGGGGACGACACTTGCAGCACGCCCCCTTCTTTCTTACAGACAAGCACTTCGGGCGAGGGAGCAAAAGAGAGAGCTGGAAGCTGCGCTACATGGGGCTATCCCGGCTTTCTGTGTGGCTGGACCGACCCAACAGTCCATCGACCCTTCTGGCATTTGCCAAATGGCCAGTACAGCCCTGGTTTCTCTTTTTGTTCTCGATAACTAAAATAGTTTGGGAATCCTTTTTAGCTTTTAATTGATTGTCCAAAAACAGGTCAACCTTATGCCTCTATTCATAGAAACAATGACCCAGCAAAGTCTGTTTTTCTACAAGGATGTGACCTTTGAAGTTATTTTGGCCTCTCCCAGCAGTAACTGCTGTGAAAGTGGAACCAACAAATCTGACTGCTGCCTAAGTGGAGACTTATTTAATAATGCTTCCTTATTATGGATTTGTGAGCTTCGAAAGTAGGGAGTGATACAACAAGTAAACACAATGCTTGGTATTCTGGGATCTGGTCGGGATCCTGGCAGTCGAAACACTGACGCCGGAATCCCGACACTGTTCGGAAAGCTGGCACTGACATTCCGACTAGGATGACGTTCCAGGTGCTGGAATCCCAAACCAGAGATTGCCAGGCCGCTGGAGAGGTAAGCCCTGTGTGTTCTAGGTTTATGCTGTAGGACGGAGGTGTTAGGTTTTAGGCACCACAAGGGAGGGTCAGGGTAGGGCCTTGGGGAGGGAGGGGGGGGGAGTTGTTAGGTTTAGGCTGTGGGGAGGGAGAGTTAGGGTTAGGGGGCATTGGGAAAAGGCAACTATACCTACCTTGCCCTTGTCGGGATTCTCCTCATCAGGTTGCCACGATGGTTTTCTAACCACAGCCATATTAGACCCAACCCAGTATTCAAATGTAATCTTGCATAAACCACACACAACAGTAAAAAAATCATTGGTGCAATCAGACTCAGGGTGAATTCATAGCATAATTTAAAGTTACTGAACACTATTGCAGTTGGCATGTTATATATGAAAACAAAAAACAACTAAAGGGACTGTGTTCTGAAACATTTCTGCAGCAGTGGACAAGACACTTATGTAAGCACCAGGGTGGCAGAAACCAAGGATTAGGTGTCATTGTAGGGAGTATGGAGTAGAAGATAGTTTACAGTAAGTAAGAAAAGGAAAAACACGAGGGTAGAGGGCGCTGCTTGGGAAATGAGCTTCCCGAGAAAAATAAAAGTACTGTTAAGTTTTGAAAAGTTAGCAAACAACAGAGAACATTTCTGGGAGTGTTGAAGCCCTTAGCTTTTATTGAAATTTATGTAACCACTTGCCTGCCGTGGTTGTATCAGATGCAACCACACCAGGCTGGGTTATCCCTGACATGGTCACATCAGGTGCGACCAGTCAAAAAGCTCACGGTGCAGGGCTGCTGGAAGAGAATCCAGCAGCTGGTGCTCACAGAGGGACCTACCAGTCCCTCTGCTTCTTGGCTCCCTCCCCCAGCTGCTACAATCACACACACAGGCAATGTAGCAGAGCGGGACACACGAGCTGCATACTTCATAGTGATACAGGAACTGATCGGCACAGAATTCCTCTCCTAGGTGCCTGCCAGATGGGATCCAGAAAGGATCAATGGCTGTAGAGGACTGATGGGTTTCATGGGTTACTGGGCTGTCACGGCTTCTAGGGGAAGTCACTTTACGAAGAAAACACCAAAAACAGTAATAAAAACCATGTCAACCTTTTTCCATGTCGACCTAGTGACCATGTCAACCTAATGACCATGTCGACCATTAGTGGTCAACACCACCCTGGTTCTGTCCCGGTGGCTTGCTGCTCTCGCCACAGGTTCTATTTCCAATCTATGGGTGTCGCGGACACCCACGAGTGGGAATAGCCACTGTTAGCCGGCATTTCGGGTGGCGGCATTGTCAGCGGTCGGGATTCTGGCGTTGGTATCCTGGCCGCCGGTATTCCGACTGCCGGCAACCTAACTGCATCCCATGTTTGGGCGTTGCAATTACAGTTGGTCTTCATATGAAAAGTTGTAAATGTAGCCAATACTAGTTCGTAGTGGATCACAGTTTAGGGTCAGATAGCTGGTCACCAGGGCAGGGCCTTGGAGGTGTTAAAGATTTTAGGAGTGAAAACTTTCTCTTCCTAAAACTGAGAAGTTGCAATTTCTTGTACTTACGTGTACATTTTATATGTCCCCTGCTATTGATATTTCCACCCATATTGTAAGGTTGTTTGACTTGTGTACCAATTTGGACAGAACAATGTTCATGAAATTATTAAAGCATTGCATGTTAACCTAGGACTCTACATGGAGATAAGTCTTTTTATTAATATGTCACTTTCAAGTTAATGGACCAGACCATTCTCTTTGTCTTTGTACTGTGGCACCCAAATGAAAATATATTGTATTGCCTGGTGTTTTTTGGAAGGTCGACATACTTTTGCCAAGTTAACTGTGTATTATACTGACTTTAATATACATTTTTTTTCCCTTTAGGTCCATATTTCAATCCCCGTTCTCGTCAGAGAATTCCTAGGGACCTGGCTATGTGCGTAACCCCCAGTGGACAGTTTTACTGTTCAATGTGCAATGCAGGAGCCAGCGAAGAGCTAGAGTTCAGGCAGCATCTGGAGACAAAGCAGCACAAAAGCAAAGTTTCTGAGCAGCGTTACCGCAGCGAGATGGAAAATTTGGGATACATGTAGTGAAGTAACCACTATCAAGTTGTGTTTTTACGCTGTTGCTTTAATTATTTATTTATTTTTATTACCATTTTTCCTTACAGCCATTTCATAAGGTGGAGGTATTTCAAATGCTAAACAATGAGACTTTGAAGCTCTGGAGGGTAAATTTAATGCACTATGTTTGGCTCTTTTATACTGAAGAAATGACTAGACCTTATCATGTTTTATTTAAATAGTTATAAGGTAACCATAAAAGACGCAATACTGTTACGTGATTCTGCAGCATCAGGTTATGGAAATGGTGATTGCTAATTGTGCATCTCAAATGGATATCCCTTTTCACAACCTCACACTACTATGTATTCTTTACACTGTGGGCTTGGTAGCTTTTATTCCAAAGAACACTGTTTATGAGATGTTACATGTCTGTAGTGGGTTGTACAAGCAGTGGATAAAAAAAATGGAAACAAAGATAAAAGGCAATGGCTTCATTAGCTAGAATTTTGCTGGAGGTTTGCACATGAAAGTCACTCAGCTGGTGCCTGTGGAAATCACTTTTCCATGTGGTATTACAGAATATCCGATAAAAGTTTGACTGGGATTAAAGTTGGGAACTGACAAGACCATGCTGTATGGATAACATCATACTTTACAAACCAAAGTATGATAAAGTAATAACCAAAAGCATTTGGATAGGACATTGCCCTCCTGGAAGAAACTCCCTCCTACCAGGGAAGAAATGGGATGAAGATGACCACTACGTACCACTAAGTAGTGTATAGTATTGACCCTGCCTTCTAAAGGAATGACTGTACCCATACTGTGCAAGCAAAATGCCCTCCACAATGTTAATGAACCACCAGAACCTTTACTGTAGGGAACAAACATTTAGAGCTTGTTGGCACCAAGTGTGCAATTGACTATTGTCAAGAACTTGAGTAAGAATGATTAATTCGTCCATATCTTGTTTCCGTGTAACTCGGCAGTACGCTGTCTGTGCTTCTGCGACCACTGAACTCACAAATCTAGAGTGCCAGGTATCCTCATGATCATCATTGTTTATTTGTAAGGTGTCACAAAACTCTGCAGCGCAGAACAGTCAGAGTTACTGTACAATAATATAAAATACAATTGCACATAAAGATAACAAGTACAGATGATGTTGATGAAGAAAGTGCAGACATGAGACAAGGGGCAGAGAGTGGCCCTGCTGGTGAGAGCTTACAGTTTCGAGGATGATCGTCTGTTTATGCTCTAGAACCCAACTAAAATGTACTGC
The DNA here is from genome assembly GCF_028390025.1 of Pseudophryne corroboree. Lineage (NCBI taxonomy): Eukaryota > Metazoa > Chordata > Amphibia > Anura > Myobatrachidae > Pseudophryne > Pseudophryne corroboree. Next base: position 311,986,140 of record NC_086447.1, on the reverse strand, counting down.
TTCATGGAATTCAGTTGAACCATTTTTCTGGTTAAGCTGATCATGCTACAGGTTGAAATGAGCAGTTGATCTGCCATTGCACTCTACCTTTATGTGTTGCTTACAGTTCTGGAACATGCACTTCTGACTTTTGCTGACAATATTTTCCCTTGAAGTTCCATACTGACATCACCTTCACCTCAGCTGCTTATAAAACATTAGCAAGTTGACCTATCTTTGCCATTAGAGGTCCTGCAAAACGCATCCCAGATATTATCCTTTCTTTAAAGTCACAGTCTTCTTACAGCAGTACTAGTTATAATTATAGGATGCCAGGCCAGTCAAGAACATGAGATTGACCACGCTGGGATGTACTTTGCTTAATGAACACACAAGCTACAACTGGGTGGAAGCCCTTGCTTTCAGTATACTTGGAGTCCTTCATTTACTGTACACAAGTTTTCTTCAAGTTTTTTTTTGCCCACCATCTATACATGAGTAAAGTGGGAACACTAAAGATAGTTCAGACATGTACAACATGTAGTTCCAAGCATGGTTCCAAAACTTCTATATTGTGTTTTACTGTTGAATGCTCAAGGACTAATTGCTGTGTTTGCAACAACAAACATTAACCAATCATTTCTCTTAATAGTTTGTTGCTAAGGGGCATTTAATGAATTACTGTGCAATGAATTGTTTTTTTTTTTCTCTCAATAGGTAAGTTTTTATATTTCTTCACTTTGCACTTAAATCCTTTGCTGCTCTAGGTACAGTGACAACAGCAAGAAAATACTATGGGACTTTGGCCAGTAATTTCTTAATGGAGATCATCCCTTATTTGTTTCATGAACTACTACTATTTACTTTGGGAATTATATAAAAAGCTTTCCTATGTATCTGCTGTTACTGATTCAATTTTATAATTATACATGTGATACATGTAGTATAATTTTCTCCTCTTTTCCTGTTACTTATGGGACAGATTCATTCAGCTCTATTGCTGCACCTGTTCTCTGTTGTTAAACCTTATTAAGATCCTTGTCAGGTAATGCCATATCGGGTATTAACCCTTAACAGAGTTTGATGAATCTGCCCATCTGTCTCTTGGCTCCAGTTACCACATTAGATGAGACTCAGGGCAGCAGTTTACTGCCCTTTCGCTTCTACTATTCCACACAATCCATAATGCGGAACTTCTAAGAAGGTAATGAAACTAAATAATGCTGCTTTAAAGAACACAATTACTGCACAATCCCTGCCACAGTGATCTGTTACTAAAACATATCACTGGGTGGGATTAGTATTTTTGTCTTAGAGAATGAAGGATTTTGACATATGTATCTGTTTTTTTAACGCTGCCACACTTTGTTCCTGTGTGGTACTGTATGTATATTTATAGGAAATGTAGTTTTGCTGTTCCATGTATGTTGATGAAATTATATTTTCTTTATAACGCACAGAGAAAAATAATAAGCATAAAATACAAGCTGGGTCTGGCATTTATTTATGAATGGTTATATGCATTTTAATCTAAGACATACTGTAATTACCAGTATAACCAAATCCATAAATCCATATGCATAGAAAAGCTATACACAAAATGTAGGGCTTGGGTACAAGAACCTTGATCCTCCGCCTGATTCAGAACACAATGTTGATGTGCGCATTGGAGCGTTTTGTTGCTACTGCGGATGTGTTTAAGTCACACTGTGCATGTGTCGCAATGGACTCGCGGCAGCGGTTGCAGCGAGGATTTATTCACAAAATGATTGACAGGGAGCATTTGTGGGAGGTAATGGGGGAGTGGTGACACAAACGCAGGCATTTCATGGGCGTGACACAGCTTGTGAATGCAATCCTGTATGCTGTGCGATCATAGAATTTCTTGAGAAAGCTGATTATAAACTGTTGTTTGCACAGGGGAATGTGTATCACAGCTTTGAGAGAGGTAAATTACCAATCAGATCCTGTCATTTTACAGGTTGTGTTTGAGAAATGGCAGGAGCTGATTTGTTGGTACTTTGTCTTTCCAAGCTTTGATACCTAACCCCCACATGCAGCAGATCTCAGACGCCTTCAGTGGGTGCCTTAATACAAATCCTGACGGCTGTGACATTTGCACATTTTCCACAGCTGCTGGGTGCTAAATTGCAGCTACAAAGGCATTTGCGTACATCTCTGAATCAAGTCCTCACTTTCCAAAAATGTAAAATTTCATGCACAGGTCTTTAATAATTGCAAAGTAAGTTTAAAAAAAGTTTAAACCCCTAACCCTAGCTTTATGTAATTGAACCCTTATCTATTTCCCTGCTGCTCAGTGCCGGATTTCCCACTAGGCACATGAGGCAGGGTGCCTAGGGGCGACACGTCAGGTAGGGTGAGTTCGGGGGTAACATTTAGCCCTTACCTAAATGTAATGTATGAAGCTGATTGGGAGTCTCTCAGTCGGGTGGGGGCGGGCTTCTGCTGGTGGACTCCAGTCTCCAGCTGTGAGTGGTGGCCGCAGTCTGGCGGGTGGGGGCAGTGTTGGGGCCTGTTGTTTCTGCGGTGGTCTCATTGCTGGCCGGAAAAGCAGCCTGGGAGATTTGTGCTGCCGCCGTTTGCCTTGGTCCCCAGGTGGGACAAGAGAGGCCTCCTGCCAGTGCCCCTTCTTATATTATGGGCTGCTGCTGCCTGGCAGTATTGGCCTTAGACTATCATCCCTGTCCCAGGCCCGGGCTCCTCGACCGTCACCTCCCCACTATGCTCCTCTCCAGGCTCAGACGTGCCGCCAGCGGGAAGGAGGGGGGGGGAGGCTGCATGGTGGCTAAGTGGCCTGTGACACTGAGACCTGGAGCGTTGGGTGCACCTATACCATGAGAAGTGATATCTTGTAGTAAGTTATGTATAGATTCTAATTCTGTAGGGAAGGGGTGCACATTTTATTCTATAGGGGGCATATTATATTATATTCTATAGGGGACATATTCTATTCTATAGTGGGCACATATGTTCTATAGGGAAGGAGGCACATTATATTCTATGTGGAGGGGGGCACTCTATATTCTATAGGGAGGCACATTATATTCTCTACTATAGGTAGGGGGGCACATTATATTCTATTCTATAGGGAAGGGGTCACATTATATTCTATACTATGGGGAGGGAGGAGGCAAATTATATTTTAAAATATAGGGAGGCACATATTTTATACTATGGGAGGGGGCACAAAATGAACTCTTTAATATTTGGAGGGTCGGCCAATAATGTTGTGCCTAGGGGCGGCCTGACCCCTAAATTCGCCTCTGCTGCTGCTGACATCACAGGTTCTGTTTCACATGTGCGGAAAGCCTCATACAGTAATCATTTTATTTACTTCTTTTTAAAATGCCCATACACAGTTTGATCTATCACCTTGGCCATTTGCCAGTCATTTTGTATCTATCAGATTTTGTCAATCTATACATTCTTACATACAGTATTATTATTATTATTATTATTATTATTATTATTATTATCCTTTATGTATATGGTGTCACATGATATCCGCAGCACCAAATTACAGGTAGCCAAGTTTCAAAGATTATGGCGGCTGGACAATGATCTTGCAATATGTGGTCACCTTCTACACTTTGAAAGATCCTCAACAGGTCTTGAACATTTTGTGCCTAGATATGCTGTAATTTATTACCTGTAAGCTCCAGAATGGCCTATTTGACTGTCCGTATCATAGCATATAAGACCAAAGGAGATAAGAACTGTGTTGGTGAATAAATTTGATTACTAAACCAAGAATAAAAATTAAGTAAATATCGAATTTCTCATACGTCCTAGAGGATGCTGGGGACTCCAAAAGGACCATGGGGTATAGACGGGATCCGCTGGAGACATGGGCACTTTAAGAATTGAAATGGGTGTGAACTGGCTCCTCCCTCTATGCCCCTCCTCCAGACCTCCACAGTAATTTGGTGCTATTATCATTGGATAAAAAAGTGCTAACAGGTCTGAGGCAGTGTGTATAAAGTCTCAGTACTGGGATAGGCGCTGGAGTGTGAGCTTGTAAACTCCCTCTGTGTTTCTCTGACAGGCTTTCCTGTGGGTCTGTCCCCTATAGCCAGTGTGTTGGTGTGTGTCGGTACGTGTGTGTCGACATGTCTGAGGCTGAGTGCTCCTCCCCGGAGGAAGTTGCAGTACGTTGAATGCAAATGTGGCGTTATTGACTAAAAGGCTGGATAAATCTGATTCTCAGACCCAAACATGGAGAACATCCATGGAGGACGCCTTGTCTCAGGTCCAGACCCCCTCAGGGTCACAAAAGCGTTCATTTACCCAGATAGCAGATACTGATACCGACATGGACTCTGACTCCAGTGTCGACTATAGTGATGCCAGTTTAAATCCGAAACTGGTTAAGAGTATTCAGTACATGATTGTGGCAATTAAAGACGTATCACATATCACAGAAGTCCCTACTATTCCTGATACAAGGGTCTGTTTGTATAAGGGTAAAAAATCTGAGGTGACGTTTCCCCCCTCTCATGAGCTGAACACTCTGTTTGAAAAAGCTTGGGAATTTCCTGACAAAAGATTGCAGATTCCCAAAAGAATTCTAATGGCATACCCATTTTCCTCTGAGGACAGGGAAAAGTGGGAGTCATTCCCCAATGTGGACAAGGCTCTGTCGCGGCTGTCCAAAAAGGTGGCGCTTCCGTCTCCTGACACAGCTGCCCTAAAGGACCCTGCGGATCGTAAGCAGGAAACTACCTTAAATCCATTTGTCACTGCTCAAGCCTGCCGTGGCATCGGCATGGGTGAGTAGCGCTATTGGTAAGTGGGCAGATAACTTGGCATCTGACATAGATACCCTGGATAGGGATAGCATTCTTTTGACTCTCGGTTATATCAGGGATGCTGCAGCTTACCTAAAGGATGCGGCGAGGGATATTGGCCTGTTGGGATCAAGGGCCAATGCCATGGCAGTGTCGGCCAGGAGAGCACTGTGGATTCATCAATGGAATGCTGATGCAGACTCTAAGAAAGCTATGGAGGCTCTCCCGTATAAGGGTGGTGTCTTATTTGGTGACGGCCTCGCTGATCTGGTGTCTACGGCTACCGCGGGTAAGTCATATTTTCTTCCTTATGTCCCTGCACAACAGAAAAAGGCGCCTCACTTATCAGATGCAGTCCTTTCGGCCCAATAAATACGAAAAAGGAAGAGGGTCGTCCTTCCTTGCCTCAAAAGGTAGAGGAAGGGGAAAAAGGTCGCCTGCTGTGGCAGGTTCCCAGGAGCAGAAGTCCTCCCCGGCCTCTGCCAAGTCCACCGCATGACGCTGGGGCTCCTCTACAGGAGTCCGCACCGGTGGGGGCAAGTCTCCGACTCTTCAGTCAGGTCTGGTTTCACTCGGGCCTGGATCCTTGGGTTTTAGAAATAGTGTCCAAAGGGTACAAACTGGAGTTTCAAGACATGACCCCCAACCATTTTTCAAATCAGCCTTGCCAGTTTCTCTGCCAGAAAGGGAAGTAGTGTGCGCTGCGATACAAAAACTGTGTCAATAGCGAGTCATTGTCACGGTACCCCCGTCACAACTGGGAGAAGGGTTTTATTCGAGCTTGTTCGTCGTCCCAAAGCCGGATGGCTCGGTCAGACCGATCCTGAACCTAAAATCCCTCAATCTATATTTGAAAAGTTTCAAATTCAAGATGGAATCTCTTCGAGCAGTGATCTCCAGTCTGGAAGGGGGGATTTTATGGCATCAGTCGACATCAAAGATGCCTACCTACATGTCCCAATATATCCTCCACATCAAGCTTTCCTGAAGTTTGCTGTTCAGGATTGTCATTACCAATTTCAGACGTTGCCGTTTGGTCTTTCCACGGCTCCGAGGATTTTCACCAAAGTAATGGCGGAAATGATGGTGCTCCTACGCAAGCAGGGTGTCACAATTATCCCATACTTGGACGATCTCCTGATAAAGGCGAGATCAAAGGAGCAGTTGCTAAGAAACGTTGCGCTCTCCCTGACAGTTCTGCAACAACATGGTTGATCCTAAATTTGCCAAAGTCACAGTTGATTCCGACAACACGGCTGTTTTTCTTGGGCATGATCCTGGACACGGAACTGCAGAGAGTGTTTCTCCCAGGGGAAAAAGCTCTGGAAATCCAGAACATGGTCAGGGAGATTCTGAAACCGGCAAGAGTGTCGATTCATCAATGCACTCGGGTGCTGGGGAACATGGTTGCAGCCTACGAAGCCATTCCGTTTGGCAGGTTCCATGCCCGGGTGTTTCAGTGGGACCTGTTGGACAAGAGGTCCGGGTCTCACCTGCACATGCACCGGAAAATAAGCCTATCTTCCAGGACCAGAATATCTCTCCTGTGGTGGCTTCAAAGTTCTCACCTCCAAGAGGGACGCAGGTTCGGGATCCAGGATTGGGTCCTGGTGACCACGGAGGCTAGCCTCCGGGGCTGGGGAGCAGTCACACAGGGAAAACATTTCCAGGGAAAATGGTCAAGCCAGGAAGCTTGTCTGCACATAAACATTCTGGAATTAAGAGCCATCTACAACCGCCTTCTACAAGTGGAACACCACCTTCGCGGTCTGCCTGTCCTGATTCAGTCGGACAACATAACAGCAGTGGCGTACATAAACCGCCAGGGTGGAACAAAGAGCAGAGCGGCAATGGCGGTGGCCACAAAAGTTCTCCGCTGGGCGGAAAAACATGTAAGCGCTCTGTCAGCGGTCTTCATTCCGGGCATGGACAACTGAGAAGCAGACTTCCTCAGCAGACACGATCTCCATCCAGGAGAGTGGGGTCTTCATCAAGAGGTCTTTGCAGAAGTGACAATTCATTGGGGAATTCCTCAAATAGACATGATGGCATCTCGCCTCAACAAGAAGCTTCAGAGATATTGTTCCAGGTCGAGGGACCCTCAAGCCAGTGCAGTGGACGCCCTGGTTACTCTGTGGGTGTTTCAGTCGGTGTATGTATTCCCTCCACTTCCACTCATTCCAAAGGTGATAAGGATCATAAGAAGAACAATGGTTCAGGCGATACTCATTGTTCCAGATTGGCCACGGAGGGCCTGGTATCCGGATCTTCAGGAATTACTCGTAGGAGATCCCTGGCCTCTTCCTCTAAGAGAGGATCTGTTACTGCAAGGGCCGTGCGTGTTACAGGACTTACCGCGGTTGCGTTTGACGGTGTGGCGGTTGAACGCCAAATCCTAGCTCGGAAAGGTATTCCCGGGGAAGTCATCCCCACTCTGCTTAAAGCTAGAAAGGAGGTTACGGCGAAGCATTAGCACCGTATTTGGAGAAAGTATGTGTCTTGGTGTGAATCCAAGAAGGCTCCTACGGAAGAATTTCAGCTGGGTCGTTTTCTCCATTTTTTTGCAGGCAGGTGTGGATGCGGGCCTAAAATTAGGCTCCATTAAAGTGCAGATTTCGGCCTTATCTATTTTCTTTCAAAAAGAATTGACCACCCTTCCAGAGGTTCAGACTTTCGTGAAAGGAGTGCTGCACATCCAACCTCCGTTTATGCCCCCAGTGGCACCATGGAACCTTAACGCGGTGTTGCAGTTTCTTATTTCACACTGGTTTGAACCTTTACGAAAGGTTGAGTTAAAATTTCTCACTTGGAAAGTGGTCATGCTTTTGGCCTTGGCGTCCGCAAGGCGGGTGTCGGAATTAGCGGCTTTGTCTCACAAGAGCCCCTATTTGATCTTCCATGTGGATAGAGCGGAATTGAGAACTCGTCAACAATTTCTGCCAAAGGTGGTTTCGGCGTTTCACATGAACCAACCTATTGTGGTGCCTGTGACTACGGAAGCCTTGGCTGATTCAAAGTCTCTCGATGTAGTCAGAGCTTTGAAAATTTATGTTGCCAGAACGGCTCAGATTAGGAAATCAGAGGCTCTGTTTGTCCTATATGCTCCCAACAAAATTGGGGCTCCTGCTTCTAAGCAGACTATTGCACGCTGGATCTGTAATACGCTTCGGCATGCTCATTCTACGGCTGGATTGCAGTTGCCGAAGTCGGTAAAGGCCCATTCTACCAGGAAGGTGGGCTCATCTTGGGCGGCTGCCCGAGGAGTCTCGGCACTTCAACTTTGCCGAGCAGCTACTTGGTCGGGTTCAAACACTTTTGCTAAGTTCTACAAGTTTGATACCCTGGCTGATGAGGACCTCATGTTTGCTCAATCGATGCTGCAGAGTCGTCCGCACTCTCCCGCCCGGTCTGGAGCTTTGGTATAAACCCCATGGTCCTTTTGGAGTCCCCAGCATCCTCTATGACGTATGAGAAAATAGGATTTTAATACCTACCGGTAAATCCTTTTCTCCTAGTCCGTAGAGGATGCTGGGCACCCGTCCCAGTGCGGACTGTATCTGCAGTACGTGTTGATAGTTATTGCTTTTGTTACACAGAGGTTGTGTTTCAGTCATGTTCAGCCTGTTGCTGGTTTTGGTTCATGCTGTTAACTGGTATTTTCTTAAAAACCATGTTGTACGGTGTGTTGTGGTGTGAGCTGGCTCACCCTTAGTTTAACAAAAATCCTTTTCCTCGAAATGTCCGTCTCCCTGGGCACAGTTCCTATAACTGAGGTCTGGAGGAGGGGCATAGAGGGAGGAGCCAGTTCACACCCATTTAAAGTCTTAAAGTGCCCATGTCTCCTGCGGATCCCGTCTATACCCCATGGTCCTTTTGGAGTCCCCAGCATCCTCTACGGACTAGGAGAAAAGGATTTACCGGTAGGTATTAAAATCCTATTTTCTCTTACGTCCTAGAGGATGCTGGGGTCCACATTAGTACCATGGGGTATAGACTGGTCCCTTGGGAGCCATGGGCACTTTAAGAGTTTAATAGTGTGGGCTGGCTCTTCCCTCTATGCCCCTCCTACCAGACTCAGTTTAGAAAATGTGCCCGGTGGAGTCTGTCACAGCTAGGGGAGCACATAGGAGTTTTACTAGTTTTATTATTTTTCTAAGAGTGTTAGGTACAGGAAGGCTGCTGGCAGCAGCCTCCCTGCTTCATTGGACTTAGGGGGGGGAGTAGGAACAAAGTCTAGAAGTTAATGGTTCTCTATCTCCGCTGACAGGACACTGGGCTCCTTAAGGTGCTGATCGCAAGCCCACGAGGAGACCGCTCACTTCCGCAGCACGGCCGCCACCCCCAGAGCCAGAAGATAGAAGAGTGGTTAGGATGACGCGGCGACCCAGTAAGCGGGTCGCTGGCAGGAATGACAGCACAAGGGTGGGAGCGCAGCTCTGACAGGCTGCACTCTGGAGGGCTCAGCGGTACTTGATGTGCGGCACTGTGAGGGGCGCCCTGGGCTAGCGCAAATACCCTATACTGGTCACATATGCTAACAGGGGCTAATCCCACTGTTAGCAGCTAAATCACCTCAGGCCAATATAATCAGTAAAAGCGGGAAGACGCGCCATTACAGGGGGCGGGCTTCTCCTCAGAGCAGATCCAGCACTCACCAGCGCCATTTTCTCCCTGCAGATCACACTGAAGAGACGCTGACAGGGAGCGCTGCCCTCCACATAACTCCAGCATACCTCTGCGGTATCGGGGCGTTATAGACAGTGGGGGGGGGGGGAGTGCAATAATCACTGTTTAATCTATTAAGGTTATTCAATCAGTTTAGTGTATAAACTGCCTACTGGGGCGCTGTGTGGCTGGCTCCATATACTTTGTGTCTCTCTGAAGGTACTCTGAGGGAAACTGTGTCTGCATTTTTGTGTGTATGTGTGGGTTTGTATAGCTCACATAACCATGTCTAGAAACTCTGTATCTTGTGCTGCAGAGTGTGTATCTTCTCCTGAAGAGTCTATTCCATGTACTCAGGACTGTAGTATACTGTCTCAGCCTTCTGAATCCGAACCCCCATGAGTGGATTCTATTAGGGGAATGATATCCCAGATTTCATCTCGGATAGCTCAAAATGACACTGAAACACAGGTTTTGAGAAAGTCTGTTGAGGTTTTTTTCGTATTCAGCTCCCACTACCTCTTCAAAGACCACAATTGTTTACCCTAAGAAGCGTGCTCTTGCCCAGATAATGCAAGCTGACACTGATACCGACTCTGATACAGGGTCCGGTGATAGGGATATAAAGGGGGGAGATGCATCCCTTGCTAAGGGGGTGCAACGCATGATTGAGCCTATTAGGGATATTTTACGCATTACTGATAAGGTACCTGAGCAAGTAGAGGAGGCTTACTTTACTGACAATAAGAAATCCTCCCTTACATTCCCTGCATCTAAGGAATTAAACGCATTGTTTGAAAAATCCTGGGAAAACCCAGAGAAAAAAATCCAGATCCCATAAAGGGTTCTCATTGCTTTTCCTTTCCCTGAGGACAGGAAAAAGTGGGAAATCCCACCTGTAGTAGACAATTCTGTATCTAGGATGTCTAAAAAAGTGGTTTTACCTGTCCCTGGGTCCACCGTTTTAAGAGAGTCGGCTAACCGTAAGATTGAGACTACGCTCAAATCACTATACACAGCTACTGGCGTAGCTTTAAGACCCACTATTGCTTGTGCGTGGATTTCTAAATCCATAGTAAAGTGGTCAGGCACATTACTAGAGGAATTAGATTCTATGTATTGACTTGTTTTTACGTCACATACAGGATTTTGCAGGTTTCATGGTAGAGGCCATGAAGGACCTGTTCCATCTTAGGCCCTCATTCCGAGTTGTTCGCTCGGTAATTTTCTTCGCATCGCAGCGATTTTCCGCTAATTGCGCATGCGCAATGTTCGCACTGCGACTGCGCCAAGTAAATTTGCTAAGAAGTTTGGTATTTTACTCACGGCATTACAAGGTTTTTTTCTTCGTTCTGGTGATCGTAGTGTGATTGACAGGAAGTGGGTGTTTCTGGGCGGAAACTGGACGTTTTATGGGTGTGTGTGAAAAAACTATGCCGTTTCTGGGAAAAACGCGGGAGTGGCTGGAGAAACGGGGGAGTGTCTGGCCGAACGCTGGGTGTGTTTGTGACGTCAAACCAGGAACGAAACTGACTGAAATGATCACAGTGGCAGAGTAAGTATCGAGCTACTCAGAAACTGCAAAGAAATTTCTATTAGCAATTTAGAGAATCTTTCGTTCGCAATTTTGCTAAGCTAAGATTCACTCCCAGTAGGCGGCGGCTTAGCGTGTGCAATGCTGCTAAAAGCAGCTTGCGAGCGAACAACTCGGAATGAGGGCCTTAATGCGAGGGCTTCTACCATGGCTGTCTCGGCATGCAGGGGACTTTGGCTGCGCCAATGGCCTGCGGATGCAGAATCAAAGAAGAGTGTGGAGAACCTACCCTTCACAGGTCAGGCTCTGTTTGGGGAAGCGTTAGATGCGTGGATCTCCATGGCAACTGCGGGTAAGTCAACATTTCTTACCTCAGCAACACCACCGACTAGGAAATCTTATCCTACGTCTACAATGCAGTCCTTTCGGACAGCGAAAGTTAAAAAGTCCAAACCCCCTTCCACTTTCTTTAGAGGAGGTCGGGGGAAATCCAGAAAACCTGCACCAACAGGTTCACAGGAACAGAAACCTGGTTCTGCTTCCTCAAAATCCTCGGCATGACAGTGGACTTCCCAGCCTGGAGATCGGGCAGGTGGGACGAAGACTAAGAAATTTCAGTCATGTCTGGGCGTCATCAGACCTGGACCCCTGGGTACAAGATATTGTTACTCAGGGGTACAGACTGGAGTTTCAAGAACTCCCACCTCACAGATTCTTCAAATCAGGCTTACCAGCTTTGCTGACAAAAAGTGCTATCCTACAGGAAGCCATTCCAACATTGCTAAAGTCAAATGTCATTGTTCCAGTTCCACCTCACTTAACAAACAAGGGTTATTACTCTAAACTGTTTGTGGTACCGAAGCCGGATGGTTCCGTCAGGCCAATGTTGGTGGTCATTCCGAGTTGATCGCAGCCAGCAACTTTTTGCTGCTGCTGCGATCAACTAGTATACGCCTATGGGGGAGTGTATTTTAGCTTAGCAGGGCTGCGATCGCTTGTGCAGCCCTGCTAAGCTAAAACATTTCAAGCAAAAGAAGACTAAGCCTGGATATACTTACCCTGTGCGACGATCTCTGCGATGCTGGGGCCGGCTTTGACGTCAGACATCCGCCCTCCATTCTTCTGGACACGCCTGCATTTTCTTCTCCACTCCCCGAAAACGGTCTCCAAAGGTCCGGATCCGCCCAGGTACGCCTTCTTTCTGTCAATCTTTGCGGTCGGCTATGTGACCGCTTCCTTCGTAGGACGCGACATAACGTCGCCGGGCAATGTCGCGCACGTGCATTGCAGCCGCCGTGCATGCGCATTCCGGACCTGTTCGCACCTCAGCAACAAACCTCTGCGTGCGAACGGGTCGGAATGACCCCCATTGAACCTAAAGTCATTGAACCCTTATTTGAGGGAATTCAATTTCAAGATGAAGTCTCTGAGAGCGGTGATCTCAGGTCTGGAGGAGGGGGAATTTCTAGTATCCCTAGATATCAAGGATGTGTACCTTCACATTTCCAATCTGGCTGCCTCACCAGGCTTATCTAAGATTTGCGCTGCTTGACTGTCACGATCAGTTCCAGGTACTGCCGTTTGGCCTCTCCATGGCACCGAGGGTGTTCACCAAGGTCATGGCGGAGATGATGCTACTCCGCAAGCAGGGTGTGAACATAATTCCTTATCTAGACGATCTGCTGATAAAAGCATCTTCCAGGGAGAAGCTGTTGCAGAGCATTGCTCTCTCAACTCAACTACTCTTGGATCATGGATGGATCCTGAATCTTCCAAAGTAGCATTTGGAGCCGACAAGGAGACTGTCCTTCCTGGGGATAATCCTCGACATGGAAGTACAGAGGTTGTTTCTGCCGGCGGAGACAACGCTGGTGATACAAACAATGGTCCGGGATGTCCTGAAGACAGCCCAGGTATCGGTTCATCAGTGCATTCGCCTTCTGGGGAAGATGGTGGCCTTCTACGAGGCTCTACAGTACGGAAGATTTCATGCGCTGTCTTTCCAGCTGGATCTCCTGGACAAATGGTCGGGATCTCATCTTCACATGCACCAGAGGATACGTCTGTCACCAAAAGCCAGAATCTCACTTCTCTGGTGGATGCAAACTTCTCACCTACTAGAGGGCCGCAGTTTCGGGATTTAGAATTGGATCCTCCTAACCACGGATGCAAGTCTCAGAGGTTGGGGTGCAGTCACCCAAGGGGAAAACTTCCAAGGAAGGTGGTCAAATCTGGAATCCATCCTTCAGATAAACATTATGGAACTAAGGGCCGTGTACAATGGTCTTCTACAAGCGGCACATCTTCTGAAAGATCGGGCCATTCAGGTTCAGTTGGACAATGTAACGACAGTGGCCTACATAAACCGGCAAGGCGGAACGAAGAGCAGAGCTGCAATGTCAGAGGTAACAAGAACCATCCTCTAGGCGGAAAAGCACGCGGTGGCACTGTCAGCAATCTTCATTCCAGGAGTGGACAACTGGGAAGCGGACTTCCTCAGCAGACACGATCTTCATCCAGGAGAGTGAGGCCTCCACCCGGAGGTGTTGGCGGAGGTGACAAGTCTTTGTCAAATAGACATGATGGCCTTCCGCCTCAACAAGAAGTTTCGGAGAGGTACTGTTCCAGGTCGAGAGACACACAGGCAGTGGTGGTGGACACCCTGGTAACTCCGTGGGTGTTCAAGTCAGTGTATGTGTTCCCTCCACTTCCACTCATCCCAAGGATTCTCAAACTAATAAAAACAACAAGCGTTCAGGCAATCCTCATTGCTCCGGACTGGCCAAGAAGGGCTTGGTACGCGGATCTTCTGGAGTTACTGCTGGAAGATCCGAGGCCTCTTCCTTTTCGAGAGGGCCTTCTGCAACAGGGGACGATTGCTTATCAAGACTTACCACAGCTACGTTTGACGGCATGGAGGTTGAACGCCAGATCTTAGCTCGGAAGGGCATTCCGAACAAAGTTATTCCTACCCAGATACAGGCTAGGAAAGGAGTAACGTCTAAACACTACCATTGAATTTGGAAAAAGTACGTGTCTTGGTGTGAATCCAAGAAGTTTTCTACGGTGGAGTTTCAACTAGGGCAGTTTCTCCTCTTTCTACAAGCAGGTGTGGATATGGGCCCGCGTTTGGGCTCCATAAAAGTCCAGATTTCAGCCTTGTCCATTTTCTTCCAGAAACAATTGGCTGTCCTCCCTGATGTTCAGTTTTTCTTAAAAGGGGTTCTGCACATCCATCCTCCCTTTATGCCCCCTACAGCACATTAGGATCTTAATGTGGTGCTGAAGTTCCTGCAGTCGGATTGGTTCGAACCTTTACAGGAGGTTGATGTCAAGTTCCTTACTTGGAAGGCGGTCACACTATTGGCATTGGCATCTGCTAGACGTGTGTCGGAATCGGGGGCATTGTCCTGCAAGAGTCCCTATTTAATTTTCCACGAAGATAGAGCTGAGCTCAGGAAGCATCAGCAATTTCTTCCGAAAGTTGTCTTTTCATATCAGCCAACCTATTGTGGTGCCAGTGGCTTCTGCCTCCTCAGTTACTTCAAAGTCCTTGGATGTTGTAAGGGCTTTGAAGATTTATGTGAAGAGAACTTCTCGTCACAGAAAGTTGGACGCTTTGTTTGTCCTTTATGATCTTAACAGGGTTGGGTGTCCTGCTTCTAAGCAGACGATTTCCCGCTGGATCAGGTTTACAATCCAGCATGCTTATTTTACGGCAGGCTTGCTGTGTCCAAAATCTGTTAAGGCCCACTCTACTCGTAAAGTGGGTTCTTCCTGGGCGGCTGCCCGGGGTGTCTCAGCTTTACAACTTTGCTGAGCGGCTACTTGGTCAGGATCGAACACGTTCGATACTTTGGCCTCTGAGGACCTAAAGTTTGGTCAATCGGTTCTGCAGGAGCCTCCGCGCTCTCCCTCCCATACTGGGAGCTTTGGTACATCCCCATGGTACTAATGTGGACCCCAGAATCACCTAGGACGTAAGAGAAAATAGGATTTGAATTACCTACCAGTAAATCCTTTTCTCGTAGTCCGTAGAGGATGCTGGGCGCCCAGCGTTTCGTTTTCCTGCATTTGTTACTTAGTTAAGTACTGCATTGTTACTTGGTTAAGTACTGTTGTTCAGCCGTTGCTGAATTGTTTCAAGCTGGTTAGCTTGGCTTTCTGTTGTTACTGTATGTGTGAGCTGGTGTGAATCTCACCACTATCTGTGTATTTCCTTCTCTCAAAGTATGTCCGTCTCCTCGGGCACAGTTTCTAGACTGAGTCTGGTAGGAGGGGCATAGAGGGAGGAGCCAGCCCACACTATTAAACTATTAAAGTGCCCATGGCTCCCAAGGGACCCGTCTATACACCATGGTACTAATGTGAACCCCAGCATCCTCTACGGACTACGAGAAAAGGATTTACTGGTAGGTAATTAAAATCCTATTTTTATGAATACACAGTATTAAAAACATATAATAAATACACATATGTAAAAACTTTAGAATTAGATTGATATACCAAGATCAGCTATAAAGCAACATGCACCAAATACAAATTCTACCTAAGGAATTCTTTAGCTGTCTCTTGTAAGAATGTATTTAAATACATTGATATACTGTACAAAAGATGGTATAGAGAAAATAGCTGTTGATCATAGACTGATACTGGAAGAGAAGAAAGAGGCTGATTATATACTGATACTGCAAGAGAAGAAAGCGGCTGATCATAGACTGATACTGCAAGAGAAGAAAGCGGCTGATCATAGACTGATACTGGAAGAGAAGAAAGCGGCTGATCATAGACTGATACTGCAAGAGAAGAAAGCGGCTGATCATAGACTGATACTGCAAGAGAAGAAAGCGGCTGATCATAGACTGATACTGCAAGAGAAGAAAGCGGCTGATCATAGACTGATACTGCAAGAGAAGAAAGCGGCTGATCATAGTCTGATACTGCAAGAGAAGAAAGCGGCTGATCATAGACTGATACTGCAAGAGAAGAAAGCGGCTGATTATATACTGATATTGCAAGAGAAGAAAGCGGCTGATCATAGACTGATACTGCAAGAGAAGAAAGCGGCTGATTATATACTGATATTGCAAGAGAAGAAAGCGGCTGATCATAGACTGATACTGCAAGAGAAGAAAGCGGCTGATCATAGACTGATACTGCAAGAGAAGAAAGCGGCTGATCATAGACTGATACTGCAAGAGAAGAAAGCGGCTGATCATAGACTGATACTGCAAGAGAAGAAAGCGGCTGATCATAGACTGATACTGCAAGAGAAGAAAGCGGCTGATCATAGACTGATACTGCAAGAGAAGAAAGCGGCTGATCATAGGGGGTCATTCCGAGTTGTTCGCTCGTTATATTTTTCTCGTAATGGAGCGATTAGTCGCTAATGCGCATGCGCAATGTCCGCAGTGCGACTGCGCCAAGTAAATTTGCTATGCAGTTAGGTATTGTACTCACGGCATTACAAGGTTTTTTCTTCGTTCTGGTGATCGTAATGTGATTGACAGGAAGTGAGTGTTTCTGGGCGGAAACTGGCCGTTTTATGGGTGTGTGCGAAAAAACGCTACCGTGTCTGGGAAAAACGCGGGAGTGGCTGGAGAAACGGAGGAGTGTCTGGCCGAACGCTGGGAGTGTTTGTGACGTCAAACCAGGAACGAAACTGACTGAACTGATCGCAGTTGCCGAGTAAGTGTGGAGCTACTCAGAAACTGCTAAGAAGTGTCTATTCGCAATTTTGCTAATCTTTCATTCGCAATTTTGATATGCTACGATTCACTCCCAGTAGGCGGCGGCTTAGCGTGTACAAAGCTGCTAAAAGCAGCTTGCGAGCGAACAACTCGGAATGAGGGCCATAGACTGATACTGCAAGAGAAGAAAGCGGCTGATCATAGACTGATACTGCAAGAGAAGAAAGCGGCTGATTGTATACTGATACTGCAAGAAAAGAAAGCGGCTGATTATATACTGATACTGCAAGAAAAGAAAGCGGCTGATTATATACTGATACTGCAAGAAAAGAAAGCGGCTGATTATATACTGATACTGCAAGAAAAGAAAGCGGCTGATTATATACTGATACTGCAAGAAAAGAAAGCGGCTGATTATATACTGATACTGCAAGAAAAGAAAGCGGCTGATTATATACTGATACTGCAAGAAAAGAAAGCGGCTGATTATATACTTATACTGCAAGAAAAGAAAGCGGCTGATTATATACTGATACTGCAAGAAAAGAAAGCGGCTGATCATAGACTGATATTGCAAGAGAAGAAAGCGCCTGATTATATACTGATACTGCAAGAGAAGAAAGCGGCTGATTATATACTGATACTGCAAGAAAAGAAAGCTGCTGATCGTAGGGCCTAATTCCAACCAGATCGTAGATGTGCGGTCAGTGGTGAGGTTACTTTTGGTCAACCGCTGACCGCAAAGTTGCCACCATTGGCTACAATGGAGCGCATAGGCGCTACATTGTATCTGTGCCGTGTGCAGCCTGACAGACACTACAGGAGCACACAGCCAATCAGGAGAGTGCCACGACGTGGCGCTCCCTGATTGGCTGAAGGGACCCTCTTTGACAGGAGTCAGGGGGGGTCCTGGCAGTCGGGGAAAGGGGTCCCATGTGTAAACATGGGACCCCTTTCAGTGCATGGTCGGGTTTCCGTTTTATTATTTTGCCAAGTACGTGGATTATACAAAGGTCTGATTCTACACTGGATTATGTGAGTATAATTTTATTCACAGGTACCCCAAGGATTCTACATGGAGAAGAGGACCGAGCCTCGTGGGAACATAGGTAAGTATGTATGTATGGAGGTGTGCATGTATGTAATAAACTTATACTTTCACGTGTGTGTGTCCTGTTTTTTGGGGGGTATTTTTTTAGTAGTAGTACTACAGGTACCAGCGGGCCCGGTTTTCCACCGCATGCTGGTACTTGTGGTTCTCCAAGTACCAGCTTGCGGGGGAGGCTTCCTGGGACTTGTAGTACTGCTACTAAAAACAATATTCACATTTTTTCACAAGGCTATCAGCCCCCCATCCACCACCCTTGGATGGGGGGGGACAGCCTCGGGCTTCACCCCTGGCCCTTGGGTGGCTGGAGGGGGGGACCCCTTGATTTAAGGGGTTCCCATTCCAGGGTACCCCGGCCAGGGGTGACTAGTTGGGTATGTAATGCCAGGGCCGCAGGGACCAGTATAAAAGTGTCCCCCGGCTGTGGCATTATGTATCTAGCTAGTGGAGCCCGGTGCTGGTTTCAAAAATATGGGGGACCCCTACGCTTTTTGTTCCCCGTATTTTTGGAACCAGGACCAGGCGCAGAGCCCGGTGCTGGTTGATTAAATATGGGGGAACCCCTGTCATTTTCCCCCCCATATTTTTCCAACCAGGACCGGCTCAAAGAGCCCGAAGCTGGTTATGCTTAGGAGGGGGGACCCCACGCAATTTTTTTTCCAGTTTTTACACTAAACAGACCCTTTCCAATAGATAACCATGCACAGATCTCACTGATCCGTGCATGGTTATCCAAACTCGACTGGAAAAAGCAGGTCTATTTTTTTGCCCTTTTTTTTAACGCATCTAAAAAAAAACAGACCCGCACTTGAGCACTCAGAAACTAACACCCAAATACGAATGAATAGTGAATGCCCGTATTGTATGAAATAACAGCCGTGTTTGACCGATGGTCTATTCATTCATATTTCGGAACTTTGCAAATCAAACCATTACGAATAGTCCAAACACTGCCGAGATTGGTGCTTAGTGAATTCCCGGATTGGGACTTAGAAAAAAAAACACAAATCGTACAAACTCGGATTTTTAGTAAATACTGGCCCGTGTGTTAAAGACAAGCGGGGGAAGGCACTTGGGGAGGTGGTTAGCCATACCCGCCACCCCCCGAGGGTTATCCATAGCCACCATCTCCTGAGGGATAGCTATAACCATCCCCTCCCCCACCCCCAAGGGTTACAATAGGGGACAGGGGAGGGTAAAAGTACTTACTCAGTCTGCTGTCGGGCTCTTTAGTGTCGGAATGCCGCAGTTGGTCATGTAACATCCCAACCGCCAGTATTTTGAATGTATTCCAGGCAAACAGATGCAAAACCATAGTAATTTGCACACGTAATTGCCTCTTGGTTTTTTGTAAGAAAAGGAGAATTTCCATTGAGTTGCAAATTGCAGTAGTATAGGTGAAATCTCCCAAAAAGTTTTGAAACACAAATGATCTGTATACAAGTCTCTATAAAATGTACTAAGCACCAAATTCACAAACAACACACACAAAAAAAATCACTGAATATCATGGGTGCCTTTGGCCTTCCCTACTAGAGCTAACAGCCAAATGCTGAATAGATTAAGCCATTCCTGGTACATCTGGGAAGTGTGTACCAGGGTAATAATCAATTAAATTGCCTCATTCTAAAGTAAGAATACAGTCTTTGCCATAATATAAATTATATTAATAAATGCCCCCTTTATAACACACAAAATGTTCTCCCAAATAAATTAAATAATTAAATATTGCCTACTTATCAATAAAATATAAGTATTGTGCAGTCTTATTGAGATAATAACTTTTGATAACAACAAAAACTACCACTCCTGGCTGGCGGAATCCAGTTGTCCGATGGCACTTACAAAGCCCTACAGTGTCATCATTGTTAGACCTGCTCCTGGAGGGGCCATTTGCAGTGTCCCCACCCATGGTCGGACTTTCTTGGGATGCCTGGCCTCGCACTATGACTGGGCTGGGGCTTCAAGCGTTTGTCTACCATCCGGATAATTACCTACACCTCAGAAACTTGGTTCTGCATACTAATCTTCTAATTGAACTGAAGATCAGTTCACCACCATTCTCTCCTAGTGGCCTTTTGCGGTCAGTGCTGGCTGTGGATATCCAGAGACACTTACTTGCCACCCCCACCCAGCTTTAGTTATCTGGCCCTGCTGCTCCTGGGTATGATTATTAGACCCCTGAGAGATCCCAATCACCTATAGTGCATCCTCCATTTACCTCTACTGGAGGACATCACTGTGTATATTGGGCTCTGTTTACCACCTAACGGCCACATTGTCCTGTTTTTCCTGGCTGTTCCAGAGTAGAGACCTCCACCACAAAAGCTTTTGTTAGACACTCTTGACCCAACCACCTTGCTTCTACTGCCATTACACTGTGACCACTTAATTTGGGGAAAATGCAACACAGGTTATCCCTTCATTACCTGGACCTCTTTAATTCACATCTGCAGTATGCTGTGGCATTAACCCTAACCTTAGCCACTAGTGAAAGATATAAAAGGCTCCTCTAAAAAGTTGTCAACTCTAGCCCCACTCTCCAACTTCTTTCCTATCCCTTTAATGCGCATCTTCTTCCAGAGCTTCCACAGACAGGCTTTCACAGACAACCATGATGTCTTCTCCAGAACCATTTGACCATTCTCTAGCTACTGCTCTAGAGTTGAATCCCTTCCCAATCTCCCATGAGTAGCTTGATGACATCATGAGGCACCTCAGGTCATTACAAGAAACTACATTCAACAAGACATTCAAGTCCTAGAACAAAAGAATTAGGAGCATCCCTTAATTAGTACTTCCTCAAGGTATCGTTGATTGCCTTATGAAGATATTCAATGAGCTCCTGGAAAAAGGCAAAAGGCTCCTGGAAAAAGGTTCTTGCATCCTCAAGGTTCACAATCTGAACAACAAGCCAAGGGCATCATATGTTGATTGCTTTACACTATTAAAGCGGAGAGTCCCATGAGAGTAAGAGGCCTGGAGAAAACTCAAAATCCAGATTTTATAGGACCTGGCATACACTGCAACAGTGACTGATTTTACATGCTCTCACAACCTGACTTAAAAAAAGAAATATCAAGTTTTACTGGGGTTTTACTTTAAGTATACACATTTCCAATAATGAAATATATAATAATAATAATAATAATAATAATAATAATAATCTTTAAGAACATGAGAAGCTGTATACCTTCTGTTCTGCACTTCAACTAGGGCAGCTCTCCATTCCTAACTGGCTCAATCCTACAATATTCACTGCTCCACTTCCTCAGAGGGAATCCTGGCAGAAAAATCCAGAAGGCACCTATGCTGTGGACACCTGGTGTTACCTGATTGACTCCTTGTCCTGTAATACTGTATTTTCTCTCACTACACCTGGTTTTCTATTACTTATTCTTCATTGGCAAGATATTGCTTGATCGCTTTACTCATCATTTCTTTCCCATCTCCTCCCATTTTCTCAAAATGATTGCCCAAGTATTTTAGACTCATTCCCTTAATTATGTTGGTAGATCCATATGTGTATCTATTTTTGGTCATTGAGTCACTTGATCACTAGTACCCCTAGTCACTATTGTTTCTGCTGTTATTTGTTGACCACGTGCCCCTTTTAGATTTCCATTGCACACCAACGATTCTCTTTTGTCAATCTATATACTCCTAACCAAGGTTAGGAAACTTTCTTAAGCACATTCATTGGCTGGTCTTCATGACAACTTAGAAGAGGATCCTAGTTGTGGGAGGAGATTCTAACCAAGCACTGGAGCCATATCTTGATACATATTTTGGGGAAGCTCCCAGATCCTCCCTTAAGGAGGCCTGCAATATTAGAAGTACCCATCTTAGTTACCAGATCATAAATGCTTGATATCTGCTCCATCCAGCAGAGAAGGATTTTATTTTTTATTCCTGACCCCATGGCACATAATTCTGCATAGACCATTTCCTTTTAGGACATGTCAATTTGGATCTCCTGACAGATGATGCCATAGGTCAAATCACAGACTTCGATCTTGCACCAATTTTTCTCAGTCTTTATGTTCTAAAGCTTTTCCCCAGATACAGGAATTGGCAATGTAATGAGCAACTTCTACAAGACATATATAGTAAATCAAACTTAAAGAGTCAGTCAAAGACTATTTTTCTCTTAATATCAATGGTGACACCTCCCCGGTCACCTCTGGGAAGCACACAAATGTATCACATATGGAAAGTGCATCCAATTAGTATCCTTTCTTAAGAAGCATAAGACTGACTGACTGTAGGGATGCTCTTCTCTCTAAAATACATGCTCTGGAGGTTGCCATGAGTCATCTTTGTTGGCTCCTGACGTCTTTCTCGAGTTAAATATTGAACAAACTATTCAATGACAAACACAAAACGAGAGTTCCAATGCTGTAGATTTAAATACTACAAGTGGGGTAACAAGCCAGAGCTTGGTAGAGTAGGCAAAGCATTTGTAACTTGTATGGTAGGTGGATTATGCATAGTATCCATGGCCTTTTGGTACAGTATATTGTTTAGGTACAGCATATGTGCCACAGTGCCATTGCATTTCCTTGGAATGCCCCAGCCTATGAAAAGTTATATATGAAAAAAAAAAATTCTTTCTACAATGTGTTATTTGATTTACATAAGCAAGGTGCATATTTGATCTGTAGTCATGCCAAGCAGCTGCATCATGACTATCGAGAGGAACCTTACCCTTAGTCACACTGCTGCTCTTCTTTTTTTGCAAATTGATTTTTATTAAAGAGTATGAACAAGGCATACATCATTAACTGTTGAAACTCAAAGCAAGTAACTTTTCACAACATGTATCAAAGCCTTCAGTACAGGATACCTAAAAGAACAGAAAACAAAGCCAGTTGCGGCCATGTATAGTAAATCCAGTATATCAGAAAAGTAGACAACATAATATATAAAACCACATTACTCTGAGTCAACAGGCTGTTACCAGAAATCAGGTATCTTGTTAATAGCAGAGCAAATAATAAAAGAACAAGGCAAACAGAGAAAATCAAGGACTGGGGATAGCAATCAGCAGAGTTTGAAGGAGATACAAGATTTTGGGTAATATGTTCATCTTGATAACTCCTACTCTGCCTATCCATAAGATTCTTTTCCCACCCCAAGTAGTGAGGTCTGACTGAAGTTTAGCAAATAAGAGAGGGAAATTGGAATGAAATACTTGGGAAAGGTCTCTATTTAACGTCATCCCCAAATACTTTAGCTGCGTAGGATGCCATTTGAAGGGGAAAATAGTTTGGAGGACCTGCAAACTTGTCTGATTTAATGTCGGGTTCATGGCTACAGACTTGGCTAATTTAACTTTAAAGTTTGAGAGGGCTCCAAACCACTTAAACTCCATAAGAAGGTTAGGTATAGAAGTCAGCAGGTGTGAAATTACTGCAAGAAGGTCGTCCGCAAATAAAGCAAGTTTATACTCTCTATTACCCACTGTCATTCCTGTAATGTTAACATTCTGTCGAATGGCTCTCGCAAGGGCCTCCATGCATAAAACAAATATCAACGGGGACAGTAGACACCCCTGATGAGTGACATTCACAATAAGAATCCAATCAGAAAGCTCCCCATTGACGCAAACCCGGGCTGAGGGTCTAGTGTATAATGCCCGAATTCTCTGAAAGCCCACTGGCCCCAGACCCAAATGCTCGAACTCCTAAAAGGAAGTCCCAATCCACCCTGTCGAATGCCTTCTCTGCATCAGTTGAAAGTAAAATAGAGGGAGAATCATAGCCGGAGACAAAAATGTTGCAGCTCGATGTTCTCGCAGTGCCCTAGCCAATAACTTTCCAGGTTTATTTCCCCAGAGAAAGTAGCGACTGCGACATTTTCGCACGTCCATTTTAAGTTTATTTGTCATGAAGGAATTAAGTTCCTTCCTTGCCTCTAATAAGGAGTGAAGAGCCTCTGTAGAGGGGAGAGATTTGTGCAAAAGTTCAAGAGACTGGATTTTATATATCAATGCGTCCCTCGGTGGTAGATGCTGCTTTCTTAAATAGGCACCCAGCTGAATAAATTTGCCTTTTATTACACACTTGTGCGCCTCCCAAACCATAACCTTGGAGACCTCATCGCTATCATTTGTGTCGATATAGTCCTTTAGTGCCTCCCTAATTTGCTGTTGACAGTGCGAATCTTGGAGGAGTAAGTCGTTCAATCTCCACGTATATGAATTAGGGTGTGACGTGGAGAGGCTTAGTTTCAGAGAGATTGGAGCATGGTCCATCCAGGAAATATTACCAATGGCGGAAGTTTCAGCGAGGTGTAAGAATCTATGTGAAATAAAGAGATAATTAAGCCTAGTGTAACTATTATGAGGGTGCGAGTAGAAAGTGTAATCCCATGTGGAATGGTATTAGGTACGCCATACATCAATAAGCTGAAAGTTATGAAAAAGTTTTCTAACCCTACGATGCAATTTGTTGGAGTACTGCGGTGCTGGAGTAGAGGAGTCCAACTGGGGATCCAGAGCCAATTCAGGTCACCACCAAATATCAAAACCCCTTTAATATGGGACTGAGCCAGGTTAAACACTTTGTCTAGGAAAGCCAGTTGGGCTCTATTTGGGGTGTAAACATTAAGAAAGGTAAAATCATTACCGAGGATCTTACAGTCCAAAAGCAAAGCCCTACCCGGCACCAAGTGGTGACTCACTACATCTGAAAGAACTACATGCTTAGCAAACATAATTGCCACTCCCAGTGTTTTACCTTCTGTATTATTGGAAGCATAGCCGGTGGTTAAGTCTCTATTCCTGAAAGAAGGGACAGCACCTTCCTTAAAATGTGTTTCCTGTAGGAAGGCGACATACGCTTTCTCCAGCTTCAACTCCCTTAAGGCCCGCGACCTTCTCTCAGGAATATTGAGTCCCTTGACATTAATTGAAACTACATTTAAACTAGTCATTATAACGTTTCAAAGTAGAGACACAAGCTTAGTACTTCAGTAGGTAGAGCTATGGTAAAATTCCAAAAACAAGACACAACCAACAGGTCGAAAGTCACAAAAATCAGGATAAAATAGATACACCACATTCAGAGTTCATAAATAGCAACATTTATAACTTGAGTGACTATCAACTAACAGAAGAAGAAAATTAAGTTTTAAGTAAGGGTTTCAAATTTGCACTAACCAACAAAGCTGACAATTTTGAAGTGTTTGTAGACTTACAAAGATTTGTTCGCAAATTAGCCCTTAAAAGATTTTTTTCTGGACATGAGACTAAAGATAAAAATATCCCTGATAGCAATTTTAGTGTCTTTAAACGCAAATCCACCTTTTTTCCTAAGCATAAAAGGGGTTGATTTGTAGAAAGCTTTGAAAATCTTTGAAAAAATTATTTGGAACATTGTCAATTTAAAGTCCCCAGGAATAACAATCTCACCAAAAAAACAAAGAGAAGCTATTACGAGTTTAAGGAGGAATGAACAAATTGTGATAAAACCCACTGATAAAGGCGGGGGTGTTTTGATCTTAAATCGTGATGATTATCATAGGGAAGTGATGAGGCAATTATCAGTAAAAGACACCTATAAAAAACTAAGAGGAGATCCAAAAAGCAATATTCATAAAAAACTGGATAATCTAATTCAACTTTATACTGGATTGGGATCTCTCACTGATGAGGAAGCTACATATATTAAGATAGAGAAGCCGGCTATACTGGTTATATACATGTTGCCCAAAATACATAAAAGTTTTAGGGAACCGCCAGGGCGACCCATAGTAGCTGGAACCTCATCAGTAACTGCCAATCTATCACACCTCTTAGATTCCAAACTACAGCCAATGGTTTTGGGATCTAAATCATATATAAAGGATACTATTGACGTCATTAATAAATTACAACATATTAATTGGTCATCTGAGTACATCATGGTATCAGCCGATGTTTCATTGTTATACACAATGACGTTAAATAAAAGTAATGTTGAAATTATTTAGACCTGACGATTTATATTGAAAATAACCAATTATGCACACCTAATTATATTAAAATTACGGACTGTAATTCATACATTCACTTTATGAGTAACCATCACTATAATTGGATTAAAAATATTCCTTATGGCCAATTACAGAGATTGCGGAGGAACTGCAGTCAAATAGAAACATTTAACACTGATGCAGAATTAATGACCAGTCATTTTATGGAGAAAGGGTATGATGCGCAATTAGTTAACCAGGCGAAAGAAAAGTGTAAAAACCTAGAGCGCAAAACCCTATTACAGGTTGAGTATCCCATATCCAAATATTCCAAAATACGGAATTTTTTGAGTGAGATAGTGAAACTTTTGTTTTCTGATGGCTCAATGTACACAAACTTTGTTTAATACACAAAGTTATTCAAAATATTGTATTAAATGACCTCCAGGCTGTGTGTGTAAGGTGTATATGAAACATAAATGAATTGTGTGAATTTACACACAATTTGTTTAATGCACAAAGTTATGAAACATATTGGCTAAAATTACCTTCAGGCTGGGTGTATAAGGTGTATATGAAACATAAATGCATTCTGCGCTTAGACTTGGGTCCCATCGCCATGATATGTAATTATGGTATGCAATTATTCTAAAATACAGAAAAATCCGATATCCAAAATACTTCTGGTCCCAAGCATTTTGGATAAGGGATACTCAACCTGTACAGAGTAAAAATAAACAATAATAGTGGGAATCAGGATGTAAGATTTATTATGAAGTATAATTCAAATAGAAAACATCATCAAACGGCATTGGAAGTTGCTTCAAAGTGATACCCTCCTGGATGGACATATACGAAAAAATCCTGTCTTTACATGTAGGAGGGCAGACAATATAAAAACAGCTTTTGTAGAGAGTGCACTTCCAATTAAGAGAATGATCACTAGGTCTGCTTCCAAAGGTTTCCACAGATGTGGATCATGCGCTATGTGCACCAGGTGTAAAATAGATCTTAAAGTAACTTCATATAAATCACAAGTCACTGGTAAATTATATTCCATCAAAGACGTTATTACCTGCAATAGCAGGAATGAGATCTACCTATTGGAATGTAGTTGTGGGCTACAATACGTAGGAAGAACGGGGAGGAAACTACGAGAACTCTTGAGGGAACACTGTGGAAACATTTCCAGAAGATGTGATAGCCACAGTGTCTCCTTGCACTTTAAAGAAAAACATGAGTGCAAACTAGATTCCCTCAGAAATTTCTGTGGTATTAAAGTCTCCGCTATAAACTGGAGGACGTGTGATATTGAAGGCACGTTAGACAAGTTAGAAGTGAGAACAATCTATGAATTACAAACCCTGACCCCTAAGGAGTTAAATGTTGATTTTGAGACCAAGTGGTTTTTGTAATGTGATGTTGAATTTTAGAACCCATCAGGAAGCATGTATATTTTATCACTAATATGTTTCTTTATGTGTTTGTGGGTTTTATTGAATCAGTCATGAAATTGGATCAATATGTCAACGTGGATGAAACTTGCACTAAGAAAGACCTTGCAGGATAAACAAATCTGGACATTAACTTGAATCGGAACTATCGGACTGTCAAATAAGACCATACATTAGAATGATGTATTTAAAACCATCGGACTGTATGTTACCATCTGGAGGTGATTGAAAATAGTTCATCATCAAATAGCGAATAGCCATATTTGTAAGATGTGTTTTTTAAGTAAAATCCATATGCACTATTGAACTTTTTGATTTTAGATGTAGGATTGTGTAGCCCATCATCTTTGTTTTAATGTCGATAATATATTTCAGCGGGCTGAGGATGAACCACCATGCAATTTGGGATTTAAATTATGAGGATACGAATGGTTACTCCTAATTTATATTGAAATATTCTTAGAGCGGAACAAGAAATTGAGGAGTATGTAATATATTTTGAGTCAAATGACTATATCAACATGCAAGGTTGTGAATAATCAGCTTGTTTGTGAAGTCGACATATTATTCTAAAGTTTATCATATATTTTTAATATTGATGATCATATGTAATAGGTTAAACTGTTACGAGCTGGCTAGGAGCCATCATGGGAATTCAGGGTTCTTTTTTTATAGCAAACATTCATTTACAATGAGGCTTAAAGCACACCTAAGCTGTGTAGTTAGTTAATCACATATTTGTGGATGGGTATTTGTGTGTAAAGCATATTTAAGCTGTGCAGTCACCTATACATGTATAATTAAGAGGCTAGCAAGGGCATGTGAAAGCCGTGCAGCTAGCTAGTTGAACACCTGGGTGCAAGATGGCAATTACTTGGCTCGGTTAGAAATATATGTTTGTTTTTAAACTGTGATTATTATTTTTGTATTATAGATATGGTTTTGTGGTATTAATTATGTTTTGGAAAAGAAATATAAAAAAGCTAATTATTTATAACACCTGGTTGGCCGGCTCACAGCTGAGAGATGGGCCTTTATGGGTTTAAATATCCGGACCCTGTGGGATAGACGACATAACCTGAAAAATGGGCAGGAGTGCTCCAAAACGCGTTGTTGCCTGCCGTTCTGCCATATACTGTTTTTATTTGCCAGCTCTCCAGGCAACTGATTGGGATCCGAAAATAAAGGGAGAAGTGGGGTGACTACCGCTACAGAGGGTTACCAGCACCTATCTCTACAATAGGACCATATTGATGTGAGACTATGAAACTATATGTATGCTGGCTTTTTCGTTTTGTTTTTTTTGTGCCCTGGAATGCTGCTGTAGAAATCAGGGCTTTTTAAAAGTATTTTTTAAAAATCACTCATATTCCTGTGAAGACCTCTGTACCTAGAGGGAGTGAAAGAAACCTTGATGTGCATTCGAGAAAGGAATTTGATGTAAGTTTACTTCCTTTTTTTGGCTGCAATAGAAAAGTTTAAAGAAACCGCTACATGCATGCGGGACTGAACTAAAATGTAAGTTCGTCTCTACAGTGTTTTAGTGCAGATCCATATTGGTGATTCAAAGCTATACTACATGCTGACTGGGGTGTGGGGTGTGGAATTGACATGATAGACTTGGGAGAGCAAGAGGCTGGTTACCATTTTAAAATTTCAAAAGACCCATAGAGACAAGAAAAAGAGAGAGAAGAGAAGAGAAAAAGACAAAAAGCATAGAGAACAGCTGAGCAGAAAATTACAATATAACAATATAAGAAAAAGAAAAATTGTACCAAAAACACCGCTCCCGGAAAACAAAGAGGCAGAAGACTTGCTTCCGCATCTAAGTCCGGGATCAAACCTTGCGGTGCAATCGGTGCAACAGGGGGGGGGGGGGGGAGCGGATCCACCACCGACACAGAGAGAAACATAACATTAATAGTGCACAGTCCTATCAAGGTGTGACAAAAGTCCATAAATGCAGTTCAAGGTAAACAAATAAAAAAAAAAAGGATAACCATTGTAAACCAAATTGACATTGGACATATATACGATCTTGGTAATTGTAATAAAATATCTACCCTACCAACCGAGAAAATAACAAAAACAAACAAATTGGAACCATGGAAAATGGAATATCATCCGCTACAGTGTCCATCAATGCAGTAATAAAGGCGTTGAATCTTATTACAAGAGGTGTAGCCACCCCTGGCCATGCATCTCATGGTGTCATGGTCATATACTAAATGTATGACCAGGAGGCCATGAAGGGAACATAAGCATCATCCAATAAGGCCATCACAAAATGAATGTTACCAGTATCTAAAAGGGTGAGCTCATAGGAAAAGTTTGAACCCTGGTATCAAATGGTCAGGCAAGAAACTACTATACCATCACCTAGACATCATAAATGAAGTAAACATAAGTCTCAAATTTTGGCAGCTGGAGAGGATGATGAAGAGGCAGGCGAAAGAGTTGTTGGGTGACTTCTATTCTGAGTCAATGAGGGGGAGCCCACAACTTGGAACGGAGGATCAACCTGCAGAGCTTGAGGAGGAGAAATCCGTTAACTGATGGAATGCCAGTCAGGCAGTCATATAATGTCCAAGTCCAAGGCAGAACAGAAAGGGGCAACATCTTCTGGACCACGGATTGTGGCCGCTCTTCCTCCAGAGGTGGCCGTGAGACTGAACGAGAACCCCCACCTGTATTTTATATTCTTATTACGTAGAACATCCGTCAGGGGCTTCAGATGGCGTCTCGACTGTAGAGTGTGCCACGAGAGATCTTGGAAGATTTGAATGGGCCGCCCATTAAATTCCAGGCCTTCTGAATTATGCATTCTGTGAATTATCCTTTTGATGAAAATAAAGTAGGCGACAGATTATGTCCCTTGGTTTCTCTGACTGTAAACCCTTAGGTCTCAACCCTATCAAAGACAATAGAGTCATTCGGATCATTTCCAAAATCTCGTTGAAGATTTTGGTAAGAACATCTGGAATACTCTGCTGTGAGATGTCTTCAGGGATACCCTGTACCCGCAAATTGTTACAACGCCTCCTATTGTCGATATCATCTAAATGGTCTTGTAGATTCTGAATTTCTTCTGCTTGGAGCTGTATTGTATGCACCAGGATTGGTGAAAAGAGTGGGACTTTTCTCCATTAGTTTCTAAAGTGTCCAGTCGCGAGCCCAACTGCTTCACCTCCATTCTCAATGTAGACACCTCGGAATGTACCACGTCTCGTAGCTTGCGTTCTAAAGATTCAAAATCCCCTTTAGTTGGAATATATGCTTTAGTAGGCAGTGATTGGAGAAGCCTGAGGAGCTTTTGCATGTCTTGTTTATCCTCCAAGCTTTGAGTGTTTGACGGGGTCCGAACTCCAGAGGAGAATTCTGAGGCGGCTGAGTGAGCGGGCGAGGTGGGCTTTGAAGGGGCTGACATCTCTGAGTCCTGCTGTGAAGTAAAATAATGTCTAAGATCTGAATGAGAATGAGCCTTAGGGAGGCCTGTACTGTTCTTTCCACCTTTACACTTTCGACGACTCATGAAAAAGCAAGAATCCCCCTATTCGCCAGGAATGAATTGCCAAATAGAAGACTCCGTGGGACTAACGTCAAAGCAGAAGGCTCTCAGCTGGGCTCAAGGAGGGAGATATGGAAAAGTCCTGAATCAATTACCTCATAGCAGATAGGATGTCAATGTTCCTTGAGCATTATAATCAGAAGAGGATCCGGTCACGGCAGGGTTATTTATTCTGAACTGTGATTACATAGGTAAAAGTGTCGGGTGGTATCAGCCACTCCTCCACAAGAAGGTCTTACATAGTCGATAAAGGAGGTGTCATCTCCCGGCAGAGAGGAACAGACTTACATATCAGCAGTGGCTGCTACTCCTGGCGGGCCAGGAGTAATGGTGTAAGCACTTCTAAAAAAGTCTGAAAAAACTGAAAAAAGGGGAAGGTGCGATTGTAACAGTCACCTCTAGGGGGAGCTCCATGCTCAATAATCACTTGCAGTTTGAGAAAATAAAAAACAATACAAATTCAGGCCTGCAGAAAAAGTAATGTGCCCTCTAGTTAGAGCTACTGTATATCAGCAGCACAGAACAATTTGAAGGCAGGAAAGTGGGACTGATCACATACTGTATAATGATGTGAAAAAATTAAAACACTGGTATGCTTAAGTAATGTACAGTGGGGCCAGCAGCATTCAATGTACTACAGAATGAGAGTAGGATGGGGGAGGGGGACGAGCACATGAGCGCAGTGACTCGCTGTTTCCCTTCAAGCAGGCTAGGAAGTACAGGCAGGACTAAGGCTTAGACCCCCCAAATGACACACTTATCTGCACTGCTGGCCACCAGCCGCATCCCAGGAGCCGCTGTGTGAAAGCTCCTTCACTCCAAGATGGCCACCGCCAGCGGGCTCCCACGGACACCTCTTCAGCTAGCCGCCGCACAGGATCATCATCCTCCAGAGTCCAGCGACACATCCGCACCTGCCAGATCCTCCACTAAGGCACCACGAGCAGGGGACATGTAGCAAACGGGAGCTGCGGGTGGAAGCGCGGCACCCGAACCCTCCAGGAACCAGGCCGGATGTCACTAACATTGAGGTCCCATAGTGGGGAGGCTGCAACCCGCAAGGACTGAATTATTCTGTCTCCCGGCTCTGCAGCTCACCCCCGCCAATACAGTGCACTGAGGACAACTACAGAGCTCTTGGAAGGTGGTTGCAGGAGCTGTGATCAGCCAGAGTTCTCCTGGGACACATCCTCCCAGCTAGATGGTTAAGCCACGCCCCCCCTGCTGCTTCCTTTTTTGTAAGGGTATTGCAGTCAGATTCCAGAGACCTCTTGCAGCTGGGTAGAGGAAATTATCTAAGGCTTGGTGAAAAAATCAAGTTGCAGAGAGGACACATGACTAAATAACAGATTTTGTTAATGTTGACCACCCATGTATGTTGAACTGAAACATGATCCTGTTGTTTATCTCTCCAATCAAAAGGCATGATTATCACCTAAACTGCAATTGTTTTCTTCTCTAGAAAAAAATGATTCAAATATTTATGGTAAAAATATTAACCAAAGTGGTCACTTGAGCTACACTATCTAGAACAGATTTTTCATACGTTCCTTAAATATGCACATCAACAGTTATGAGATATAGAGGTTTATTTAATTACTTCTTTATTTACAATGTGACCTACCATGGCTTAGCATTGTGACATGCTTAAAGTTTTTTTGAGGCCTACTGTTTTTCTTTCAAATTTGTACCTTCTTTGTCTTTTATTCATAGGACTTTATGGTGTCTCTTAACTACATGGGGTCTGGTTGGAGAATCTGTAATTTGCTCACCTAGTTGACTGCTTAAATGGGGTTTTAGGGGTTACACTGGATTATCTGTATTCAGTACATTTACATTGATATTGACCCATATTACTTGAATAAACTATTATATGTTAAGAGATCTGAGTCTGTTGGAGTGGGAGTTTTTCTCATTGAGCTGAGCATGGCAACCCAAGTAGTGACGTAAGACTTGCAGTTATCAAATATCTCAATAATTTAGGGACTCTGTGTAATGATAGATATACAATCGACTACAGATCTAAAGTTCTGTAGAAGAATCTTGCTTCTTAATTCCTCTCTGAGTGCTTCTTATCTCTAGAACTGTCCCGCTTGATCTTCATCATACTCTCACCGTCTTCCTTCCACTCTAAACCTTCCATTCTAAATAATTACTAATTACAGCACGTGCACAAAACATATTGCTAATAGTGCTTATAACTAATCTAAATCTACTTATTTTTTCTCCTTGACAGTAAGAATATTTTAAATTCCCTATCCTACGTGTAGGTGTTTAAATTCAAAGATAAAGCTATTCCGTTTTCAAAGGATAAATCATAATCATTAGTTCTCATGCAGAAACTCACATTATGACAGATATCCAAAGTTTTTCACCTGAAGCAGAAAGCAAGATGGATCTGTAAATAACTGTATTATTCTGAATATTTGGGAGAGACATAATAAATCAAAATAATGGAAGTCTGCTTAGAACTGGAATATGAGTGCTGCATAAGTAACTATTATAGTTTTAGCTGGTGTCTTTTTAAAACTTATTTTTTATTGGAGGTAAGTAAATTCCAATAACAGTGATATACAGTAATAACATTTCTAACTCTTCAAGATTAGAAGAAAACAAAAGGGTAGCAACCTCCTCATCTCAGTGTTGATGAACATAATAACTATCATGCATTATCAAATTGCAACAAATTACCATTGCATTATTTATAGACAGCTATGGGGGAAAAATATTCACGATTCATAACTGCACAGATATATTGAGGTTGTTCCCTGGCCTGCTGTTGCTGTTCCTTCTAGCAAAGCATTTAATGTCCTTATTCAATATGCTGGTGATTGAAACTTAAACAGAGTAGGTAGTGATTTTATTTTAAAATATATATTTTGCTATATTTCCATTATTAATCCATAAATTATGTCCACTGTATTTATTAAGTGAAGCAGTTTGTGAACAGATGGGCATAGAATTGTCATGATTTTATGAGGTGTTGTATGATAATTAGAGGACCTTAAGCCCCTGGCTATGTTTGACTGCTCTCTTGCTTGACGATTCTGCACCACGCTTTGTACTTTCCACCTAGTCACATGCGGGGAGCAGTTCAAGGGTCGCGACCTGTGGGCTTCTGGCTCAAATGATCATGTTGACTTTCGAGGGTTCCTGGGAAGACAATGGAAGTACATTAGACTCTGCCTTGACACTGCCATTGCATACCATACCATAGACCAGTGGTTCTCAAACGCAGTCCTCAGGACCCCACACAGTTTATGTTTGTTCAGATAACCTAGCAGGTGCACAGGTGTACTCATTACTCACTGATACATTTTAAAAAATACACAGGTGGGTCTAATTATTTAATTTGCAATTCTATGAGTAAACCTGGAAAACATGAACTGTTTGGGGTCCTGAGGATGAGTTTGGGAACCATAGACTGACACAGCATTCACTTAGCCCTCTTCTGTGACACTAGTATACTGTATTTAATATTTTGAAACATTGTTATCTACTTGCTATCTATGATACTCAGTAGGCCCCTCACAGTCACTAAGCATAACATTTCAGAATCATATTGAACAGCTTATACAGCTTATATAGCCAGGACACCATTTTCATATTTATCACGAGCAGTCAGTGTATTTGTATCAGAGTTACCGAAATTACCTATCTCCTCATGTGACAACTGCCATTAAATATGTTGGTTGTTTAAATGGATTACAAACACATCTGTATATATATTTACACATGTACAGTACAGCTTTATACAAAATAGACATTACTTAATTCATGTGCAATATATAATATATTTTACCGCTAGGGGAAACTATAATAAAACCTTTTTGAAGCATTGGGCACAATTAAGTATAACTGTATATTGCACTTTATGTCATTACTAGTATAATGGACCCTCTCCCCCCACCTCCTTTCACTTACCCTGACCTCATTCGCCCAGCTGCCATCTTGCACCTTCACCCTGTCCCTCAAGGTGTGGAAGCTGTTAGCAGGGAAGGGGAGGGTGTGCTACTTCCACTGTGCATTTGAATCTCAGGACAGGCCACTCAAGATTAATTTCTAGATTTAATTATAGTAATGGTCTAATGTTGCCATACTTACAGTTTTGCTGTTTAACTGTTGCACTTTGTGGAGAGCTATTAGTTGATTAAAATTAACATGTTACCTTCATGAAACCTTCTAGATGTATATGTAACATGGAGTTTAAAATAATGCTGTGTATTATTAGTCACCTGCTCTCAGTGGACTTATTACCGACATTTATATAAAAAATGAATTCCTATAGGCACCTGAGCACCTCTAGCGACACTGGCCCATAGAGGTAAGAGATCACTGGTCACTTCAGTCTCTGCACTTGGTTTGCTTGCATCGTTGAACTGAAAGCAGTGATTTGGGCTGTCAGTTTCACTGATGAAAAACATAACTAAAATAAAATCTAATAATAAATCTTATTTAATAAAAAATTAAGTAAATATACCTTAACATTATAATATTTTTAAAAATGCACTGGGATAGAAAATACCTGAAGTTAGGTGGATCCACAGCTAGTAAAGTGATGGATTGGGAACGTATTGTCACACCCAGGTGAATGCTTAGGTTTATTTAAACCAAAAACTTTCACTGTGCTGTAGTCCTTTTAAAGGAAAAAGTTACACCTATAAAACTGTAAAATAACACACAGGTAAAGCAACTGTACAGTATGAGTTCCTGAAGCCTATTCCTGTGTTAACCATAACACAATCTGGTGTTAGCAAGGTTTCTTTGCCATCATTGTGATCAGAGCATTAATAGCATCCCGCTGTTGGTGGATACATAATTCACTGTCTTTAATTTGGTTTCTGGTTCCCATGCTTCATAGTATCAACTCTCCACTGGCTCCCCAATTGGCATCACTTCTCTACTAAGATATTGGTGGAGGTAAATAAAAGGGTAAAATGTTGCAATCCATTTAATGCTTAGAAAAAGATACAGCTATGATATGGCATGGTTAACCCATTGTTTCACACTAACACCTTCCTAAAATAGCTTAACAGAACAGGTATCACAATAATATTGGTACCACCTTAATGTTTGTTAAATAGGTGAAATATAGAATTGGCAGCTGAATTCACAGATGAAAATACCAGTTTTTGGTGGGGCTCAGTGTATTAACTTAAATAAAAGACAATGGTTTATTGCTGCTAATTGTTGTAGCCATGGTTAGTTAATTTATGTAAGCACTGTATAAAACAGCCTAATAATGCATATAGTTTCCCTTAAAGCAGTGGTTCCCAAACTTTTTTAAATCATGGCACCCTAGAGTATCAGAATTTTTTTCACGGCACCCCTAGGTCAAATGTTTCTTATTGAGAAATTTAGAAAGAAATATTAAATTAAGTAAATTGTGTTTATTTCATTGTTGGGTTCAATTGTGCGTTGAAGGACAAGATTTACTTCTGTTTGTCCAAATATGTTATGATTAGCAGCTACCAGCATTGGTTTTCCCTATTACATTGACCATAAATAGCTGAATTGATCCTGGACCACCAATCCAAAGCACCCTTGCAAGTACCCTGAGGCATCCCAGAGTGCCACGGCACACCGTTTGAGAACCACTGCCTTAAAGTATGCATTTGATACTTACTACTCTGTATATTTACCTATATGCCACTGGGAGTTTCCATTCACCTGGAAGAATCAATGTCACATTTATTAACATCTCACCTTTTACTGACATAGCAATGCAGTTGCTCCACCTACTCTTCAGGTTGTACACCCTAGCACCTGACAAGTGGGCAGAATATCTATTGTTATAAAATTGGAACCTGATTGCAGCGTGCGGGAAAATGTCACACATAACGTGTATTTCATGCACAGTGTCACACATTCCATTAGGCGTGCTTTTCATGCGCATGCCACAGCGATGGCACAGAAGGGTACTGGTAACCAGATTGGAGTATAAACATAATGGGGTGGGAGTGGGAGAAGTGGCTGACATGACCCAGCAGATATATAGTCCATTTATTTACTGGTAATAAATAGTTTAATATCTAATATAGTGGAAAAATTGACAGGTGCATAACCGTAAAGTGATAACAATGACAGCTGAAATGCTGGTATATTAGCTGCAAGCAGATAAGTAGCAGGGAAGTTAGAATTGTTTATATCCCAATGCCTAGTATAGGTGACACCTGGAAAACCCTTGGGGAATAAGTAAATCATTATTGAATTCTAAAAACGTTTTCCTGTAGAGGAAGTAGAATAAGGAACCCTCCGCGTGAGATCCTTAGCTTCAGGAGTAATTTAATGATGTCTGAAATTACCACTTACTGGCCAAAAAATCTTACTGACTTATTGAAACATTCTTATATGAATAGGACCATTATGTTACCTAAATTACTGTTCCATTAGTTTCAGGGAGAATTGCGTATATGCCGTAAAGGAGCCAGTAAGAGATCTGAGTCTCTAATGGTACCTTTTATTTCACCACAGCAATCGGTGTTAAATGTATTTATTTAAAGAAAAACATTATCTTAGAGATAACTATTCTGTGTTAAGTGCTGTATTCATATACCCCAAAGTGTCAAACCCAGGAGAAGGGACGACAGGTGAGAGCTACCTGGGTTATGGTTGTGGCAAGATTCAGCTCCCTTGAGTTTCTGGTACTTTTGGGTGAGTAGTTAATCCCTAAAACAAAACACTTAACTAGAGTCATTTTTAAAGTAACTTTTCCTTACTATGCAATCATAAACCCTATGTTTAGTCTTTTCCTATCCTTGCTTATTGTTTTAAATACCGTTGGTTTAAATTGTTGTTCTTGTCTGCAGGGCTTCTTTTATCATTAGAACAATTTTACCGTTTCTTTTCCAGAATTGTGTAAACTAAAGTGCATATCAAGCGGCAACATAACTGAGAAAAGACTTTCAAGAATTATTACTTTCAAAGGCATAAGATCCCTTAGGTACATGTTTTGGAAAATTGTATCACAGCACGTTATTCAACTTTTGGTTCATTTTTATAAAGTGAAACAAGAACACTATAGGCATGCTAAGCCAATCATTCCGTGCTTGAGATATACTTTTCAAAGGCATATAACAGCGATACATAAACGGGTTGTGATTGGGAGAGCGGCAGTTAGCAGGATGCCGGCGGTCAGAATACCTACCCCAGCATCCTGACTGCCAAAATCCCGACAGGGGTGACAACAGTTAGTAACCCTAACCTTCCCCCTCCTGCTAACTCTTCCTCACCACAGCCTAACCCTAACCTACCCTCAAAAAATCTAATCTAGTAATATCCCTGTTTCTGTTCTTGCCCTGTTAGATCACATATACTGTACAACGCTCACTAACACAACACATATGATTAAATTAAGGTGTAGCACTTTAGGACTTTCTGATCTGCATAGTCTTATCTAGGTTTTCACATATTCTGGACCAAGGCCATATCCAAAGCTTTGTGGGCCCCATAGCAACATTTTAAATGGGCCTCCACCCTAATGCTTGCAAAGAGACACCTTTCTCTGCAGCTGTTCATTTTATGCCCCATAATAATGCCCTAGTTAATTTTATGCCCCATAGCAGTATGTCCATGGTATGCAGTCTCTAGGTTGACATGTTCTAGCTCGACAGGTGAAAAGCTCGACATGAGTTTTTCAATTTTTTTTCTTTTTTGAAACCTTTTCATACTTTACGATCCACGTGGACTACGATTGGGAACGGTAACCTATGCCAAGCGCAGCGGTAGCAGAGTGAGACACTTTGCCCGAAGCATGGCGAACGAAGAGAGCCATACGAGAGGACACTGTGCACTAATTGGGGTTCCTGGTCACTGTAGGTCGAAAAAGACACCACATTTTTTTAAAACTCATGTCGACCCTTTGACCTGTTGACCTAGACCATGTTGACATAGGGACCTTGTCGACCTAGTTACTGTCAACCAATAGTGGTCGACCTAGACACTCAACCTAAATGTGGTCGACCTTGCATTCCACACCCATGTCCCATAGTAGTGTCCTAGTTCATTAATGTCCTATAGTAGTTTCCCAGTACATTGTACAGTATGTCCCATAATAGTGCCCTAGTTTACAATATGCCACATTATAGTGCTGCCAGTACACATTACGCACACGGTGTCAATACACATTATGCCATATACAGATGGGTCCATGTTTATCTTGACCTTTCATAGGATTAACTGAGACTGGGCAGTCGGAGTTAATTCCCTGCTGTAATGACTTAATCCCCTGCTGTATTGTATTGCAGCTGAGAACAATAGATGAAGAGTTTATGTTAATAAACCATGTTGTGCCTAGGCGCAGCAAACTAGCCAAGATAACCATGGACCCATCTGTATTGTCCCCAGAACATATTATATCACATTACACAGTGTCCTGAGTTCATAATGCCCCATTGTAGTGCCTTCATTTCATATTATGCCACATTGTAGGGGCCCCAGATCATTGTATTGCTCATTGTAGTGCCTCCTGTTTCAAATTATGCCACCCAGGTCATATTATGTTCTTATTATGCCATACTATAGTGCCTCCAGTTCATATTGTGCAACATTACAGTGCCTTAGCTGATATTATGTAACATGACAGTGTCCTCCAGTTCATACTATACCACATTACAGTGCCCAGTTCCCCCGTTACTATTATAACATCCACTACAAAGATAATTCACTGAAAATGGAATGTCACCCCATTTAGGCATAGCAACAGGTCAAACCCATTTGCTTAGCAGGCAATTCTGGGAACTTGGCAGACAACTGTAACAGTGATGTGGGGTGAGGCAGAGCCTTTGCTGTCAAACTAATGTTTGCGCCAGAGTTTAGACTGTATAATGTATATGAAAAATACAAAGAATAATATGTTAGAAATATCTTCTTTGTATTAGTCTAATAATTATTATAGTCAAAACTCTAAAGTAAACAGTCTGTGGCAGGTGAGGCACCTCCCTTTTCTGCACTTCTCTCATAAAAACCTCACCAAATTTCCAGGAGTTTATACTGCTGCACCTTTGCATAATGCCCACATGAACCCTTGGGCTCATATAGTGTGTGTAAATGTGGCTCTGGTACTAGCCAGTGCCTCCTGAGCCTTTTACCTCACCCCCGTGAACTGTATAAGTTTTATCCGGGGGCCACCCATGCACACACTATAGCTACTACGCCCATGTCCTGGACCTACTATAAGCATAAAGTCATAGTAACTGGAAATTCAATCAAACAGCCAATGTTTTTCCAATCATCAAATTTGTTATTGCTTTTCATATGGCATCTCAAAATGTATGCCAAGCCTTGCAGCATATATGACAAAGGTAGTTGTAGTCATCAATAGTTGCGGTACTAATTGACAACTGAAGGAGGCAAATGTTGACAGTTTGGGGTAGAACAAGAGGGATGGAGTTGCAGAGGTAAGGAGTAGTTAAAAAGAAAGTTGTGATATAAGTTAGCTCAGGGAAGTGTATACGGCAGAGAGGAGACTTTACATAAAGATGATGGCAGTATTACAGGTGCATCTATCACCTATCATGCAGGGGCAAATTATAGCACAAGGGGGCCTCCCTCCAGCCCTGCCTTGTGCCTGCAAATGGGTTCCTCCTCTGTGGAGCCATCTTCACAGTGATACTAGAGAAGACGGTGCACACGTGCAAGAAAGCAAAGACTGGCATAGTACCAGAGCATTTGCTTTTACTGCACAGTGCCACCTTTCCAAAGATGTCTCTCTGGATATGCAATGTGGGGACCCACAGGACTCTGGGCGGTGTACTCTGCACCCATTATAAAAACACCAATGCTATCATGCCAACATAGGGGGCCGATTCAATTAGCTGCAGAAGCTACCAGAACGTAGGTGTGAACACAATCTGC
This sequence comes from Pseudophryne corroboree, assembly GCF_028390025.1. Taxonomy (NCBI): domain Eukaryota; kingdom Metazoa; phylum Chordata; class Amphibia; order Anura; family Myobatrachidae; genus Pseudophryne; species Pseudophryne corroboree. Next base: position 311,945,523 of record NC_086447.1, on the reverse strand, counting down.
TTACCGCAATGCATGGAAAAATGCCAACTACAGCTCATGGCTACATCCATAAGAGTCCATTCATTATTTAGTTTTGTCCTGTTTCCCCCTCTGAATTATCCACGTGCTACCTACTTTACATAGCATCGTGTAGATATATTATGCTGTCTCTGACTGAGCAGTCAGTTACATGGAAATAGAAAAGGTGGGGGGGGGGGCTGGACTGCACACCCTATTACTAAAGATATCAATAGGTGCTATCATGCTGAGACTTCTAATACTATGCTGGAGGAAGAGAGATGCAGATGCACACTCCTAGCACTAAGAACACTGATAGTAAAAATAATTTAAATAAACCCTCACAATTAACATGGAGTATAATTGAAGTTCTTAGCACACATTTGCTCAAATATGCGGGCCAATGTACCTTGACTGAGTACATTGATAAGGCCCTATTTAGAGGTAAGTCCTGAATAAATTTATAGAATGTGATAGTATTAGGAATGTTAGGGACCCATGTGATGAAGTCACCTGGTCGCGGTACATGGGCCTGCATATTTGTGCAAATGTGTGCTAAGAACTTCAATTATACGCCATGTTAATTATGAGGATTTATTGTAATTATTTTTATCAGTGTTCATAGTGCTAGGAGTGTGCATCTGCATCTCTCTTCCTCCAGTTACATGGAAATGGCAGATATACCTATCACTTTTATGTACAATGCTGAGATACATTACATGCAGCTACAAAACATTTATTACGTGAGGATGTGTATGTTTTCAACATGAGCAGCATAGCTGTTTAATTCTTCCATGAACATGACCCACTGTCTCACAGTACATTAACAATTTGCTTTAGGACCTGGGGAAATGTTCTGGCCATTAGAGGCTTTGTTGCACAAATGACTAAGCAGCATGGCTGATGCGGACTGCAACATCAGACTAGTATTATTCCTTCACATTGTTCCCATGAAAATGGAGTACACATATGTGTGGCTTGTATATGTATGGCCCGGGGTGCTCTGCTAGGCTGAGAAGAAATTACATTCTGCCATTAACAGATAATAATAATAATAATAATAATAATATACTCATATCAAAATAGAGGGTCCTGAGCTTCCCATCAAATAACTTGTATAAAATGACTGTAAAAGCATAGTCACAATAAAATACTCAACTAAAAGTGTGATAGTTACAGTATATAAAACAAAGTTTTGCTATTGGCACTAAGAAAAATATACTGCAAATCAGCTACAAACACACAGATTTGCGGTATACAGTATTATCGTTCGCGTCAACGGCAAATGTCCTTCTGCTTTGTATACATATATGGCATTAATACTGTCATGCAGCTGGAATCATGGGATCGTTATGGGACCCCGGCGGGCCGCACCCCGGCGGCCAGGAGACTGACGTCAGGATTCCGGCGGTGAGCGCAGCATGTCCCCTTGTGGGCTTGCTGTGCTCCCCATACAGCAGGCCCGGTGTCGCTCCCCTATTTAAATGTTAGACTGCTCCGCAGCTCCACCTCTGGAGCCACCAGTGATAGTAAGATTGGTTCAGCGTGCTTATCAGGATCAGCAGCCTAGGGCCCTACAATTCTAAGGGCTTTGAGCAGGGGAAGACTGGGCCAGAGGCCTCTGGAGCTTCTTGGAAAACAGATAGAGAATGCTGCCTGGCCACTCAGCATTCTCTACCTGCCTCCCAGCCTGCAGCCAGACAATGAATGACTGTCAGCGTGACGATTGGTGGATGGCTGGAGTTATCCACCAATCAGAGTGCTGACAGCCATTCACTGTATGGAAGCATAGTGAGAAATGGCGCAGTACCGCAGGAGGGGTAAGTTATATTTTGTTTACAAAATGTAAACCTCTGAATGGACTGGGGTAGGGGCCCCAGTGCATTGCTTTGCCCAGGGCCTAAAATGTTGTTAAGACAGCCCTGGTCAAGATCACCTGTCACTAAATACTCAGGTTACGTGGGTGCAGCATCTGAACACAAAAAGCCTCAGCAATGACAATTGAGGACCCTCCTAGGGTACAATGGACACTGAGAGGCTCTGATTATCCTAAAAACTTACCCTAATGTGAATGGCAAATATTATCTCAGTGGACAGAGAAATTACCAAACTCTCACAGTAATCCCGTAATCTCTGACATTTTTAATCGACCCCCCTTTTATGACTTGTAAGGACAGCTCTTGCAAATGCATGATCCCCTTTGAAATCCATTTTGTGTGCCCCTATGTCATAGGAAAGGCCAAGTTACTGCCATAGTGATGTATTTTCTGAGGGTTGGACAAGTCTATCTGTTGCAGGATCTTCAAGCAAAGTGCAGCAACTATAGGGGGTAATTCCAAGTTGATCGCAGCAGGATTTTTGATAGCAATTGGGCAAAACCATGTGCACTGCAGGGGAGGCAGATATAACATGTGCAGAAAGAGTTAGATTTGGGTGGGTTATTTTATTTCTGTGCAGGGTAAATACTGGCTGCTTTATTTTTACACTGCAAATTAGATTGCAGATTGAACACACCCCACCCAAATCTAACTCTCTCTGCACATGTTATATCTGCCTCCCCTGCAGTGCACATGGTTTTGCCCAATTGCTAAAAAAATCCTGCTGCGATCAACTTGGAATTACCCCCATAGTTATTAGCGGTTTCATAGTCACATGTCTGCTGCACTGCCTGCTACACATGGGGGATAATCCAGACCTGATCGCTAGGTTGCTTTTTTTGCAGCCCTGCGATCAGATAGTCACCACCTACAGGGGGAGGGGAAAACTTCTGTGCAGGTGTGCGATCGCATTTGTAGCAGAGCTGCACAAACATCAGTTTGTGCAGTTTCTGCTCAGCCCAGCACTTACTCTGCCGCTGCAATTAATTCCTGGTGATCGGGGCTGGAGCTGGCGTCAGACACCCTCCCTCCAAACGCCTGAGCCCGCCTGCGTTTTTCCGGACACCCCTGTAACATGGTGAGTTGCCACCCACAAACGGCCTCTTTCTGTCAATAAGCTTGTGTTGTGCAATCGCTTTTTTTCACACCATCCCATCACTAGGCACCGATTGCCGGTGCAGTCGTCCAACGCGCCGGTGCATTGCGGTGCATACACATGCGCAGTTCAGATCTGATCCCCAGCTGTGTGAAAATGCACAGCAGCGATCAGGTCTGAATTATCCCCATAGACATGTATGTGAACTTCCTATACCCAGTTTACAGTGGCGTAACTAGAAGTTTTTCTCCCCCAAGCCAAAAAATTCTTCGGCGCCCCCCCCAATCCCCCATAATTGGCACCATGAAAGGGACAAACATGCGCGCGCCGAAGGCGTGCGCCGCCAAAAAGGGGGTGTGGCTTCGTTGGAATGGGCGTGGCTTTGCATAAAAGGGCGTGGTATTGCAGGAAAAGACTTCCTTATACCCCAGTTTTGCAACCTGCACGCCCAGATGTTAGCCACCACTGGAAAGAAAAATAATCCTGATTCATGCCCCTTACATTATTTGTCATTTTTCCTCCTTATAGTAATGCCCAGTAAACATTATGCCACATACTGCAATGGCCCTTAGACATTATTCCACGCACAATAATGCACATGACACATTATGCCACACACCGTAATGCCCCCGACACATTATGCCACACACCGTAATGCCTGTGACACATTATGCCACACACCGTAATGCCTGTGACACATTATGCCACACACCGTAATGCCTGTGACACATGACGACAGGAATCGCAAAGCCCGTTATACATTATGCTACACACTGCAATGCCCCTGATAGATTATAGCACATACAATGCCTGTGACACATTATGACACACACTGCAATGACCCTGAGACATTATACAACATACCACAATGCCCGTGATATAGTATACAACACACAGTAATGCCCGACACATTATGACACAAACCGCAATGTCTGTGATACATTATGCCACACACTGCAATGACCCTGAGACATTATACCACATATCACAATGCCCGTGATATAGTATACCATACACCATAATACCTGTGACACATACCGCAATGCCCGTTATACATTATGCCACACTGCAATGCCCCTGAGACATTATACCACATACCACAATGCACGTGATATAGTATGCCACATACCGTAATGCCTGTGACACATTATGACATACACCGCAATGTCCGTGATACATTATGCCACACACCGTAATGCCCATTACACATTAAGTCCTACAGTAAGGCTTCTAATTACTTTTAAATTACCTGCTTGTTGCCAGGGGTTTCATGCTCTTGGTTCTATGCACGGTGCCAGGGGTTTTCATGCTCAGGGTGTCATGCTCGTTGCCAGGTGTTTCATGCACTGGGTGTCATGCTCGTTGCCAGGAGTTTCATGCACTGGGTGTCATGCTCGTTGCTAGGGGGTAGTGCTTGTTGCTAGGGCTGTGCTCCCAGTGCCACATATGTCCCCAGTGCCACATATTCCCCCACGGTGCCAGGTACTCATATGCCCCCAGTGCCAAATATAGCCCCCCCCCCATGTGCCAGGTACACATGCAGTGCCATATATCCCCCTCAGTACCCCCCCCAGTGCCATATATGCCCCCTCAGTGCCATATATGCCCCCACACTTCCCCCCCAGTGCCATATATACCCCTTCAGTGCCCCCCAGTGCCATATATGCCCCCTCAGTGCCCCCTGTGCCATACATGCCCCCTCAGTGCCATATATGCCCCCTCAGTGCCCCTGTGCCATACATGCCCCCTCAGTGCCATATATGCCCCCTCAGTGCCCCCTGTGCCATACATGCCCCCTCAGTGCCATATATGCCCCCTGTGCCATACATGCCCCCTCAGTGCCATATATGCCCTCAGTGCCATATATGCCCCCTGTGCCATACGTGCCCCCTCAGTGTCCCCCCCCTCGCTGCTGTGAAGGAGGGACAAGGAGGGCACAGAACGCGCCTCTCTCATGTCCCTCCTGCATCTCTCTGGTCTAATAAAGGAAGTGCCGGTTCGTGAGCCAATCAGAGCTCACGAACGGCACTTCCATTATTAGACCAGACGGACGGAGACGAAGGATGGACACTGGAGAGGCGCGCGCGGCGCGCTGTGCCCTCCGTGTCCCGTTACAGCAGGGAGGGAGAGGAGCCAGCAGATTGACATGCGGACGCTCGTCCGCATGTCAATCTGCTCTAAATCAGTGGCGGCGCCCCCGCAGCCCCTCGCCCCCAAGCCACCGCGAGGGCTGCGGGGGCAGTAGTTACGCCACTGCCAGTTTATTAAGAAAGAGAAGGTTGGGAGAAGGGCATGAACTGCAGGGTCCATGAGTTTCACTGTCCATTAATTATTGTGGGTACAGAATCACAATCTCATCTCATGATTACAATAGTAGTGACAGCCAGCAAACCCCCCCCCCCCCCCCCCCCACACACACAAAAAGTTGTTTTTGTTTTTGCTATTATTTTTATGATTGTGGGCTGGAAGCGGGGCAAGTTGGCTAGTCAGCAATAGACAATTGACCTTATCACTGCAGATCATTAAACAGACCATTGCGGGTTTAGCTGAACAAATTTGGTTGTATATCTCCCTCATTGCATGCACTGAAATAAAGGTGTATAGTCACCGCATGCAGAGGTGTACGTATCTTGCAGTAGACTTGCCCCCCTGTACACTTTGCTATCACTACTAGTCAGCATCATCATGATACATTTGCACCAGCCTATACAGTACTTGGTGTAATTGATAGGTGTATGTCCATCTTTTCGTGCCTTGGAGTTCTGCTGACATGCTCTTACTGACCTTTACCGGTGTGAGAATGCCTGTTACACAGGGGCGTATCTACCCACTGGCCAGGATGGCACTCGCCAGGGGCGCTGGCAGAAGAGGGGCGCCGCCTGGAGGTGCCACCCGCGGCCAAGGGGTAGACTTACATAGACTAGGCACTAGGCAGTAACCTGTTCATACCGGAGACATGCAGCACAGCAGTCACTCGGTGTAATTAGCGCTGGTGTCTGGCACCACACTTCAGGGAAGCAGCTCTAAAACTACAACTCCCAGCAGCCCTTGCAGACATAGCCTTCTTTAGAACCAGGCAGCACTCCGCGGTTTTTGTAAACAATGGTATAAAGTGTATTCAACACATCAAGTCAAAAATAAAAAACTTGTGCAAAAATAAAAAAAATCTCTACAGCATAGCACCTTGACAAAAACGCCGTAATGGCGTTGAAACGTTGGTGTCCGAAACAGGAGCTATGTCTGCACTTTTGACTTGATGTGTTGAACACACTTTATACTGTACCATTGTTTACAAAAACCGCAGAGTGCTGCCTGGTTCTAAAGAAGGATAGGAGAAGCCATCCAGCCCAGGGAGCCTTAACAAGTGTGTAATATATATACTGTATATATATATATATATATATATATATATATATATATATATATATATATTACACACTTGTAATATATATATATATATATACACTTTTTAAAAAAATAAAGGGAACACTAAAATAACACATCCTAGATCTGAATGAATGAAATATTCTTATTAAATACTTTGTTCTTTACATAGTTGAATGTGCTGACAACAAAATCACACAAAAATTATCAATGGAAATCAAATTTATTAACCCATGGAGGTCTGGATTTGGAGTCACCCTCAAAATTAAAGTGGAAAATTACACTACAGGCTGATCCAACTTTGATGTAATGTCCTTAAAACAAGTCAAAATGAGGCTCAGTAGTGTGTGTGGCCTCCACGTGCCTGTATGACCTCCCTACAACCCACACAAGTGGCTCAGGTAGTGCAGCTCATCCAGGATGGCACATCAATGCGAGCTGTGGCAAGAAGGTTTGCTGTGTCTGTCAGCGTAGTGTCCAGAGCATGGAGGTGCTACCAGGAGACAGGCCAGTACATCAGGAGACGAGGAGGAGGCCGTAGGAGGGCAGCAACCCAGCAGGAGTACCGCTACTTCCGCCTTTATGCAAGGAGGAACAGGAGGAGCACTGCCAGAGCCCTGCAAAATGACCTCCAGCAAGCCAGAAATGTGCATGTGTCTACTCAAACGATCAGAAACAGACTCCATGAGGGTGGTATGAGGGCCCGACGTCCACAGGTGGGGGTTGTGCTTACAGCCCAACACCGTGCAGGACGTTTGGCATTTGCCAGAGAACACCAAGATTGGCAAATTCGCCACTGGCGCCCTGTGCTCTTCACATATGAAAGCAGGTTCTCACTGAGCACATGTGACAGACGTGACAGAGTCTGGAGACGCCAAGGAGAACGTTCTGCTGCCTGAAACATCCTCCAGCATGACCGGTTTGGCAGTGGGTCAGTAATGGTGTGGGGTGGCATTTCTTTGGGGGGCCGCACAGCCCTCCATGTGCTCGCCAGAGGTAGCCTGACTGCCATTAGGTACCGAGATGAGATCCTCAGACCCCTTGTGAGACCATACGCTGGTGCGGTTGGCCCTGGGTTCCTCCTAATGCAAGACAATGCTAGACCTCATGTGGCTGGAGTGTGTCAGCAGTTCCTGCAAGACGAAGGCATTGATGCTATGGACTGGCCTGCCCGTTCCCCAGACCTGAACCCAATTGAGCACATCTGGGACATCATGTCTCGCTCCATCCGCCAACGCCACGTTGCACCACAGACTGTTCAGGAGTTGGCGGATGCTTTAGTCCAGGTCTGGGAGGAGATCACTCAGGAGACCATCTGCCACCTCATCAGGAGCATGCCCAGGCGTTGTAGGGAGGTCATACAGGCATGTGGAGGCCACACACACTACTGAGCCTCATTTTGACTTGTTTTAATGACATTGCATCAAAATTGGATCAGCCTGTAGTGTAGTGTAGTGTAGACCTCCATGGGTTAATAAATTTGATTTCCATTGGTAATTTTTGTGTGATTTTGTTGTCAGTACATTCAACTATGTAAAGAACAAAGTATTTAATAAGAATATTTCATTCATTCAGATCTAGGATGTGTTATTTTAGTGTTCCCTTTATTTTTTTGAGCAGTGTATATATATATATATATATATATATATATATATAAATCTCCAAATAGACAGCACTCCCAGCAAGTACATACAAATGGTGCCTTCCGTTAGGGTCCTGTGCAGGGAACTCCAACAATAGCATACATACGGCGGCACTCCAATAAATCACGCTGATTACGGTGTCAGCGTGATTTATTGGAGTGCCGCCGTATGTATGCTATATATATATATATATATATATATATATACATACACACACACATACATACAAGTAGTAACGGGCGGCACTCCCTGGGTTTCAAAAAAGATACAGCCACACAAGCCTTTGATTGTCAACATTTCAGACGCCTTTATTTATTCTGACGAAAGACGCTAAATAAAGGTGTCTGAAACGTTGACAATCAAAGGCTTGTGTGGCTGTATCTCTGTTGAAACCCGGGGAGTGCTGCCCACTACTACTTGCATCCATTGAGGTTCCGGTGGAACGTGGGATGACACCCAGGTATCTATATATTTAAGTTGAGTGCCAGTCAAACAGAGGACTTTATAAATATATATATATATATATATATATAGATAGATAGAGAGAGTCTCTCTGGGGGCGCCTAATCGTATGACTTTCTATGGGTTAATTCCCTTCACAGTCAAATGGGACTTAAATATAATTGTAATCCTATATTTAATCCAAATACCACAATATATAATTTGTTGAGTACAACCAATGGTTAATATTTACAAAATATAAATCTATTTGTTAAAAAACATTTAAAGATACATAATTTTTTATAAAATTACTCAATAAACAGTGTATATTAAAAATCAATTGTTTCCTTTTATTTCTGGATATGAATAGTCAATCCATACAACACCCAACACCCAAGTCATTCAAGACTTCCTCAGGGGTATAAAAAAAAAACACTAAAATATAAAGCATAAAAAAGGTTGTCTCGGTATCCATACATCATGGTAAAAAATTAGAACAGGGAACATATTTCTACATAATTTACATAAAGGACAAATCAAATCTAATATGGAGGACAAGATGTATAGTTAATACATACATTAGATTTAGAAAATGAAGTGCAGAAGAGCGCCTAATGGTGTTTAAAAATTGTAAAATCAATTCATGTGAAAAAGTGCAAAGTGTAAATTTAAAAAGGATCGACTTAGCTTCCTTGGGAAACTGCTTCAGTCTGATGACAAAGATAAAAAATAAATAAACAAATGTCCTGAAGCAAATGCAGGTAGCATACATACAGAATAAATAGATTAAAATGGCTTATCCCCTTGATGAAGTCCTATGTTACAGGACGAAACGCGTCGGGACTTACAACTCACCCATGACTTCTTTGAATGGACAGATAAGCCATTTTAATCTATTTATTCTGTACATATGCTATCTGCATTTGCTTCAGGACATTTGTTTACGTGTTAACAGGATTGGGCTGCTGCTCACCTTGTGATTCTAATTTGTGGACAGATAAGCTGTTTATTCATTTTTTATCTTTGTCATCAGACTGAAGCAGTTTCCCAAGGAAGCTAAATCGATCCTTTTTAAATTTACAATTTGCACTTTTTCGCATGGTGAATTGATTTTACAATTTTTAAACACCATTAGGAGCTCTTCTGCACTTCATTTTCTACATTTTATCCATATACTGGGCACGAGCTGCCACCCATCAATTCATGGGGGGTGTTAAAATATTCTCTATTTAATTACAATTTTTTTTCACTTAAGCACATTCATTATACTTCATCTTGTGTGTCATTTAGGATTAGCCTTGGTGCTATTCTCCATTTTTTTTACATACATTAGATTATTAATCCAATTAGAAATGGATTCTATCCATAATATACATTTTTTAGGGTATAGTTACAGAATTAATTTCCCAAAGGTCAAACAATGTTTGGGACCTATCAGTGGAAAAATACATATTTATTTTTTGCAATAATATGAGCAAAAGGGGCCAAAAAATGAAGGAAGCAGAGAAATAGCAAAAGAAATTACCACTGAAATCAAAATGGGGATACCATCTTCTTATAGGAGCATTATGGTACCTCATAACAAAATCTATTATATAGGATCCAATGGTAAATACCATGACACTCAGTGTAATTAGCGCAGGTGTCTGGCACCACACTTCAGTGAAGCAGCTCTAAAACTACAACTCGACAGTACATTCGGACACATTCTTAGTATTAGTCACTCATGAGACCTAGAGATATTTTTACTTACTCGATGTTCATCAGTTTTTTGGGATGCTATGTAGTTCTTTTCTAATGATTATCCCTCTGGGTTGTAGTTAGAAGTTATGACCTTAATAATACATTATTAACAGGATTATGACCAGATTGAAGATTAGTAATACTTCCACTACTTATTTTTTGTATTTACTATTATTCTATTTCTTACAGTATATCGTAATAATAATAATAATAATAATACATCTGTAAGGCCACCTAGTATTATAAAATTATGGTAGATCAATTAACATGATTGCTATATGCAATCCAACCTTATTTGTAGATTATCATTAACATTATATCTACTTACTGCAATAGAATTGGTCAGCCCGTATAGAATGATGTCACAATGCACCCTGTGATTGACTAATATTCCTATTCGTCAGAAACCCATTAAACATGTAAGAAGTCAAATTTTCCCATTATAATTGTATTTATCCAATATTCATAGTATGTTAATACAATTTTTTTTGGAGAGTTACCTTTCCCATATGTTCAACTAGGAATCCCGGCTTTTGTAGACAAAGTATTAAAATCCCAAATTGAGGTCCTATTCAGGATCTATAGATAACAAATAGTCAGTTCCCACCTTTGAAGTTAAATTCCTAATCTTATCATAATATCAACATATTAAAATACCTCTCTTGTATGTTCCTCAATAGTGATCCTTCTGGTTTGGCTGTCCAACAAATAGTGAAGTTGGAGGTCTCCAATCCCCTCTATTTATACCACCTTGGGTTTTACATCACTTCCTATTGTTACCTAATTGGTTAATTCTAACAAAGTTACTTAACTCATTGGTTTTTGTATACAGTAGTTTATCTTATATCTTAAACTTAGTGCTACAGTTTGAGCTTAATAGTGCTCATAATCATTGGTAGACCAGTGGTGTTTAATGCGGACTGAAAGCGGGTTTAATTCCCCGTTTGCGTTCCAGCTCCGACTTGCAGCTATTTTCGGGTAGGTCCAAGCCTCCTTTTCATTTTACATTGGTGATTCAGTGTGTAGTTAAGGGGCGCTATCTGCCCGTGCTGTGTGTGTCCTCTATCTAGGAGGTGCTCCACATCCCGGAAGTTCAGGTGCGCTGGCAACTCACTCAAGCTTATAGTGACATGTATTGAAGAGTGCGCTCCACATCCAGGAAGTGTCATTGGCGCTACCTCACAGTAAGTGGAATGCAAGACTTCCGTCTGCGTTCCACAGCAGGAAGAAACCAATGGTTTCATTAAAGTGAACTAGAGTGCTATATTATATCATTCTATGTGGATACTTTTTATATGTAAATTACTCTATGAAGGATTATTTGTATAAGTAGTATGTATGAAAGAAAGAAAGGTCTCTCGAGTGACTTACACTTCACAGTTAATAAATTAACATTTCTCATGTATGACAAAAGGAACCCGTGATACACTAACATCCAACTATCAATTAATGGATGGTAATCACCATAATGCATAATATGCAAATTTGATGAAGAACATAGATGGAATATGCCTTTTGTTATATTATTAACGTTAGTCTTGATATTAGTTTATAAAACCTAATGATAAAAAAACCATTAAAGTAAAATGAAATTAAATGGGAAAACGTGATACTATGTAGAGGATTACATGAGAATTTTTTTATTAATATCAATAAATCAAAATATCTCGATTAGCATATTTAGATTTTTGGATAATACACGTTGGTATCAGATTAGTATTCGCAATTTGACATTAATGAAACCAGGACCCCAAAATACTTAATTTGTGTTATAAAAATGACACAATATCAATACCTTCATTGAGGCCATAGGGTGTCAATGAATTTAGATTGAAGATCCAGTATTATTATTATTGTTTATTTATATGGCGCCACAAGGGTTCCGCAGCGCCCAATTACAGAGTACATAAATAATCAAACAGGAAAACAGCAACTTACAGTTGATGACAGTATAGGACAAGTACAGGGTAAATAAACAAAGTTACATCAGCAGATGACACTGGAATAAGTATCAGGTGGCAGAAGATTGCTGGAGTTGATGCAGTTGAAGATTATTAAAGTAAGAAAGGATAAACACATGAGGGAAGAGGGCCCTGCTCGTGAGAGCTTACATTCTAAAGGGGAGGGGTAGACAGACAGGGGTGACACAGATGGGGTACATGGAGAGTGTAGAACAGAGGGTTAGGATGAGATTTGGCTAGGTTTGGTGAAGAAGTGGGTCTTATGAGCCCGTTTGAAGTTTTGTAGAGAGGTGGAGAGTCTGAGGGGGAGAGGTAGGGAATTCCAGAGAAGTGGTGCAGCACGCAAAAAATCTTGGAGGTAGGAGTGGGAGGAGGTAATCCGTAGGCAGGAAAGTCGTCGTGCCTTAGCAGAGCGAAAAGGACGTGTGGGAATGTAAAGGGAGATAAGATCAGAGATGTAGATGGGAGAGGAGTGGGTGAGGGCTTTGTAAGTGAGTGTGAGAAGCTTGAAATGGATTCTGAAAGGGAAGGGGAGCCAGTGAAGGTCTAATAAGAGAGGAGGGGTAGACATAGTGCGTTTGGTGAGGAAAATGAGCCGGGCAGCAGCATTGAGGATAAATTGGAGTGGAGAGAGGTGTTTGTCAGGAATGCCAGTCAGGAGGAGATTACAGTAATCCAGTCTGGAGATGACCAGTGAGTGGATAAGAGTCTTAGTAGCATCCTGGGCCAGAAAGGGTCTGATCCTGGAAATATTTTTTAGATGAAAATGGCAGGTTTGTGAGAGGTGCTGAATGTGTGGTTTGAAGGAGAGGGAGGAGTCAAGGATTACTCCAAGACAGTGCACAGGCTAGAGGAGATAGTAGTGCCATCAATAGATAATGAGATTGTAGGAGGTGAGGTTATGCGGGAGGGAGGAAAGATGATCAGTTCGGTCTTAGACATGTTAAGTTTAAGAAAGCGCTGGGACATCCAGGAAGAGGTAGCAGAGAGACAGTTGGAGATACGAGTGAGGAGAGCAGGGGAGAGGTCTGGATAGGAAAGATAGATTTGGGTGTCATCAGCATAGAGATGATATTGGAAACCAAAAGAACTAATGAGCTTACCTAGTGAGGATGTATAGAGAGAGAAGAGGAGAGGACCAAGGACAGAACCTTGGGGTACACCTACAGTTAGTGGAAGTGAGGGGGAGGTGGAGTCATGAGAAGAGACAGAGAATGAACGGTCAGAGAGGTAGGAAGACGGCCAAGAGAGGGCAGTGTCGCGCAGACCAATGGAGTGAAGGATTTGCAGTAGGAGAGGATGGTCCACAGTGTCAAAAGCAGCAGAGAGATCAAGTAGAATAAGTAGAGAGTAGTGTACCTTAGATTTAGCAGCATGGAGGTCATTACATACTTTTGTAAGGGCAGTTTCAGTGGAGTGGAGAGGACGGAAGCCAGACTGGAATGGGTCAAGTAGTGAGTGTGAGGAAAGAAAGGAAGTAAGGCGGTTGTAGACAATACGCTCAAGGAGTTTGGAGGCAAAAGGGAGGAGAGAGATGGGTCGGTAGTTGGAGAGAGTGTTTGGATCAAGGGTAGGTTTTTTAAGAATAGGAGAGATGAGTGCATGCTTGAAGGCAGAGGGGACAGTGCCTGATGAGAGGGAGAGATAGAGTGGGTGGGAAAGATGGGAACAAGCAGAAGGAGAGAGGTAGCGGAGGAGGCGGGAGGGGATAGGGTCAAGTGAGGAGGTGGTGAGGGGACAAGAACGAATGAGGGCCATGACTTCCTCTCCAGTTGCATGGGAGAAAGAGGTCAGAGTAGGTGGGAGGGATGGGGAGGGGTGGGGGAAAGCTGGTTACTGATGGTCTGGTGTGATGTGATGTCCTTACGTATGGAGTCAATTTTGGATGTGAAGTAAGTGGCAAAGTCAAGAGCAGAGATTGAGGAAGGGAGACGAGGTGAAGGATGAGAGTATAAGTTTGAAATGGAGGAAGTCTGCCTTAGAGCGTGATTTCCACCAGTGTCGCTCAGCAGTACGTGAGCATTTTTGCAGATATCTGGTGCATTTGGTGTGCCAGGGTTGAGGTGTTAATTTGCGAGGGTGAATAGTGGTCGGTGGAGCAACAGAGTCAAGAGCATAAGTAAGGGATGCATTGTATATGGAAGTGTCTTGTTCAGGGCATGAGAGAGAGAGAATAGGAGAGAGAAGTGAGTCAAACAGGGAGGAGAGGAATGTGGTGTCAATAGCCTCAATGTTACGCTTAGTGATGGTAGCCTTGGGAGGTAGAGATGGGGGAGTCGAGAGAGATAGGTTAAAGGAGAGCTGCTGGTGGTCAGAGAGGGAAATGGGGAATTGGAAAAATCAGAAATATCACAGCGGTGAGTGAAGACCAGATCCAGTAAGCTCCCATTCACATGGGTGGGTGAGGAGGTCCACTGGGAGAGACCAAGTGAAGAGGTGAGGTTAAGGAGTTTAGAGGCAGGGGATTGTGTGGGGATGTCAATAGGGATGTTGAAATCGCCTAGGATAATGGAAGGAATGTCAGAAGTGAGGAAGCCAGGAAGCAAAGTTGTCGATGAATTTGGAAGCAACGCCAGGGGGGCGGTAAATGTCAGCCACTCTAAGAAGGACTGGTTGGAAGAGGCGTATAGTATGGACCTCAAATGTAGAGAATGTAAGGGATGGTTCTGGTGGTATGAGTTGGCCGGAGTAACTAGAAGGTAAAAGGACCCTAACACCACACCCAGGGCGACCCCCAGGTTGGGGTGTGTGTGTGAATGTGAGGCCCCAGCAGACAGAGCAGCAGGAGAAGTAGTGTCAGAGGGCGTAATCCAAGTTTCAGTAATGGCTAGTAGGTGTAGGGAGTTGGAAATGAAAAGGTCATGAGTGGGGACCAGTTTGTAACAAACAGATCTGGCATTCCACAGGGCACAGGATAAGGGGTATGAGTTTGTGGGAGAGATGTGAATGAGATTATCAGGGTTGCTGTAGCGATGAGGAGAGATTAACTTTGAGGGCAGGGATGATGAGAGAGTAGTCATGGTGCGGGTGCCAGAGCTAGGAGGGGAAACTGCAGGAGGTGGGCAGGGAGGGAGGTCAGTGTGATGTGGATGGGGGTGTGGGGAGGTGACAGGGAAGGGAGAGAGGGAGCAAGGCTGAGTGGTGAGGTAGCAGGACCATGGGGTAGACGTGAGTGAAAGTGGGGTAACAGGAAAGGAGGGGAAAGAATACAGAGAGATGGAGGGGAGACAGAGGAGTGGAGGGAGGAGGAGGTGTAGGAGACTAGGGGGGAAGGATAAAGACACATGATTAGGTAGACACTGAGTAATGTGGGGAGTATAAGAAAGCCTTGACATAGTGTTTAGTAGGTAAATAGGTTGAGGGAAAGTGGAAGTAGGAGTGGAGGCTGTAAGGAATTCAGAGTTGAAGAATTGCAGAAATGCAGATTAGAAAAGCAGTGTCGGCTCAATGGGTGTAGATTTAGTATGAAATGAATCAGAAGCGTAGATAAAGTGGGTGTTGAAATGTATTTGGACTGTATGTAATGAAAAGATTGTGAGGTTTAAGAAGCAATGGTGGGTCTGTAAGATTTTTTCGGTGTTTGTAGGTAAGATTGCATTGGTGCAGCTGTGCATGAAAAACAAAATTCCAATAATATAGATACAAGCATTTGTTGGTAAAATGGATGGTTTATGAAATGTCCAAGTAAGGTAGTTCCGTGCTATTTAATCAGATGCAACAATCAGGAGGTGAGTGGTCTGAAGAGTAAGTGACTCACATTTGTTATTAGTTCCTCTGGTTTCTTTGTTTTGTTAGATTGGTGTGCTTCTGTTTTCATTCTTTTTCACTTTGTTTGAACGCTGTTGGAACGCTGCAGTTGTGTGTCAATTTTATCACGCTTTGATAAAAATGCACGCTTAGATCATAAATGCACTACCAAACGGCTTTGCACAGCCTACACCATTGGATTTAAGTAGTGGACTACTACAAGTGAAACCAATAATTGAAATCTGTAACCACACTCCACCCCCTCAAATGCCAGGCAATAAATTAACGTAGAAAAACAACCAGGCATTCCACAAAGATTAAACTGGGTCTATATCATTCTAAACTAAAAAAAAGTACTTCAGAATCACATACTATGCAATAATGTTTCAATTTGCATTACCTAGCAGAATCAGCTTGGCCTATACAAATATATAGTGCAGCAGAATATGTTGGTGGTTGTAGTCAATCAATCAAGTTACCTAGCAGAATCAGCTTGGCCTATACAAATATATAGTGCAGCAGAATATGTTGGTGGTTGTAGTCAATCAATCAAGTTACCTAGCAGAATCAGCTTGGCCTATACAAATATATAGTGCAGCAGAATATGTTGGTGGTTGTAGTCAATCAATCAAGTTACCTAGCAGACTCAGCTTGGCCTATACAAATATATAGTGCAGCAGAATATGTTGGTGGTTGTAGTCAATCAATCAAGTTACCTGTAGATGACAAGAAGAGAAGAGACGCCAATTCACAATCGATATCAGCTGAAGATAAATGAACGCAGTTGGAATGCTGCAGTTGTGTGTCAATTTTATCACGCTTTGACAAAAAAGGAACGCTTAGATCATAAATGCACTGCCAAACGGCTTTGCAGAGCCTACACCATTGGATTTAAGTAGTGGATTCTCTCCTCGAGAGTTGAAGTCCCCTATTACCGCCCCTTATATCTTCTGATATCTGTTCAAGTATAGTGAATTTAAAGCTACTTGCATTCGAATTGTGTTTTTCCAAGAAATGTCTTGGAAGACTATGCATTAGAACTAGAGATGAGCGGGTTCGGTTTCTCTGAATCCGAACCCGCCAGAACTTCATGTTTTTTTTCACGGGTCCGAGCGACTCGGATCTTCCCGCCTTGCTCGGTTAACCCGAGCGCGCCCGAACGTCATCATGACGCTGTCGGATTCTCGCGAGGCTCGGATTCTATCGCGAGACTCGGATTCTATATAAGGAGCCGCGCGTCGCCGCCATTTTCACACGTGCATTGAGATTGATAGGGAGAGGACGTGGCTGGCGTCCTCTCCGTTTAGAATAGATTAGAGAGACACTTGATTTACTAATTTTTGGGAGCATTAGGAGTACTCAGTACAGTGCAGAGTTTTGCTGATAGTGACCAGTGACCACCAGTTTTATTTATAATCCGTTCTCTGCCTGAAAAAAGCGATACACAGCACACAGTGACTCAGTCACATACCATATCTGTGTGCACTGCTCAGGCTCAGGCCAGTGTGCTGCATCATCTATTATCTATATATAATATTATATATATCTGTCTGACTGCTCAGCTCACACAGCTTATAATTGTGGGGGAGACTGGGGAGCACTACTGCAGTGCCAGTTATAGGTTATAGCAGGAGCCAGGAGTACATAATATATTATATAGTGAGTGACCACCAGACACACAGTGCAGTTTATTTAATATATCCGTTCTCTGCCTGAAAAAAGCGATACACACAGTGACTCAGTCAGTCACATACCATATCTGTGTGCACTGCTCAGGCTCAGGCCAGTGTGCTGCATCATCTATATATATTATATATCTGTCTGACTGCTCAGCTCACACAGCTTATAATTGTGGGGGAGACTGGGGAGCACTACTGCAGTGCCAGTTATAGGTTATAGCAGGAGCCAGGAGTACATAATATTATATTAAAATTAAACAGTGCACACTTTTGCTGCAGGAGTGCCACTGCCAGTGTGACTAGTGACCAGTGACCTGACCACCAGTATATATAATATTAGTAGTATACTATCTCTTTATCAACCAGTCTATATTAGCAGCAGACACAGTACAGTGCGGTAGTTCACGGCTGTGGCTACCTCTGTGTCGGCACTCGGCAGCCCGTCCATAATTGTATATACCACCTAACCGTGGTTTTTTTTTCTTTCTTTATACATACATACTAGTTACGAGTATACTATCTCTTTATCAACCAGTCTATATATTAGCAGCAGACACAGTACAGTGCGGTAGTTCACGGCTGTGGCTACCTCTGTGTCGGCACTCGGCAGCCCGTCCATAATTGTATATACCACCTAACCGTGGTTTTTTTTTCTTTCTTTATACATACATACTAGTTACGAGTATACTATCTCTTTATCAACCAGTCTATATATTAGCAGCAGACACAGTACAGTGCGGTAGTTCACGGCTGTGGCTACCTCTGTGTCGGCACTCGGCAGCCCGTCCATAATTGTATATACCACCTAACCGTGGTTTTTTTTTCTTTCTTTATACATACATACTAGTTACGAGTATACTATCTCTTTATCAACCAGTCTATATATTAGCAGCAGACACAGTACAGTGCGGTAGTTCACGGCTGTGGCTACCTCTGTGTCGGCACTCGGCAGCCCGTCCATAATTGTATATACCACCTAACCGTGGTTTTTTTTTCTTTCTTTATACATACATACTAGTTACGAGTATACTATCTCTTTTTCAACCAGTCTATATATTAGCAGCAGACACAGTATAGTGCGGTAGTTCACGGCTGTGGCTACCTCTGTGTCGGCACTCGGCAGCCCGTCCATAATTGTATATACCACCTAACCGTGGTTTTTTTTTCTTTCTTTATACATACATACTAGTTACGAGTATACTATCTCTTTATCAACCAGTCTATATATTAGCAGCAGACACAGTACAGTGCGGTAGTTCACGGCTGTGGCTACCTCTGTGTCGGCACTCGGCAGCCCGTCCATAATTGTATATACCACCTAACCGTGGTTTTTTTTTCTTTCTTTATACATACATACTAGTTACGAGTATACTATCTCTTTATCAACCAGTCTATATATTAGCAGCAGACACAGTACAGTGCGGTAGTTCACGGCTGTGGCTACCTCTGTGTCGGCACTCGGCAGCCCGTCCATAATTGTATATACCACCTAACCGTGGTTTTTTTTTTCTTTCTTTATACATACATACTAGTTACGAGTATACTATCTCTTTATCAACCAGTCTATATTAGCAGCAGACACAGTACAGTGCGGTAGTTCACGGCTGTGGCTACCTCTGTGTCGGCACTCGGCAGCCCGTCCATAATTGTATATACCACCTAACCGTGGTTTTTTTTTCTTTCTTTATACATACATACTAGTTACGAGTATACTATCTCTTTATCAACCAGTCTATATATTAGCAGCAGACACAGTACAGTGCGGTAGTTCACGGCTGTGGCTACCTCTGTGTCGGCACTCGGCAGCCCGTCCATAATTGTATATACCACCTAACCGTGGTTTTTTTTTCTTTCTTTATACATACATACTAGTTACGAGTATACTATCTCTTTATCAACCAGTCTATATATTAGCAGCAGACACAGTACAGTGCGGTAGTTCACGGCTGTGGCTACCTCTGTGTCGGCACTCGGCAGCCCGTCCATAATTGTATATACCACCTAACCGTGGTTTTTTTTTCTTTCTTTATACATACATACTAGTTACGAGTATACTATCTCTTTATCAACCAGTCTATATATTAGCAGCAGACACAGTACAGTGCGGTAGTTCACGGCTGTGGCTACCTCTGTGTCGGCACTCGGCAGCCCGTCCATAATTGTATATACCACCTAACCGTGGTTTTTTTTTCTTTCTTTATACATACATACTAGTTACGAGTATACTATCTCTTTATCAACCAGTCTATATATTAGCAGCAGACACAGTACAGTGCGGTAGTTCACGGCTGTGGCTACCTCTGTGTCGGCACTCGGCAGCCCGTCCATAATTGTATATACCACCTAACCGTGGTTTTTTTTTCTTTCTTTATACATACATACTAGTTACGAGTATACTATCTCTTTATCAACCAGTCTATATTAGCAGCAGACACAGTACAGTGCGGTAGTTCACGGCTGTGGCTACCTCTGTGTCGGCACTCGGCAGCCCGTCCATAATTGTATATACCACCTAACCGTGGTTTTTTTTTTTCTTTCTTTATACATACATACTAGTTACGAGTATACTATCTCTTTATCAACCAGTCTATATATTAGCAGCAGACACAGTACAGTGCGGTAGTTCACGGCTGTGGCTACCTCTGTGTCGGCACTCGGCAGCCCGTCCATAATTGTATATACCACCTAACCGTGGTTTTTTTTTTCTTTCTTTATACATACATACTAGTTACGAGTATACTATCTCTTTATCAACCAGTCTATATATTAGCAGCAGACACAGTACAGTGCGGTAGTTCACGGCTGTGGCTACCTCTGTGTCGGCACTCGGCAGCCCGTCCATAATTGTATATACCACCTAACCGTGTTTTTTTTTTCTTTCTTTATACATACATACTAGTTACGAGTATACTATCTCTTTATCAACCAGTCTATATATTAGCAGCAGACACAGTACAGTGCGGTAGTTCACGGCTGTGGCTACCTCTGTGTCGGCACTCGGCAGCCCGTCCATAATTGTATACTAGTATCCAATCCATCCATCTCCATTGTTTACCTGAGGTGCCTTTTAGTTGTGCCTATTAAAATATGGAGAACAAAAATGTTGAGGTTCCAAAATTAGGGAAAGATCAAGATCCACTTCCACCTCGTGCTGAAGCTGCTGCCACTAGTCATGGCCGAGACGATGAAATGCCAGCAACGTCGTCTGCCAAGGCCGATGCCCAATGTCATAGTACAGAGCATGTCAAATCCAAAACACCAAATATCAGTAAAAAAAGGACTCCAAAACCTAAAATAAAATTGTCGGAGGAGAAGCGTAAACTTGCCAATATGCCATTTACCACACGGAGTGGCAAGGAACGGCTGAGGCCCTGGCCTATGTTCATGGCTAGTGGTTCAGCTTCACATGAGGATGGAAGCACTCAGCCTCTCGCTAGAAAAATGAAAAGACTCAAGCTGGCAAAAGCAGCACAGCAAAGAACTGTGCATTCTTCGAAATCCCAAATCCACAAGGAGAGTCCAATTGTGTCGGTTGCGATGCCTGACCTTCCCAACACTGGACGTGAAGAGCATGCGCCTTCCACCATTTGCACGCCCCCTGCAAGTGCTGGAAGGAGCACCCGCAGTCCAGTTCCTGATAGTCAGATTGAAGATGTCAGTGTTGAAGTACACCAGGATGAGGAGGATATGGGTGTTGCTGGCGCTGGGGAGGAAATTGACCAGGAGGATTCTGATGGTGAGGTGGTTTGTTTAAGTCAGGCACCCGGGGAGACACCTGTTGTCCGTGGGAGGAATATGGCCGTTGACATGCCAGGTGAAAATACCAAAAAAATCAGCTCTTCGGTGTGGAGGTATTTCACCAGAAATGCGGACAACAGGTGTCAAGCCGTGTGTTCCCTTTGTCAAGCTGTAATAAGTAGGGGTAAGGACGTTAACCACCTCGGAACATCCTCCCTTATACGTCACCTGCAGCGCATTCATAATAAGTCAGTGACAAGTTCAAAAACTTTGGGTGACAGCGGAAGCAGTCCACTGACCAGTAAATCCCTTCCTCTTGTAACCAAGCTCACGCAAACCACCCCACCAACTCCCTCAGTGTCAATTTCCTCCTTCCCCAGGAATGCCAATAGTCCTGCAGGCCATGTCACTGGCAATTCTGACGAGTCCTCTCCTGCCTGGGATTCCTCCGATGCATCCTTGCGTGTAACGCCTACTGCTGCTGGCGCTGCTGTTGTTGCCGCTGGGAGTCGATGGTCATCCCAGAGGGGAAGTCGTAAGCCCACTTGTACTACTTCCAGTAAGCAATTGACTGTTCAACAGTCCTTTGCGAGGAAGATGAAATATCACAGCAGTCATCCTACTGCAAAGCGGATAACTGAGTCCTTGACAACTATGTTGGTGTTAGACGTGCGTCCGGTATCCGCCGTTAGTTCACAGGGAACTAGACAATTTATTGAGGCAGTGTGCCCCCGTTACCAAATACCATCTAGGTTCCACTTCTCTAGGCAGGCGATACCGAGAATGTACACGGACGTCAGAAAAAGACTCACCAGTGTCCTAAAAAATGCAGTTGTACCCAATGTCCACTTAACCACGGACATGTGGACAAGTGGAGCAGGGCAGGGTCAGGACTATATGACTGTGACAGCCCACTGGGTAGATGTATGGACTCCCGCCGCAAGAACAGCAGCGGCGGCACCAGTAGCAGCATCTCGCAAACGCCAACTCTTTCCTAGGCAGGCTACGCTTTGTATCACCGCTTTCCAGAATACGCACACAGCTGAAAACCTCTTACGGCAACTGAGGAAGATCATCGCGGAATGGCTTACCCCAATTGGACTCTCCTGTGGATTTGTGGCATCGGACAACGCCAGCAATATTGTGTGTGCATTAAATATGGGCAAATTCCAGCACGTCCCATGTTTTGCACATACCTTGAATTTGGTGGTGCAGAATTTTTTAAAAAACGACAGGGGCGTGCAAGAGATGCTGTCGGTGGCCAGAAAAATTGCGGGACACTTTCGGCGTACAGGCACCACGTACAGAAGACTGGAGCACCACCAAAAACTACTGAACCTGCCCTGCCATCATCTGAAGCAAGAAGTGGTAACGAGGTGGAATTCAACCCTCTATATGCTTCAGAGGTTGGAGGAGCAGCAAAAGGCCATTCAAGCCTATACAATTGAGCACGATATAGTAGGTGGAATGCACCTGTCTCAAGTGCAGTGGAGAATGATTTCAACGTTGTGCAAGGTTCTGATGCCCTTTGAACTTGCCACACGTGAAGTCAGTTCAGACACTGCCAGCCTGAGTCAGGTCATTCCCCTCATCAGGCTTTTGCAGAAGAAGCTGGAGGCATTGAAGAAGGAGCTAAAAGGGAGCGATTCCGCTAGGCATGTGGGACTTGTGGATGCAGCCCTTAATTCGCTTAACAAGGATTCACGGGTGGTCAATCTGTTGAAATCAGAGCACTACATTTTGGCCACCGTGCTCGATCCTAGATTTAAAGCCTACCTTGGATCTCTCTTTCCGGCAGACACAGGTCTGCTGGGGTTGAAAGACCTGCTGGTGACAAAATTGTCAAGTCAAGCGGAACGCGACCTGTCAACATCTCCTCCTTCACATTCTCCCGCAACTGGGGGTGCGAGGAAAAGGCTCAGAATTCCGAGCCCACCCGCTGGCGGTGATGCAGGGCAGTCTGGAGCGACTGCTGATGCTGACATCTGGTCCGGACTGAAGGACCTGTCAACGATTACAGACATGTCGTCTGCTGTCACTGCATATGATTCTCTCCCCATTGAAAGAATGGTGGAGGATTATATGAGTGACCGCATCCAAGTAGGCACGTCACACAGTCCGTACTTATACTGGCAGGAAAAAGAGGCAATTTGGAGGCCCTTGCACAAACTGGCTTTATTCTACCTAAGTTGCCCTCCCACAAGTGTGTACTCCGAAAGAGTGTTTAGTGCCGCCGCTCACCTTGTCAGCAATCGGCGTACGAGGTTACATCCAGAAAATGTGGAGAAGATGATGTTCATTAAAATGAATTATAATCAATTCCTCCGCGGAGACATTGACCAGCAGCAATTGCCTCCACAAAGTACACAGGGAGCTGAGATGGTGGATTCCAGTGGGGACGAATTGATAATCTGTGAGGAGGGGGATGTACACGGTGATATATCGGAGGGTGAAGATGAGGTGGACATCTTGCCTCTGTAGAGCCAGTTTGTGCAAGGAGAGATTAATTGCTTCTTTTTTGGGGGGGGTCCAAACCAACCCGTCATATCAGTCACAGTCGTGTGGCAGACCCAGTCACTGAAATGATGGGTTGGTTAAAGTGTGCATGTCCTGTTTTGTTTATACAACATAAGGGTGGGTGGGAGGGCCCAAGGACAATTCCATCTTGCACCTCTTTTTTCTTTTCTTTTTCTTTGCATCATGTGCTGATTGGGGAGGGTTTTTTGGAAGGGACATCCTGCGTGACACTGCAGTGCCACTCCTAGATGGGCCCGGTGTTTGTGTCGGCCACTAGGGTCGCTAATCTTACTCACACAGTCAGCTACCTCATTGCGCCTCTTTTTTTCTTTGCGTCATGTGCTGTTTGGGGAGGGTTTTTTGGAAGGGACATCCTGCGTGACACTGCAGTGCCACTCCTAGATGGGCCCGGTGTTTGTGTCGGCCACTAGGGTCGCTTATCTTACTCACACAGCTACCTCATTGCGCCTCTTTTTTTCTTTGCGTCATGTGCTGTTTGGGGAGGGTTTTTTGGAAGGGACATCCTGCGTGACACTGCAGTGCCACTCCTAGATGGGCCCGGTGTTTGTGTCGGCCACTAGGGTCGCTAATCTTACTCACACAGCTACCTCATTGCGCCTCTTTTTTTCTTTGCGTCATGTGCTGTTTGGGGAGGGTTTTTTGGAAGGGACATCCTGCGTGACACTGCAGTGCCACTCCTAGATGGGCCCGGTGTTTGTGTCGGCCACTAGGGTCGCTAATCTTACTCACACAGCTACCTCATTGCGCCTCTTTTTTTCTTTGCGTCATGTGCTGTTTGGGGAGGGTTTTTTGGAAGGGACATCCTGCGTGACACTGCAGTGCCACTCCTAGATGGGCCCGGTGTTTGTGTCGGCCACTAGGGTCGCTTATCTTACTCACACAGCGACCTCGGTGCAAATTTTAGGACTAAAAATAATATTGTGAGGTGTGAGGTATTCAGAATAGACTGAAAATGAGTATAAATTATGGTTTTTGAGGTTAATAATACTTTGGGATCAAAATGACCCCCAAATTCTATGATTTAAGCTGTTTTTTAGTGTTTTTTGAAAAAAACACCCGAATCCAAAACACACCCGAATCCGACAAAAAAAATTCGGTGAGGTTTTGCCAAAACGCATTCGAACCCAAAACACGGCCGCGGAACCGAACCCAAAACCAAAACACAAAACCCGAAAAATTTCAGGCGCTCATCTCTAATTAGAACCTTATTTTTAATATTCCTCATATGTTCTAGTATACGTAATTTGAGGTTTCTCTTTGTTTTCCCCACATATATACCGTACCACAATTACAAATTATCCTATAAATCACAAACGTAGAGTTACAATTTAGAGTATCCTTAAGTTTGATTGTTTTTTTTATCCCTTTGGTTTGGATAGTTGGATTTTTTCCATTTGTTTACAGCATTTGCACTTCGTGCAAGGATAACAGCTCATTCTTTTATTGAAAAATGAAATTGCTATTACTTCAGAGGTTCCCTTGATACTCCTAAGTGAACTTGGAGCTACTATACTTTTTAAATTAGGAGCTTTTCTAAACATTAATGTTGGTTTATTAGGAAGATGTGGGCCTAGTATTGGATCCTTTAAAAGTATAACCCAGTATTTATCCAATATATTCTTTATCTTTCTATTTTCGTTATTAAATTGAGTTATGAAGGATTTTCCTCTAGGTGGCTCATTCATAACTTTTGGTTGTTGTTCAATTAGTTGTGATCTTACTTTCTTATAGGCCCTATTTCTTCCTCTTTCTATTTTTCCTTTGTCATATCCTCTTGTAGTAAATCTTTCTGCTAGCACTTTTGATTGACTAATAAAGTCTTCATCTTGACTACAATTTTTTCTAGTCCTTAGGAATTGTGAATATGGCATGTTTTCTTTCCTAGTTGATAGATGGCAACTATCAGCCGGAATGTAACTGTTAGTGTCCGTTTCTTTGAAAAAATTAGATGTTCTGATTTCGCCTGTTGGTAGTCCCTCTAATTGAAGGTTGAGAAAATCTATTTTCTCTCTATCCTGTTTGTGGGTGAACTTTAGATTGTAATTATTGGTGTTCAAATGGGATAAGAACCCCTCGGTATTCGAGTCTTCATTGGTCCAGATTAGTTTTAGATCGTCGATATATCTCCTATAGAACTTGATGTTGTTGTTCTCATATTCTGTATTAGAGATTAATTCATTTTCCCATTGTCCCATCACAATATTGGCATAAGCCAGTGCAAATTTGGTACCCATTGCTGTTCCCTGGCATTGTAAGTAGAAGACCTCTTCAAATTTAAAATAATTATGAACTAGAACGTATTCAATTCCTTTTAGGATGAAATTTCTTTCTTCAGGTTCCATATTATCATCTGTTTTGAGTATCCTTTCAACTGCTTCTATTCCTTTTTTATGTGGAATTGATGAGTACAATGCTTGTACATCAATGGTCAACCATTGGTAGTCGGAATTCCAGTTGACATTTTTCAAATCTCTAAGTAGACTAGTCAAATCCTTCAAGTATGATCTTTGCTTTTTCACATACATTTGAAGTTTCAGATCTAAATAGTGTGACAGATTTGCACTAAGGGAGTCAATGCCAGATATAATTGGTCTCCCCTGGGGGGTTATCCTTGCTTTTGTGAATTTTAGGGATATGGTAGAATGTAGCTAATCTTGGATTTTTGGTATATAGATATTCAAACTCTTTTTCACATACAGTAAGATCCCTTTAGTTTTTGCATACATGAGAAGTTTGTAAAGTATGATCTTATATTCTTCTGTCGGGTCTTTATCCAGTTTTTCGTAGGTAGATGCGTCTAGTAGAATATTAAATGCTTCTTGTAAATAGGTATTTCTATTTTGTACTACGACTGCACCCCTTTATCTGCTTGCTTAATGACAATGGAAGTATCTGATTTTAATTGTTTGCTTTTAACTCTTGGGGTTTCAAGTTATTATCATATCTGTTTTTATCAGTTTTTAAATCCCTAAAATCCTTCTGAACTGCATCATAAAAGATGTCTATGTAGCTCCCTCTAGATTCTACTGGGTAGTACTTCGAGCCACTAGTGGTTTCTTGGTGCTCCCTGGTTTATACATTAATTCTTTTGTTGGGTTTTTAAAAAATGCCTCTGTAAAGTGATATTTCTCACAAATTTGTTGAGGTCATAATAATGTAATATATATATTGCAAAAATTACATTTTCGCAACCTCCTAATTAAATGCCAACTTTTGGGGTGCATACTTAATGGTTCTGTGTTAACAAAGACTACAATAGAGAAAGAATATAAGTCACACTCTCCAATCTAAAGCACAATATTCAGAATAATTGTAATTCACTTCTCCAAATGAGGAGGATCCATTCATTAGGGCATCATTTTTCCATAGGTTTAGAATACATAGGCAACAGATATATGTATCAACATATTCAAGTGTGATATTATTAACAGCAACCCGGCACCATCCGTGCCCAAATCACAACTTGTAATTGTCCATAATATTCTTTGTGATTGTCCATACAAAATGACAAATATCCTCTGTCACCGAACCAAATAATATTTGTTTCCTGAGGTCAATAATCAGTAAATGGGGTCTTTATCATGATCACCAAACAGTGTTTATGTCGGTTGACTTCGGCTGCCTGTTGCACCGTTCAAGGCTGATACCTAAAAATACATAAAAATACATTGTCCCAATCAGAACAAATTCTTAAGCCAATGTGAGGAAACCAACCACTCTCAATTCCACATAGTTTCATTATTCACATACCTGTCCACCCCGACCCCTGGCATGCTTTCCACACCAATGCGCATGTCAGCATGATCTTTCCATTTCCTGTGGGGTCTAAATCTCCCTCCGCCCGGAACACGGAAGTACCGTTTACACCAGGCTTCATATTTCCTACTCTAGGCAATGACTACAGCTCCCAGACTCACTAGCGCCAAACTGCGCCTCTCTACTTCCTCGCTTCTAAGCGTGTCACCATGCGTTCTACCATCAATTACTACTTCCTACTGGACACTCGCCCACAGCTCACGTCACATATTCACATGACATGATGCCACCAAGCAGTCAAACTTTATTCACAGCAGTGTAAACAATAGAATGATGTAGTCATTGATTTCAAGTTTCTCTTTTGCTGACATAACAGGATTTATCTCCCATTAATATTAATATTATGATACTTCTCAGTGAAATTTACTCGCGTGTCCCCTCACAGTGGCTTTTACAATACATATGCATATTAACATAAATTCCACACAAAAAACGTAAAAAATTAATCTATACAAAAAAATTCTTCCCACAACCATTTATAAAAATTACCAAAAATATAATGGTCATGTCCATTATCAAAGCATGATATCAACACCCTAAGGTAATTCTACTTCATAAGTAGTACCTAAAGTTGATATTCTAATTTAACCCCTTAGGGGCCACCGTGTCTATATCAAAGATCCACTGTGCCTCCTTTCTCAGTAGCATCTTGCCTCGATCGCCTCCCCTTAAAAGGGCGGGGACAGGATCTATCAGCATACATCTTAACATTGCTACTGAATTTTTCTTCTGCAGAAAGTGTCTAGCTACTGGCTAATCACTTGTTTCTTCTTGTACTGTCTCCCTGATGGAATGTCTGTGATTTGCCATGCGTTCACGAAAATTTCGAATGGTCTGCCCAACTTAATATAATCCGCATGGGCAAGTTAATATATATATCACATACTTTGAAGTACACGAGAGCCAATGTTTAATTGGGAACTTTACTCCTGTATGTGGGTGTGAGAACTCCTTTCCTGCCAACATTCCACTACAGGTAGTACATCCTGTGCAACAAAACAACCTACATTTCTATTTCTCAACCAAGACTTTGTCGTCTGTTTATCAAAATTTTTTGTAGGGCACATTAAAAGTTGTTTTTTGTAGGGCACATTAAAAATTTAGCCCCCTCTTAAAGGCCACCAGAGTACGTTTGTTTAAACCATGCAAGCTATTATCTTTACTCACAATGGGCCAGTGTTTTTTAACCGCATTTACAAAAGTCATTGCTCTAGTATTGAACTGGGTTGTAATAGTCCAGTGGTACTGCCATATAATTCCAGTGATACTGCCGTATATGTCCAGTGGTACTACCATATAAATCCAGTGATACTGCCATATATGTCCAGTGGTACTGCCATATAATTCCAGTGATACTGCCATATTTGTCCAGTGGTACTGCCATATAAATCCAGTGGTACTGCCGTATAAATCCTGTCCAGTGATACTGCTGTATCAATCCAGTGATACTGCCATATATGTCCAGTGGTACTGTTGTATAAATCCAGTGATACTGCCGCATATGTCCATTGGTACCGCCGTATAAGTCCAGTCAAGTGATACTGCCATATATGTCCAGTGGTACTGCCGTAAAAGTCCAGTGATACTGCCATATAAGTCCAGTCCAGTGATATTGCCATATAAGTGCAGTCCAGTGGTGCTGCCATATAAGTTCAGTTGTGCTGTCCTGTGTTGTATATTATGTACTTCAAATAAAGGGGTTATTAATATTTAATCCAAAATTTTTTTCAGGGTTTGCCCTGTGTGGTGTAGAGGTAGGCTCTCCTGTTCTGCATTTTGTTATATAAATCCAGAAAAATAATGGAGAACAAAAATTTGGAGGATAAAATAGGGAAAGATCAAGAACCTCTTCCTCCTACTACTGCTGCTGCTGCTGGGAGTCGATCGTCATCCTAGAGGGGAAGTCAGAAGATCACTTATACTACTTCAACTAAGCAAATGATTGTCCAACACTCCTTTGCGAGGAAGATGAAATATGTCAGCAGTCATCCTGTTGCAAAGCGGATAACTGAGCCATGACAGCTATGTTGGTGTTAGACGTGCATCCGGTATCTGCCATTATTGCAGTGGGACTGCAGTGCCACTCCTAGATGGGCTAGTAGTTTGGGCCGCCCACTTTTGTCGCTTAGCTTAGTCACCCAGCGACCTCGGTACACCTCTTTTTTTTCTTTGCATTATGTGGTCTTTGGGGCCTAGTTTTTAAAACTGCCATCCTGTCTGCCACTGCAGTGCCACTCCTAGATGGGCCAGGTGTTTGTGCTGCCCACTTGGGTCGCTTAGCTTAGTCATCCAGCGACCTTGGTGCAACCTTTTGGCCTAAAAACAATATTGTGAGGTGTTCAGAATAGACTGGAAATGAGTGGATATGAATGTTATTGAGGTTAATGATACTGTAGGATCAAAATTACCCCCAAATTCTGTAATTTTAGCTGTTTTTATGTTTTTTTCAAAAATCATCCAGATCCAAAACCAAAACCCGAAAGGGTGGTTTTGGCAAAACCAATAGAGAACCAAAACATGAGCGAGGATCCAGATCCAAAACGAAAACACGAAAAGTGCCCACTGCACATCTCTAATATAAACATACATGTTATCATCCGTAAAGTGTATGTAGGCCATCTTGGTGCCTTGCCCAGGAGATGTGATGAAACGTGTTTGCAGGGTTTGGTTGTTGTACAGTGTGTGTAGTGGATTTGGAGCAGTATTAGGGTTATAATAGGGGGAGAACACAGGAGACTGATAATCAAATTAAAGGAGCTTGGCCTAGGAAATACTATTTGCACATGGATAAGTAACTGGTTGGATGGCAGGGTACAGCGAGTAGTGGTCAACGGGTAGTACTCAACCTGGTCCCCAGTA
Organism: Pseudophryne corroboree; assembly: GCF_028390025.1. Lineage (NCBI taxonomy): Eukaryota > Metazoa > Chordata > Amphibia > Anura > Myobatrachidae > Pseudophryne > Pseudophryne corroboree. Next base: position 311,915,004 of record NC_086447.1, on the reverse strand, counting down.
GTCAGCGGAATACCACAAGGGTCCGTACTCGGTCCACTACTGTTCAACATATTTATCAATGACCTAGAAATAGGCCTGGAAAGCACAGTGTCAATCTTTGCAGATGATACTAAACTGTGTAAGGTAATTAACTCGGAATTGGATGTGGAGTCCTTACAGAATGATCTATCTAAACTTGAACTCTGGGCGTCTAAATGGAAAATGAGGTTCAATACAGACAAATGCAAGGTTATGCATTTCGGGACTAAAAACAAACTTGCAGCCTACATACTAAATGGGGAACGGTTAGGTAAAACAGATTTGGAAAAGGATTTGGGGGTACTCATTGATAATAAGCTTAATAACCATAGACAATGTCAAAGCGCAGTAAAGAAGGCAAGTAAGGTACTAGCGTGTATAAAACGGGGAATTGAGTCAACGGACTCGGACGTAATCCTGCCGCTGTATAAAGCATTGGTACGTCCGCACCTGGAATATTGTGTTCAGTTATGGGCACCACTGTATAAAAAAGATATCGTGAACTCGAAAGGGTTCAAAGGTGAGCTACTAAATTGATTAAAGGCCTAGAGGGACTGGATTATGAGGAAAGTCTTAATAGGTTGAATATGTATACACTAGAAAAAAGGCATCTAAGAAGGGATATTATTAATATCTTCAAATATGTAAAGGGGCATTACAAAGAGTTATCAGAGAAATTATTTATTAAAAGAACACAGTTTAGGACACGTGGGCACTCGCTGCGACTGGAGGAGAGAAAGTTCCGAACGCGACGGAGGAAAGGGTTCTTCACTGTTAGGGCAATCAGGATATGGAATTCCCTGCCAGGAAAGGTGGTAATGGTGGACTCTGTAAATGGATTTAAAAAAGGAATGGATACATTTCTGAATGAAAATGATATCCAAGGTTATAATATTTAAAATATCAAAATGGTTAAATCGGGGGTTATATGAGTTATAGTAGTTAACTAGTCATAAAATATTACTCAGCAGGTATGTAGATTCATCACAACTTAATACAGGTTGAACACGATGGGCAAATTGCCTCTTTTCAACCTCAATTACTATGTTACTATGTTACTATCTAATAGTGATATTATATTTCATCAGAGCTTCTGTCATCTCCTGGAGACTTATAGCACATGTTCATCTATCAAAGGAAAAAAGTCCCTAATACTGGGCGATAGCAAGTGAGAAGGTGACAGTTTGTGGAGATATTGAGCCCCATTTAAAACAATAATTATGAGAATAGTCTCTCAGTTCAGTAAGCACTACCATTACTCCTAAATAATGGAAAAGTAACTTAATGATGTTCAGAGTGTATTGATTTGGCTGGATTTTCAGGAACATTACCTCAGCCAGCACTGTTTGCCTACACTGTAGGTAAGCTCATCATTTACTTACTGTATATAGCATCAGCATATTCCGTAGTGCTTTACATAACAGTAATAGAACAGTAATAAAACACAAATGGATAATGACAGACTAAACGGTAAAAGGGCCCTGCTCACAAGCTTACCTGTAAGCAGGAAATAGGCATTTGATACTCAAGCATTTTTATGGTCTCCTCTCCTTGAGAAGCTCGGAGAAGAGACACTGTAGAACTCTTCTGGGGGTGGAGCTGGGTTGTCTCATAAGTAATCCCCATCCCTGTTGCTGCAAAATGATGCGATTAGTGGGTCCACAGGGAGGAGACAGGGTTAGATAATGCAAATTCACATAATGTAGCCCCGTCCCCTCTATATTGAGCCTCCAATCCCAGGTGTAATCTCCTTATCCTGCCTGTTTCACTAGGATGCAGGAGTTTCGCACACTTTTCCATGGGTGCGAGGAACTGGCCAAAAATCATGAGTTTCCCGTAACTTGCAGTAGAGTAGGCAAATATGCATAAGGATACATGCACATATTATATATTGGTCCAGTCAAATTGCAGGTTCTTGGTGGGCTGTATGATCCATGCATGCAGCAAGGTTGGCCTGGGTACAGTGAGATGGTATATGTTCAAGATAACGGCTGTCGGGATCCTGGTAGCCAAACTACAGACGCTGGAATCCCGACACCCATCAGAACACTCACACCAGAATTCAGAACAGGTCAGCACCCTGACGCTGGAATTCCCACAGATGGAATCCCAAAGGTAAGTATAGCCGGGAGGGTTTAGGTTTGACTATGGGGGGTGAGTGAGGGGATTGGGGGTTAGGTTTAGGCTCCTTGGGGATGTTATGTTTAGGCTCCGAAGTGGGTGGTTTAAGGATGGGCACTAAGGGGGGGCGGTTAGGGTTAGGCTGTGGAAAGGGGTGTGTTGTTAAGTTTATGCACTAAGGAACGTGGGTAGAGTTAGGCACTAAGGGGGGAGCTTGGGGTTAGACTGCAGTAAGGGAGGGTTAGAGGGTGGGTGGAATTTGAATACTTACCTCTCCCCTGTCGGGATCTTGACCATTGGGATGCTGGCATGGGCATTGTGACCGCTGACATCCCGTTTGCCAGGATCGTATATTGATCCCAGTGAGATGTATGAGTATAGATAGAGAACATATGTAGAGTTATGTGTGGACTGCATAGAGGGGAGATGATTAGTAGAATAGATTACTGAGGTTATGTGGTTGGTTCTGGAATTTATTAAGCTGCCTAAAGAGATGAGTGTTCAGGGAACAGTTGAAGATTTGGAGACTATAAGAAAGATTTGTTGTGCAAGGGAGGACATTCCACAGAGAGGGTACAGCCCGAATACAGTCCTGTAACTGTGAAAGGGAGCTGGTAATGAGTGTGGCTGAGAGATGCAGAATAAAGAGGTAGAGCTGATAAGCAAAGAGATGTATGTTGGTGTAGTTTGGTTCTTAAAAACTACATTATCACTTTTCAAGGCTTAGTACATCTGGCCCCCTGTGTATTATCTTTTACACGGACGTGTTGTTTTCCAGGAATGTATCAGTATGATAAAACAAAATAGAACAGTAATAAAACACATAAAGCAGTACCTATTTTACTTCTTGTTGTAAAAGCATATAAGAATTATCTGATAGAATTAAACGTTACGTTTATTGTTTATACGTTTATTATACATTTATTTAAAAAGTAAATACTGCACGTAGCATAGGCAAACTTAGAGATGTAAATTTGCTTTATGCAAAATAATATTTTTTTTGTTACCGCTATATACTGTCCTATTGTACTTTTGTACTTTCCTTTTACTGGTAGTCTACGGTCCGTATTGTTTTCAGTTAGCTTTTTGGATTGTTTACTTATGCTTTTGTGTAATTTGTCTAATTAAGTAGTTTCTATTAACGACCAGCTTTATGCTTGTGTAATTCTCTGATAATTGTTTTACTAAATAAAATGCTTTAGCCTACAGTTAACATATAGCTGGGGTTGACATTATTGCATTATTTAGCCCACAAATTATCACATACTTTCTGCTAAAATGAATGGATTGCAGCTATGACAAGCACACGGCACTCTACTATAGCATCTGCAATGCCTGCAAACACTGTCCAGATGGTTCTGTTTAAATGTGTTTCTCCTGGCTGCCGGAGGAAAAAAGTCTTCGCTGACCGAAAGAAAACTGGATATAATGCTTGTTGTAATTCCAGTGCTGTATATAGTACTATGGTTACAGGGTCACATTAATATAAGATGGGAATGTCCTTTAAACATATCTAATAAGTTCACCTTTAATTCATACTTTACTTAATATGCTAATAACTAGTGACCTCAATTAACCAAAAATAATTGGATGCTATATGGTTCATAAAGTATTTGCCTAGAACACTTTTGTCTTTATGTTGTTATAGAACGTTTTAATAAACTGTATAATGATTTTATGCTGCTTCTATATCTTTTTAACACTCTATGGACAAATCTCCTATATGTTTTCAAATCAAGAATTCACATTTACCATGTAACCCTTGAGTAACAGAAAATGAACCAGATATTTCCAACACATCTCTGCATTCTGTTTATCCGCACTGCAAAAGACAGATATATTAGACACTAAAGAGAAAATACATTTTGTGATGAAAGACTCACTAAACATAGACTTGGATACAAACTTTTTAAGTCTTGCCTAAAATAAAGTCAGCATACCGGGACATCATTTATACTAGACCGCAGTGACAAATACTTTTAATTAACTTTGTGGTCAATGAAGGGGGAAGTATTTTGCTGATATCTGCAAGGAGTCTTTACATCAAGCCATAGATACAAGCAGTGATTCTCACAAGGTTAGGATGGCATTTGGAGAATAGGTTATATGAAGCATAAAGAAGTACAAACCAAAGAGGAGAAGAAAGTGCAAATGTTATTTAACTCTTTACTCAGCTGTGGAATAGCTAAAAATTGTAATGTACCCCTGCTTTTATCAAGCAGGACTGTATAAAGAATCATTTAGATCTGTATGGTTTAGTGAACTGAAACATTCAGTACATTATGCTGTCTCATCTTCACAGACATACATTTATATGGTTTAATGTTATAATTATTGGCCAACATAAAATGATGTCAAATTATTAGCAGAATATAAGTCATGCATTGGGATAAGGTAACATGCTCTCCAGGGATGTAGATTAAGAGAGGAGGGGGACAGTGTGCAGGCTCCATCCGGGCCGCCTCATATCTAGCTGACAGAACAGTAGATTCTGAGCACTAGGGTCACTAGAAGAACCTAGCACTGTCCCAAAGTCCAGCACGCATGTGCGGGTCTCCGGGAAAATAGTGTGGTGGCCATTTTACCAGTGATTTTCCTACTGTGATGGGAAAATGGCTTCCGCACCATACATCCAGTGATTTGTTCAGCGGTGCTGCTGCCGGCGCGGGACTCCGTAGGGGTAAGTATTGAAAACTGGGTGCAGAATGTGCAGTGTGGGCCCCCCTGGACCACACACCTTACACCCATGATAGATATTCCACTGATTACTACTCCTCTACACAAGTCACGCAAAACTTAAATTTGTTCTATAACTACAGTAAAACAACCTACTGCATTATATATATATTAAAACTTGCACGTCTCTCCTAAAATGGTGCAATGTAAGTCATTCCTTGAAAACAGAAACACAGGATTTGATAGTAGATAAGAACCACTTGGCCCATCTAGTCTTCCTTCATTGCTATGGATGAATGACTTACAATTATAACAGATTACCTCCCAACTGTCACATTTTTATGGAACTGTCCTGCTGTCCCACCCATGGGTCACGGTAGGTCGGGGGGCAGTTGGGAGACCTCTCTCACCTGCTTCTTTGCTTAGCAGGCCAGCAATAAATATACGCTGTGCATATGTGCACAGTGTCTATTAACTGATAGAGAAGGACAGGGGGCATGGCCAGAACCTCACAGAGCACTAGTCATGTCCCCACATCTGCAAAAATGGGGGAATGGCCTGCGATCGCAGCACTACCCGTGAGGCCATGCCCCCTAGACACATGGCCATGCCCCCTAATTTCAGAGGTGTGCTTCTGTGTCCCACCTCCCAACTTTAGAGAATTGGGAGGTATGTAATAGCACATAGGAAGAAGATATGTAACCTTCTGATGCACCAGGTCTATTTAATAAGACAGCTTGGTTCAGTGAGCTGCATTGGTTCTCTAAGTGTGGCTTTATAACACTGCTCGGGGCAAGCTAAGTACCCAGATGCATTTTTGGACTGAATCATTTCTAGTTGAAACATTGTTAAAACCAAACAATTTTAATATGTCATTTTGTAGTTTTATGGTTCAACTAGTAAGGAATGAAAGATATACAAGTGCCTCATCTATTATTTCCTTGTGATGCTGCAGCCAATAGAAATTATTGTAACTTACTATAGACAGTAAGTCCAGGTGCTGTTCTGCCTATAAGCAGCTTTAGCTCAATTCTGTGAACCTGATTGGTTGCCAGAGTTGAAAGCATGTCAAGCATTAGTCTCAGTGCACTCATCTGTTTATAGGCAGTATATTCCAGTGATAGGTGATGCGACAAGAGTGGAAGGCATTAATAATGAACTAAATCATGCACTAGCCAAGGATAACTATTGGCTTTACTGTATATATGGAAAGCAGCCATAAGTACGGAGCAAAATATAAAACGTCACTTGGGAGATTGCATCCTCAGGTGTATAGGACAGGTATTGTACAGTAATATTCATTTATAATAGACAAGTGATGATAAGAGAACACATCTATACTCCCCTGTAAACTATAGAGTTCTGACATATTCAGTTAGCAATAAAGTGAGAAAGAGGGTATCTCGCACCAGGGATAATATAGTGACAGATGGTGCACTGTATATTGATGGTTAGAAGGTGGTGGTGCGAAATACAAAATTTAACAAGGTAAGAAAAGTTATGAAACATACGTTGACTAATAGCGAAGGCTACAAATACTGTATTTATAAAAATTGTAGTTATATTAAGCATACATTGAAGAGTGTACTGGGAAGAAATATACTGTAGAGATGGAATATCTCCTCTCATCTTAGTGCATATCTCATAAAATTACTATACGTTTCAATCAATACCTTTGAAAGACAAGAGTGCACCCTACCTAAATAACGCTCCTTTCTCCATTTTTGTCTTGGTCATATTCAGTGAGTACTGACACCCTTACTTCAGCGCTCTTCAGAAGAGTTTGAAAATTACAAGAAAACACGGCCACACCCAAACCCCCCCAAAACACACACAGTAAATGAATATGGACATTTGACAATTTCACCTCCCAGCATAAGCTGGCAATAGCATGTATATGTTACATAATGGTGGCAGATGGTGCAGTGAAAGCAATAAGAGGACCAGGCACATGTATCTGAGCCATACTTGCCTACCTGACCCTCTCCATGAGGGAGAAAATGCTCTGTTCCTGGACTTTACTAGTAATGTAGGATTGCCATCACCTGTGGTGAAACACCTTTCTTACCAATTAACTAGCTCACCACAGGTGATGGCAATCATACATTACCAGGAAAGTCCATGAACAGAACATTCCCCTCTCTACAGTATTAGAACGGACAGGACTATGGCAACACGTGCAATGCACTTTTTATGTCAGAGGGATTACATATAATCCACAATAGTCCTGCTGTCTGCTGAACATGTCCGCCCCTCACCATTAGCAGTATAAACTCAGTCGGGACCAGGCACAGAGAGAGGAGCAGCAGCGCACACACAGCACCGCCATCCAGGGCTGAGGAGGAGGACTCCACCACCATGAGGACGCTACTTGGGAGGTAGACAGTGACAAAGAAGCGGCTGATGCTAGTGATAAAAAAGGTTCTATAAAAATTGACACTTTTATAGTCTCAATTAAATAATTATATTGGTAGCTTATTACTCTTTAGTTTAAAATAGCAAACTATCATATACAGGCGTTTGCTATTTTAAACTCTAACAACAAGCTACAGTACCAATAAAAATACAGGTTGAGTATCCCATATCCAAATATTCCGAAATACGGAATATTCCGAAATACGGACTTTTTTGAGTGAGAGTGAGATAGTGAAACCTTTGTTTTTTGATGTCTCAATGTACACAAACTTTGTTTAATACACAAAGTTATTAAAAATATTGTATTAAATGACCTTCAGGCTGTGTGTATAAGGTGTATATGAAACATAAATGAATTGTGTGAATGTAGACACACTTTGTTTAATGCACAAAGTTATAAAAAATATTGGCTAAAATTACCTTCAGGCTGTGTGTATAAGGTGTATATGTAACATAAATGCATTCTGTGCTTAGATTCAGGTCCCATCACCATGATATCTCATTATGGTATGCAATTATTCCAAAATACGGAAAAATCCCATATCCAAAATACCTCTGGTCCCAAGCATTTTGGATATGGGAGACTCAACCTGTATATAATTGAGAATACTAAAGTGGTTATATTTGTTTTTTTAAAAGGACCTTTATTTTTATAGCACTTTTTTTTAATTAAAGTATTTCTTTTTTTTATAGAACCTTTTCTATTGCATCTACAGTACTGCGTCTATCTCTCTATCTCTAGCAAGTGCAGAAAGTAGTTACAGGATCGACAGACTATGTTGATCCCAGGACATAGGTGGCATTTTGGCAGTGTTAACATGCTTCTTACAGTATGTTAACTGGATTGAGAGTACAACTTTAAAAATGCTGCCTAACTACACTATGTAGACAAATGTGATTGGACACCCCCCGACACCACCCTCCGAGGGCGCAAGCGAAATGGTGTTCTCCTGTCTGCAGCAGGCACGTGTTTGTGAAGGTATAAAATGGGTAGAGGGACACTGATTAGATCATTTGCTAACAAAATGGCTTGCTGGAAGGAGCTAACTGAGTTTGAACAGGGGATCATCGTAGGCTGTTTCCAGGGCGACGCTGGACTGGTAAACAGAAAATTCGGTAACTCGGATGGACTGGCCAGATCAGAGTCCAGATCTTAACCCCATTGAGAACCTCTGGGATGAATTGGAGCGACGGGTGTGTTCTAGTCCGACTCAATGTACTTGGACACTGGCAGAATGGCAAATCATACCGCCTGCTGCTGTTCAGGAACTTGTAAACAATTTGCCAAGACGGGTGTCTGCAGTATTCACGCACATGGTGGTTCAACAAGCTGTAAGTAACATGTTGTAAACCTTGTTCACATGTGTGTGCTGCATTCTGGGATTGACATAGTCAGAGTTGATCCTACATATCCATCCCATACAGCGCTCCACCCTCTATTTTGCATTCTTACTCTCTTCCCCATACAATAATTGTAAAATAGTGCTAGATATACTCAATAGGCGGCACTAGACATGCCCAATAGGCTGCGGCAAATAATAAAGGGCAGGAAGTGGGGGGTGGGGCCAAGCAATGGGCAGTAAAAAGGCCATTAAAAGAAGCAGTATAAGCGGCACTAGTATAAGTGCCTCAGTGACAGGGGCGTGCTTTCAGCCCATATGAAAGCACGCCCCTATCACGGAGGCAGATATAATTGGGCACTAGAATGGGAGCTCTCCCTGGTCTTTAGCCCACCACTTCACTGAGACTGACTCCTGCTTATTGCCCACCCCAAGAGAGGCCCCTTGCACGTGTTCCCCTGCACTGCACCTCGGCTCCTGCACCTTGGCTCTGCACTCACGGCCGGCCCTACCATTCATCCAGGTAAGGCATCACACCTAGGAGGGCACCGCAGCCTGACATACCCTTCCACAGTCACTTGGTCCCACAGCTGCCTCGGACACTGTCAGTGTCTCCTGTAACTGGCGCACAGCCCCCCTTCTCTCCAGCGTCCTCGGGCTCATGAACCAGGTGCTCCACCTCTCCAGGTCAGTGTCCCTGCTGCTCTAGTCAGCAGCGCAGAGAGCCGGCGGGGGTGTGTGTGTGGTCTGTATATCCCGCCATCTCCCGATGTCAGTGCTGAGCCCTGCTGTGTACTGACCACTGGGCTGCCCTGCTCTTTGTATTTCATGACTGCGATATGGGCTCTGCTAGAAAGATATGTGCACAGTGCCAGTGTATAAGGGGAGGGGGCAATTACCGCATGTGTGCTGGAGTGTAACGGGAGGGGCTGGGTTATTACTGCTTGTGTGCCAGGGTATAAGGGGTTGATTACTGCGTGTGTGCCAGTGTATGGGGGGGCGGGGGTTACTGCGTGTGTGCCAGGGTGTAAGGTAGTGGCGAAACTACCGGCAGTGCAAGCAGTGCCTTGCATTGGGGCCCACCGCTGTCAAGGGGCCCAAATCCAGCGGCATTTAACCACTTTAGTGGCATGCCCAGAAAATTTCCGGGGTTAGCTGCGCTGTGCAGACTGGCAACCCCGGAAATTTTCCGGGCATGCCAGTGCTCCCCCTCCTTACTCCGCTCAGACGGCCTGGTGGATGTGGGGGCATATCTGGCAACGTGGCGGAATATGTGTATCTGGCACAGTGGGGGAATATCTAGCACTGTGTTGGCAAGTGTATTTGGCAATGTGGGGGCATATCTGGCAACGTGGGGGACTATGTGTATCTGGCACAGTGAGGGCATATCTAGCACTGTGGGGGAATGTGCATTTGGCAATGTGAGGGAATATATCTGGCACTATAAGGGTATATCTGGCACTGTGGGGGAATATGTGTATCTGGCACTGTGGGGGCATGTGTATCTGGCACTGCGGGGGCATATGTGTATCTGGCACTGTGGGGGTATATCTAGCACTGTGGGGGCATATCTGGCACTGTGGGGGCATATGTGTATCTGGCACTGTGCGGGCATATCTGGCACCATGGGGGTATATTTGTATCTGGCACTGCACTATGTGGGTCATATGTGTATTAGGCCCTCACGCCCAATGTGGCATGTGGCCACACCCATAGTTTGCTGTGCGTGTTTCTTCGGCGCGCGCACACAGTACAATTAACAATTGTTTTCTACTTGCACCACTGTATGTACACACACATATATATATATATATATATATATATATATATGCATATGCATATATATATATATATATACACATTTCCGTCTGTCCCAGCACTCCTCACGCTACCCAGCGTCCAGAAAAGCTGCTCACGTGCCTTCTTAGTCAGGAGAATTCTCCCACACACATAGATACCAGTATAAGTAGCACTGAGAGACTTTAATGGAAAGTGAACGTGCTTTAATGCAGAATAAATATCTACATTTAGGGGGTCGCAGCATCCTGACGAAGGGGACGTAGATGTTTATTCTGCATTAAAGCACGTTCACTTTGCATCAAAGTCTCTCAGTGACACACACACACACACACACACACACACACACACACACACACACACACACACACACACACACACACACACACACACACACACACACACACACACACACACACACTACGGATGGTGTAATGGTTAGCATTACTGCCTCACAGCACTGAGGTCATGGGTTCGATTCCCACCATGGCCCTGCGGAGATTATATATTCTCCCCGTACTTGCGTGGGTTTCCTCCGGGTACTCCGGTTTCCTCCACACAATCCAAAAATATACTGGTAGGTTAATTGACTCCCAACAAAAATTAACCCTAGCGTGAATGTGTCTGCATGTACATGTGGTAGGCAATATAGATTGTAAGCTCCACTGGGGCAGGGACTGATGTGAATGGGAAAATATTCTCTGTAAAGTGCTGCGGAATAAGTGTCCGCTATATAAATAATAATAATAATACAATTTATATATTATATGGGAGCATGCAAAGGATCTCTAATTTGGAGTTGGGGGGGGCACCTGGTCCCACTGCTCACTAGTTCCGCCACTGGTATAAGGGGAGGGGGTGAGTTGATTACTGCGTGTATTCCTGGGTATAAGTGGAGGGGTGATTACTGTGTGTGTGCTGGGTATAAGAGGAGGGGAGGGGGGTTATTACGGCATGTGTGCCGGGGTATAAGGAGAGGGGGGGGTGATTACTGTGTGTGAGCTGAGTATAAGAAATGGGGAGGGGGGTTATTACTGCATGTGTGCCGGGGTATAAGGGGAGTGGGGTGATTACTGCAGGGTATAGGGGAGGGGGGGGGGCATTACTGCATGTGTGCCGGGGTATAAGGGGAGGGGGGTGATTACTGCGTGTGTGCCGGGGTATAAGGGGAGGGGTTGATTACTGCATGTGTGCCGGGGTATAAGGGGAGGGGGGTGATTACTGCGTGTTGTGTGCTGGGGTATAATGGAGAGGGGAGGGGGGGATTACTGCGTTTGTGCCGGGGTGTTAAAGCTGATTAACTTTCAGGAAGAAAAAGCAATACCTTAAATGTATAACTAATCAGGCCGCTGCGACCGCTAAGCATGTGTGTGTAAAACCCCTAATTGATGCGTACACATTGCGTAAGCATGCCGTCACGCTGTAAGCACAGAGTAGCTACACGTGGGGCGGAATACACTTTATAACCCCTAGCAGGAAAGTAATACGACACCAATTGTATTTAAAATGTTGGGATCCAACCTACCAACAAATATTTACTCAAAAGGGGGTTACAACAATAATACAATCACATAAGAGAAGAGGCTACAATCAATTAGAGATGTGCACCGGAAATTTTTCGGGTTTTGTGTTATGGTTTTGGATTCGGTTCCGCGGCCGTGTTTTGGATTTGGACGCGTTTTGGCAAAACTTTCCTGAAATTTTTTTGTTGGATTCAAGTGTATTTTGAAATTTGGGTGTTTTTTTCAAAAAACCCTCAAAAACAGCTTAAATCATAGAATTTGGGGTTAATTTTGATCCCATAGTATTATTAACCTCAATAACCATAATTTCCACTCATTTCCAGCCTATTCTGAACACCTCACACCTCACAATATTATTTTTAGTCCTAAAATTTGCACCGAGGTCGCTGGATGACTAAGCTAAGCGACCCAAGTGGCCGGCACAAACACCTGGCCCATCTAGGAGTGGCACTGCAGTGTCAGACAGGATGGCACTTAAAAAAATTAGCCCCAAACATCACATGATGCAGAGATAAATAAATAAAAAAGAGAGGTGCAAGATGGAATTATCCTTGGGCCCTCCCACCCACCCTTATGTTGTATAAACAGGACATGCACACTTTAACAAACCCATCATTTCAGCCACAGGGTCTGTCACACGACAGGCTGAAATTAATGGTTGGTTTGGGCCCCCACCAAAAAAGAAGCAATCAATCTCTCCTTGCACAAACTGGCTCTACAGAGGCAAGATGTCCACCTCCTCCTCATCGTCCGATTCATCACTCTTTTCACTGTGTACATCCCCCTCCTCACAGAGTATTAATTCGTCCCCACTGGAATCCACCATCACAGGTCCCTGTGTACTTTCTGGAGGCAATTGCTGGTGAATGTCTCCACGGAGGAATTGATTATAATTCATTTTGATGAACATCATCTTCACCACATTTTCTGGAAGTAACCTTGTACGCCGATTGCTGAGAAGGTGACCGGCTGCACTAAACACTCTTTCGGAGTACACACTGGAGGGGGGGTGGGGGGGGGGGGGCGGGCAACTTAGGTAAAATAAAGCCAGTTTGTGCAAGGGCCTCCAAATTGCCTCTTTTTCCTGCCAGTATACGTACGGACTGTCTGACGTGCCTACTTGGATGCGGTCACTCATATAATCCTCCACCATTCTTTCAATGGTGACAGAATCATATGCAGTGACAGTAGACGACATGTCAGTAATCGTTGGCAGGTCCTTCAGTCCGGACCAGATGTCAGCACTCGCTCCAGACTGCCCTGCATCACCACCAGCGGGTGGGCTCGGAATTCTTAGCCTTTTCCTCGCAGCCGCAGTTGCGGGAGAATGTGAAGGAGGAGCTGTTGACGGGTCACGTTCCGCTTGACTTGACAAGTGTCTCACCAGCAGGTCTTTGAACATGTGCAGAATTGTGTCTGCCGGAAAGAGAGATACAATGTAGGCTTTAAACCTAGGATCGAGCATGGTGGCCAAAATGTAGTGCTCTGATTTCAACAGATTGACCACCCGTGAATCCTGGTTAAGCGAATTAAGGGCTCCATCCACAAGTCCCACATGCCTAGCGGAATCGCTCCATTTTAGCTCCTCCTTCAATCTCTCCAGCTGCTTCTGCAAAAGCCTGATGAGGGGAATGACCTGACTCAGGCTGGCTGTGTCTGAACTGACTTCACGTGTGGCAAGTTCAAAGGGTTGCAGAACCTTGCACAACGTTGAAATCATTCTCCACTACGCTTGAGTCAGGTGCATTCCCCCTCCTTTGCCTATATCGTAGGCAAATGTATAGGCTTGAATGGCCTTTTGCTGCTCCTCCATCCTCTGAAGCATATAGAGGGTTGAATTCCACCTCGTTACCACCTCTTGCTACAGATGATGGCAGGGCAGGTTCAGGAGTGTTTGCTGGTACTCCAGTCTTCAGCACGCGGTGGCTGAATGCTGAAAGTGGCCCGCAATTCTTCGGGCCACCGACAGAATCTCTTGCACGCCCCTGTCATTTTTTTTTAAATTATGCACCACCAAATTCAATGTATGTGCAAAACATGGTATGTGCTGGAATTTGCCCACATGTAATGCACGCACAATATTGGTGGTGTTGTCCGATGTCACAAATCCCCAGGAGAGTCCAATTGGGGTAAACCATTCTGCGATGATGTTCCTCAGTTTCTGTAAGAGGTTGTCAGCTGTGTGCCTCTTATGGAAAGCGGTGATACACAGCGTAGCCTGCCTAGGAACGAGTTGGCATTTGCGAGATGCTGCTACTTGTGCCGCTGCTGCTTTTCGTGCTGCGGGAGGCAATACATCTACCCAGTGGGCTGTCACAGTCATATAGTCCTGAGTCTGCCCTGCTCCACTTGTCCACATGTCCGTGGTTAAGTGGACATTGGGTACAACTGCCTTTTTAGGACACTGGTGACTCTTTTTCTGATGTCAGTGTACATTCTCGGTATCGCCTGCCTAGAGAAGTGGAACCTAGATGGTATTTGGTACTGGGGACACAGTACCTCAAGTAATTCTCTAATTCCCTGTGAATTAACGGTGGATACCGGACACATATTTAACACCAACACGGCTGCCAAGACCTGAGTTATCCGCTTTGCAGCAGGATGACTGCTGTTATATTTAATCTTCCTTGCAAAGGACTGTTGGACAGTCAATTGCTTACTGGAAGTAGTACAAGTGGTCTTCGGACTTCCCCACTGGGATGACGATCGACTCCCAGCAGCAACAACAGCAGCGCCAGCAGCAGCAGTCGTTACACTCAAGGATCCATCGGAGGAATCCCAGTTAGGAGAGGACTCGTCAGACTTGCCAGTGACATGGCCTGCAGGACTATTGGCGTACCTGTCTAAGGAGGAAATTGACACTGAGGGAGTTGGTGGTGTGGTTTGCAGGAGCTTGGGTACAAGAGGAAGGGATTTAATTGTCAGTGGACTGCTTCAGCTGTCACCCAAAGTTTTTGTACTTGTCAATGACTTCTGATGAATGTGCTCCAGGTGACGTATAAGGGAGGATGTTCCTAGGTGGTTAACATCCTTACCCCTACTTATTACAGCTTGACAAAGGCAACACACGGCTTGACACCTGTTGTCCGCATTTCTGTTCAAATAATTCCACACCGAAGAGGTGATTTTTTTTTGTAATTTGACCAGGCATGACAATGGCCATATTCATCCCACGGACAACAGGTGTCTCCTCGGGTGCTTGACTTAAACAAACCACCTCACCATCAGAATCCTCCTTGTCAATTTCCTCCTCAGCGCCAGTAACACCCATATCCTCATCCTGGTGTACTTCAACAGTGACATCTTCAATTTGACTATCAGGAACTGGACTGTGGGTGCTCCTTCCAGCACTTGCAGGGGGCGTGCAAATGGTGGAAGGCACCACCTCTTCCCGTCCAGTGTTGGGAAGGTCAGGCATCTTGTCACACTCGCGGCGCTGCGGCTGCCGCGCTTACCGCTCCGGGTGCGCAGGGTCTCCCGGTGGTCGCCGCCCCCGGTGGGCACCGGGTTGTTGCGTCTTGCTGGCGCTGCCTCCGGCGGGTTCCCGGGGTGTGGGCGCAGCCATTGCGCCTGGCGTTCATGGGAGCGTGGTGGGCGAGTGACGTCATCGGCCCCTTCCGCCAATTGGTAGAGAGCGGGAAGTTCAAAGGAAGACGCCGCGCAGAGCTCCGGCGCCTGAGTATCGTCTTTTCTATGATCACCTGTGCTAGCAGAGTTCAGTGAGTTCTCTAACTGAACGTCTCCTGTGTACCAGCATTTGCAGAGTATCTCTCAGTGGAACATTCCTTGTGCTTCCAGCGTTTGCAGAGTATCACTCAGTGGAACATTCCTTGTGCTTCCAGCGTTTGCAGAGTATCACTCAGTGGAACATTCCTTGTGCTACCAGCGTTTGCAGAATATCACTCAGTGGAACAATCACTGTGCTACCAGCGTTACAGTGTACCACCTAGTGGAACATTCACTGTTTTACCAGTGTTACAGTGTATCACTCAGTGGAACAATCACTGTGCTACCTGCGTTACAGTGTATCACTTAGTGGGACATTCACTGTGCTACTGGCATTACAGTGTATCACTCAGTGGAACATTCACTGTGCTACCAGCGTTACAGTGTATCACTCAGTGGGACATTCTCTGAGTTACAGTGTTTCTCTTAGGGTGACACCTCCTGTGTTTCCTGTATTACATGATATCTCCAAGTGGAACGCCTTCCATACTTCCAGAGTTACACTGAATTTTAAATCCTCATTCATTTCTTCAACATCGCTCACAAGCTTCTCATTCTTCAAACATCGCTCACAAATTCTTCATTCTTCAGTGTGCTTCACCATCGTTCTCAAATCCTCATTCATTTCTTCAGCATCGCTCACAAGTTCTTCATTCTCCTGTGTGCTTCACCATCGTTCTCAAATCCTCATTCATCTCTTCAGCATCGCTCACAAGTTCTTCATTCTCCTGTGTGCTTCACCATCGTTCTCAAATCACCATTTAATTCTTCAGCATTATCCGCCAGTTATTACGGCTAGTTCTGCATGAGGAAAACCTACATCCAGCAATCCCTGCTCCGGCCCAGCTGTGGTTCCTCCTTCCGATCATCGGAAGAACCCCCGAGTTCTCAACACTCCGAACCCAGGTCAGTGACAGTAAACTCAGGCCACATGGACCCGGGGGATCGGAACCCAGAATCAAGTGCCATCCAAATCTTAGTTTCCCGAGTTCAGAGTCAGGAGGCGGCACAGGGCCAGGTGATGCAGTATCTCCAGGAATTATCCGGCCGGCTGGATCAAATTCAGGCTTCCCTGGCTTCTGTAGTTCCGGCTCCAGTTCCAGTACCCGCTCCAGTGGTTGCCACCAGTAATGTTCAATCCTTGTCCGGAACCAGGTCACGCCTTCAGCTTCCCACTCCCTCTCGCTATAATGGGAATCTAAAGAATTGCTGTGGTTTTCTCAATCAATGCGAGGTGCATTTTGAACTTCTCTCACACAACTTCCCCACGGATCGGGCCAAAGTGGCATACATTATTTCCTTGCTTGAAGGTTCAGTGTTGAATTGGGTGTCTCCGTTGTGGGAGCGATCTGACCCTTTGGTTTCCAGTTACACCAATTTCATCGCGTCATTCCGAAGGATTTTTGACGAGCCCGGCAGAATGACCGCTGCTTCCTCGGACCTGCTCCGAGTCCGTCAAGGCTCCTGTTCAGTGGGACAGTATGTGATTCACTTCCAGACCATAGCCTTGGAACTACGCTGGAATAATGATGCTCTCCGGGCCGCTTTCTGGAACGGGCTCTCCGACCGTCTAAAAGTTGAGCTGGTCACTAGGGATCTGCCAGATTCCTTAGAACAGTTGATCTCACTCTGCGTTAAGGTGGATCTTAGCATGCAGGAATGAGGTGGTGAACGTAGTCGGTCGGATCGATCCAGATTCCGGTCTCTTCCGTCTAAACAAACAGTTACCCCAAGTTCAGATGAACCCATGCAAATCAATCGATCCCGGCTGTCCCCGGAAGAATGACAGCGCTGTCGTGAGGGTAAACTCTGCCTCTACTGTGGAGCCGCGGATCACTTTATCAAATACTGCAAGTCCCGTCCGGGAAACGGGCAGTCCTAGCTTGTTCCGGAGAAGTCGAGTTAGGGGTTACATCTAAATCTTCTCCGACAGTGGATTGTTTACTCTCCGTGTCTCTGTTTTCTGAGTCTATAGCTAAACCTGTTAAAGCCCTGCTGGACTCTGGGGCTGTAGGGAACTTTGTTTCTCTTTCTTGTGTTCAGAGTTTGGGTTTACAGTTACAGTCTGTCAAACGACCTATTACGTTGACCGCCATCAATGGTACCAAAATATCTAATGGTCTTATTACAAGTCGCACAGAGCCAATCAAGCTGCAGGTCGGAGCTCTGCATCAAGAACATCTGGAGTTCCTAGTAATTCCGGAGATGCCTCACGATCTTGTTCTTGGTCTACCTTGGCTTAGAATTCACAACCCTCACGTCGACTGGAAGTCGTCACAAATAGTGTCCTGGAGTTCATTTTGTCACTCTAATTGTCTCACTCCTGTTTACCCGCTCCGTGCATCTTCCAAGTCGGATGAGGAGCTTATTCCAGAGGCCTATCGGGCATTCACAGACGTATTTTCAGAACAGGCGGCCGATCAGTTACCACCGCATAGACCCTGGGACTGTCCCATTGAGCTTATCCCAGGGAGAATGCCACCTCGGGGACGCACATATCCCTTATCATTACCCGATCCCAAGCTATGTCGGACTACATCAAGTCTAATCTGCTGAAAGGATTCATTCGCCCCTCTACCTCCCCGGCTGGAGCAGGTTTCTTTTTCGTGAAGAAGAAGGACGGAGGGTTAAGACGATGTATTGATTATCGTGGCTTAAATGATATCACCATTAAGAACAAATACCCTCTACCGCTAATCACGGAGCTATTTGATAGGGTTCGTGGAGCCCACATTTTCACTAAGCTCGACTTAAGAGGAGCCTATAATTTGATACGTATCCGACAGGGGGACGAATGAAAGACGGCCTTTAATACCAGGGACGGGCATTACGAGTATCTGGTAATGCTGTTTGGCCTCAGCAATGCCCCTGCCGTTTTTCAGGGATTTGTAAATGAAATCTTCCGAGATATGTTATATCAAAGCGTAGTGGTGTACTTGGATGGCATTCTGATATTTTCTAAGAATCTTGCAAAGCACAGAGTACAGGTCAAAGAAGTACTTCTTCGCCTACGAAGGAATCGTCTCTACGGCAAGATTTCCAAATATGTCTTCGAGGTCCCTTCAATTCCATTCCTCGGATATGTCATCTCAGGTACGGAGCTCCGCATGGATCTGGAGAAACTCACTGACATTCGGGACTGGACTCAGCCTCTCTCCTTGAAAGCGGTACAAAGATTTCTGGGCTTTGCATATTACTACCGGAAATTTATAAAGGGATTTTCTACCATTGTTGCACCTATTACTGCCCTAACCAAAAAGGGGTCTGACCCAAGTCACTGGTCTACAGAAGCTGAAGTAGCGTTTGCCCGGTTGAAATCAGCCTTCATGTCTGCTCCGGTACTCCAACAACCAAATTTTTCTAAACCATTCTTCTTGGATGTCGATGCTTCTTCAGTAGGCATCGGTGCCGTTCTTTCACAGTACTCCTCTGATGGGAAGTTACATCCATGTGGTTTCCATTCTTGTAAGTTCTCTCCTGCTGAACGAAACTACACCATTGGAGATCAGGAGCTTTTAGCAATAAAATCTGCCCTAGAAGAATGGAGGTACTTATTGGAAGGTGCTAAACACCTAATTAAGATCTATACCGATCACAAGAACTTGTTGTATATCAAGACGGCCCAGTGCTTGAATTCCCGTCAAGCTAGATAGGCGCTCTTTTTCACTCGATTCTCGTTCGTTATTAAGTACCGGGCCGGGACTCTCAACGCTAAGGCTGATGCTCTGTCTCATTCTTTAACGGCCTCGGATGAGGAGAATTCCTTTTAAAGGGGTTTGATTCTCAGTCCAGTCTCTATTTCAGCAGCTCCCACTACTCTGGGTCCTCCTCCTGGGAGAATGTCTGTACCAGTTGAATTTCGTCCAAAGTTGCTGCAGTGGGCTCATATCTCCAAGTTTTCCTGTCATCCAGGTGTTCAAAAAAGTGTGAATTTCTACGAAGGTCATATTGGTGGGACACCATGAAGAAGGATATACAAGATTATGTCAACTCATGTCCTCAATGTGCTCAGCACAAAACTCTTCGTCTGCCTCATGCGGGGTTGCTTCGTCCACTGTCCATTCCTAAGAAACCCTGGACCCATATTTCCATGGACTTTGTTACCGAATTACCCCTCTCCAAGGGTTACAATACCATCTGGGTGATTATTGACCGCTTTTCTAAAATGGCACATTTTGTTCCATTGTCCGGGTTACCAACGGCTCCCAAGTTGGCTTTACTATTTATACATGAACACTTCCGCCTGCACGGGTTACCTCGGGAGATAGTCTATGATCGAGGGGTACAGTTCACTGCTGGATTCTGGAGGACCCTCTGTTCAGCTTTACAAATAAAACTCAAGTTCTCATCTGCTTACCATCCACAAACCAATGGGCAGACTGAACGCGTCAATCAAGATTTAGAGACTTTTCTCCGCGTTTATCTTTCTCCTTCGCAGGACGATTGGGTGGAACTGTTACCCTGGGCCGAGTTTGCCCATAACCATCTGTATCACTCTTCCACTGGTGAATCTCCATTCTTCATTAATTATGGATTCCATCCACGAGTCCCAGAATTACCCATCTCTCCTTCGGAGGATGTTCCTGCTGCAGCTTCTACTCTCCAGCACTTCAGTCAAATCTGGAGTAAGGTTCATGCTAATCTCAAAAAAATCTCTGGCCGCTACAAATTCTTTGCGGATAGAAAACGGCGAGCAGCTCCTCAATACAAAGTTGGTGACAGGGTATGGCTCTCTACCCGCAATCTTCGTTTAAGAATGCCCGCTATGAAGTTTGCTCCGAGGTTCATCGGTCCTTACCCTGTTTTGCAAGTCCTGAACCCGGTTGTCTGCAAATTGGGGTTGCCTTCCCACTTTCGGGTACCAAATTCGTGGTCGACAGTAACTAGGTCGACAGGGTCTTTAGGTCGACATGTTCTAGGTCGACAGGTCAAAAGGTCGACATGAGTTTTTCACAGTTTTTTCCTTTTTTTGAACCTTTTAATACTTAACAATCCACGTGGACTACGATTGGAACGGTAATCTGTGCCGAGCGAAGCGAAGGCACCATGCGAGGGGACACAGTGCACTAATTGGGGTTCCCGGTCACTCTATGAAGAAAACGACACCAAAATAACATTAAAAACTCTTGTTGACCTTTTGACCTGTCGACCTAGAACATGTCGACCTAAAGACCCTGTCGACCTAGACACCCTGTCGACCTAGTTACTGTCGACCAATAGTGGTCGACCTAGACATTGTCGACCTAGTTACTGTCGACTTTCAATACCACACCCAACATTCACTGTGCTACCAGCGTTACAGTGTATCACTCAGTGGAACAATCACTGTGCTACCTGCGTTACAGTGTATCACTCAGTGGGACATTCACTGTGCTACCGGCGTTACAGTGTATCACTCAGTGGAACATTCACTGTGCTACCAGCGTTACAGTGTATCACTCAGTGGGACATTCTCTGAGTTACAGTGTTTCTCTTAGGGGGACACCTCCTGTGTTTCCTGTATTACATGATATCTCCAAGTGGAACGCCTTCCATACTTCCAGAGTTACACTGAATCTTAAATCCTCATTCATTTCTTCAACATCGCTCACAAGCTTCTCATTCTTCAAACATCGCTCACAAATTCTTCATTCTTCAGTGTGCTTCACCATCGTTCTCAAATCCTCATTCATTTCTTCAGCATCGCTCACAAGTTCTTCTTTCATCTGTGTGCTTCACCATCGTTCTCAAATCCTCATTCATCTCTTCAGCAACGCTCACAAGTTCTTCATTCTTCTGTGTGCTTCACCATCGTTCTCAAATCACCATTTAATTCTTCAGCATTATACGCCAGTTACTACGGATAGTTCTGCATGAGGAAAACCTACATCCGGCCATCCCTGCTTCGGCCAAGCTGTGGTTCCTCCTTCGGATCATCGGAAGAACCCCCGAGTTCTCAACACTCCGAACCCAGGTCAGTGACACATCGCAACCGACACAATTGGACTCTCCTTGGGGATTTGTGATTTAGAAGAACGCACAGTTCTTTGCTGTGCTTTTGCCATCTTAACTCTTTTCAGTTTTCTAGCGGGAGGATGAGTGCTTCCATCCTCATGTGAAGCTGAACCACTAGCCATGAACATAGGCCAGGGCCTCAGCCGTTCCTTGCCACTACATGTCGTAAATGGCATATTGGCAAGTTTACGCTTCTCCTCAGATGCTTTTAATTTAGATTTTTGGGTCATTTTACTGAACTTTAGTTTTTTGGATTTTACATGCTCTCTACTATGACATTGGACATCGGCCTTGGCAGACGACGTTGATGGCATTTCATCGTCTCGGTGGCAGCAGCTTCAGCACAAGGTGGTAGTAGATCTTGATCTTTCCCTATTTTACCCTCCACATTTTTGTTCTCCATTTTTTAATGTGTGGAATTATATGCCAGTAATATATCAATAGCAATAGCCTACTGTACTGTACTATATATGTATACTGTTGGTCACCGAAATGCTGCGTTGTAATACTATATATACTGCTCACAATAATGCAGCACAGATATGGAATGGATACTTGCAGTGACACAGAGCTGCAAGATACAGCAATGGCCTTCTGCACAACTATATACTGTTGGTCACCAAAATGCTGCACTGTAATACTATATACAGTATACTATACTAATGTACCAAAGGCCAACTGCTCAGGTTGTGCAGAAATTGTTCAAGTAAAGAGAAATATAAAGAACAAGCAAATTCAATGGTGGCTAATTTTGCGAATAAAGGATATGAAATATCAAAATTGAATAAGATATCGAAAGAGGTAGAAGGGGTTGAAAGATCAACATTACTAGAAAGGAAAGGAGAGAAAAAATCCCATACCCGAAATTTTCAATTGTCCTTCCACACTCAATTCAATAAACAATACAAAAGGATTGAGGGGATAGTGAGAAAAAACTGGAACATCCTCTTGAAGGGTGACATTTTGGTTAAGATCTTACCACAAAATCCACACTTTACATACAAAAGGGCGCCTAATATTAAGACCACTTTAGTAACCAGTGCTTTGTCCATGGATGGAAAAAGATTTCTACCAAGAAACAAGGGTCTCTGCCGTTGTGGTGAATGTAGGATGAGTAAAGCCTGTCCCAGTATTGAATCAAAAATTACACAGTTCAGTTGGGAACAGAAGAAAATCAGGATAGACGATTTTATAACATGCCATACAGATTATGTAATTTATGCCATTGTCTGTAATTGCAATCTATTATATATAGGCAAAACGAAATGACAGGTCAAAATTAGATGGGCTGAACATGTCAGAAACATCCTGAAAGGCAATGAAAGCCATCCTTTTTCTTTACATTTTAAAGAGAAACACGAGAATTCCCTTAAAGGTTTAAAAAGTTTTCGTGCCATAAAAATGGATCAAAAGTGATTGGAGGACTAGAGAGATAGAGACATTAGGCTAGCCAGGGCTGAAATGAAAAATATATATGATTTTAATAGTCTCAAACCACGTGGTTTGAACCACGATTTTGAGATCAGGTGGTTTTTATAAAGGGATACTGATATAGGAATTCTTTGTTTGTGGTTTTAAACTGTATGTGTTTAAATTGTGTGGTTGGCAGCTGTGCTGTCTTATCACTATCACTTGATCGAATATGCTTATGCTAAGGTCATGTGATGTAAACAAACTATCATCAGCTCATGATCGGAGGCCTGTGGTCATGTGATGATGACGTCATCTACTAGATGTCGCGCTATCACGGCATGCTAACGGGGTCATGATGAGACTTCCACGGTGTGCTGTGTGTGATCGTGGTGGCTGCGCGCTTTGTGTGGTGCTGCCCGCGGGTCGAGCTGACGGGGGACTGGCGGGTGTAATGGCGCGATGCGCCGCAGATCATGCAGTGACACGGTGACGTGTCATTGAGGCCAGTCACGTGATCATAGGTGAACATGTGACCGCGGTAGGGGAACGTCACCCGCGAGTCACATGATTCACAAGTTAAGCCCCGTTCATTAAACAGCTGAGCCGCTTGGGAGAACTTTTATTGGCTGATGACTATGCCAATCATTTTTCCACTTAGTCCAGATTGGTGGATTCATTTTTCGCCAATCAGGCTTTTGGCTATTTAAATACACAGCTTCAGGGCATGTTTGTTTTTCAGCAGATCAGACAAGACATGCTGCATTCCAGGGGTATGTAACTCTTTGATTGATGTTGGAAATCTGCTATTCGGGTTTTAAAGTGAAGAGAAATCTTTGATAATTAGGATAACAATTGTCATATCATGGACAGTGTTCCTAAGTGCTTTTTATAAGTTGTAAATTATATATGAAATGTTGTTGTACTGTGGTGAAACCTTAATTGTAATTTGTATTTACGTTTATAGTGATTCTACACTGTGAATCTTGAAAAAGACACTGCATAGCGTCGAAACGCGTCGACACAGTGTATTTGGGGGGGCCACAGACCAGCCTATCCATAGTGGGGAATAAATAACAATATGATATCCGGGTCTATTGTTATCAGCTGATTACCATCATTGCCTTCCCCATATGGTACGGCTATTTTGTTTACCCTTTTTATTATACTTTGAAAATAAAAAGAGTGTTCTTGTCCTAATTGGATTTTATCTCTGGCTTTGATTTGTCATGAGGGATATCGTTGCTCATCTGCATGTGTGAGGAGCGCTAAAAAGATCACAAAAAGAAACCTTTATGTGCTTTGAACACGCCTTACAGAAGTAAGCATACATTAAGGAATCACTACTATAATTCCTGTACACCATTTTGGGTGCCTTTGGAAAGGAGGTGGATATATGAACTTTCTATCGGGACTATACCTACACCTCCATTCTCCGTTTCACACAGCGGTGAAAGATTCATCTTTATTGCAGTATTACACTATGTTGTGTTTTTTATTTTTATTTTCATATTGATTGGAATACACCTGTCCACGGGGACAAATCCGGATTTCTGGGACATTGAGCGCAAAGTGAGATTGTACCTTTTCTTCCTTGTACAGTATATATAGTAGTACAGTGCAGCATTTTGGTGACCAACAGTATATAGTTGTACAGTGCAGTAGGCCATTGCTGTATCTTGCAGCTCCGTGTCACTGCAAGTATCCATTCCATATCTGTGCTGCATTTTTGTGAGCAGTATATATAGTAGTACAGTGCAGCATTTTGGTGACTAACAGTATATAGTTGTACAGTACAGTAGGCCATTGCTGTATCTTGCAGCTCTGTGTCACTGCAAGTATCCATTCCATATCTGTGCTGCATTTTTGTGAGCAGTATATATAGTAGTACCGTGCAGCATTTTGGTGACCAACAGTATATAGTTGTACAGTACAGTAGGCCATTGCTGTATCTTGCAGCTCCGTGTCACTGCAAGTATCCATTCCATATCTGTGCTGCATTTTTGTGAGCAGTATATATAGTAGTATAGTGCAGCATTTTGGTGACCAACAGTATATAGTTGTACAGTACAGTAGGCCATTGCTGTATCTTGCAGCTCTATGTCACTGCAAGTATCCATTCCATATCTGTGCTGCATTTTTGTGAGCAGTATATATAGTAGTACAGTGCAGCATTTTGGTGACCAACAGTATATAGTTGTACAGTGCAGTAGGCCATTGCTGTATCTTCCAGCTCTGTGTCACTGCAAGTATCCATTCCATATCTGTGCTGCATTTTTGTGAGCAGTATATATAGTAGTACAGTGCAGCATTTTGGTGACCAACAGTATATAGTTGGACAGTACAGTAGGCCATTGCTGTATCTTGCAGCTCTGTGTCACTGCAAGTATCCATTCCATATCTGTACTGCATTTTTGTGAGCAGTATATATAGTAGTACAGTGCAGCATTTTGGTGACCAACAGTATATAGTTGTACAGTGCAGTAGGCCATTGCTGTATCTTCCAGCTCTGTGTCACTGCAAGTATCCATTCCATATCTGTGCTGCATTTTTGTGAGCAGTATATATAGTAGTACAGTGCAGCATTTTGGTGACCAACAGTATATAGTTGGACAGTACAGTAGGCCATTACTGTATCTTGCAGCTCTGTGTCACTGCAAGTATCCATTCCATATCTGTGCTGCATTTTTGTGAGCAGTATATATAGTAGTACAGTGCAGCATTTTGGTGACCAACAGTATATAGTTGTACAGTGCAGTAGGCCATTGCTGTATCTTGCAGCTCTGTGACACTGCAAGTATCCATTCCATATCTGTGCTGCATTTTTGTGAGCAGTATATATATATAGTAGTACAGTGCAGCATTTTGGTGACCAACAGTATATAGTTGTACAGTACAGTAGGCCATTGCTGTATCTTGCAGCTCTATGTCACTGCAAGTATCCATTCCATATCTGTGCTGCATTTTTGTAAACAGTATATATAGTAGTACAGTGCAGCATTTTGGTGACCAACAGTATATAGTTGTACAGTACAGTAGGCCATTGCTGTATCTTGCAGCTCTGTGTCACTGCAAGTATCCATTCCATATCTACATAGTAACATAGTATCTGAGGTTGAAAAAAGACATTTGTCCATCAAGTTCAACCTATTTGTGGTCTCCTATGCACGATGATTTGTCTAAAATTATGACTGATGCTGATTTCAGCCGTTGCATTTTATCCCTTTTTATAGTAACTATAGTGCGTGACTATGCACCATAACCCTGGATATCCTTATCCATTAGGAATTTATCTAACCCATTCTTAAAGGTGTTGACAGAGTCCACCATTACAACTCCCTCAGGCAGGGAATTCCAAACACGCATTGTCCTTACCGTGAAAAGCCTTTACGACGTATTGTGCGGAATCTCCTCTCTTCTACCTTGAGCGGGTGTCCACGAGTCCTATGTGTTGATCTGGCCAAAAACAGGTCCCGCGCTTGCTCTGTGTATTGTCCCCCTTATATATTTGTAGATGTTGATCATATCTCCTCTTAGTCTCCTCTTTTCCAATGTAAACATTCCTAGTCTTTCAAGCCTTTCATTGTATTCCATCCTCTCTATGCCCTTAATTAGTTTGGTTGCCCTCCTCTGAACCTTTTCTAGCTCCAGGATATCCTTTTTGTAGTACGGTGCCCAGAATTGTACACAGTATTCAAGATGTGGCCTCACTAGTGATTTATATAATGGGAGTACAATACTCTCGTCCCTTGCATCAATTCCCCGTTTTATGCATGCTAGTATCTTATTAGCCTTCTTTGCTGCCATCCTACTTTGGGAACTGCTGCTTAGTTTGCTATCTATGAGAACACCTAAGTCTTTTTCCAGTACAGTATCCCATAATTTTACCCCATTCAGTATGTAGGTGTTATTTTTGTTCTTGCTACCACAGTGCATTACCTTACACTTGTCTGTGTTGAAGCGCATTCTCCATTTGGCTGCTCATGCTTCTAATTTAACTAAGTCGTTCTGAAGAGACTCAGCATCCTCCTCTGTATTTATAGCCTTACACAATTTGGTATCATCTGCAAAAATTGACACCATGCTCTCTAGACCTTCTGTTAGGTCGTTAATGAAAATGTTGAACAATAATGGTCCTAATACCGAGCCTTGTGGCACACCACTTAACACTTCAGTCCAATTTGAAAGAGATCCATTAACCACAACGCGCTGCTCTCTATTAACTAACCAATTCTTAACCCAAGTGCATATAGAGCTTCCTAGCCCTTTTTCTTGTAGCTTGTAGATAAGCCACATGTGTGGTACTGTGTCGAAAGCTTTGGCAAAATCTAAATAGATTACATCCACCTCTTTACCCTGATCGAGGTTTGCACTTACTGTTTCATAAAAACTAAGTAAGTTGGTTTGACAGGATCTGTCCTTCACGAATCCATGTTGATTCCTTTTAATGATTTTATCGGCTTCAAGGAACTTCTGAATACTATCCCTTAGAATACCTTGCAGTACTTTCCCCACTATAGATGTAAGACTAACTGGTCTATAGTTTCCCGTTTCAGCTTTACTTCCCTTTTTGAATATAGGCACTACTTCCGCTATACGCCAGTCTTTGGGAATCATACCTGATATAACTGAATCCTTAAAGATCAAAAATAGCGGTCTTGCAAGTTCAGAGTGAAGCTCCATTAGAACCCTTGGGTGAATTCCATCGGGCCCCGGTGACTTATTAATCTTTAAATGTTTTAATCGGTCACAGACTACCTCCTCACTTAAATAAGTACCTATCAGTGGGATATTCTCATTATTTAGGTTGTGTGTTAGTCCCATAATTGGGTCCTCTCTAATAAATACTGTTGAAAAAAATTCATTAAGTATGTCCGCTATGTCATTATAATTTTTGATTAAGACTCCTGACTTGTCTTTTACAGGGCCTATACTCTCCTTCTTTAATCTCTTGCTATTAATGTATTTAAAAAAAAATTTGGGATTCGCTTTGCTTTCCTTTGCTATTAGTTTTTCTGTTTCTACTTTAGCCGCTCTTATTTCTTTTTTTGCATATTTTGTTACAGTCTGTATAGTGCTGAAATGATTCCACATTCCCATCAGATTTGCATTTTTTAAATGCTTGCCTTTTCATACCCATAAGTTCCCTTATTTTTTTATTAAGCCACATCGGTTTATTATTTTGAATCCTTTTTTTTGCTGCTCGTAGGAATAAATTTGAGAGTATTTTTAGCTAGTAGTGATTTTAATACATCCCATTTCTCTGTAGTATTTTTTCGTAGAAACAAACCTTCCCAATCAATATCCTTTAGAGTTTCCCTCATCATTTCAAAGTTGGCTTTACTAAAGTTTAGAGTCCTAGTATAGGACTCTTTATGAAAACTTACATTAATGTGACCTTATTGTGGTCGCTGTTTCCTATGGGTTCCCCCACTTCAATATCGGATACCAATTCCCCATTGTTTGTTAATACCAGGTCTAAGATTGCATTGTACCTGGTGGGTTCCTCAATTAGTTGAACTAAGTAGTTATCATTAAGTGTGTTTAAAAACTTATTACCCCTAGCAATATCACATGAATCATTTTTCCAGTTTATCTCTGGATAGTTAAAATCTCCCATCACCACTATGTCACCTACTCCTGCTGCACTTTCAATTTGCCTCAGTAACAATTCCTTGTCAGATACATTAATACCAGGCGGCCTGTAGCATACCCCCAATACTAACTTTTCTATTCCCTTTTCGCCACATGCAATTTCTACCCATAGTGTCTCGGCCGTATCTACAGTCCCCTCCTGCAAATCCTCCCGTATATCAGGTTTTAAAAATGGTTTTACATAATGACACCCCCCCTCCCTTTTTATTTAGTCTGTCTCTCCTAAACAGCATATAGCCTTCTAGATTGACTGTCCAGTCATGAGATTCGTCCCATCAAGTTTCAGTAATGCCTATAATATCATACTGTTTACTTGCTGCAAGTATTTCTAGTTCGCCATTTTTACCAGTAAGGCTTCTAGCGTTCACATCCATACAACTAAGATAAGTATTTCCTTTTGCGTTAGGGATATCTTTCACCTTATTGTTATCGGTTAGTGCTTTGGTAAAACCTCTTTTAGTACCCATGTTGATACCTTTACCAGCTGCTCTAACCCTCCCCCCAACTTCTCCCCCATTTAATTTACTACCGCCATCCCCACTATTCTCACTATCACGCCCCGTAGTTTCTAGCTAAACCCTCCCCCCAGGCTCCTAGTTTAAAATCTCCTCCAACCTTCTAACCATCCTTCCCCCCAGCACCGCTGCCCCCTCCTCATTCAGGTGCAATCCATCACGACAAAAAAGATGGCACCTGACTGAGAAGTCCGCCCAGTGTTCCAGGAACACAAACCCCTCTTTTCTACACCAATCTCTAAGCCACACATTTACCTCCCTAATCTACCTCTGCCTCCCTGGACTAGCGCGTGGCATGGGTAATATTTCAGAGAATATTACCTTAGATGTCCTTGCCTTAAGTTTCTTACCTAATTCCCTGTAGTCTTTCTTAAGGACATCCCACCTTCCGCTGACTTTGTCATTGGTGCCAACATGCACCAAGACCGCCGGGTCTTTCCCAGCCCCTCCCAACAATCTATCTACCCGGTCCGCGATGTGCCGCACCCGAGAACCTGGGAGACAACAGATTGTACGGCGATCACGGTCCCGGTAGCAGAATGCCCTATCTGCCTTCCTGATGATAGAGTCCCCTACCACCACAATCTGACTAGGTACCTCGCTATCTTTTGTCCCAACTCTGCCAGAAGGGCCGCTCCTCTGGATGCTAGACTAAACAGTCCCCTCCGGCATCATCATTTCCTCACTATCATCCTCTGAATCCTCGTCCAGTCGTGCAAATTTATTCAGGTTTGATAGTCCGGAGATGTCGAGCCTCCCCCTCTTCTTCTTCCTTCTAACTGTGACCCAGTTGGCTCCCTGATTTTCCTCTTCTATCAGTGACCCTTCCCGCAGCTCCTCCACCATTCTATCTAGTTCTTGCTCGAGATTGTGAATCTCCCTCAGTCGCATAACGGTTTGCTCTAGATCCGTTACCTGGGCTTCCAGGGCAACCGTTCGCACACATCTCGTACAGATGTAATCACACTGGGACGGTTGCTCCAGGTGTGCGTACATCTTGCACGACATGCACTGAGTGAGGTCCCCAATCACAGCTCCACCCATAGTGTTTGTAAGTTCTAACTCCCTGTTACTCTCAACAGAAAAGAAGCAAATATATAAAATAAAAATAATAATAATATAAATAAATAAAGAAGACAATGAAGAACAATCTGGAGAAACACTCACTTATACAATAATTAAGTTAGGCTTATACTTATCTATATTTGTGCGGTCCTTGATCCTTCGCTTTTATGCAGCCGTAGTCCCCAGTTCCTCCAGTGGCAGCAGCTGTAATGGCAGCAGTCTACGTCCCCTTCTGTCCTCTCCTCTGATGACTGCAGCAGCTGACTTCCTCAGTCCCCTTTTGTAGCTTGTGCAGCAGCGTCCCTGAAGATTTCTAGTACACACACAAAAACACAGAAACAAAACAGAACAGGCACCCTACACACCAAAAACTCTGCGCCTCACACACTCAGAAAACTCACCCCCTTGCTCACACACTAGTTGCAACCCCTCACACACACACAGTAATCTCAGCCCCTCAGTCACACACTACACTCTGTCCCTCACTCACACAGATTAAAAGGCCCTGATGTCCTTTTTTTTTATTATTTACTTATAGCACTGAGATCGGCAGCAGCAGCAGCAGTAGCAGCACTTGCTGTGCTCCGGTCTCTCTCTATCCCACGGTCCGGCGCCCAATACCTCTATCCGGCACCCCCTCTGGCTCGATCAGGCACCACTCGATCGGGTACCCCTCCGGCCCGACCCGGCAGCTTCTCACTCACTCTCTCACACACGTGCGCACGCGATCGCACGCGTGCCTGACCCCCGCACCCTCACTTCCGGTTCCGGTCACAGCGCCACCTCCGTCTCCTCCTCCACAGCTCCTCCTCCACAGCTCACAGCGTCTCCACAGCCCATTTTTGCTGTGCTGCATTTTTGTGAGCAGTATACAGTATATAGTAGTACAGTGCAGCATTTTGGTGACCAGCAGTATATAGTTGTACAGTACAGTAGGCCATTGCTATTGATATAATAATATTACTGGCATATAATTCCACACATTAAAAAATGGAGAACAAAAATGTGGAGGGTAAAATAGGGAAAGATCAAGATCCACTTCCATCTAGTGCTGAAGCTGCTGCCACTAGTCATGGCCGAGACGATGAAATGCCATCAACTTCGTCTGCCAAGGCCGATGCCCAATGTCATAGTAGAGAGCATGTAAAATCCAAAAAACTAAAGTTCAGTAAAATGACCCAAAAATCTAAATTAAAAGCGTCTGAGGAGAAGCGTAAATTTGCCAATATGCCATTTACGACACGGAGTGGCAAGGAACGGCTGAGGCCCTGGCCTATGTTCATGGCTAGTGGTTCAGCTTCACGTGAGGATGGAAACACTCATCCTCCTACTAGAAAACTGTAAAGAGTTAAGATGGCAAAAGCACAGCAAAGAACTGTGCGTTCTTCTAAATCACAAATCCCCAAGGAGAGGCCAATTGTGTCGGTTGCGATGCCTGACCTTCCCAACACTGGACGGGAAGAGGTGGCTCCTTCCACCATTTGCACGCCCCCTGCAAGTGCTGGAAGGAGCACCCACAGTCCAGTTCCTGATAGTCAAATTGAAGATGTCACTGTTGAAGTACACCAGGATGAGGATATGGGTGTTGCTGGCGCTGAGGAGGAAATTGACAAGGAGGATTCTGATGGTGAGGTGGTTTGTTTAAGTCAGGCACCCGGGGAGACACCTGTTGTCCATGGGATGAATATGGCAGTTGACATGCCTGGTCAAATTACAAAAAAAAATCACCTCTTCGGTATGGAATTATTTTAACAGAAATGCGGACAACAGGTGTCAAGCCGTGTGTTCTCTTTGTCAAGCTGCAATAAGTAGGGGTAAGGACGTTAACCTAGGAACATCCTCCCTTATACATCACCTGGAGCGCATTCATCAGAAGTCATTGACAAGTTCAAAAACTTTGGGTGACAGCGGAAGCAGTCCACTAACAACTATTTTATTTATTTATCAACAGTTTCTTATATAGCGCAGCATATTCCGTTGCGCTTTACAATTAGAACAACAGTAATAGAACAAAACTGGGTAAAAACAGACAGACATAGAGGTAGGAAGGCCCTGCTCGCAAGCTTACAATCTATAGGGAAATAGGCATAGATACACAAGGATAGATGCTACCTATTGCATAATGGTCCACCAGATTGCTAGGTTCTTAATGGGTTGTATGATGATACCCCACAAAGTTATCCAAGTGTCAGGAGGGTGTGAGACTAAAGAAAGACAAGATATGTGATGTTATGAATACTCTACAGAGGATGTAATTAGATAGGGAAGCACTGAAGGTTATGTGGGTGGGTCTGGAATTTGATAGGCTTGTCTGAAGAGGTGAGTTTTCAGGGAACATTTAAAGGTTTGGAGACTAGAGGCGAGTCTTACTGTGCGTGGGTGGGCATTCCACAGAGTGGGTGAAGCCCGGGTAAAGTCCTGTAATTTTGAGTGTGAACAAGTAATGCGTGTGGATGCGAGACGTAGATCTTGTGCAGAGCGGAGAGGTCGGGTAGGGAGATATTTTGAGATGAGTGAAGAGATGTATGTTGGTGCAGTTTGGTTAATAGCCTTGTATGTGAGTAAAAGTATTTTATATTTAATACGGTAGAATACCGGTAACCAATGGAGGGACTGACAGAGCGGATCTGCAGACGATGAACGTCTGGCAAGGAAGATTAGCCTCGCAGCTGCATTCAAAATGGATTGTAGTGGTGAGAGCCTATGTTTGGGAAGACCGGTCAGGAGACTATTACAATAATCAATGCGGGAGATAATGAGAGCATGGATTAGAGTTTTTGCTGTGTCTTGTGTAAGATAAGGGCATATTTTGGATATGTTTCTTAGATGTATGTAACATGATCTTGAGACAGATTGAATGTGGGTAACAAAGGACAGTTCAGAGTCAAGAATGACACCTAGGCAGCGAGCTTGTGGGGTAGGGGTGATTGCAGAGTTCTCAACAGTGATAGAGATATCAGGTTAGAAACTACTATTGGCCGGTGGAAATATAATTAATTCTGTTTTGGAAATATTAAGTTTGAGGTGGCGAGATGTCATCCAAGATGAAATGGCAGAAAGGCATTCAGTGACACGGCCCAATACAGATGGTGACAAATCAGGGGAGGATAGGTAGATTTGAGTATCATCCGCATACAGATGGTACTGAAATCCGAAAGAGTTGATTAGTTTGCCAAGAGATGTGGTATAGATAGAGAAAAGCAGAGGACCTAGGACTGAGCCTTGCGGTACTCCAACTGAGAGAGGTAGCGAAGGAGAGGTGGAATCAGAGAATCGAACACTGAAGGAGCGATTAGATAGGTAGGATGAGAGCCAAGAAAGGGCTGTGTCCTGAATACCTAGGGATTGTAGTGTTTGTATGAGAAGAGAGTGGTCAACAGTGTCAAAAGCAGCAGAGAGATCAAGGAGAATAAGTAGAGAGTAATGTCCTTTAGATTTAGCAGTGACCAAATCATTCACTACCTTAGTCAGTGCTGTCTCTGTGGAGTGTTGGGCACAAAATCCTGACTGAAGTGGGTCCAGTAGGCTGTGTGAGTTAAGAAAGTGTGTGAGGCGAGTGTAGGCAAGTCTCTCCAGTAGCTTGGAGGGGCATGGGAGCTGAGAGATGGGACGGTAGTTAGAGAGAGAGTTCGGGTCAGAGTTTTGTTTTTTCAGAATGGGAGTAATCACTGCATGCTTGTATAGAGAAGGAAAGATACCAGTAGACAGGGAGAGATTACAGATTTTCGTTAAGGTTGGGATGAGCACAGTAGACAGAGCTTTACTAATTTGTGAGGGTATAGAGTCAAGGGGAGAGGTATTAAAGTAGGCAGATGAAAAGAGTGCAGATACTTCATCTTCATTTGTAGGATCAAAGGAAGAGAAGGTGTTAGAGGGTTCAGGCAGGGAATTGAGCATACCATTTCATTTCGGATCTTGTCAATCTTGTCCTTGAAATAGGAAGCAAGATCTTGGGCACTGACAGTGGCTGGTGGGTTAGGTGAGGGAGGGACAAGAAGTGATTTAAATGTATTAAAAAGTCACTTGGGGTTAGAGGCTTGAGCAGAGATGAGAGATTGAAAATATGTTTGTTTGGCAGTGTCCAGAGCAGTACGATAAGAGTGGTAGGTGGTCTTATATGTGAGAAAGTCACTTGAACTACAAGATTTACGCCACTGGCGTTCAACTTTTCGTGAGAGTTTTTGTAAGTGTCTAGTGTATTTAGAGTGCCACGGTTGACATCTAAGTCTACGTGGAGTGTGATGGGTAGCTGGAGCCACTTCATCAAGTGCTGTTACTAGAGTTTGGTTAAGGTGTGACACAGCAGTCTCTGGAGAGGTGAATGTAGAAATTGGTGAAAGCAGTGGTTGCAGAGAGGTAGATAGTTGTTGAAAATTAATAGCGTTAATATTTCTGCGGGTAAGAGGTGTCCTTGTAGACTTTAGGGACATGGAGTTTGAAGTAATGGAGGAGAGCATGCATGTGATAAGGTTGTGATCTGAGAGAGGGAAAGGAGTGTTAGTGAGTTCAGAAACAGAGCATAGTCTGGTGAATACAAGATCAAGGCAGTGGCCCTCCTGATGAGTAGGGGAGTCAGTCCATTGGGAGAGGCCAAGAGAGGAGGTTAGAGAGAGTAGTTTAGAGGCATGGGGAGATTGTGGACTGTCAATAGAGAGATTGAAATCACCCATAATGATGGTGGAGATGTCAGAGGATAGAAAGTGAGGGAGCCATGCAGAAAAATCTTCCAGAAACTTTTTGGGTTGCCCAGGTGGGCGATAGATAGCTGCAACACGCAGAGAGAAAGGGGTGAAAATCCTAATAGAGTGTACTTCAAAGGATGTAAATGTGAGTGAGGGAACAGGTGGTAAAACAATGTGCGTGTAACATTTGGACAGTAATATTCCAACACCCCCTCCTTTGATGTTACCAGGCCTGGGGGTGTGTGTGAAGTGGAGGCCACCATGTGACAGTGCTGCAGGGGAGTCAGTGTCTGATTGTGTGAGCCAGGTTTCTGTTATAGCCAGCATATTGAATTTTTTTGCTATGAAAAGGTCATGAATAGCTGTTAATTTGTTGCAAACAGAGCGTGCATTCCATAAAGCACATTTTAGTGACTTGGAGGTAGATGGGAGACAAGTGATGTTGATAAGGTTTGTTGATTTTATATTCCGTTGTGAATCAGCTGAATGTGAGCGTGGTATGTGGATGGGACCTGGATTTGGGGATATGTCACCAGCTAGTAGAAGCAGAAGAAGAGAGAGATAGGTATAGTTGGGGGAGGTGTGTGATAGTTTCTTATGGTGACAGGTAGAGGATGTGACAGTTAGTGTACATAGATAGGTTAAAAGCTCATGAGTGTTAATAAGAGGGGAGTGGATTAATGAGGCTGCAATGTGTACAGAGCGATACATAACAGGAATAGTGAAGGACGATGTCATTTTATAGAGGATACCATGAAGTGCTATGAGGAAAAACAGTTTGTGGAGCATGGTGTTTATAAAGAGAAAAGTATAGATAGGAAAATGCTTATGGAAATTGTTGATTAAATGGTAGATTTACCTGCTTTCCAATGTTTTTCAATGTTTGTTCAACTGTTGGTTTAACTGTTCTTTTTAAAATTTCCTAACTTTGTAATTTCCAAACTTCGTATATTTCTAAACTTCTGACAACTGCCCCGCAGACAACTGCCCCATAACTGAATGCTAACATATACTAGTTCTAATTTACAAAGGCTTCAGCTGAAGCTAATTGGACATCTAATCAAAGGGCTTATATTACCCTGTGTTAAGTAAACACCAGTCCATGTATGCTAATAAACTCCACTCCACTGACCAACATCCATAGAAGAGATAATATCAGCTATAAGCAAGTACTAATATTCTACAAATACAATTACATACACTGCTAAAATATACATTGGTGTGAATAGAGATCAAGAGTTATAGTTTGCAGGAATCAGC
This sequence comes from Pseudophryne corroboree, assembly GCF_028390025.1. Taxonomy (NCBI): domain Eukaryota; kingdom Metazoa; phylum Chordata; class Amphibia; order Anura; family Myobatrachidae; genus Pseudophryne; species Pseudophryne corroboree. The sequence goes on along the minus strand of NC_086447.1, from coordinate 311,878,807 downwards.
AAGCAGAAATCAACATACATTTGAAAATACAGCATGAAGATGTCTGTGGGTTAATGCAGAGGTGTAGGGATCAGCAAGCAGAAATCAACATACATTTGAAAATACAGCATGAAGATGTCTGTGGGTTAATGCAGAGGTGTAGGGATCAGCAAGCAGAAATCAACATACATTTGAAAATACAGCATGAAGATGTCTGTGGGTTAATGCAGAGGTGTAGGGATCAGCTGTTATGCACTCCAGTGTCTGCAGGAATGTACTGGTGTTTGAACTGTTATGCACTCCAAATGGACTCACAGACAAACTGGGGAATATGACATAACGTACACAGAAGGTGATAGGGTAACAAAATACACACACAGTGAACAGAGAAGCCCAGAGGCTAAGGAACTGGGTATCTCCCTTGTATTAGAACTGCTCAGATGTAAAAAGCAAGATGTTGTGTTTTAATACGTAGAGAACCCGAAATGCCGTTGCTAAGGGCAACAGCAAAACCCTAAAGGGTTACCAACGGGTGTGGCAGTAAACTCCTTGGTCAGAGATGGAATGATAGACACAAGGAGAGCCTCCACAATCCTGATTCTCACTTGCAGTGCACAGGTTTAAGCTTACTGCCACTAAACTGACCCCTGACACCTAGCACAGTGAGACAGGATTAGACAGGCAAGTGTTAGAATACAGCCGCAAACTTGCTAAGTTCACAGAGTAATAACAGAACCCCAGCAAGCTAAACGACTGACTCCAGTCTTACTGCTAGGTCTGGATTGGCAGAGTGTAATACCAAATCCCCAGGCCTATTTGCAGTAAGCAACAAACAAATACAAAGCTACACAGTACTGGCTAACTTTCATGAACTGACTAACCAACAGAGATTCAGCAGCATCTGCTTACCCTGAAAAGAGGCCTTATAAAGCAGGTGCTGTCCACGCCCCACTCAGACTCACAGACTGTGAGCACAAAAACCAGCACCGGATCCCCTGCCGTGCACAGAGCCTATAACCACTGCACAGCAAAAGACCCGAACCGGAGTATCAGCTGCGCTCAGGTTACTCCACTAGCACTTGTCTCCCGGTTGCCATGACGACGTGGCAGCACAGGGCAGGAGACCCTAACAGTACCCCCCCTCTGACGAGGGGTCAAAGAACCCCTACCACCGGGTTTATCGGGGAACTGCGAGAAGAAAGAGCGTATCAGTCTGGGGGCATGAAGATCACAACTGCGCACCCACGACCGCTCCTCCGGGCCATACCCCTTCCAGTGCACCAAAAATGACAGCCGACCCCGAACCACCTTGGAGTCAAGAATCCTTTCAACAACAAACTCCCTCTGGCCACGTATCAGAAGAGGGGAAGGTCTTCCACTGGAAGAAGGATTACTAATCGCCCGTTTTAAAAGGGAACAATGAAATGTTTTATTGATACCCAAAGAACGGGGTAGATCTAACTGAAATGCCACCGGATTGATAACCCTGGTGATCTTATAAGGGCCGATGAACCGGGGCCCTAACTTATGAGATGGCTGTCTCAACTTCAAATTCTTGGTAGACAACCAGACGAAGTCTCCTAATTTGAAGCTGCAGGGTCTTTTCCGCTTATCAAAAACCCTTTTGGTCACTAATGACACAGACACAAGGGCTTTCTTCACTTTCCGCCAAATACCTCTAAGGACCGAAACCACAGAGGAACCACCAGGCGTGGAGTCCAGGGGGTCAAAAGAATTGGCCTTAGGATGATGCCCATACACACAAAGGAAGGGAGAGATCCCTGTAGCAGAGTGAGCCGCGTTGTTATAGGCAAACTCCGCCATGGACAGATGAGCAACCCAGTCAGTCTGACACTTGGAGACATAACACCTGAGGAACTGCTCCAAGGACTGGTTCACCCTTTCAGTCTGCCCATTAGACTGCGGATGGTAGCCTGACGACAAGCTGACAGAAATCTGGAGATCGGAACAAAATGCCCTCCAGAATTTGGCCACAAACTGGGATCCGCGGTCAGAGACCACATCAAGTGGCAACCCGTGGAGACGCACAACATGCAGCATAAATAATTCAGACAGGCGTCTGGCTGATGGCAGCCCAACCAGTGGAACGAAGTGCGCCATCTTCGAAAACCTGTCAACGACAACCCAGATGGCTGTCATCCCCGAGGATTTGGGCAAGTCCACCACAAAATCCATTGAAATGTGGGTCCATGGCTTAGATGGGATAGAGAGTGGATGTAATGGGCCAACAGGAACCCCTCTAGGAGTCTTATTTCGGGCACAGATGTCACATGCCCGAACCCACTGATCCACATCCTTAGCCACCGAGGGCCACCACACCGCCCTAGATAGCAACTCCCGAGTTCTGGCAATACCCGGGTGACCTGCCGACTTCTTGGCATGGAATTCCAGGAACACTCGCTGTCTTAACCTAGGAGGCACAAACAAAAGACCTACCGGAAGGTCTGGAGGAGCCTGCTCCTGTGCTCTAAGGACTAATGATAAGAGGTCCTGGGTAATGCCCACTTTAATACATGATGGGGAAACAATGGGCAACGGCTCCTCGGTGGTCTCCTGGATTGGAGCAAAACTCCGCGAGAGCGCATCAGCCTTGATGTTTTTTTACCCAGGGCGATATGTTATCAAAAAATTAAAGCGAGCAAAAAACAAAGCCCATCGTGCCTGCCTGGCATTGAGACGCTTCGCTGACTCTAAATATGCCAGATTCTTATGGTCAGTGAGAATTGAGACCACAAACTTAGCCCCCTCAAGCCAGTGTCTCCACTCCTCGAGTGCATCCTTAATAGCCAACAATTCCCGGTTACCCACGTCATAATTCATCTCGGCAGGCGAAAATTTACGGGAAAAGTAAGCACAGGGATGAAGGCGATTATCAGACACTCCCATCTGAGAAAGCACTGCCCCAATACCCATCTCAGAGGCATCCACCTCCACCACAAAAGGACGCTCTGGATCTGGGTGTCGCAGCACCTTGGCCGAAACAAATGCCCTTTTGAGACGGGCAAAAGCCGCTTTAGCCTCACAAGACCAGTGAGCAACATCCGCCCCTTTCTTAGTGAGTGCCACCAAGGGCGCCACTATAGACGAAAATCCAGCGATAAATCGTCTATAAAAATTCGCAAAGCCCAGGAAACGCTGAAGCGCCTTCAAACTAGTGGGCTGCACCCAATCCAGGACTGCCTGTACCTTGGAACCCTCCATTTGGAAACCTTCTGGGGAGATAATATATCCTAGAAATGCGATTTGCTGAACTTCAAATTCGCACTTCTCCAGCTTCGCCCCAAGCCGGTGGTCTCTGAGTTTCTGGAGGACTAAGCGTACATGCTTCCGATGTTCCTCCAGGGAATGGGAGAAGATTAGGATGTCATCTAAGTATACAACTAAGAATCTATCCAAATATTCCCTGAGCACATCATTCATGAAATCCTGGAAGACTGCCGGGGCATTACAGAGTCTCAGGACGTGACAGGGAGTACAACCTGCTCTTGGGAAGCTTAGCATTTGGCAACAAATCAATGGCACAGTCATAGGGGCGATGGGGAGGTAGTACCTCTGCAACTTTTTTGGAGAACACGTCCGCAAAATCTGCATAACACCCTGGCAATCCTGGCAAACTTAGCTGCGAGAGCCTGACTGGAAGGCTCAAGCAACTCCTGAAACAATCAGTACCCCAACTAAGAATCTCCCCAGAGACCCAGTCAAATTGAGGATTGTGGGCCCTTAACCAGGGTAACCCCAACACCAATGGGGCAAAAGTACAGACAGTCACATAAAAGGACAATTTTTCAGAGTGTGTGGCTCCAATAAACAAAGAAATCTGGCTAGTGCAAGAGGTAATTTTACCTTGGGATAATGGTTCCCCGTTTAACCCACAAATCTCAATTTTCGATGCCAAGGGTACTAAGGGAACAGAGTGTTTTAGGGCGAATTGGCGGTCCATAAAAACCCCGTCGGCCCCACTGTCCACAAAGGCCTCAGTCTTGACAGTTTGACCGAGGATCTTCAAGGTCACCGGAATGATAAAAGTCTTCTTGGGAAATTCTGACTTCTGGCCTGACAGGATATTTCCCATCACCCTCAGGCCCTGAAGTTTTCCGGCTTTTCTGGGCATGATACTACCACATGACCTTTATTCCCACAAAATTTCAACAGGAGTATTAGGCTGCTGAATATGTTATGCACTCCAGTGTCTGCAGGAATGTACTGGTGTTTGAACTGTTATGCACTCCAAATGGACTCACAGACAAACTGGGGAATATGACATAACGTACACAGAAGGTGATAGGGTAACAAAATACACACACAGTGAACAGAGAAGCCCAGAGGCTAAGGAACTGGGTATCTCCCTTGTATTAGAACTGCTCAGATGTAAAAAGCAAGATGTTGTGTTTTAATACGTAGAGAACCCGAAATGCTGTTGCTAAGGGCAACAGCAAAACCCTAAAGGGTTACCAACGGGTGTGGCAGTAAACTCCTTGGTCAGAGATGGAATGATAGACACAAGGAGAGCCTCCACAATCCTGATTCTCACTTGCAGTGCACAGGTTTAAGCTTACTGCCACTAAACTGACCCCTGACACCTAGCACAGTGAGACAGGATTAGACAGGCAAGTGTTAGAATACAGCCGCAAACTTGCTAAGTTCACAGAGTAATAACAGAACCCCAGCAAGCTAAACGACTGACTCCAGTCTTACTGCTAGGTCTGGATTGGCAGAGTGTAATACCAAATCCCCAGGCCTATTTGCAGTAAGCAACAAACAAATACAAAGCTACACAGTACTGGCTAACTTTCATGAACTGACTAACCAACAGAGATTCAGCAGCATCTGCTTACCCTGAAAAGAGGCCTTATAAAGCAGGTGCTGTCCACGCCCCACTCAGACCTCACAGACTGTGAGCACAAAAACCAGCACCGGATCCCCTGCCGTGCACAGAGCCTATAACCACTGCACAGCAAAAGACCCGAACCGGAGTATCAGCTGCGCTCAGGTTACTCCACTAGCACTTGTCTCCCGGTTGCCATGACGACGTGGCAGCACAGGGCAGGAGACCCTAACATCAGCAAGCAGAAATCAACATACCTGTGAGATGAAAATATATATAGAAAGCTGATCAGTCCATATTCAGTGAGATATATGTAGACTAACTGTTGGTTTAACTGTTCTTTTTAAACTTTCCTAACTTTGTAATTTCCAAACTTCGTATATTTCTAAACTTCTGACAACTGCCCCGCAGACAACTGCCCCATAACAACTAAATCCCTTCCTCTTGTACACAAGCTCCTGCAAACCACACCACCAACTCCTTAGACAGGAAAGCCAATAGTCCTGCAGGCCATGTCACTGGCAAGTCTGACGAGTCCTCTCCTGACTGGGATTCCTCCGATGGATCCTTGAGTGTAACGTCTACTGCTGCTGGCGCTGCTGTTGTTGCTGCTGGGAGTCGATCATCATCCCAGAGGGGAAGTCGGAAGACCACTTGTACTACTTCCAGTAAGCAATTGACTGTCCAACAGTCCTTTGCGAGGAAGATGAAATATCACAGCAGTCATCTTGTTGCAAAGTGGATAACTCAGGCCTTGACTGCTGTGTTGGTGTTAGACGTGCGTCCGGTATCCGGCGTGAGTTCACAGGGACTTAGAGAATTTTTTGAGGTAGTGTGTCCCCGGTACCAAATACCATCTAGGTTCCACTTCTCTAGGCAGGTGATAGCGAGATTTTACCAATTAATATCAGTGATTTATAATTAATTATTAATTATAGTGATCTTGCCAAATGATTCCCGTGATTTTGTCATTTTCTTCCAGTGATTTGGACCAATAATACCATTGATTAGAACGAATAATTCCTGTGATTTTGTCATTTTCTTCCAGTGATTTGGACCAATAATACCATTGATTATTTAGAACGAATAATACCTGTGATATTGAGGTGTTTGTGTCGCTTAGCTTAGCCGTCCAGCGACCACAGTGCACCTCTTTTCTTTGCATCATGTGCTGTTTGGGGCCAATTTTTTTAAGTGTCTTCCTGTCTGACACTGCAGTGCCACTCCTAGATGGGCCAGGTGTTTGTGCCGCCCACTTGGGTCATTTAGCTTAGTCATCCAGCGACCTTGGTGCAAATTTTAGGACTAAAAATAATATTGTGTGGTGTGAGGTGTTCAGAATAGACTGGAAATTAGTGGAAATTACCCCCCAATTTTTATGATTTAAGCTGTTTTTGAGGGTTTTTTGAAAAAAAACACCCGAATCCAAAACACACCCGAATCCGACAAAAAAATTTCAGGGAGGTTTTGCCAAAACGCGTCCGAATCCAAAACACGGCCGTGGAACCGAATCCAAAACTAAAACACAAAACCCGAAAAATTTCCAGTGCACATCTCTATTTCTAAGTCTTTTAATCTAAATTAGACAACATAAATCTTTTCCCTAGTAGCTAGCTACTAATGACATCCTCCCTTTGCTATAATCCCTATTGAATTTGTCAGCTTGGTGTTACCAGCACTGTTGTGGGTTAATGGTTTTTCATTGGGATTTCTTAAAGGATGAAAAGCGTATTTATTAGACTTGGAGCAATGTTATTAGATGTCTTCCTGACTGTGCACACATCTTGGAATGAAATGAATGATCGGTGATTGATTACACTCATTACCTCTTACATTGCTCTGTCTTTGAATATTACATTAAAATTATACCTCTCACTGTGTTTGATAAATATAAGAGAGCAGATATTGTATTTTGATTATCAAGAAAATCAGTTTGACAGAAGCAATGGGATGTCATTTTATTAGCGGTTTTAGTGAGTTAGTTATTTGTACAGTAAACACAATACAACACCAAATATGCTTTCGATTACTTATGAGATTTGTAGGCATATAAATGCAAATAACAGGATTTCAGTTTTCATGCAGTTGTGATAAATATACAACCTACTCCCTTGTGCTTTAGCACTGAATAATCAAAGGTCACTACATTTTTCCACTGTAATGGTCATAAAAATAGGATTTTAAATACCTACCTGTAAATCCTTTTCTCGTAGTCCATAAGGGATATTGGGGACAGATTAGTACAATGGGGTATAGATAAGTCCAAAGGAGCCAGTTCACTTTAAATTTCTTCAACTGGGTGTGCTGGCTCCTCCCCTCTATGCCTCCTCCTACAGGTCAGTTATAGGTAAAACAGTGCCCGAAGGAGAATGACATTCTTGAGAGAAGGAACATAACAACAAAAGGTGTGGAGAGATTTACACACCAGCACACCAACATATAACTTAGTCAGCAACACCTGGCAACATTAACAGCAACAGCTGAACAGGAAACACAGAACAGAGAACCTGCAGAAAGTCACCACACAGAGGCGGGCGCCCAATATCCCTTATGGACTATGAGAAAAGGATTTACCGGTAGGTATTTAAAATCCTATTTTCTCTAGTATCCATAAGGGATTTTGGGGACAGATTAGTACGATGGTGATGCCCGAAAGCTTCCAGAATGGGCGAGAACATGCGGAGACATCTGCAACACCGACTGCCCAAGCTGGGTATCCTCTTTGGCCAGGGTATCAAACTTGTAGAACTTCACAAAGGTGTTCTACCCTGACCAGGTAGCAGCTCGGCATAGTTGTACAGCCGAGACTCCACAGGCTGCCGCCCAGGAAGAGCCCACCGACCTGGTAGAACGGGCCTTCACAGACTGTGGAACAGGTAAGGCTGCCGACGCATAGGCCTGTTGGATTGTAAACCTAATCCAATGAGCATAGTGGCAATGATCTTCTAGGAAAGCCATTTGTGAGCTAGGATGTTCCGCTCAACTTCCATGCAGTGAAACTAAGCCACCGTACGTCCGGGTAGATGAACGGCCCTTGTTGAAGAAGATCCCTTCTTAGTGGTAGAGTCCAAGGGTCCTCTACAGACATGTGCAGAAGAGCCGTGTACCATGCTCTTCGGGGCCAATCCAGGGCAATCAAGATTGCTCTCACTCTTTGATGCCTGATCCGCTTGATCCCCCTTGGGATCAACGGAATCGTAGGAAACAGGTAGACCAGCTGTTAAGGCCAAGGCAATGTCAGTGCATCCATTGCGCTCGCCTGAGGGTCCCTGGTTCGTGAGCAATAGTAGCGAAGCTTCTTGTTGAGGTGAGAGGCCATCAAGTTGATCTGTGGGCATACCCACCTGTCGATCTGTTGAAACACCTGAGGGTGTAGTCCCCACTCCCCCAGGTGGAGGTCGTGGCGACTCAGGAAGTCCACTTCCCAGTTGTCTACTCCCAGAATGAAGATTGCGGACAGTGCTCTTGCATTTCTTTCTGCCCAGAGGAGCATTCTTGACACTTCTCGCATGCAGGCCCTGCTTTTTGTCCTTCCTTGTCGATTGATGTACGCCATGGCCGTGGCATTGTCCGACTGAACCTGGATCACCCGATTCCGGAGTAGAGGGGAGGCCTGAATCAGAGCATTGTAAATGGCCCGAAGTTCCAGGATGTTGATCGTAAGGAGGGCCTCTTGGGCAGACCACCTGCCCTGGAACTACGCCCCCTGGGTGACAGCTCTCCATCCTCTCAGACTCGCATCCATCATGAGGAGGATCCAATCCTGAATCCCAAAGCGTCGACCTTCCAGCAGGTTGGAAGACTATAGCCACCACAGGAGGGAAATCCAGGCCTGGGGTTACAGCCGAATCATCTGGTGCATCTGAAGATGGGAACTGGACCACTTGTTCAGGATGTCCAATTGGAATGGTCTGGCATGAAACCTTCTGAACTGAATCACCTCGTACGAGGCCACCATCTTTACCAACAATTTTATGCAAAGATGAATGGATACTCGAGCAGGTCGGAGCACCATGCGAACCATTTCTTGAAGTGTTCTCACTTTTTCCTCTGGGATGAACACTTTCTGTGCTACCGTATCCAGGAGCATCCACAGAAACAGGAGCCGCTTACACGGTTACAGGTGGGACTTCTGTAGATTGAAGATCCACCCGTGGTGAGACAGAAGTTGGATAGTGCGATCTATATGGAGCAATAGAAGCTCCCTGAAACTCGCTTTTATCAGGAGATCATCCAGGTATGGAATTACGTTGACCCCCTGGACCCTTGGAGCTGTAGATAGGCCGAAGGGTAACACCTGAAACTGGTAGTGATCGTTCAGTAGGGTGAACTGCAGATAGTATAAACAATCCTTGTGTACACACAGATGTCCCGGGAGGTCAATTGTGTGTCACTCCCCGGACGTCTGTGGGCAGACAATATTTCAGGCGCACCAGTATACTGGTTTTAATAGATATTGCCCTAATTCTAATCAGAAAAAGGGACCAAAAGTTTTATATCAATTGCCACTTATTAAAAACAAGCTGCTCCCACTTATAGCCAGAAGTAAACTATACGTTAGTCACAGATATATTATAGAGAGAGCGCTAAACACCTGCAGTGTCTATAAATTATTTGTGCAAAAAAAGAAGTGCCTAAAATACTTTTTGCATATTATAAACAATTTATTACACATAAAAAGCTAGATATTATAATCTTTCACAGCTTTTATATTAATCACGGATTCACATAATGGAAACACTCAGAAAGCTAGATGGTAACTGTAAATAGCTATTGGGACAGTCCTTGGTCTCCAACTCCAATGAGATACATATATTGCCACTCCTAATAACGAATTTTACTTTGTATCACATAACCATGGTTAGTAATTTTGTACAGTTATTAGATCCAGGCTCTGATTCAAGTGCTGAATTTTTTGATTAATGGAGTCAGTCAATATAGGCTCATGCAGTATTCCAATGTCACCTCCCCAGCAGCAGGAGTTCAGATGTTAGGCTCCGGGAAACGCAGTGCCCGGCTGAGGTCAGTACGTGAAGCTGCAATCACTCCGGGAATACGCGACTCCGGCAGAGACACATCGAGCGGCGCGCTGCCGCAGCCGGGCACTGCGTTTCCCGGAGCCTAACATCTGAACTCCTGCTGCTGGGGAGGTGAGCACCACCACCACGATATCCCTTTATTAAAACTCTGGGACATTGGAATACTGCATGAGCCTATATTGACTGACTCCATTAATCAAAAAATTCAGCACTTGAATCAGAACCTGGATAGTTACCATCTAGCTTTCTGAGTGCTTCCATTATGTAAACTGCAGATAGGCCTGATGAGGAGGCCAAATTGGGATATGGAGGAAAGCGTCCTTGATATCCAGGGTCACTAGGAATTCCTGTTGGTCCAGGCCTGCGATCACTGCTCTCAAAGATTCTATCTTGAATTTGAAAACCTTCAGGTAAGGATTCAAGGACTTCAGATTCAGAATGGGCGAACAGACTGGAGTAGTAACCCTGTCCTCATTGTTGTAGGGGTACTGGAACAATGACCTGGAATTGGACCAACTTGTTTATGACCAGTAGTAGCGTACCACGCATATTTTCCAAAGCTGGTAAGCCTGATTTGAAAAATTGTTGGGGAGGAGCACCGCTAAACTCCAGCTTGTAACCCTGAGAGATAAGGTCTCTTACCCAAGCATCTTGGCAGGAACCAACCCAGATGTGGCTGTAGTGATGTAACTGAGCTCCCACCACGAGATCCCCTCAGGGTGGGTGGGCACCGTCATGCTGAAGTCTTTGCGGAAGCAGAATTGGTGCACTGATCCTGAGATCTGGCCATGGCTTGTTTCTTAGGCTTACCTCTGGTGCCTCTAGCTGCGTTGGAGGCCCCCATGGCCCTAGATTGAAATCTAGAGGACTGAAAAGACTGAGTAGATGGCCCCCACAGGTAAAAACCTCAAACACATATGCCCCCACAGTGCCAGATACACATATGCCCCCACAGTGCCATGTCCCCACCAGATAGACAGACAGACAGACAGACAGACAGACAGACAGACAGACAGATGAATTGATAGACAGACAGATGAATTGATAGACAGACAGATAGATAGATAGATAGATAGATAGATAGATAGATAGATAGATAGATAGATCGATCATGTATTTCTGGATATATAGCCTACACGGCACAGTTTAGATCCTGGTGGAATGGTCACTCACAGTCATTGCTGAATCAGACACTAGTTTTCTCACCTGCATATTACTAAAGGTGCGTACACACTTGCCGAGAAAGTAAACAATGTCGCTTATATTTACCGTTCCTGAGCGACATCATTTACTATATTTGAACTGCATGAATGGCCCGGCTGCGGCGTGATGTCACTGAGCGATATGGTCATCATAACGCTTAGTGTGTACGCACTGCCGCTGACCGGCCTGGGAGGGGAAACACTAGGCGACGTAGCTCATAGTGCACATCGCCTAGTGTGTACCCACCTTAACATAATTATTCTACAACAAAATATTGACACTTAGGCACATTTTGAAAAAAAAGAAAAGAAAAAATGTAAGAAAACTTCTGAGTTTGCTTTATTACTGACATAAGTACACTTTTGTTGAACCCACTCAAACTTTAAGACTGAAAAATGAGAACATATATATATAATTATAGGTAAAATGTACCTTTTCTTTAAATTAAATATAGAAATACATAAAATCTTTCACTGCTGCTGGGTATAAAAGGCAGTGATGCTAGGAGTAGTTTACGATTGATAGATGCAAATTTGCTTAAATGTAATAAACAGTAAACAGGAGTGAAGGAAATGTAGGGAAGACTGTAAGGTAGGATTTTTCTCTATAATAGATATATACTGTAGCTGCCGCTGTCAGTCATCTTTATAGCTATCACAAATAATTTAAGTGCATACAATGCACTTAAAATAGTTTCAAGTGCATAGATTTAACATCAGCGATGCAAGTGGGCGGGTACGGCGTACCGTTAAGAATTTAGCCATGGGTACGGTGTACCCACTGCCACCGGGCCACTGCTCAGTGCGCTCAAAGCCGCCGTTACCGCTGCTGCTCTGCGCCGATGCCGCCAAGCCTCCTCATCAGAGCCTCCCCTTCCCAGCCTGCTGGGAGCGTTATCGTGACATAATCACGCTCCCGCGGCTAGTGCGCAGAAGACACTGGGGGCTGGCTGGGCGCTTCTCTCAGTCTCACTCCTCTCCTTAAGCAGCACAGTTAGGAGCACAGAGCACTGGAGCACTGGAACAGGCTCATCTCTCAGAGGGGAGCCTGACTGCCTGAGGTGTAGTACATACTATTTTAACAGTCACAGTGTCAGCGGCCTGGGCCAATGTATGTGGGGGCATTTGTGTATCTGGCACTGTGGGGCAATGTGTATCTGACACTGGGGCATTTGTATATCTGGTACTGTGGGGCAATTTGTATCTGACATTGGGGCATTTGTGTATCTGGCACTGTGGGGCATTTGTGTATCTGGCACTGTGGGGCAATGTGTATCTGACACTGTGGGGTAATGTCTATCTGACACTGTGGGGCAATGTCTATCTGACACTGTGGGGCAATGTCTATCTGATACTGTGGGGCAATGTCTATCTGACACTGTGGGGCAATGTCTATCTGACACTGTGGGGCAATATCTATCTGATACTGTGGGGCAATGTCTATCTGACACTGTGGGGCCATTTGTGTATCTGGCACTGTGGGGCCATTTGTATATCTGGCACTGTGGGGCAATGTGTATCTGGCACTGTGGGGCAATGTGTATCTGGCACTGTGGGGGCAATGTGTATCTGGCACTGTGGGGGCATTTGTGTATCTGGCACTGTGGGGCAATGTGTATCTGACACTGTGGGGGCATTTGTGTATCTGGCACTGTGGGGGCAATGTGTATCTGGCACTGTGGGGCAATGTGTATCTGACACTGTGGGGCAATGTGTATCTGACACTGTGGGGCAATGTGTATCTGACACTGTGGGGCAATGTGTATCTGACACTGTGGGGGCAATGTGTGTCTGACACTGGGGGCAATGTGTATCTTGTACTGTGGGGCAATGTGTATCTGACACTGTGGGGCAATGGGTATCTGACACTGTGGGGCAATGTGTATCTGACACTGTGGGGCAATGGGTATATGACACTGTGGGGCAATGTGTATCTGACACTGTGGGACAATGTGTATCTGACACTGTGGGGCAATGTGTATCTGACACTGGGGCCATTTGTGTATCTGACACTGTGGGGCCATTTGTGTATCTGATGCTGTGGGGGCATTTGTATATCTGACACTGTGGGGCAATGTGTATCTGATTCTGGGGCAATGTGTATCTGGAGCTGTGGGGAAATGTGTATCTGGCACTGTGGGGCAATGTGTATCTGGCACTGTGGGGCAATGTGTATCTGGCACTGTGGGTCCATTTGTGTATCTGGCACTGTGGGTCCATTTGTGTATCTGGCACTGTGGGGCCATTTGTGTATCTGGCACTGTGGGGCCATTTGTGTATCTGGCACTGTGGGGCCATTTGTGTATCTGGCACTGTGAAAATGTGTATCTGACACAGTGGGGCAATGTATATCTAGCACTGTGGGGCCATTTGTGTATCTGGTACTGTGGGGCCATTTGTGTATTTGGCACTGTGGGGGCATTGGTGTGTCTGGCACTGTGGGACAACGTGTATCTGGCACTATTGGGGTCATATGTGTATCTGGCCCCCCATATGTGTCACACGCCCCTATTTTCATTGGCCACCCCCCATGTGGCATTTGGCCACATCCATTTTTTGGTGCAGCGCCCGCACACAGTAACTGTAAGACATTTTTTATACTTGCACCACTGTTTAACATTGATCCCAACTAATACTGTTTGCAGTTTTCAATCCTTATTTCACATGCACCAACTTACAGAGCTGACACGTGGGTATGTTTTACACTGGTAGAATCTTCATAACAAAATGGCAATTTTAGTGACAATTACAATCAACCTGCAGTAGTTACCAACCCTTCAAAATGACGGAACAACATAACAGTCATGTCAGTGCGGTTTTGCTGGAAACCAATTAACATATCAGTATATTTTTGGAATGTGGGAGGAAACCAGAGTACCTGGAGAAAACCCAAGCAAGTACAGGGAGAATATACAAACTCCACACAGTTAGGGTCATGGTGGGAATTGAACCCACGACCTCAGTGCTCATGTAAAATGAATTTATAATAGAAAAAAATATTAAACATAACACATTAATAAGTATGCGAATAATTGCATGCATTAGATAGATGCTTTTATTTTTTTCAAAATATGTTTATTGATTGCACAAGACCGAAGCATAATGACATAATACATGCAAACAGTATGCACTGCAAACATGACAGATGCCATGAAAGGGGACTGAATAAGCAATGAGATACCAGGAGGATGGGGTGGGAGGAGATGCTCCACACTGAGAGAAGTAAGCTAAGTGTGAACTGGGAGTATCAGAGTAATTCCAGGCAGTACAAGTATACTAAAACAAGTTAAATGGTTAAGGATGATTTGGTTGTGCCACACGGTCAATGGAGACCACACTTTAAGGAAGGATTTGGAGGAGTTCCTCAAAATGCTGATGAGTATGCTCAGAGCCGGCCCTAACCTATATGATGCCCTAGGCAAGATTTTGGCTGGTGCCCCCTAGCACCACCGCTGGTTCCACCTCTGACCTTGCACCTCTTTCCCAGGTGTTTGTACCCCCTTTATTTTAAATAGGAACAGTTCGCACATTTGGCACACAGCCCAAAAAGGGGTGTGTTTTTGCTGGCAAGGGGCATGGCCACACAATAGTAACCCCAATTCCAATTACGCCACACAGTACTGCAGCTTTATTCACATTTGATCATGCGATAGTGTCCATAATTCATATTACTTCCCACAGTAGTATCACTTTACCTTATAAACGTTACTCCTCACAGTAGAGCCCCTTATTCACATTACATCACACTGAATTGCTCCTTATTCACATTACACCACACCCTATTGCTCTTTATTCACATTAGACGACACAGTAGTGCCCTTTCTATACACAATGCCACATAGTAGAGCACCTTATACACATTATGCCACACAGTAATGCCCCTTACACATATGAGACACATTATTAATGTCCTTATAAACATAATGCGCCTTACACATTATGACAACATTTATTAATGCCCTTTTACACATAATGTCCCTTACACATATGCTGCACATTATTAATGCCCTTATACATATAATGACACACATAGTGCCCCCTACACATATTCTGCACATTATTAATGCCCTTATACACATAATGACACACATAGTGCCCCTTACACATATGTTGCACATTATTAATGCATTTTTACGTGACACACATAATGCTCCTTACACATATTCCGAACACTACTACACACAACCAACCCACTCACATGCACACAGCACTCACACTGCCACTAACACTGTGACCTCTGCCTCTGCTTGGATATAGATGTGTCCTCATAAATATTGCCTCAATGCTAACGTCGGGCACATTGTTTTAATGAAAATGCATCTTATTTGCATTGCTATGTGGCTAGGATGCAGAAGCAGCTTCTACTGATTAAAATGATAGGCATGCTGCCTATATACTGTGTGAGACTGTGGCTGTATCTGCATATCAAATGCTACACACAGAATATAGGCATGCCGCATATCATTTTAATCAGCAGAAGCTGCTGATGCCCCTAGGCATATCAAATGCCCTAGGCAATTGCCTAGTTTGCCTATGGCCGGCTCTGAGTATGCTGAGGTATTTTGATATATGTGACATACCTTATTCTGGACAGAGGTGACAGTGGCAGTAGAGATTTCTTCCAGGAGGATGAAATTTGATATGTAACAGCTCCTCGTGATATGGCGAAATAATTTGTAGGTGTGTTTAGGTTATTCTGGGATAAGAATGAACAAAGTAAGTACTTTGGAACTTGTGGATTTTGTAGGTTGAAAATCTGTCAGAGTTAGGGCAGATCCACCATATATGCAAGAAAAACCCTAGCTGATCACAATTCCTCCAACAGACATCCGAGTTGATACTGTGGAGCCAGGTGGGGATATAGGGGGTAATTCCAAGTTGATCACAGCAGGATTTTTTTTTAGCAGTTGGGCAAAACCATGTGCACTGCAGGGGGGCAGATATAACATTTGCAGAGAGAGTTAGATTTGGGTGGGTAATTTTGTTTCTGTGCAGGTACTGGCTGCTTTATTTTTACACTGCAATTTAGATTGCAGATTGAACTCACCACACCCAAATTTATCTCTCTCTGTACATGTTATATCTGCCTCCCCTGCAGTGCACATGGTTTTGCCCAACTGCTAAAAAAATGTCCTGCTGCGATCAACTTGGAATTACCCCCATAGTTAGTACCAAGGATAAAATAGTTTTGATGGAAACATTGATGGATGATTTAGCAAAGCCTTCAAAAATGTCATCCCAGTAGTCTTGAGGGAGGAAAGTATCAGAGGGGGATTCGTATAGGGAGCGTTGAAAATAATATACAGCAAACGAGAGGACATTCATTTTGATTGACAATGATTCAGTCTTGGTTGCATTAATTTGATGCTGTAAAGGGCTGAAAACTTATGAAGTTCATTGAATAATGTGGTAAGTGAAGTGATGGTTTTTGTTATTGTTAACACAATGTTAAGGGCAATTTACCTGAAGACATTAGAATTCATGAGATGTTAGGGTTAAATGGAGATAGCAGATATCAAAGGGGAAAGATGACAGCCCTGTCTAGACCAATTTAACATTAGCAAGGAAGGGGAAGTGAACTCTTTTCACCCGGAACAAGGCTAATGGGTTATTGTATATAAGGCTGATAAACCCCTAAGGAATTCATTTTGATGCCATAGATGCAAGAGCTCTCATCATGAAGGGTAATCCCATGCGATCAAAGTCCTCTGCATATAGAGAGAGAAATAAATATAGTAACCTATGCTCCATGACATGATGAAGTGAGACAGTTATTTGCTGGGTATTATCCACAGCTTTGTGACCCAGGATGAAGTTTACTTTGTGTGAAATGCAGAGGGAAGATCCAGGTTGAGTCTGTTGGCAGGGACTTTTTAAGGACAACATGCAACATTGAGATTGGATGGTAACTGCTACAAAGAGAGTTATCTTTGCTATCCTAGGGAATAACTGTGATCCTGGCTCTTCTTGTTGTTGTTGGATCAAAAGAACCACCATCCAGGATTGAAGCAGCAAGGGAGGACAATATGCCTGCAAACTTGTTATAGTAGGAGGCTAAGAGCCTCGAATTGAGGGCACTTTTGTGGAGAGCAGAGAAGTGGTCATTTTTCCTCTTTGACTTTGGAATTTATTATTTTTACTGCATGGGTGTTGGGGGAGGGAGTTATAGGACCATAAGTCATCATTGATCCTCTGCTCAGTCAGAAGGGGAAAGAAGCTAAGGTTTCAAGTTGTATAAACTGTGGTAAATATATATTGGGGAGGACCTGACCAGAGGCATTGTGAATAAATGGAAATGCTGTTGAATAAACTTAAACATCTGTCTGGTTGCAATGAAAATCTGGTAATGTCTGGAAGCAAAGGACCATTTGCTCCCAAAATCCTGTAAATGGGCAAAACAGTTGTTTTGATAATTTGGTTACATCAAACGAATTTAACTGATTTGTCTGAGTGACCACTTTTGTCTGTTTTCCAGTGTTTGGGAGCAAATGGTCAATTGTAATTTGCTCCCATACATTACCAGATTTCCATTCCAACCAGAAAGATTGGACAGATCTTACAGCGTGTATCCAGCTTTAAGGGATTTAGCAGCTTTCCTGACCAAGTCAGCACTGAAGTGACGGGAATCACACAGAGCCGGCCCTAGCCAATATGATGCCCTAGGCAAGATTTTGGCTGGTGCCCCCTAGCACCACCGCTAGTTCTGCCTCTGACCTTGCACCTCTTTCCCAGCACAATCACCCATCACCCATAGCAGTCCTTATTTTGGTGTTTGTGCCCCCTATATTTTAAATAGGAACAGTTCACACATTTCGCACACAGCCCAAAAAGGGGTGTGTTTTTGCTGGCAAGGGGCATGGCCACACAATAGTAACCCCAATTCCAATTACGCCACACAGTAATGCAACTTTATTCACATTTGATCATGCGATAGTGTCCATAATTCATATTACATCCCACAGTAGTATCACTTTACCTTATAAACGTTACTCCTCACAGTAGAGCCCCTTATTCACAATACATCACACTGAATTGCTCCTTATTCACATTACACCACACCCTATTGCTCTTTATTCACATTAGATGACACAGTAGTGCCCTTTCTATATGCAACGACACATAGTAGAGCACCTTATACACATAATGAAACAGAGTAATGCCCCTTACACATATGAGACACATTATTAATGTCCTTATAAACATAATTCACCTTACGCATTATGACAACCTTTATTAATGTCCTTTTACACATAATGTCCCTTACACATATGCCGCACATTATTAGTGCCCCTATACACATAATGACACACATACAGTAGTACCCTGTTACACATATGCTGCACATTATTAATGCCCTTATACATATAATGACACACATAGTGCCCCTTACACATATGTTGCACATTATTAATGCATTTTTACATGACACACATAATGCTCCTTACACATATTCTGAACACTACTGCACAATATACCCACTCACATGCACACAGCACTCACACTGCCACTAACACTGTGACCTCTGCCTCTGCTTGGATACAGATGTGTCCTCATAAATCTTGCCTCAATGCTAAAGTTGGGCACCTATTTTTTGATGAAAATGCATCTTATTTGCACTGCTATGTGGCTAGGATGCACAGGCAGCTTCTGCTGATTAAAATGATATGCAGCATGCCTATATATTGTGTGAGACTGTGGCTGTATCTGCATATGAAATGTTACACACAGAATATAGGCATGCTGCATATCATTTTAATCAGCAGAAGCTGCTGATGCCCCTAGGCATATCAAATGCCCTAGGCAATTGCCTAGTTTGCCTATGCATATGGCCGGCTCTGGAATCACAGAAAGCTCTTTGAAATGATATATAAGTGAATGAAATAGGTAGACAATTGACATGTTAACTTAACATCCATGTGTACATTCTAAATGTCCACAATCAGACCATGTCAGCATTATGGCATTAACATTCTGTATGTTGAAGAGTGTCCGAGTGTTCACCACCATACTAATTTATAGATCAATATCGGAGAAGTCCATGTATAGCTTGGTGAAACTCAGGGCACACTAAATGCCCATCGCTATCCCTATAAAGTCTGTAAATTATAGATGTCGAAAGTAAATAATTGTGAGAAAGACTAAACTAAATAGAGTATAAAATGAAATTTTGCTGCCTCTTGGAGAGCTACACATCTTTTTTTAAAAAAAGTCAACAGCCTCAATACCACTTTCATTCGCTAAGGTGGTATAAACCAAATTATAAAAATCTTTCCAAGGTATATTTTGTATTTTATAAAAAATACAAATTTGTGGTGTCTCGGATGTAGGACCTTAGAGAGGAAACATGTGGTTGTAACTTGTAAATAAAAGCAAGGGTTACCGGAGGCTGGCACTAGGTGTTACAAGTATGAGGAATCTACCATCAGGGTATGGATCTGTGGTTTGGGCCTAGAGTGGGACATTGTTCTGGACCAAGATTGCAATTCATCTGTGATTGAAGGAGGCAGAGGCATAATAGTTTTGAGGAAAAAGTTTTCCCTGGAGGGAGGAGTGTGCAGCAGAGAAAGGTGTTTTCGCTAAAAGAAACCAAACAGTTCATGTTTTCCAGGTCACCTGGCAGTTGCGCAGGTGTATTCATACTCGCTGACAAATTTTAAAAGATCCACAGGTGGAGCTCATTATTTCGCTTGTGATTCTGGGAGGAGACCCGGAAAACGTGAACTATTGATGGGGCCTTCAGGACTGAATGTCCACTCTAGTCTTGTTGAGGGTGGATAGGAGTATGGAGTATTGTAGGGGGTATTTAAATCCTTAATTTTAAGGGTAAATAGATTAAATGACATGGGGGCATATGTGTCAAAGCTTGCAGAGAGATAAAGGGGTTTAAGCCTTGGAGAGAAATTAAGTGGATGGAGAAAATGTACGAGCCAATCAGCTCCTACTTGTCATCTTGCAAACACAGCCTGTAACAGTCAGGAAGCTTACAGAAAGAGAAAGCAGAGAGAGATAAAGTACCAACCATGGCCAGATGTACTAATCCTTGAAAAGTGATAAAGTGGAGATTGATAAAGTACCAGCCAATCAGCTCCTTACTGTCATGTTACAGGCCGTGTTCGAAAAATAATAGTTAGTAGCTGGTTGGTTGGTAGTTGATCACTTTCTACTTTATCGCTTTTCAAGGCTTAGTACATCTGCCCAGTGGCGTAAGTTCATCCCAATTGCCCGCCGGCAAGATAAATATTGGTGCCCCCTCCTATATATAGATAAATATAATAAGTGACAACTTACCTGCGCCAGAGAGTGTTTATGCCGGGTGCTGCCTGTATGACAGTTATGTATTGGAGTCCTGCTATGGATTTCTAAGGACTGGCACCAGACCAGGTAGAGTCTTTTAGGAGTGCTGCATCACCATTTTGACATGTATGTATACACATATATATATATATATATATATATATATATAGTGTTCTGTTATTTATATATATATATATATATATATATATATATTCACAATTCATTGTCATTTATTTTAAATCACACATTTCTTAGCAGTCATACACAGGATCAAAACACATGACCTGTTACACGGAAGGCAGAAACGTTACTGATGGAGCGATTTGCTCCTATAGAGGATGCATGAGAATTCTAACTAGAGATGTGCGGCAGCCACTTTTTGTGTTTTGTGTTTTGGTTTTGGTTCTGGTTCCATGCTCGTGTTTTGGATCTGGATTGGTATTGCCAAAACCACCCTTTTGTGTTTTGTTTTTGGTTTTGGATCTGGATGATTTAAAAAAAACAAACATAAAAACAGCTAAAATCACAGAATTTGTGGGTAATTTTGATCCTATGATATTATTATCCTCAATAACATTCATTTCCACTCATTTCCAGTCTATTCTGAACACCTCACACCTCACAATATTGGCCCTCATTCCGAGTTGTTCGCTCGGTATTTTTCATCGCATCGCAATGAAAATCCGCTTAGTACGCATGCGCAATGTTCGCACTGCGACTGCGCCAAGTAACTTTGCTATGTAGAAAGTAATTTTACTCACGGCTTTTTCATCGCTCCGGCGATCGTAATGTGATTGACAGGAAATGGGTGTTACTGGGCGGAAACACGGCGTTTCAGGGGCGTGTGGCTGAAAACGCTACCGTTTCCGGAAAAAACGCAGGAGTGGCCGGAGAAACGGTGGGAGTGCCTGGGCGAACGCTGGGTGTGTTTGTGACGTCAACCAGGAACGACAAGCACTGAACTGATCGCACAGGCAGAGTAAGTCTGAAGCTACTCTGAAACTGCTAAGTAGTTAGTAATCGCAATATTGCGAATACATCGGTCGCAATTTTAAGAAGCTAAGATTCACTCCCAGTAGGCGGCGGCTTAGCGTGTGTAACTCTGCTAAATTCGCCTTGCGACCGATCAACTCGGAATGAGGGCCCTTGTTTTTAGGCCAAAAGGTTGCACTGAGGTGGCTGGGTGACCAAGGTAAGCAACACAAGTGTGCGGCACAAACACCTCACCCATCTAGGAGTGGCACTGCAGTGGCAGGCAGGATGGCAGATTTAAAAAATAGGACCCAAACAGCACATCATGCAAAGAAGAAAAAGAGGCGCAATGAGGTAGCTGTATGACTAAGCTAAGTGACACAAGTGTGCGGCACAAACACCTGGCCTATCTAGGAAAGGCACTGCAGTTGCAGACAGGATAGCACTTAAAAAAACTAGGCCCCAAACAGCACATCATGCAAAGAATAAAAAGAGGTGCAATGAGGTAGCTGTATGACTAAGCTAAGCGACACAAGTGTGCGGCACAAACAACATGGGACGTTTTGGAATTTGTCCAGATGTAATACACGCACAATATTGGTGGCACAGGAGAGCGTACCCCCCCCCCTCCACACACACACACACACACACACACACACACACACACACACACACACACACACACACACACACGGCAAAGCTTGTAAATTTAATTTGGATAATAATAACCCTTTTATTTAAAGCTATTATAATAATATGCAGCACAGTCGAGTGTACCCCTACACCACACAGGGCAAACCCTGTAAAAATTATTTGGATAACAATATAAGTAATGTATATAACCCCTTTTATTTGGAGTAAATAATATACAGCACAGGACACCCCCACTGGACTGATGCAGCACAAGACAGCACCACTGGACTGGACTTATACGGCAGTACCTCTGGACTTATACGGCAGTAACCCTGGAGTTGTACGGCAGTGTCAGACAGGATGGCACTTTAAAAAACTAGTCCCCAAAACAGCACATGATGCAAAGAAGAAAAAGAGGAGCAAGATAGAATTGTCATTGGGCCCTCTTACCCACCCTTATTTTGTATAAACAGGACATGCACACTTTAACAAACCAATCATTTCAGTGACAGGGTCTGCCACATGACTGTGGCTGAAATGACTGGTTTGTTTGGGCCCCTACAAAAAAGAAGCAATCAATCTCTCCTTGCACAAACTGGCTCTACAGAGGCAAGATGTCGACCTCATTCTCATTCTCCAATTTCTCAACCCTTTCAGTGTGTACATCCTCCTCCTCACAGAGTATTCATTCGTCCCCACTGGAATCCACCATCACAGGTCCCTGTGTACTTTCTGGAGGCAATTGCTGGTAAAGGTCTTCCCGGAGGAATTTATAATTCATTTTGATGAACATCATCTTCTCCGCATTTTGCGGAAGTAACATCCTACGCCAATCGCTGACAAGGTTACCGGCTGCACTAAACACTCTTTCGGAGTACACACTGGAGGGGGAGGCACAACTTAGGTAAAATAAAGCCAGTTTGTGCAAGGGCATCCAAATTGCCTTTTTCCTGCCAGTATACATACGGACTATCTGTCATGCTTACTTGGATGCTGTCACTCATATAATCCTCCACCATTCTTTCAATGGTGACAGAATCATATGGTGCGATAGCATCCATGTCAGTAATCGTTGGCAGGTCCTTCAGTCCGGACCAGATGTCAGCACTCCTGACTGCCCTGCATCACCGCCAGCGGGTGGGGTAGGAAATCTTATCCTTTTCTACGCAGCCCCAGTTGCGGGAGAAAACGATGTAGGAGCTGTTGACGGGTCACGTTCCGCTTGAGTTGACAATTTTCTCACCAGCAGGTCTTTGAACCTCTGCAGACTTGTGTCTGCCAGAAAGAGAGATACAATGTAGACTTTAAAACTAGGATCGAGCACGGTGGCCAAAATGTAGTGCTCTGATTTCAATTGATCACCCTTGAATCCTGGCAAAGCAAATGAAGGGCTCCATCCACAAGTCCCACATACTTTGCAGAATCACTCCGTATTAGCTCCTTCTTCAATTTCTCCAGCTGCTTCTGCAATAGCCTGATGAGGGGAATGACCTGACTCAAGCTTGTAGTGTCTGAACTGACTTCACGTGTGGCAAGTTCGAAGGGTTGGAGAACCTTGCACAAGATGGAAATCATTCTCCACTCCGCTTGACTCAGGTGCACTCCCCTCGTTTGCCTATATCGTAGGTGGATGTACAGGCTTGAATGGCCTTTTGCTGCTCCTCAGGTGATGGCAGGGCAGGTTCAGAAGTGTTTGCTGGCGCTCCAGTCTTCGGCATGTGGTGGCTGACTGTCAAAAGTGGACCGCAATTTTTCGGGCCACCGACAGCATCTCCTGCACGCCCCTGTCATTTTGAAAAAAAATTCTGCACCACCTATTTAATTGTATGTGCAAAACATGGGACGTGCTGGAATTTGCCCACATGTAATGCACGCACAATATTGGTGGTGTTGTCCGATATCACAAATCCCCAGGAGAGTCTAATTGGGATAAGCCATTGTGCGATGATGTCCCTCAGTTTCCATAAGAGGTTGTCAGCGGTGTGCCTCTTATGGAAAGTGGTGATACATAGCGTAGCCTGCCTAGGAACGAGTTGGCGTTTGCGAGATGCTGCTATTGGTGCCGCTGCTGTTGTTGCTGCGGGAGGCCATACATCTACCCAGCGGGCTGTCACAGTCATATAGTCCTTAGTCTGCCCTGTTCCACTTGTCCACATGTCCATAGTTAAGTGGACAGTGGGTACAACTGCATTTTTTAGGACACTGACACTTTTTCTGACTTCACTGTAAATTTTCGGTATCGCCTGCCTAGTGAAGTGGAACCTAGATGGGATTTGGTACCGGGGACACATTACCTAAAAAATTCTCCAAGTCCCACTGAACCAATGGCGGATACTGGACGCACATCTAACACCAACATAGCTGTTAAGGCCTCAGTTATTCGCTTTGCAACAGGATGACTGCTGTCATATTTAATCTTCCTCACAAAGGACTGTTGGACAGTCAATTGCTTAGTTGAAGTAGTACAAGTGGTCTTCCGACTTCCCCTCTGGGATGATTGACTCCCAGCAGCAATAACAGTAGCGGCAGCAACAGCAGGCATATCACTCAAGGATCCACCGGAGGAATCCCGGTTAGGAGAGGACTCCTCGGTCTTGTCAGTGACCTGGCCTGCAGGACTACTGATGTTCCTGACAGAGGAGGAAGTTGACGTTGAGGGAGTTGGTGGTGTGGCTTGCAGGAGCTTGGGTACAAGAGGAAGAAGGTATTTAGGTGGACTGCTTACGCTCTTACCCAAAGTTTTGTGATACCATCTTAGAACGCACAGTTCTTTGCTGTGCTGTTTCCAGCTTAACTCTTATCATTTTTCTAGTGGGAGGATGAGGGCTTCCATCGTCATGTGAAGCTGAACCACAAATCATGAACATAGACCAGGGCCTTAGCTATTCCTTGCCACTCCGTGTCGTAAATGGCATATTGTCAAGTTTACGTTTCTTTTCAGACCATTTAAATTTCTTTTTTGGGTCTTTTTACTGAACTTTTGGGATTTACATGTCCTCTACTATCACATTGGGCATCGGCCTTGACAGACGACGTTGATGGGATTTCATTGTCTATGTCATGATTTGTGGCAGCAAGCACTAGGGGGAATTGGTTCTTGATCTTTCCCTATTTTATCCTCCAAATTCTTGTTCTCCTCTATTTTTCAGGAGTTATATATCAATATGTGGTACAGGAGAGAATGCCTCTACACCACACAGGGAAAACCCTGTGAAAATTATTTGGATTAAATATTAATAACCCCTTTATTTGGAGTAAATAATATACAGCACAGGACTGCACCACTGAATTTATATGGCAGCACCACTGGACTAGACTTATACGACAGTACCACTGGACATATACGGCAGTATAACTGGACTGGATTTATATGCCAGTACCACTGGAATTATACGGCAGGATCACTGGAATTATACGGCAGTACCAGTGGATTTATACGGCAGTATCACTGGACTTATACGGCAGTATCACTGGACTTATACGGCAGTACCACTGGAATTATACGGCAGTATCACTGGAATTATATGGCAGTATCATTGGAATAATACGGCAGGATCACTGGAATAATAACGCAGGATCACTGGAATAATACGCCAGTACCACTGGAATTATACGCCAGTACCACTGCAATAATACGGCAGGATCACTTGAATTATACGGCAGGATCACTGGATTTATATGGCAGGATCACTGGAATTATATGGCAGGATCAGTGGAATTATATGGCAGTACCACTGGACATATACGGCAGCATCACTGGACTGGATTTATACGCCAGTACCACTGGAATTATACGGCAGGACCACTGGAATTGTATGACATGATCACTGGAATTATACGGCAGTACCACTGGATTTATATGGCGGTACCACTGGACTTATACAGCAGTATCACTGGACTGGAGTTATACGCCAGTACCACTGAACTTATACGGCAGTACCACTGGATTTATACGGCAGCACCACTGGACTGGATTTATACGCCAGTACCACTGGAATTATACGGCAGTATCACTTGACTGGATTTATATGCCAGTATCACTGGAATTATATGGCAGGATCACTGGAATTATATGGCCGGATCACTGGAATTATATGGCAGTGCCATTGGACATATATGGCAGTATCACTGGACTGGATTTATACGCCAGTACCTCTGGAATTATACGTCAGGATCACTGGAATTATATGTCAGGATCACTGGAATTATATGTCAGGATCACTGGAATTATATGTCAGGATCACTGGAATTATACGCCAGTACCACTGGAATTATACGGCAGGGCCACTGGATTTATACGCCAGTACCACTGGAATTATACGGCAGGATCACTGGATTTATGCTCCAGTACCACTGGAATTATACGCCAGGATCACTGGAATTATAAGGCAGTAGCACTGGAATTATACGGCAGTACCACTGGACTGGATTTATATGCCAGTACAGCTGGAATTATACGGCAGGATCACTGGAATTATACGGCAGTACCACTGGACTTATACGGCAGTATCACTGGACTGGATTTATACACCAGTACCTCTGGAATTATACGGCAAGGTCACTGGATTTATACGGCAGGATCACTGGAATTATACGACAGGATCACTGGAATTATACGCCAGTACCACTGGAATTATACAGCTGGATCACTGTATTTATACACCAGTACTACTGGAACTATACGGCAGTGCCACTGGACTTATACGGCAGTACCACTGGACATATACGGCAGTATCACTAGACTGGATTTATACGCCAGTGCCACTGGAATTATACGGCAGGATCACTGGATTTATACGGCAGTATCAATGGACATATACGGCAGTATCACTGGACATATACGTCAGTACCACTGGACATATCCAGCAGCACAGGGACACCACCACTGGACTGATGCAGGACAACACAGCACCACTGCAATGGACTTATACAGCAGCACTGGACATATAGCAGCAGAGAACACCAGCAATGTGACTGGACTGATGCAGCACAATACACCACCACTGAACTGATGCAGCACAACACAGCACCACTGGACTAGACTTATACAGCAGCACTGGACATATGGCAGCAGAGGACACAACCACTGTGACTGGACTGATGCAGCACAAGACACTAACACTGAACTGATGCAGGACATTGAGGACGAAGACACGTTCGTTCTCTCTCTACACTCTCCAATACCAGAGTGAAAATGGTGGCGACGCGCAACGACTTATATGGAATCCAAACCCCGTGAGAATCCGACAGCGGGATGATGACATTATGCCTCTTTCTGGTTTCCAAGTCAGACGGGAAAACCCGAGCCTGACTCGGATCCGGGCTTGGGTGGTGACGTTCTGGCGGATTCGGTTCTCTGAGAACCGAACCCGCTCATCTCTAATTCTAAGGCATAAGTACGGTGTATGATCTCTGTGATATCCTTGCAGAAGTATCAGATTGTCTGATGTCATTCGGTGTGAAAGGAAGCCTTGATATTTTGCAAAAGGGAGTTGATGAGATCTTGCATGTCGTCATGACAACAATATGAACAAGATATTGAAACGTTGATACAACTGAACCAATGTGTTTGAATCATTATTGAATAACTAGCTTGAGTGCCGCACCTACCTGTGTATTATGCTGAATCCGTGTGATAAGTTGGTGAGCGGGGAGTGCCAGACCTTGGACATGTGTTTATATATATATATATATATATATATATATATATGTAAAAAAGAGATAGTATAGCGCCACTTGTGAGGTTATAATCTCAGTAAAAACTATGCGATTGTATTTAAAAACTTCCGTTTTAAAAGCTTTAAGCCCACTTAACCTTAAAAAGGTGTCAGCCCACCCCTAAAAATACAAAACTGGTATGGTAATGTTAAAAAGGTATACAATTGGGGGGATAGGGGTACCGGCGACGAGTGTGGCTAAAAACTATGTTTTTAAAGCTTAAAATTAGGAGCCAAAAATGTTTCTTTTAAAATTTAATTTTTTTTTTTAATATGTATGAGAGTAAAAACAGTTTCCAAGAATGGTTAAAAAACAAGCATAAAAAACTTTTTGTCCATAAATAAGCAGTAAAAATACACTTAAAAGGATAGGAATTCAAAAAACTTAGCTTGTAGATAGTGGGTGGTCAGTATAAGCCCAACGCGTTTCGTCTCAACAGACTTCTTCAAGGGGTAGGGACAGAATGAAGCTGTATGTCTATTTATACCCATAACACTGAGTCAGGGGGTTGTGACATCATAATTGATCATGTGATAGGGATATACATTTATATATTCAAAAAAGTTAACAGAGCTAATTTTTAAAAACACAGCTGGATTAGTTCATGTCAGACAGACTCATTAGTTCAAAAAACGAGTGGTTACAGATAACACTGTGGGTGAAAACGTTTAAAAACGTTCATAATGTAATTATGAGTCACTTCCGCCACACTTCCGGTGACGGAGGACTGGACGGGTCACTTCCGCCCCACTTCCGGTGTCAACTGCGCATGCGCCCGCGGCGGTTCCCGGCTTCATTGCGCCTGCGTCTGTGGGTGTTCAGGGCTGCTCCTCAGTTGATGGTGCACCTCTGACTTCTTAAACTATGCCCAATGGAGTCCATTTTTCCTGGGATGTTTAGGATGCTTTTCATGTTATTGCGGCGGCCATCTTTGTGTGGATACGCAGACACCTCTAGATACCAGGCACCTCAGTTTCCATGGTAACGGGTCCAATGCATGGAATAAATAGAAAAACAATGGTAATTTCAAAAGTAGTGGAACATATGTATTTCAAAGACACTTGTTACCTGACAAATTAGTGTGTTATTATTTAAGGTGAGGTAAAGATAGGGTGAATCACTGCCCATACGATAATAGGTGCTGGTGCAGTATAGGTGATTCCATAAGGTGACTGTAGTTATTTAATGGTGCTATTGGTGCAGGCTAGATTATATTAAGCCTTGTGATTATATAGGTATAGATATAAATCCGGTGACACATGTTTTGGCTTAAATCTAAGTCCATCCGAAGGATCATATTAAATAAATAAATAAATATATAAATTAATAAATAAATAAGTAATCAGTGATAAAAGTGATTCTAATTAGGTGCTAGTTTTTGATGAGTATCCATTGGAAATCGTTTGTTATCATTACAGTACCTGATCTTCCCAGGTAGTCTCCTCCCTGGTACTGGTCAGGCCCGGACACTGCTTAGCTTCCAAGATCAGACGGGGTTGGGCGTGCCAGTGTGGTTTGACTGTATGCGAATCTGTAACAGATACCATGGCACCAATGCACCCTGATCCCGGTTGTCACTATATACTTGTGATTCAAAAATAGTGATAATAGTATTAAATACTTAGTGTGCAACGGTTAACATCCTTTACAGTACCCGATCTCCCCAGGTGGTCTCCCTCCCTGGTACTGGTCGGGCCCAGACACTGCTTAGCTTCCAAGATCGGACGAGTTTGGGCGTGCCAGTGCGGTTTGACTGTACGCGGATTCAATAAACGTATTAAAGACATACACACTAGTAGTATGATGTTTATTTATATTTGTGAGTGTGCTCTAGTCAATTGTAAAACAGGGAAAACAAGAGGGAGAGGGGGGTAGAGGATACTGCACCTCATAGAAAAGGCGCTATCTCGTATCCTTCATTCAGACCAACTGGATGTAGAGTCTGCAACTGGAATATCCAGTACATCTCCCGTCTGGAAAGTTTATTGGCAAGATCCCCTCCTCTCTCACCCAAAGCCACATGTTCAATAGCCTTGAATGTAATTTCCTCTGGGTTGGAGTTATGTTGCAGCGTAAAGTGTCTGGAAACTGCGTGACTTTCCACTTTGTTTTTAATGTTCCTTATGTGCTCTTGGATCCGTAGTTTCAACGATCTTATTGTCTTTCCTACGTAGTTCATACTACAGGTGCACTCCAAAAGGTAAATTACGGATGTAGTGTTGCAGTTCATAAAGTCTTTTATGGTATATTCCTTGTCACCTTCTGTACCACTGAAAGTTTTTCTGTTCCGGTGTAGGTATCTGCAGATATTACATTTTCCACACTTGTATGAACCTGTGCACTTCAGGCTCGACGTCTTGTGGGTAGATTCTCCTCTTAACATACTTGGTGCAATAATGTCCTTTAGATTTCTGGATTTTTTGAAGATAAGTTCTGGTTGTGGCGGTAAGATCTCTTTAAGCACTGGGTCCATTAGGAGGATGTTCCAATGGGTTTTTAAGGATTTTCTTACCACTCTTTCGTGTTGGCTAAAGGTTGTAATGAAGGCCACTGAGTCTGTCTTCACCTCCCTGGTTTTGTATTTGAGTAGGTCATCAGTAATTATGAAGACAGATCCAAGTCTGGTTTAAAACCAACATCCAAGTATTATCCCTTGGAGTCCAAGGGCAATAATGTGAATATTTTCTATGATCTGGTGAAGAAGGATCTATGCGACACAGAGTTAAAACCAGTTAAGGAAAAGAATATGAACAATCGGGAATGTGAAGCTTTAAAGAATCTACAGAAAAACAACAATATTGTTGTAAAACAAGCTGACAAAGGGGAGGGATTAGTCATTATGGATTATGAGGCAAATACAAAGGAGGCTTTAAGACTTTTGGGAGACACCAATTCTTATCTACTGCTACAAAGTGATCCGAAGGAACATTTCATAGACGAACTCAGAACCTTACTCCTACATGGCCTTCGAAGTAACATATTAACTAAGGACGAATATCAATATTTGATGCAATCTAATCCCATCACCCCCACCTTCTACTTCTACTACCGAAAATACACAAATCCTTGACGAATCCACCGGGCAGACCCATAGTGGCAGGAATAGGGTCACTTACCGCAAACCTATCGGAATATGTTGATGTGTTCCTTAAAAAGTATGTGAAAGAGCTCCCATCTTTTCTAAAAGACACCACATCTGTACTCAATATAGTACGTACGGTGGAGTGGAAAAACACCTACATTTGGGCGACTGTGGATGTCCAATCCTTATATACGTGCATTGAGCATTCAAAGGGTATAGCCGCATGCAGGGAGTTCTTGGAAAGTGACCCTTCCCTAACATGTACCCATAGGGAAGACGTCGAGCCTGAAGTGCACAGGTTCATACAAGTGTGGAAAATGTAATATCTGCAGATACCTACACCGGAACAGAAAAACTTTCAGTGGTACAGAAGGTGACAAGGAATATACCATAAAAGACTTTATGAACTGCAACACTACAACCGTAATTTACCTTTTGGAGTGCACCTGTAGTATGAAGTACGTAGGAAAGACAAAAAGACCGTTGAAACTACGGATCCAAGAGCACATAAGGAACATTAAAAACAAAGTGGAAAGTCACGCAGTTTCCAGACACTTTACGCTGCAACATAACTCCAACCCAGAGGAAATTACATTCAAGGCTATTGAACATGTGGCTTTGGGTGAGAGAGGAGGGGATCTTGCCAATAAACTTTCCAGACGGGAGATGTACTGGATATTCCAGTTGCAGACTCTTCATCCAGTTGGTCTGAATGAAGGATACGAGATAGCGCCTTTTCTATGAGGTGCAGTATCCTCTACCCCCCTCTCCCTCTTGTTTTCCCTGTTTTACAATTGACGAGAGTACACTCACAAATATAAATAAACATCATACTACTAGTGTGTATGTCTTTAATACGTTTATTGAATCCGCGTACAGTCAAACCGCACTGGCACGCCTAAACTCGTCCGATCTTGGAAGCTAAGCAGTGTCTGGGCCCGACCAGTACCAGGGAGGGAGACCACCTGGGGAGATCGGGTACTGTAAAGGATGTTAACCGTTGCACACTAAGTATTTAATACTATTATCACTATTTTTGAATCACAAGTATATAGTGACAACCGGGATCAGGGTGCATTGGTGCCATGGTATCTGTTACAGATTCGCATACAGTCAAACCACACTGGCACGCCCAACCCCGTCTGATCTTGGAAGCTAAGCAGTGTCCGGGCCTGACCAGTACCAGGGAGGAGACTACCTGGGAAGATCAGGTACTGTAATGATAACAAACGATTTCCAATGGATACTCATCAAAAACTAGCACCTAATTAGAATCACTTTTATCACTGATTACTTATTTATTTATTAATTTATATATTTATTTATTTAATATGATCCTTCGGATGGACTTAGATTTAAGCCAAAACATGTGTCACCGGATTTATATCTATACCTATATAATCACAAGGCTTAATATAATCTAGCCTGCACCAATAGCACCATTAAATAACTACAGTCACCTTATGGAATCACCTATACTGCACCAGCACCTATTATCGTATGGGCAGTGATTCACCCTATCTTTACCTCACCTTAAATAATAACACACTAATTTGTCAGGTAACAAGTGTCTTTGAAATACATATGTTCCACTACTTTTGAAATTACCATTGTTTTTCTATTTATTCCATGCATTGGACC
Organism: Pseudophryne corroboree; assembly: GCF_028390025.1. Lineage (NCBI taxonomy): Eukaryota > Metazoa > Chordata > Amphibia > Anura > Myobatrachidae > Pseudophryne > Pseudophryne corroboree. The sequence continues at coordinate 311,846,401 of NC_086447.1, read as the reverse complement.
CGTTACCAAGGAAACTGAGGTGCCTGGTATCTAGAGGTGTCTGCGTATCCACACAAAGATGGCCGCCGCAATATCATGAAAAGCATCCTAAACATCCCAGGAAAAATGGACTCCATTGGGCATAGTTTAAGAAGTCAGAGGTGCACCATCAACTGAGGAGCAGCCCTGAACACCCACAGACGCAGGCGCAATGAAGCCGGGAACCGCCGCGGGCGCATGCGCAGTTGACACCGGAAGTGGGGCGGAAGTGACCCGTCCAGTCCTCCGTCACCGGAAGTGTGGCGGAAGTGACTCATAATTACATTATGAACGTTTTTAAACGTTTTCACCCACAGTATTATCTGTAACCACTCGTTTTTTGAACTAATGAGTCTGTCTGACATGAACTAATCCAGCTGTGTTTTTAAAAATTAGCTCTGTTAACTTTTTTGAATATATAAATGTATATCCCTATCACATGATCAATTATGATGTCACAACCCCCTGACTCAGTGTTATGGGTATAAATAGACATACAGCTTCATTCTGTCCCTACCCCTTGAAGAAGTCTGTTGAGACGAAACGCGTTGGGCTTATACTGACCACCCACTATCTACAAGCTAAGTTTTTTGAATTCCTATCCTTTTAAGTGTATTTTTACTGCTTATTTATGGACAAAAAGTTTTTTATGCTTGTTTTTTAACCATTCTTGGAAACTGTTTTTACTCTCATACATATTAAATTTTTTTTTTTAAATTTAAAAGAAACATTTTTGGCTCCTAATTTTAAGCTTTAAAAACATAGTTTTTAGCCACACTCGTCGCCGGTACCCCTATCCCCCCAATTGTATATATATATGTATATATATATATATATATACACTGCTCAAAAAAATAAAGGGAACACTAAAATAACACATCCTAGATCTGAATGAATGATATATTCTTTTCTCTAACGTCCTAGTGGATGCTGGGGACTCCGTCAGGACCATGGGGAATAGCGGCTCCGCAGGAGACAGGGCACATCTAAAGAAAGCTTTTAGGATCACATGGTGTGTACTGGCTCCTCCCCCCATGACCCTCCTCCAAGCCTCAGTTAGGTTTTTGTGCCCGTCCGAGCAGGGTGCAATCTAGGTGGCTCTCCTAAAGAGCTGCTTAGAAAAAGTTTTTTTTAGGTTTTAAATCTCAGTGAGTCCTGCTGGCAACAGGCTCACTGCATCGAGGGACTTAGGGGAGAGATTTTCAACTCACCTGCGTGCAGGATGGATTGGAGTCTTAGGCTACTGGACATAGCTTCAGAGGGAGTCGGAACACAGGTCATCCTGGGGTTCGTCCCGGAGCCGCGCCGCCGACCCCCCTTACAGATGCTGAAGATCGGAGGTCCGGAAACAGGCGGCAGAAGACTCTTCAGTCTTCATGAAGGTAGCGCACAGCACGGCAGCTGTGCGCCATTGTTGCTACACACTTCTCACTGACCAGTCACGGAGGGTGCAGGGCGCTGCTGGGGGCGCCCTGGGCAGCAATATTAAATACCTTTAGTGGCAAAGAATACATCACATATAGCCATTAAGGCTATATGTATGTATTTAACCCAGGCCAGATTTCTCAAAACCCGGGAGAAAAGCCCGCCGGAAAAGGGGCGGAGCTTATTCTCCTCAGCACTCAGCGCCATTTTCCTGCTCAGCTCCGCTGTGAGGAAGGCTCCCAGGACTCTCCCCTGCACTGCACTACAGAAACAGGGTAACAAAGAGAAGGGGGGCATAAATTGGCGATATTTATATATTAAAAGCGCTTATAACAAAAACAACACCTTTTAGGGTTGTTTATATACATTTATAGCGCTTTTGGTGTGTGCTGGCAAACTCTCCCTCTGTCTCCCCAAAGGGCTAAGGGGGTCCTGTCTTCGATTAGAGCATTCCCTGTGTGGCTGCTGTGTGTCGGTACGTGTGTGTCGACATGTATGAGGACGATGTTGGTGTGGAGGCAGAGCAATTGCCGGTAATGGTGATGTCACCCCCTAGGGAGTCGACACCGGAATGGATGGCTTTAGTTATGGAATTACGTGATAATGTTAGTACATTACAAAAGTCAGTAGACGAAATGAGACGGCCGGAAAACCAGTCAGTACCGGCTCAGGCGTCTCAGACACCGTCAGGGGCTGTAAAACGTCCCTTACCTCAGTCAGTCGACACGGGTACCGACACAGATGAATCTAGTGTCGACGGTGAAGAAACAAACGTATTTTCCAACAGGGCCACACGTTATATGATCACGGCAATGAAGGAGGCTTTGCAGATCTCTGATACTGCTGGTACCTCAAAAAGGGGTATTATGTGGGGGGTGAAAAAACTACCTGTAGCTTTTCCAGAATCAGAGGAATTGAATGACGTGTGTGATGAAGCGTGGGTTAACCCAGATAGAAAACTGCTAATTTCTAAGAAGTTATTGGCATTATACCCTTTCCCACCAGAGGTTAGGACGCGCTGGGAAACACCCCCTAGGGTGGATAAGGCGCTCACACGTTTATCAAAGCAAGTGGCGTTACCGTCTCCTGATACGGCCGCCCTCAAGGATCCAGCGGATAGGAGGCTGGAAACTAACCTGAAAAGTATATACACTCATACTGGTGTTATACTGCGACCGGCAATAGCCTCAGCCTGGATGTGCAGTGCTGGGGTAGTGTGGTTGGATTCCCTGACTGAAAATATTGATACCCTGGATAGGGACAGTATTTTATTGACTCTAGAGCAATTAAAGGATGTGTTTCTTTATATGCGAGATGCTCAGAGGGATATTTGTACTCTAGCATCAAGAGTAAGTGCGATGTCCATATCTGCCAGAAGAAGTTTATGGACGCGACAGTGGTCAGGTGATGCGGATTCCAAAAGGCATATGGAAGTGTTGCCATATAAAGGAGAGGAATTATTTGGGGTCGGTCTATCGGATCTGGTGGCCACGGCAACTGCCGGCAAATCCACTTTTTTACCTCAGACCCCCTCCCAACAAGGTACCCCTCCTACAACAGGGAAAGGGGTATTATTCCACACTATTTGTGTTACCGAAGCCGGACGGTTCGGTAAGACCTATTCTAAATCTGAAATCCTTGAACCTGTACATACAGAAATTCAAGTTCAAGATGGAGTCACTCAGAGCAGTGATAGCGAATCTGGAAGAAGGGGACTTCATGGTGTCCCTGGACATAAAAGATGCTTATCTGCATGTCCCAATTTACCCCTCACACCAAGGGTATCTCAGGTTCGTGATACAAGACTGTCATTATCAGTTTCAAACGCTGCCGTTTGGTTTGTCCACGGCCCCTCGGGTCTTTACCAAGGTAATGACCGAAATGATGGTTCTTCTACGAAGAAAAGGCGTATTAATTATCCCTTACTTGGACGATCTCCTGATAAGGGCAAAGTCCAGAGAACAGCTGGAAGTCGGTGTAGCACTAACCCAAGTAGTGCTTCAGCAACACGGGTGGATTCTGAATCTTCCAAAATCTCAATTGACCCCGACAACACGTCTGCTGTTCCTGGGAATGATTCTGGACACGGTTCAGAAAAAGGTGTTTCTCCCGGAGGAGAAAGCAAGGGAGTTATCCGAACTGGTCAGGAACCTCCTAAAACCAGGAACTGTGTCAGTACATCAATGCACAAGAGTCCTGGGAAAGATGGTGGCTTCTTACGAAGCAATTCCATTCGGCAGATTCCATGCACGAACATTTCAGTGGGATCTGCTGGACAAATGGTCCGGATCGCATCTGCACATGCATCAGCGGATAACACTGTCACCAAGAACAAGGTTGTCTCTCCTGTGGTGGTTGCAGAGTGCCCATCTGTTAGAGGGCCGCAGGTTCGGCATACAGGACTGGGTCCTGGTGACTACGGATGCCAGCCTACGGGGCTGGGGAGCAGTCACACAGGGAAGAAACTTCCAGGGTGTATGGTCAGACCTGGAGACGTCTCTTCACATAAATATACTGGAGCTAAGAGCGATATACAATGCTCTAAGCTTGGCAAAACCGCTGCTTCAGGGTCAGCCGGTGTTGATCCAGTCGGACAACATCACGGCAGTCGCCCACGTAAACAGACAAGGCGGCACGAGAAGCAGAAGAGCAATGACAGAAGCTGCAAGGATTCTTCGCTGGGCGGAAAATCATGTCATAGCACTGTCAGCAGTGTTCATCCCGGGAGTGGACAACTGGGAAGCAGACTTCCTCAGCAGACATGACCTTCACCCGGGAGAGTGGGGACTTCATCCGGAAGTTTTCCACATGATTGTGAACCGTTGGGAAAAACCAAAGGTGGATATGATGGCGTCTCGCCTCAACAAAAAACTGGACAGATATTGCGCCAGGTCAAGAGACCCTCAGGCAATAGCTGTGGACGCTCTGGTAACACCATGGGTGTACCAGTCAGTGTATGTGTTTCCTCCTCTGCCTCTCATACCAAAGGTACTGAGAATTATTCGGAAAAGGGGAGTAAGAACAATACTAGTGGCTCCGGATTGGCCAAGAAGAACTTGGTATCCGGAACTTCAAGAGATGCTCACGGAGGATCCGTGGCCTCTACCTCTAAGAAGGGATCTGCTTCAGCAGGGACCTTGTATGTTCCAAGACTTACCGCGACTGCGTTTGACGGCATGGCGGTTGAACGTCGGATTCTAAAAGAAAAGGGCATTCCAGAGGAAGTTATTCCTACCTTGATTAAGGCTAGGAAGGAAGTGACCGCACAACATTATCACCGCATTTGGAGAAAATATGTTGCGTGGTGTGAAGCCAAGAAGGCCCCAACGGAAGAATTTCAATTGGGTCGATTCTTACATTTCCTGCAGGCAGGATTGTCTATGGGCCTCAAATTGGGGTCTATTAAAGTTCAAATTTCGGCCTTATCAATCTTCTTCCAGAAGGAATTGGCTTCAGTGCCTGAAGTACAAACTTTTGTCAAGGGTGTACTACATATACAGCCCCCGATTGTGCCCCCAGTGGCACCGTGGGATCTAAACGTAGTTTTGGATTTTCTCAAATCTCATTGGTTTGAGCGTCTCAAATCTGTAGATTTGAAGTATCTTACATGGAAAGTAACCATGCTACTGGCCCTGGCTTCAGCCAGGAGAGTTTCAGAGTTGGCGGCTTTATCGTACAAAAGCCCATATCTGATTTTCCATTCGGACAGGGCAGAACTGCGGACACGTCCTCATTTTCTCCCTAAGGTGGTTTCGGCTTTTCACTTGAACCAGCCTATTGTGGTGCCTGCGGCTACTAGCGACTTGGAGGACTCCAAGTTACTGGACGTTGTCAGAGCATTAAAAATATATATTTCAAGGACAGCTGGAGTCAGAAAATCTGACTCGTTGTTTATATTGTATGCACCCAACAAGATGGGTGCTCCTGCGTCTAAGCAGACGATTGCGCGTTGGATCTGTAGCACAATCCAACTTGCACATTCTGTGGCAGGCCTGCCACAGCCTAAATCTGTAAAGGCCCACTCCACAAGGAAGGTGGGCTCATCTTGGGCGGCTGCCCGAGGGGTCTCGGCATTACAACTTTGCCGAGCAGCTACGTGGTCAGGGGAGAACACGTTTGTAAAATTTTACAAATTTGATACTCTGGCTAAGGAGGACCTGGAGTTCTCTCATTCGGTGCTGCAGAGTCATCCGCACTCTCCCGCCCGTTTGGGAGCTTTGGTATAATCCCCATGGTCCTGACGGAGTCCACAGCATCCACTAGGACGTTAGAGAAAATAAGAATTTACTTACCGATAATTCTATTTCTCATAGTCCGTAGTGGATGCTGGGCGCCCATCCCAAGTGCGGATTGTCTGCAATACTTGTACATAGTTATTGTTACAAAAATCGGGTTATTATTATTGTTGTGAGCCATCTTTTCAGAGGCTACTTCGTTTGTTATCATACTGTTAACTGGGTTCAGATCACAAGTTGTACAGTGTGATTGGTGTGGCTGGTATGAGTCTTACCCGGGATTCAAGATCCTTCCTTATTGTGTACGCTCGTCCGGGCACAGTACCTAACTGAGGCTTGGAGGAGGGTCATGGGGGGAGGAGCCAGTACACACCATGTGATCCTAAAAGCTTTCTTTAGATGTGCCCTGTCTCCTGCGGAGCCGCTATTCCCCATGGTCCTGACGGAGTCCCCAGCATCCACTACGGACTATGAGAAATAGAATTATCGGTAAGTAAATTCTTATTATTAAATACTTTGTTCTTTACATCGTTGAATGTGCTGACAACAAAATCACACAAAAATTATCAATGGAAATCAAATTTATTAACCCATGGAGGTCTGGATTTGGAGTCACCCTCAAAATTAAAGTGGAAAAGCACACTACAGGCTGATCCAACTTTGGTGTAATGTCCTTAAAACAAGTCAAAATGAGGCTCAGTAGTGTGTGTGGCCAAATCCAGACCTCCATGGGTTAATAAATTTGATTTCCATTGATAATTTTTTGTGTGATTTTGTTGTCAGCACATTCAACTATGTAAAGTATTTAATAAGAATATTTCATTCATTCAGATCTAGGATGTGTTATTTTAGTGTTCCCTTTATTTTTTTGAGCAGTGTATATATATATATATATATATATATCTATCTCGAGTGAAAATAGAGGAATTGGCACCCAAGGATTGTGTCAACCTCTAATAATTAGAAAAACCCTTTCACAATTCAGTGTCAACAGGCTTTAAAACATAATGGTAAACTGTTCCATCATAAAAATTTATTTAAAAAAGTACATTAGCACAATTAATGTCCATATCATTACATAGACAGCAAAATGTGATTCTCCCACATTGATCAACCTATAGTGGCAGAAGATTGTAGGTAGATCTTTACAATATCCTTCTTCCTCCTTATTATGAATTCGGAAGCAACATCAGATAAAACAGAATGATAATCCAACGCGTTTCGTCTTGTACCAAGACTTCATCAGGGGTGTATCTAAAATTGTAGGACAGCTAATCAATACATTACATTTATACAGAAATTAACCTATGATAAATTGGAAACAAATCATATGTGGGAATAGGCAAGACATGGTGTAACAGAGTATGAGACAATTAAAGTAACATTAATAAACAGGATCACAAAGAAAGAAAATGAGGAACATTTGGAGGTGTCACGATTAGTCACAAGACATACCTCTGATCGTTGGTAAGTATAGTCAACAAACTAGAATGAACCCAGACAATCAATCCGGGGTGCTCAAAGGAAGAATTCTAACGCCATTTAGGATTACTATGGCAATATCAATCCAGCCTAATTAAAATACTATTGACTTTAATTGTAATTAAATATACTATATGTTATTACCTAATTCATATAGCTAAGTGTGGCACTACATACCTCGTAAGTCAACTATTCAGATTTCATAAAGCTCCAATGTAGGAGATGTTCATATGAGTGAAGAACTCGGCAAGCTCATATAAAAACGGACCTAATAGATCAATTAATTGATATTAATTATCATTAGTTAGTGTCAATATATATTGGGCCAATATTAGAAATAAGGGGGACTCAAAATGCAAAAAATTCCCACTACTGCCCCCTGAGGGAATAGTTTCCATATTAAAGTTTACATCGACTGTACTGCTATGTTAGGGGGAGCTGGGAGCAAAACAGTGCGGCGCTGCTGATCGGTAATAGAGCTCCGATCTGTGGCGAGTGGCTGGAGGGGGACCCATTGAGAAAGGGGGTCCCGTGGTACTTACCCCCAGGGCCCCCCTCCAGCTCTGATACACACACTCATTGCCCCCTTTCTGAACTTATCCTACATGAGAACAAATGATTAACACACAGATATGCCCTTTCAGTCACAAATGGAAATGCAATGGAGATGCGTGCATTCACTTTCAGAACTTGTACCGTGCTAATACGAACTTGCATGCAGCTCTGCATCAGTCCCAACGTGTACATGTTATAAAATGTAATTTACCCTGACTGGGTATAAAGTAGTGATGAGCGGGTTCGGTTCCTCGGAAACCGAACCCCCCCGAACTTCACCCATTTTACACAGGTCCGAGGCATACTTGGATTCTCCCGTATGGCTCGGTTAACCCGAGCGCACCCGAACGTCATCATCCCACTGTCGGATTCTCGCGAGATTCGGATTCTATATAAGCAGCCGCGCGTCGCCGCCATTTTCACTCGTACATTGGAAATGTTAGGGAGAGGACGTGGCTGGCGTCCTCTCCGTTTATTAATGTTGATGCAAATATTTGTGCTTATTGCTTAATTGTGGGGACTGGGGAGCAGCTGTATTATATAGGAGGAGTACAGTGCAGAGTTTTGCTGATAGTGACCACCAGTATACGTTGTCTGACTGAAAAACACTCCATATCTGTGCTCAGTGTGCTGCATATATCTGTGCTCACACTGCTTTATTGTGGGGACTGGGGACCACCAGTATGTCACAACTGAGGGCTGATGACCGTGACTGGGAGCCTCAGTTGTAGGGGTTGACGGGTACTTGAACTTAGGAGGAGCCATGTGACTCCTGGACATGCGTAAAGACAGTAGCAAGGATGCCCGAAGGCGTGACCACGACAACTGGAAATATCTTTCAGTGATTTTATTAAATGAAAAGTCATAAAACTTGCAAAAACAATAGAAAGTCACAAGTGGAAATTTAGGCGTGCAACTGGTTAATACCAGTAACCTGGAATGTAGAGAAAAGTTCTGTAAACTGTAAATGAAGCTAGGGTTCACTGGAAAATTGAAATAGAAACTGGAGTGCGCTGGAAAACTGTAGTTGTTGAAGAGTGGCTGCTGGAAAGCCGGAATACAAACACAGGTGAATAAGGTGATGTTGTAGAGGGTTAATCACAGTGGTGTCGTGTTACCACAGAGTGTAACACAGAGGAGTCAGGCTTGAATGCAGGAGAGTTCACTGAAGAATCTGTAGAAGACTGCACACAGGAACCACTGGAGACAAATGAAGCACTGCAGAGAAAGTCCATGGAAGAACTGCTCACTGGAAACACTGAAGACCATTGAAGCACTGACGTCCTTCAATGCTGGGACAGGCTATTTAAACCCACAGGTTAGCAGGGATTGGTGGGCAATTAACCAGAGACCAGAGTGCAGCTGCTGTGTAATCAGGCTGGGAGCAGAGTGCAGCTGATTGGCTGAAAAGTAACATGTGATGAAAACAAACATGGCTGCGCCCATGTTTGAACTTGGAGGGAAAGACTGTTTGTAACTTGCATGTGAGTTTTAACCATGAAGCTGCCAGAATCACAGTAAAGAGATTTGAGACAATGAGATGCAGCATGCTGCACACAGACAGCGCAGATGGAATCCAGGCTTGGGACACTGGGACAGTCTCAGGAGGCATTTGGAAGGTAAATACTAATAAGGAATTACCTGGATCGTGACACAGTATATTATATAGGAGGAGTACAGTGCAGAGTTTTGCTGATCAGTGACCACCAGTATACGTTGTCTGCCTGAAAAACACTCCATATCTGTGCTCAGTGTGCTGCATATATCTGTGCTCACACTGCTTTATTGTGGGGACTGGGGACCAGCAGTATTATATAGGAGGAGTACAGTGCAGAGTTTTGCTGACAGTGACCACCAGTATATATAGCAGTACGGTACGGAAGGCCACTGCTCTACCTACCTCTGTGTCGTCAAGTATACTATCCATCTAGATTCTATACCTGTGGTGCATTTTAGTTTTGCAGTTTGCTGACAGTGACCACCAGTATATATAGCAGTACGGTACGGAAGGCCACTGCTCTACCTACCTCTGTGTCATCCAGTATACTATCCATCTAGATTCTATACCTGTGGTGCATTTTAGTTTTGCAGTTTGCTGACAGTGACCACCAGTATATATAGCAGTACGGTATGGAAGGCCACTGCTCTACCTACCTCTGTGTCGTCAAGTATACTATCCATCTAGATGGTGCATTTTAGTTTTGCAGTTTGCTGACAGTGACCACCAGTATATATAGCAGTGCGGTACGGAAGGCCACTGCTCTACCTACCTCTGTGTCGTCAAGTATACTATCCATCCATACCTGTGGTGCATTTTAGTTGTGCTCAGTATATATAGTAGTAGGCCATTGCTATTGATACTGGCATATAATTCCACACATTAAAAAATGGAGAACAAAAATGTGGAGGTTAAAATAGGGAAAGATCAAGATCCACTTCCACCTCGTGCTGAAGCTGCTGCCACTAGTCATGGCCGAGACGATGAAATGCCATCAACGTCGTCTGCCAAGGCCGATGCCCAATGTCATAGTAGTGAGCATGTAAAATCCAAAAAACAAAAGTTCAGTAAAATGACCCAAAAATCAAAATTGAAAGCGTCTGATGAGAAGCGTAAACTTGCCAATATGCCATTTACGACACGGAGTGGCAAGGAACGGCTGAGGCCCTGGCCTATGTTCATGGCTAGTGGTGCAGATTCACATGAGGATGGAAGCACTCATCTTCTCGCTAGAAAAATGAAAAGACTTAATCTGGCAAAAGCACAGCAAAGAACTGTGCGTTCTTCTAAATCACAAATCCCCAAGGAGAGGCCAATTGTGTCGGTTGCGATGCCTGACCTTCCCAACACTGGACGGGAAGAGCTTGCGCCTTCCACCATTTGCACGCCCCCTGCAAGTGCTGGAAGGAGCACCCGCAGTCCAGTTCCTGATAGTCAAATTGAAGATGTCACTGTTGAAGTACACCAGGATGAGGATATGGGTGTTGCTGGCGCTGGGGAGGAAATTGAGAAGGAGGATTCTGATGGTGAGGTGGTTTGTTTAAGTCAGAGACACCTGTTGTCCGTGGGACGAATATGGCCATTGACATGCCTGGTCAAAATACAAAAAAAATCACCTCTTCGGTGTGGAATTATTTAAACACAAATGCGGACAACAGGTGTCAAGCCGTGTGTTGCCTTTGTCAAGCTGTAATAAGTAGGGGTAAGGACGTTAACCACCTAGGAACATCCTCCCTTATACGTCACCTGGTCCGCATTCATCAGAAGTAGGTGACAAGTTCAAAAACTTTGGATGACAGCGGAAGCAGTCCACTGACCACTAAATCCCTTCCTCTTGTAACCAAGCTTCTGCAAACCACACCACCAACTCCCTCAGTGTCAATTTCCACCTTTCACAGGAAAGCCAATAGTCCTGCAGGCCATGTCACTGGCAAGTCTGACGAGTCCTCTCCTGCCTGGGATTCCTCCGATGCATCCTTGAGTGTAACGCCTACTGCTGCTGGCGCTGCTGTTGTTGCTGCTGGGAGTCGATCGTCATCCCAGAGGGGAAGTCGGAAGACCACTTGTACTACTTCCAGTAAGCAATTGACTGTCCAACAGTCCTTTGCGAGGAAGATGAAATATCACAGCAGTCATCCTGCTGCAAAGCGGATAACTCAGGTCTTGTCAGCCTGGATGGTGAGAAACGTGGTTCCGGTATCCACCGTTAATTCACAGGCAACTAGAGACTTGTTTGAGGTACTGTGTCCCCGGTACCAACTACCATCTAGGTTCCATTTCTCTAGGCAGGCGATACCGAAAATGTACACAGACGTCAGAAAAAGAGTCACCAGTGTCCTAAAAACTGCAGTTGTACCCAAAGTCCACTTAACCACGGACATGTGGACAAGTGGAGCAGGGCAGACTCAGGACTATATGACTGTGACAGCCCACTGGGTAGATGTATTGCCTCCCGTAGCAAGAACAGCAGCGGCGGAACCAGTAGCAGCATCTCGCAAACGCCAACTCGTTCCTAGGCAGGCTACGCTTTGTATCACCACTTTCCATAAGAGGCACACCGCTGACAACCTCTTACAGAAACTGAGGAACATCATCGCAGAAAGGCTTACCCCAATTGGACTCTCCTGGGGATTTGTAACATCGGACAACGCCACCAATATTGTGCGTGCATTACATCTGGGCAAATTCCAGCACGTCCCATGTTTTGCACATACATTGAATTTGGTGGTGCAGAATTATTTAAAAAACAACATCCATCTGCAGTGCCACTCCTAGATGGGCCAGGTGTTTGTGTCGGCCACTTGGGTCACTTAGCTTAGTCACACAGCTACCTCATTGCGCCTCTTTTTTTCTTTGCATCATGTGCTGTTTGGGGACTATTTTTTTGAAGTGCCATCTTGCCTGACACTGCAGTGCCACTACTAGATGGGCCAGGTGTTTGTGTCGGCCACTTGTGTCACTTAGCTTAGCCATCCAGCGACCTCGGTGCAAATTTTAGGACTAAAAATAATATTGTGAGGTGTGAGGTGACTATTTTTTTGAAGTGCCATCCTGTCTGACACTGCAGTGCCACTCCTAGATGGGCCAGGTGTTTGTGTCGGCCACTTGTGTCACTTAGCTTAGTCACACAGCGACCTTGGTGCGCCTCTTTTTTTTTTTGCATCATGTGCTGTTTGGGGACAATTTTTTTGAAGTGCCATCTTGCCTGACACTGCAGTGCCACTACTAGATGGGCCAGGTGTTTGTGTCGGCCACTTGTGTCACTTAGCTTAGCCATCCAGCGACCTCGGTGCAAATTTTAGGACTAAAAATAATATTGTGAGGTGTGAGGTGTTCAGAATAGACTGAAAATGAGTGTAAATTATGGTTATTGAGGTTAATAATACTATGGGATCAAAATGACCCCCAAATTCTATGATTTAAGCTGTTTTTGAGGTTTTTTTTGTAAAAAACAGCCGAATCTAAAACACACCCGAATCCGACAAAAAAATTCCAGGGAGGATTTGCCAAACCGCGTCCGAATCCAAAACACGGCCGCGGAACCGGATCCAAAACCAAAACACAAAACCCGAAAAATTTCCGGTGCACATCACTAGTATAAAGGTCACTTTTTTAATAAAAGCACACCAGGCAATATAGGTCATCATGTGTTGTAAGGAATGAATGTCTAATCCCGTCAGCCCTTCTCTTTTCTGTATTTCTGGAAATTTGCCATCCAGATTCAAACACTAGGTGAAGCTTTCCTAATGACCTGTAAATACAAATCACCCATTCTCTCTGCCTGCTGCTTGCACTATAGGTTCCATTGTATATCCATATGGTGCTGGCAGCTCTCACTGCTCTGCTGCAGTGCTTGCCTGCTAAAAAGTCTTATGAAATAATTACTTCCATGTTTTCTTTTTCAATTAACTTTAAGTGACACTGATTTTCTTTTAATCTTTTTGTGATTTTCATTCCTTTTTTACCTTTATATAAATTCATTGTTTATTTATTTATTGAGACATTAAAAAAACATTTTTCCTGTGTCATGTGGCGTAATATGTGCATCTGAATGTTAAACACTGCAGGTGCAGGTTTCTAATTCCAGGCATACCATCCCAGTGTGATAGAGGAAAATGATTCATACAGCAAAAATTAGTATGGGGCTAAGGCCGGAGAAAGGCCCCCTCAGCAGGGGCGGATTTAGGGGACATGGCGGCCCTAGGCACAACAGTAATGGCAGCTCCCCTCTGCCTAATTTTATTATTTTCATTGATTGGTTATAAACCCACATTTAATGATTGTCAATTTGATATGATAATAAAAAAGCCATGAACTTTGACATTTGAGTTTTTTTAATGTATACATATTTACTAAGTAGGATAGCTTACAGGGGCAGTAAGTACATGTACAACCCTTTTACGCTCCACTCAACTCAAGATCCCGTATGGTACAGTAGAGTGGCAATACTTTGCAGTTACTGGTAAATTTTGGTGTGACAGTACCAACACAAGCATCCAAGTACCGCCCTCCAAGTGCCACACCTAGGCACATGCGTCACGTGCCTAATGAGAAATTCACCACTGCCCCTCAGGTGTTGCACACCCACACCCACTGTGTCCTACCTTATCAGATGTCATCTGATATGAAAGAGAATAAACTGTTCTCCTCCATGTTAGTGTTACTGTAATGTTACTGCCTAGTGCAGCCCTCCCAGGGAACAAGGAACATAGGGGTCTATTCATGAACTAGTGTTAAGCCCCATGAACTAGTGATAAGTCTCATCATTGCTGCGATGCTTACGCACATGCATATGCATTGTGGCAATGACTAGCTGCGCCTGGCTGCACCTATTTGCACCCGTGACCTGTCAATGCAATGCGTATGGCTCACGGATGCGAATATACGCACGCATCTCAACACCCTAGTCGCACCAGCCACAATGAGCATGGCTACATCTGTATGTTGTATTTATGAAGCGGGTTACCATGGAGAAGTTCCTGACTTCTCCAGCGGTGCCCCTGCTCCATGTCTGGATTGCTTCCCCATAATGCTGTATGGGGAGAGCAATCCATAGAAGAATGAAAAACTCAGCTTTCCATTCCCCTGCTGTGTACAGATTCGCCATCTCAGGATGGCATAATTTTAAATTCAATGCAAAAAGGACAGGGAAGTTTATTACTTTCTTGTCTGTCAGCCCATCACTCATTCTAGCCCTGCCTCTTTATATCCCAGCAGTCATTGCTGCTGTTTTCTACCGACCTGCTGGTTGGGAACCAGCAGTCCACCCGTGTAGCTAAAGCACAGAGTTGTTATTTTGCTAACAAATGTAGATGTTGTTCATACTGGTACAGCTAACAGGCATTCACTGGAACAGCTAACTGACATTCACTGGTACAGCTAACAGGCATTCACTGGAACAGCTAACTGACATTCACTGGAACAGCTAACAGGCATTCACTGGTACAGCTAACAGGCATTCACTGGAACAGCTAACTGACATTCACTGGTACAGCTAACAGGCATTCACTGGAACAGCTAACTGACATTCACTGGAACAGCTAACAGGCATTCACTGGAACAGCTAATTGATATTCACTGGAACAGCTAACAGACATTCACTGGAACAGCTAACTGACATTCACTGGAACAGCTAACAGGCATTCACTGGAACAGCTAACTGACATTCACTGGAACAGCTAACTGACATTCACTGGAACAGCTAACAGGCATTCACTGGAACAGCTAACAGGCATTCACTGGAACAGCTTACAGGCATTCACACAGACATTTACTGGAACAGCTAACAGACATTTACTGGAACAGCTAATAGACATTCACTGGAACAGCTAATAGGCATTCACTGGAACAGCAAATAGACATTGGGGGTCATTCTGACCTGATCGCTCGCTGCATTTTATTGCAGCGCAGCGATCAGGTCAGAACTGCACATGCGCCAACGCCGCAGTGTGCTGGCGCATGGCTGACAGCTGACGGTTGTTGTTGCCTAGCGATCACCTCTTCCTTGACAGGCAGAGGCGGTTGCAGGGCAGGAGGGTGTGGCACGGCGGCGTTTCCGGACCGTGTGGGGGGGGGGGGGGGCGGGCATCAGCGGCTGCGTGATGTCACACGCAGCCGCTGTGAGCCGGGCAGCAACGAGTAGGTCCTAGCCAGCGTGCAAAAGCTGCGCTGGCCAGGAGCTGCTCCTCAAGTACAAAAGCATCGCCGCTGTGCAATGCTTTTGTACTTCAGCGACGGGGCAGGGACTGACATGCGGGGCGGGCTAGCCCTGTGCTGGGCGTCCCCCCGCATGTCTGTATTCCTGATCGCAGCTGTGCTAAATTTAGCACAGCTACGATCAACTCGGAATGACTCCCATTATGGCATAAACAAGCTAAACAATGCTTTTTAAAGCCCCCACACCATTAGCGGTTTCGACCACTGGAGCAATAATATTATATACAAAAAAAGCTGGTTATTGTCCTTTTAAATAAGCAACTAAAACCACAGAAGATTTCACCCCTACATCTGAATGCATTTCTGAACACCACAGGCTGGATGTAATGCAGTGCGACACGGCTGGAGCTGCCTTGTAAATGTTTGCTGCTTTAAAAAAAAGGTACGAGTTCGGCCGGAATCTCGGAGCTCCGGATATATTGCACTGCATTACATCCGGCCCTACATTTGTTTTGTACTCCTTTCTTAAAGACTAAGGGGGTAATTCAGACTGGATCGCTGCATCGGCAGCGATCGCAGTCTGAATTACTCTGTGGAGTGCGCATGCGCAGCGGCTGCACTGCGCCTGCGCACCCTGGGAATCTACTTGTCAGGTACAAAAGTATCGCTGCCATGCGATGCTTTTGTACCTGTGCGGTGGGAGTAGGGCCTGACATGCGGGGCGGACTAGCCCTGTGCTGGGCGTCCCCCCGAATGTCACAGTCAATGATCGTAGATGTGCTAAATTTAAACTAGCTAAACAATGGCCCTCATTCCGAGTTGTTCGCTCGCAAGCTGCTTTTAGCAGCTTTGCACACGCTAAGCCGCCGCCTACTGGGAGTGAATCTTAGCTTATCAAAATTGCGAACGAAAGGTTAGCAAAATTGCGAATAGACACTTCTTAGCAGTTTCTGAGTAGCTCCACACTTACTCGGTAACTGCGATCAGTTCAGTCAGTTTCGTTCCTGGTTTGACGTCACAAACATTCCCAGCGTTCGGCCAGACACTCCTCCGTTTCTCCAGCCACTCCCGCGTTTTTCCCAGAAACGGTAGCGTTTTTCGCACACACCCATAAAACGTCCAGTTTCCGCCCAGAAACACCCACTTCCTGTCAATCACATTACGATCACCAGAACGAAGAAAAAACCTTGTAATGCTGTGAGTAAAATACCTAACAGCATAGCAAATTTACTTGGCGCAGTCGCACTGCGGACATTGCGCATGCGCATTAGCGACTAATCGCTCCGTTGCGACAAAAAAATAACGAGGGAACAACTCGGAATGACCCCCAATGCTTTTCAAAGCCTCCACACCATTATTGGTTTCGACTTAGGCTTAGGGCATAAGTTAATACTAATGTCTTGCATTTTTTGTTTCATTCTTTAGACAAGGCTTATGTTCATTGTGTGTAGCTATTCAGAATAATACAGCAACAAATACAGTATATATAGTTGTACACATTTGCTAAATATCCTTAACACTTAATTTACATGGCCAATAGTGTTTAGACAACCGAATATTACACTTGCTCCATGGCTGTGCGGCTGCCATGGAAACAATTCCTTAAAGCTCTCAACAAACAGTTTATCTGCTGATGTTGCTTCTAGAACATGCATCGAAATGGGAAGTGAGTGTTGCAACCATAACAGATGATTGATCCAGGTATCAGCACTTGAAGGTTTTGATATGTGAGCTTGTGTAGCCTACACCTTTGCGTATGAACTTAGCATAAGATGTTTCTGCTTCACAAAAGCACTCGCCATTTACCAGGGCAGCTCCATCAGAGCGGAAATGTGATAAACTGACCTGTTCAAAAGGTAGCATCCTATGATGTTGAAAGTCAACCCATTGTACAGATTGTACAGACAAGATGCGACAATGGACGTTGCATGGCTGTATGCTTGATTTTATGTACCAATTATACATCTCCCGGAAAGTATTTAGTTTTCTCCCTTTTCTTAATATTTTGGATATTTTTTCCCCCCATATATAATCCACACACGTTAAATTAAGATTTTGTTTGCAGAACGAAAAGCAGAAGGCTGAGAGAGAACAAACGGAATACACACTATTTACCGGCGGGTGGGATGCCGGCTGTCAAGATCCCGACAGTGGTATATCGCCTGCCAGAATGCAGGCAGAAGGGCGAGCGCTATGAGTCCCATTTGCGGGCTTGGTGGCTCGCTGCAGGTCCTGTTCTCACTCTATGGGTGTTGTGGATTCCAGCTGGTGGCATTGTCGGCTGTCAGGATTCCGGCATCGGTATCCTGGCTGCCGGGATCCCGACAGCCAGCAAATTGATTGCATCCCGAACAAACATTAAGTGCCGAAGAAGGCATCAACTGATTGTCAAATTCTGCAGCATTAAATTCCCCTCTGTTTGTAAACCTCTCCTGTATGATCACTGCTATAGCCAGCTATCAGCAGTGTCGGACTGGGGCATGAAGGGCCCACCGGGGGCATGCTGCTGTAGGGGTCCATGCTTAAAGGTGTAGCCAGGTTTCAGTGGGGGCATGGCCAGCCACCATAGAGGTTTGGCTAACCATTACATGTTCCTTGGTAAATATATCATAAACCAAATTATTGTGAAGTACACTATAATGCAACATATGTATAATGCATAAATCCAGTGCACTAGGATAGTCTGGAACTTGATCCCTAGAGGAGGAGGAGGGCCCACAGGCAGTAGGGCCCACCGGTGGTTTCCCCTGTTTCCCTGTGGGCCAGTCCGACCCTGCTATCAGCATTTAGCACAGAGAGTTTACTAACCAAATTCTATGTATGGAGGGTCAAGGTGTAAGCATTTGTTCAGGGTTTACTGCTATTTAATGGTTAACTCAACTGTTGCTGATGTTGGCAAAGCTTGAGATTTTCCCTGTATACAATAACATCTAGTGAATTGCTTTACAATGTGACTATGAACTAGGAGGCCTATGGTCCAGATGTGTCAGCCTGATGAAACAAACAGGGAGTAGTAGGGAAACAGCAGTGTTCCTGCAAAAGAAAAAAATACCCACAAATAGAAGTATGTGTATATAGTGTGACCATAGACACACTCCAGGAATCATACCTGTTGTTACAGTATCTTCATGATGCTTATGGCAAGTGAATTGCGAGACTCTGAGTAGTGGAGGCATGTGTTTGCTTTTTATAACACACAAGAGCCCCATCGCAGGCACCAGATGTGGTTGGCAGGCAAGACATGGAAACTGACAAAAATAGAGACGTGTCGTATTACAAGAGGACAAAAGGGAGCCTCTGATACAGTGAGCCATGTATATACCAGGGGTTTGAGGACAATGGCCACCACAGGGATGACTGAAGGCATCTAAGAAGCCCCCCTTACACTAAGAAGCCCCCCTGAGAGTGTGCTAGACTATAGCAGTATACCAGAAGTCCAATGCATGGGTTGTGCTGCAACTCACTGCACTAAAGGACATGCGTAAGTTTGCTATATGAGGGGGGAAAGCTTATTTTAGAAGTTTGACTAAAATCCCATTCTAATCTTTTTTTTGTTTAAATGTGAAGTACTGAGATTGTACATAAGGATCCCAAATTCTAGTATCTGACTGAGGGGGAACAGTACATGTGCTGCCCTCCAGGGTTGGCGCAGTACCTAAAGGAACATCCTTGGCGTTAAGAAAAACCTATTTGTTATGTTCTCTGTACTTGGAACCCAGGAGATAGGGTGGCAGCAGAAGAGTTCCAAGTAGAGACGCGTGAAGCTGCGACAGAACTGGGGTACGCAGCAATACCTAACGGAAACCCCTGACTCCGTTTGTCCTTCCCTAGTGGTCGGTTAACACCTGCGAGACTATGGTTTCTTGGGCTCACAGCAGCCACATTTGAATGGGCGGATTAGGTCTGCCCGATCTCTCATTCCCCCCGGTCTTAATTGGTGACAAGGCGTTAACTGAGACAGAGAGAGAGAATAAGGGGAAACTAACTAAGACAGACACAAAAGCAAAAGGGGAAACCACAGAAAATAATAAGCCAATTTATGTGCGGCGCCGTCGCCAAGAAAAACCGTAACCAAAGTAACGCTGCCCAAATGCCAAATACGAATCCGTTGTAGTTCGGCAAGGACAACAGTGGCGGAACCTCCGCAGAAAACACAAAGGCAAGATGATTAGAATAATACGACACCACAAGCAGGAAACGACCAGAACCCCGAGGCTTCAGACACCAGACCACTCCACTGGAAGACAAACTCAGAGGACAGCAGGAAACGATCCCTCAGACCATACTCTGGAAACTGGACACAGAACACTGGAGTACACAAGCTGGATGCAGGAACACACCAGAGGCAGGAAGACAGGCTCCACTGGAAGCTGCTGACAGGGACCAGGAACAAGCTTGCAGGAAGCTAACCAAGAACTGGAACATACAGGTATCATAACCGACTTCTATCATTGGTGCTGGACTGCAGGGCTAGCTGGGTAATAAGGGAAGCATGCCCCAATCAGGATGGCTTGAAGCCAGGCACAAGGTAATGGCCAAAATACTGGCAGGGGAGGTTACACAGACAAGAGCCAGACTGCAGTACACAGACTCACCACATAATGACCAAATATCTGACAGGTGAGGCCAGGGGCGTAGCCAGAACTTTGTGGGCCCCATAGCAACATTTTGTGGGGGTCCCCGTCCCAATGCTTCTAGAGAGACACTTCTCTGCAGCAGTTGTTAATTTTATGCCCTATAATAGTGCCCTAGTTTATTTTCTGAACAATAGTAGAGCCTTATTTAATGTTATGCCCCATGGTAGCGCCCTAGTTTCTTTTATGAATTTCAGTACTGCATAAGTTCACCCTAGGTCACCTTTCAGATCTGTCAGTACACATTATGCCGCACAGTACCCCCATTTCACATTATGATATATAGTGCTCCCCGTTTGTATTGTGTTTCATTACAGGCCCCTAGGAAAAAAGTTTGAAAGTTCCCCTACGTACCACCCAATGGCAATAAATATATATAACACATGTAACTGTGACAGGGAAGGTGGCCCCTCTCAGCTCTGGGCCCTATAGCAGCTGCACTGCCTGCACCTATGGTAGCTATGCCCCTGCGTGAGGCTTAACACATAAAAAACAGGCTGCAGTTACACAGACTCACCACCGGCAGCCAACAAGAGTCTTCTAAACAAGTACAAGAGAAATCCTGGCATGCATTGCAAACAGAACTATAACATAAAATTCGTGAACAGAAAGCAAACAGGGATGAACCACTGCTTGCGGTTCATAACACTATTTCACTATTCTCTGCTTGATGCCATCATCTCTCAGTTTTCTCATACTGTGAACATGGCCTACTTACCAGGAATAGTGTGATAGGCCTATCATCTCTCTTGTCAATTACTAGAAGCCTGGGTTAATTTTCCGTTGCCTATTTATATATACTAATGTCTGCCAGCTACTGTTCTATGGCCAGGGCCCATGGCCCAAAATAAAGGGGGAGTTGGGCAGCCAGAGGGGAAAATTATCACTCAAAAAGACCAGTTTTTCGGAATTGATAATTTTCTGATGGGGGCATAATGAATACTGAAAAAATTGTGAGAGAATACAATGAGAATTGAAAACTAAAAATACTCATTGCACATTTTTTCATGATGAATATGCCTCTATGACACACATTTCTGACTGAAAAATTTCACAAAATGTCAAATTTAACACATAGCGCAAATGACCAAACATGATGATCTATTCAGAGAATGTGAACAGGACTTCCCTGAGCAGCCACTTCAGAATCGTCAAACAGTGAGCGTTTTATTCACTTATGCTGTTATTTTTAATGAATGAATATTTAACTGTATAAGTCAAACTAAACAGCCTATTCTAAACTATTTTTTCCTCCTATTCTGTATCATTTCCACATACAACTATTTTGTCAAAATAACAACCATTTTATAACATAGATATACCACTCTTGGGTGTGCGGTAGAGCTCTGATATATGCATGCCTTGGGTGGTTGAACGCACTGGGCCTTCGGCCTGGTGCGTCACAATGCACACTAAGGTGTGCGTATATCAGCACGCAACCACACACCCAAGAGTGGTATATCTATTACATATAAAATGCCATGGTACAATGGCAGAAAACTCAGTAACATAATTGGAAAAAATAGATCACATGACTGTGCATTATTTCCTAATGGCCACACAGTTCCCAGTACCTCAACTAATCACTACTATTACCATTTGTAGCCAAACCCAACTGTAAGCAGCAGACAGAGAGCCACGGGGCAGGATGTACTAACATACATCACCGAGCATCGCAGCGATGCTAATTGTATATGTACTAACACCCAAATAAAGGGATTTTACCTCATTTTTCCATTAGTACATCCCGCTCACAGAGAGACTACTGACAGCAGCACATGAGAGAAATACACATTTCTGACAGAAAAATTTCAACTACTTTCACTTACACTGTTATCCATTTAGATATTTATTTAATAAAAATAATTACAAATAAAAAGCCTATTCTGAACATTTTTGTCCTCCTATTCTGTATCTGTTTTACTCTATTTTGTCACAACAGGGGCCATTTAAGACGATAGATATACCACTCCTGGGTGTGTTCACGCCCTGATATATGCACGCCCAGGCCCGGCGCTACCCGCTCAGCAAAGGGATGCAGTGCAGGTAGGCGCCGGGCAGGAGAGGCGCCTTCACTGCTCTGCATCCCTGCTGAAGCGCCGTTCTGTCCCCCCTGCTGTTGGCTGCTGCGCCTGTCCTGTCACACTGACAGGCAGCCGCAGCAGCGCCGACAGCATGACTCCTTCTCCTCTGTACCCTGTGACAGTGAGAGGAGTGTCAGTTTTCGTTCTGACGAAAAGGGGCGGGCTACACAGACCAAGGGGTGGGGCTACATGGACCAAGGGGGCGGAGCTACACGGACCAGGCTAGCAGACTGTGGAAGATCTGGCCAGCAAGATTGTGGTAAGGGGATGTAAAAAGAGTGTGAGAGAGAAAGTGTGTGTGTGTGTGTTTGTGTATATGTGTGTGTATGTGTTTGTTTATATTTAAAAAGTGGATGCTGTCTGCCATAATGTGTAAAAAGGGGGACGCTGTCTGCTGTAATGTGTAAAAAGGGGGACGCTGTCTGCCGTAATGTGTAAAAAGGGGACGCTGGCTGCCGTAATGTGTAAAAAGGGGGACGCTGGCTGCCGTAATGTGTAAAAAGGGGACTCTGTCCGCCGTAATGTGTAAAAAGGGGACTCTGTCCGCCGTAATTTGTAAAAAGGGGACGCTGGCTGCCGTTATGTGTAAAAAGGGGACGCTGTCCGCCGTAATGTGTAAAAAGTAGTGATGAGCGGATTCGGTTTTACTCGGTTTTACTCGGTTCTCAAAACCGAATCTTATTGGCTATTCAAAACACGTGACATCAGTGAGCCAATAAGATTCGGTTTTGAGAACCGAGTAAAACCGAATCCGCTCATCACTAGTAAAAAGGGGATGCTGTCCGCCGTAATGTGTAAAAAGGGGACGCTGTCTGCCGTAATATGTAAAAAGGGAGCGCTGTCTGCCGTAATGTGTAAAAAGGGGACTCTGTCCGCCGTAATGTGTAAAAAGGGGACGCTGTCTGCCGTAATGTGTAAAAAGGGGGACGCTGGCTGCCGTAATGTGTAAAAAGGGGAATCTGTCGGCTGTAATGTGTAAAAGGGGCTCTACCTGGTGTAGTGGCGCTACTGTGCGGCGTAGTTTGAATAATGGAGACTACTATAATATGTAATATGAATTGGTATTATTTTGTGGCCACACCCCTTCCCCATGAAGCCACGCCCCTATATTTTTTTGCGTGCACCTGCGGCGCGCACTGCCCCTATTTTACATACGGGGGAGGGCGATGCCCTCTCTTGCACACAGCGGTAAAATGTCTAGTTATGGCGCTGTCTGTGTGCAGAGCCGTAACTAGCGCTGCACAGAGTGTCAGAGGCAGAACTCTGGGAGGCAACGGAGTCATCTGCCGCCGGGCTCCTGCTCTGAAGGGGGGCACCTCTCCTCCTATTCTGTGACACCAGTGAATTAAGTTAATTGATAGCTGCCGCTATCTTTTCAGTGGCCGACTTCCTCACTAGCCCCTGCACCTTACAAATCACACCCTCTTTATTATACACACTTTACAAGTGTCACACCCAGGATTAGAAACCATGACCTATTACACTGGAAGCAGACACCTTACTGATGAAGCTGTTTGTGCCTGTATAGGAAATATGAGAATTTTAACTACATGAAGATACTTCTCTGACAATTACACGTAGCTCTATCAGTAAAGTGTCTGCTGACACACACACACACACACACACACACACACACACACACACACACACACACACACACACACACACACTTATCTTGATATAGGAAATGGGGGGGCACCAATATTTATCTTGCCTCCGGGCAACTGGGACGAACTTACGCCACTGCAGAGTGTGTGTGGGCAGAGAGTTCACATCCATAGGCTTGCACGGATCTCCTGCAGCTCAGGGGCCCAAGAGGCCATGGTAACCCCCCGGTCCTGCATGTAAAGTATGGGAGGGCGCAAATTTATATTTTGCAGGAGGGCGCCAAACACCCTAGCACCGGTCCTGTGCACGCCTTAAGTGGTTGAACGTACTCGGCTTTTGGCCTCATGCTTCACAATGCACACCAAGGCATACTTATATCAGTGCGTGACTGCACACCCAAGAGAGGTATATCTATTACATAATACATATTGCATTAGTTTAATGCGATATATAGTGATGTTAAATATAAATTAATGTTACCTTAGTTTTCCGACGATGCAATGCAAAGCAGAAGCCATCTGCGATCCTGTCATCTCCACTGTGCGCATATTCCAGCAGAACAGTGAGTCCACCGGCAGGTCAGGGACAGGGTAGTGCTGAGAGAGCCAGAGGCAGCAGACAGGGAGCACAGTAAATTCACCTCCAGATCAGAGATGGAAGAAGGGTTGAGAGAGCCAGAGGCAATGAGGAGTAAACAGTCTGAAGTGGCCTGGAATATTCTTTAACATACGTACTATACAGAGTGGTGTTAAAATTGAGAACAGAGAAAAGGTGGGGTGGATGACACAGCGTCGGTGGGGTGAGGGGAGTTTACTGAGCTGTGTGTGTGTGTGCGCGTAAGGCTGTGTGTGTGTGTGTGTGTGTGTAAGGCTGTGTGTGTGTGTGTGTGTGTGTGTGTGTAAGGCTGTGTGTGTGTGTGTGTGTGTGTGTGTGTGTAAGGCTGTGTGTGTGTGTGTAAGGCTGTGTGTGTGTGTGTGTGCGTAAGGCTGTGTGTGTGTGTAAGGCTGTCTCATTGGTCCACAATATTACATTTTTATTTATGTTTCATTTACATCTACTCTCTCATTATACCTATTTACACATAATTTCAGGAAATACAGGAAAGGGACTAATTATATGTCATGGGGCTTAGGGTATACTTACTGATCTGATCTCTGGGAGATCCAGGGATGTCCATGCTGGAAGGGCGCGGGACTACTGCTATGACTTACATCTGTGGTCCTCACCTGCAATGGTTTGACTAGATTCCTGGTATCATGGTCCTCATTCCGAGTTGTTCGCTCATTCTTTTTCATCGCATCGCAGCGATTTTCCGCAAACTGCGCATGCGCAATGTTCGCACTGTGGCTGCGCCAAGTAAATTTGCTAAGAAGTTTGGTATTTTACTCACGGCATTACGAGGAATTTTCTTCGTTCTGCTGATCGGAGTGTGATTGACAGGAAGTGGGTGTCTCTGGGCGGAAACTGGACGTTTTATGGGAGTGTGTGAAAAAACGCTGCCGTTTCTGGGGAAAACGCGGGAGTGGCTGGAGAAACGGGGGAGTGTCTGGGCGAACGCTGGGTGTGTTTGTGACGTCAAACCAGGAACGAAACTGACTGAACTGATCGCAGTGGCAGTGTAAGTGTCAAGCTACTCAGAAACTGCAAAGAAATTTCTATTCGCAAGTTTGAGAATCTTTCGTTCGCAATTTTGCTAAGCTAAGATTCACTCCCAGTAGGCGGCGGCTTAGCGTGTGCAATGCTGCTAAAAGCAGCTAGCGAGCGAACAACTTGGAATGAGGGCCAATGTGCGAAAGGGCCGCAATGATCTGATTCAGTGTGTCATCACAGCCCCACTCAGCCTACTTTATAAGATAAGTGGTAGGATGAAGACGAGTTGCCAACTCTCCTGATAGCTCACAAGCCAATCCTTGCCTGGTTGTGTTACCCTCTGTACCTGAGAGGTGACTGCATTTAGCTGCGATGTAGTGGTGTCATTAGTATACAGTATATGCTAGTGTAGGGACTTGCAGAGAATGGGGTTCCCTGATGATGGGTTGCAAGCTTAAATGTTTTTATCAACATGCTTTTTTCCCTGCTCCAGGCGGGCCACGAGTTTGACACCCCTGCTGTACTTCAATAAATTAAGATGCAGATGTGTCCTCCTACACTGTAGCTTCAGTCGCACCAAACAGCCCCTCTCGGAGCACCAGGTTCGCAGCAAGCATCTTTCTCGCTCAAAATATGCATCTTTTTTGCAGGTTTTGGAAGTGATAAAACTAATTTGTTGTATTACCCTGATCATTTTGTTATGTGATATTTGTCCACCTGTGTGCGACTTTGAATCTGTATACAAAGTCGCAAGGCAGCATCTCTGGAACACTTTCATAGCTTTTCATCTCATGCCCTGTAGACATCCTGCATCCTGCATAATCTGACCCCATAAATACATTTCTCTAGCATCCATAAGGGTTATTGGGGACACATTAGTATGATGGGTATATATGGGGTCCACAGGAGCCAGTGCACTTTAAATTTCTTCCACTGGGTGTGCTGGCTCCTCCCCTCTATGCCCCCTCCCACAGGCAGTTTAGAAAAAAGTGCCCTCCGAAGAGGATGCACACTCTGCTAGCTACAGAGTTTTTCTGCATTTTATTTTAAACTTTTGTTTATTTCGGTATGTTGATTGGGCAACAGCATAGCTGCGCCGTGGGAGTTAGGGGAGGGGATGGTCACTGGCCTCGCGAGGTGCAGAGCTGCTTTCCCGCTACAGGACCACCGTCCTGAGGGGTTGTTTGTTCAGCGGGGCACTGCGCCTTGGCTGTCGCAACCGCAGCACACCGCACACCCCTAACACTGCCTGAAGGTGATCGTCGGTGGTGAGTACACACCGGGGACCCCAATAGGAGGGTCCCCCGGTTCTTGGTGCGTCAGAAGCGCGAGTGAGGCATACGGGTCCCTCCTGGGGGGAACCCGCTATAGCCCCTGTGTGAGACTGGCTAGCGATGGCTGTACTAAACATTAATGTGAGGCTACAGCATGGTTAGGAGACAGGGCCAGTATAAATATACATAGGTAGCTCCGGCGCCATTACGGGGGGTGGAGCTAAATCACAGTGGGCTCAGCTGCATTTTGGCACCTTCCTCTGCATAAGCAGCTGCAGCCTCACACAGCTCCTCCAGGCTGTCACACGCTGGATCACTGGTACAGGGTGTTGATTAGGGGGAGAGCCACTAATTGTGCAAAGATATTATTCCTCTGAGGGAATTACACTGTATAAGCAGTTCTCACTGTTATGTAAAAACGCTGACAGCCTCACTGGGGCTCTGCAGCGTTGGGTGTGCTGGTGTCCTCTCTTCCTCTGCGTTTCCTCTCACATAAAACAAAAGTTATACAGTGTATATAATGCCAGATTCTACCCTCTTTCATCTGGCTCCTTATCATGTGAGCAGTGTAGTCAGTCCTCACAAAATGCTGAGGACAATGTGGGGGAGAGTCACGAGCCCACCTGGCTGGGGGCTATCAAAACTATGATGTCTGTTATGTCAACTCAGCTCACTGCAAATGCCAACAAATCACAAGAACTGCAAAAAGCAGTAGCAGATCTAGCTGCCAGGGCTGATGTCCCCCCCCCCCCCTGTCTAATACAGGTGCGCAAAAACGTGCTTTACCTGCACTTCTATCAGATTCTGATGATGATATACAGGATGATGGGGACGGTGCGGATCCCTTAGGTGGGGATTCCACTCCTACACAGGGTATTGAATCCCTCATTTTAGCTATAAGGGATGTGCTAAAGCTCCCCCTAGAGGACGCTGCAAATCAGCAGTCGTTTTTCCTCCCTTAAGACAAACTGACTGTCACATTTTGTGATTCTAAAGAATTAGATGATTTATTTAAGCTAGCCTGGAAGAATCCAAATAAGAAATATCAGGTGTCAAAACATTTTTTGCATACATTCCCCTTTGCTCCTGAAGGTAGAAAGTTCTGGAAGAATCTTAGGCTGTAGATGTCTCAGTCTCTCGCTTCTCTAAGAAGGCAGTACTCCCGGCTCCGGGCTCCTTGATGGTAAAGGACCTGGGGGATAGGAAAATTGAGGCCACACTGAAATCTATCTACATTGCTGCAGGTGTATCTCAAAGACTGGTCATTGCAGGTTGCTGGATGACACATGCAATTCACTCCTGGGCTACTCAAATTCAGGAGGGTCTCTCGGGTGACATGACCCTAGTTACTATGGTGACTTTCCTAAAACACATTCAGGACATGGCAAGAATCCTCTGTGACTCCCTAAAAGAGACTGGCAATATTAATGGTAGAACCACTGCTATGGCTGTGTCGGCATGCAGAGCCATTTGGTTGTGTCAGTGGATTGCAGACGCTAACTCCAAATGCAATGTGGAATCTCTTCCCTTTACAGGAGAATGGCTTTTCAGAGGCGAATTGGACGCATGAGTCTCCAAAGCTACTGCTGGGAAATCCGCGTTTCTTCCCTCGGGGGCTCTGTCTACTAGACGTACCTACCCGGGACCGTCTACTCAGTCCTTTCGTTCCACCAGATTTCAATCTAGGGCCAGAGATGCATCAAATGCAGCTAGAGGGACCAGGGGTAAACCTAAGAAACAAGCCATTGCCGGCTCTCAAGAACAGAGCACCTGTTCAGCTTCCGCAAAGACCTCAGCATGACGGTGCCCATCCAACCCGGGAGGATCTCAAGGTGGGAGCCCGGTTATGTCACTTCAGCCACATCTGGGAAAGCTCATGCCAGGACGCCTGGGTAAGGGACCTTATTTTTCAGGGTTACAAGCTGGAGTTCGATGGTGCTCCTCCCCAACGATTTTTCAAATGAAGCTTACCAGCTTTGGAAAATATGCGTGTTACGCTACTACAAGCCATCACCAAGTTGGTCCAGTTCCAAGTCATTGTTCCAGTACTCCTGCAACAGCAAGTACAAGGTTACTACTCCAGTCTGTTCGGTGTGCCAAAACCAGATGGGTCTGTGAGGCCAAGTTTGAATCTGAAGTCCTTGAATCCTTACCTAAAGGTTTTCAAATTCAAGATGGAATCTTTGAGAGCAGTGATCGCAGGCCTGGAACGTCAGGAATTCCTAGTGTCCCTGGATATCAAGGACGCCTACCTCCATATCCCAATTTGGCCTCCTCATCAGGCCTATCAGAGGTTCGCCCTGCTGAACGATCACTACCAGTTCCAGGCATTACCCTTTGGCCTATCTACAGCTCCAAGGGTGTTCACGAAGGTGATGGTGGAAATGATCTTCCAGCTCAGGGTCCAGGGGGTCAACATGGTCCCTTACCTGGACGATCTCCTGATAAAAGCGAGTTCCAGGCAGTTCCTACTGCTCCATATAGATCGCACTATGGCCCTCATTCCGAGTTGTTCGCTCGTTCTTTTTCATCGCATCGCAGTGAAAATCCGCTTAGTACGCATGCGCAATGTTCGCACTGCGACTGCGCCAAGTAACTTTACTATGAAGAAAGTATTTTTACTCACGGCTTTTTCTTCGCTCCGGCGATCGTAATGTGATTGACAGGAAATGGGTGTTACTGGGCGGAAACACGGCGTTTCAGGGGCGTGTGGCTGAAAACGCTACCGTTTCCGGAAAAAACGCAGGAGTGGCCGGAGAAACGGTGGGAGTGCCTGGGCGAACGCTGGGTGTGTTTGTGACGTCAACCAGGAACGACAAGCACTGAACTGATCGCACAGGCAGAGTAAGTCTGGAGCTACTCTGAAACTGCTAAGTAGTTAGTAATCGCAATAGTGCGAATACATCGGTCGCAATTTTAAGAAGCTAAGATTCACTCCCAGTAGGCGGCGGCTTAGCGTGTGTAACTCTGCTAAATTCGCCTTGCGACCGATCAACTCGGAATGAGGGCCTATACACCTTCTGTCACACCACGGGTAGATCCTCAATTTACAGAAGTCCCACCTGGAGCCATCTCAGCAGCTCCTGTTTCTGTGAATGCTACTGGATACTGTAGCGCAGAAAGTGTTCCTCCCAGAGGACAAAGTGAGAACTCTCCAGGAAATGGTTTCCATGATTCGCTGACTGACTCGAGTCTCCATTCATCTTTGCATAAGATTGTTGGGAAAGATGGTAGCCTCGTTCGAGTCCATCCAGTATGGACGGTTACATGCCAGACCCTTTCAACTGGACATCCTGAACAAGTTGTCCGGTTCCCATCTTCAGATGCACCGGATGATTCAGCTGTCACACTGGGCCAGGATTTCACTCCTGTGGTGGCTGCAGTCTTCCAATCTCCAGGAAGGTTGATGCTTCAGAATTCAGGATTGGATTCTCCTCACGATGGATGCAAGTCTGAGAGGCTGTCACCCAAGGGGTGCAGTTCCAGGGCAGGTGGTCTGCCCAAGAGGCCCTACTTCTGATCAACATCCTGGAACTTCGGGTTATCTACAATGCTGTGGCGTACATCAATCGACAAGGAGTGACAAAAAGCAGGGCCTGCATGCGAGAATTATCAAGAATACTCCTCTGGGCGGAAAGAAATGTACTAGCACTGTCCGCAATCTCCATTCCGGGAGTGGACAATTGGGAAGCGGACTTCCAGAGTTGCCACGATCTCCACCCAGGGGAGTGGGGCTTACATCCTCAAGTGTTTTAACAGATCATCGATCGGTGGGGTTGCCCCCAGATTGACATGATGGCATCTCACCTCAAGAAACTTCGCTCCTATTGCTCGCGAACCATAGACCCTCAGGCGTGCGCAGTGGATGCACTGATGTCACCTTGGCATAACCAGCTGGTCTAGATATTTCCTCCGATTCCATTGATCCCAAAGGTGCTCAGGAGGATCCGGCATCAAGGAGTACAAGCAATTCTGCTTGCCCCGGATTGGCCCCGGAGAGCGTGGTATGCGGATCTTCTGGACATGTCCGTCGAAGACCCTTGGCCTCTACCGCTCAGAAGAGATCTTTTTCAACAAGGTCTGTTTGTCTACCTGGACTTACGGCAGCTTTGTTGAGCGGAACATCCTAGCTCACAACGGACTTTTCAAAAAGGTCATTGCCACTATGGTGCAAGCCAGAAAACCTGTGACATCAAAACACTATCATAATATCTGGCGGAGATACGTCTCCTGGTGCGAGGAACGCACATATCCATCTGCCGATTTTCACTTGGGAAGATTTCTTTGTTTCCAGCAGGCTGGAGTGGATCAAGGCTTACGTCTGGGATCCATTAAGGTTAACATTTCGGCTCTTTCAATCTTCTTCCAAAAGAAGTTGGCTATACTGCCTGAAGTTCAGACCTTCTTGCAAGGGGTGCTTCACATCCAACCTCCGTTTGTGCCGCCTACGGCTCCTTGGGATTTGGATGTGGTATTACGATTTCTACAGTCCTCCTGGTTTGAACCTCTGATGATGGTAAAAGACAAGTACCTCACGTGGAAGACGGTGATGTTACTGGCCCTGGCTTCTGCTAGACGTGTCTCAGAATTGGGGGCCTTATCGTATAAAAGTCCGTATTTGGTCTTTTACGAGGACAGAGCGGAGCTCCTTACTAGACAGCAGTTCCTGCCGAAGGTTGTTTCCGCATTTCGGGGGTCATTCCGAGTTGATCACTTGCTAGCTACTTTTTGCAGCGCTGCGATCAGATAGGGGAGTATATTTTAGCTTTGCAAGTGTGCGAACGCCTGTGCAGCCGAGCTCTGCAAAAACATTTTATGCAGTTTCTGAGTAGGTCTGAACTTACTCAGCCCTTGCGATCACTTCAGCCTGTCTGGTCCCGGAATTGACGTCAGACTCCCGCCCTGCAAACGCTTGGACATGCCTGCGTTTTTCCAAACACTCCCAGAAAACGGTCAGTTGACACCTTCTACCTGTCAATCTCCTTGCGATCGGCTGTGCGAATGGATTTTTCATTACATCCATCGCTCAGCAACGATTCGCTTTGTACCCGTACAACGTGCCTGCGCATTGCAGTGCATACGCATGCGCAGTAGTGACCTGATCACTGCACTGCAAAAAACGGCAGCGTGCGAACAGGTCAGAATGACCCCCTTCATCTGAATCAACCTATTGTGGTTCCATCCTGTTCTGACGCTTCTGCTCCTCCGGAGGCATTGGATGTTGTGCGTGCCTTGAAGATCTATGTCAAGCGTACAGCTCGGATCAGAAAGACTGATTCCTTGCTCGTAGTCTATGATGCGCAGAAGAAGGATTGCCCTGCTTCAAAGCAGTCCATTGCTCGTTGGATTCGACTTACTGTTCCACAGGCCTATGTGTCGGCAGCCTTACCTGTTCCTAAGTCTCTAAAGGCCCACTCTACTAGATCTGCCCGTGGAGTCTCAGCCTTGCAACTATGCCGAGCCGCTACCTGGTTGGGGAAGAACACCTTTGTGAAGTTGTACAAGTTTGATGCCCTGGCCAAAGAGGATACCCAGTTTGGGCAGGCGGTGCTACAGCAGTCTCCGCACATTCCCGCCCGTTCTGGAAGTTTTGGGACATCCCAATCGTACTAATGTGTCCCCAATATCCCTTATGGATGCTAGAGAAAATATGATTTTAAATACCTACCGGTAAATCCTTTTCTCGTAGTCTATAATGGATATTTGGGGTCATTCCGAGTTGATCGTAGCTGTTCTAAATTTAGCACAGCTACGATCATGTTCCCAGACATACGGGGGGATGCCCAGCACAGAGCTAGCCCACCCCGCATGTCTGTCCTCCCCCCGCACAAGTACAAACAGAGCCGGCCCTAACCAATATGATGCCCTAGGCAAGATTTTGGCTGGTGCCCCCTTGCACAGATGCTAGTTCCTCCTCTGATCCGGTACCCCTTTCCCAGCATGATCACCCTCACCCATAGCAGTCCTCATTTTGGTGCTCCTACCACCTATATATATATTTTTTTTTAAACATTTCTTTATTGAGTCATCATGAGTAAACAGGTAGCAGATCAAGAATAAATGCCAGTTGTCTGGAACAAACTCTTTGTCATACCGCATAGCATATGTTAACAGAAATAAAACAGTAACCATTATTAATCATGTTGTGTTAGCAATGTCTATTCATTTCACCGATAACTGCTTCAAGCCAACAAAGACAATAGATTAGCCTCGAGGGGGAGCCACCGACAGACCTCCAGCATCAGTACAGGGAAACAGGTGGATCTTGTGCTGCCAATCTCGTTAGATACCATGCGGTGTTTTTTAAGCTATGATGTATTTATTGCCGTGTGGTAAGAGGGAGAGCAGAGATATATGATTCCCATAAGGTAAAAAAACGATCCACCTGTTTACCCTTATCCACTATCGCCTCCACCCAATCCATTCGGAACAGATGATATATTTTAGATAAAAATAATGGTATCTGCGGAGGTACAGTATCTATCCATCCCTGAAGAATTGTCTTCTTCCCTGCCGCGCTAAGAGCTATAAGCAATTTTTTACATTCTAATGGCATCCTAAGATTCGGATCAATAATACCTAGAATTGCCCATTCTGGTGTAAAAGGAACATAGGTTATTAATTTGGCTTCAGCATATCGCCTAACGTAACGAGATGCCAAAAGTATTGTATGATTGGGCAAGCCCATAAACCGTGATAAGTATCAGCTTCAGATTGATGGCATTTCGGGCAAGAATAAGATTCCGAGGTTCCCATATGGAAACGTCGCAGAGGGGATAAATACGTGTTGTGATATATATTTGAAAATAACTCTGTGTACATGCTAGTGGGTAAAACTTTGCGAGAGAACAGTAGAGCTTTTTCCATTAAAGGTATTGTTAACCTAGGGAAGTGATTTAACCACTTAGACATGCCTCCCGTAACATTTGCATGCTCCAGGATTTTCCTCAGGAAAGTATAGTGGGAGGAAATAGCTATACGTTGTGGGACTGGGTAAGATAAAAGACTGTCTAGAGAGTTATTCCAATCTGCAGTTGTAAAGTGCCTGAGAACATAATTTACGTAAGATCGTAGTTGTACAAATGCCAAGGGGTATGGGCTGACCATGGCAAACGCCGAAGATACCTCAGAAAAGGTCAGCATCCTCTGACCCTCCATGGAGACCAAGGATCGAATAGAATGCAACCCAGCCGACCCCCAAACATTAAAGGGGCAAGCAGCCATGCCGTCCAGAAATTCAGGGTTTTGGAGCAAGGGCAGATGCAGGGGGTGGTAATGATTCAAATTAGCATGATGGCGCAGAATGTGCCATAGTTTTCTGGTGGTCCACAGGAGTGGGTTAGATTTAACATAATCCGGAACCTCCTGGTCATGTTGGTGAAGGAAACATGTCAGATCAATGCCCTGTAAGAAATTCTGTTCCAGTAATGTGTTTGTGTAGACTGAACTTTTTTGTATCCAATCCCTCAGGTGTCGTAGGAGGGCAGCATGATTGCACACTTCAATATCAGGGAAATTGATCCCTCCATTTGATTTAGGCTGGGCTAACTTCCGCATCGCTATCCTAGCTCGGCCACCCCTCCAAACAAATCCTCTGATAAGCTTGTTGATTGATTGAATATCTGATTTCGTAAGCAGGACCGTGAGTGTTTGCAGTGGATAAAGTAGACGGGGAATGGCCACCATTTTAACCTGAAATAGAACCGAACATTTGTATTTTGTCAAGTATTTTTTGAAGGACCCGTTCCGGATTATTGATATAGAGGAGTATATTATCGGCAAAAGCAGATAATTTAATTTCCTGTGCACCTATTCTGATTCCCTGAAACGCTGTCCAATCCTGGAGAATACGCAATGAAGGGTCAAGTGCCAGATTAAACAAGAGAGGGGATAAGGGACAGCCCTGGCGGGTGCCTCTTTCTAGAAAAAAGCGCAGTCCTCTAACTCCATTTACTACCCCCTATATTTTAAATAGGAACAGTGTGCACATTCGGTGCTCAGCCCAAAATGGGGTGTGTTCTTGCTGGGAAGGTGCATTGCCACACAATAACACCCTCAGTTGAAATTACGCCACACAGTACTGCAACTTTATTCACATTATATCAAGCAATAGTGTCTTTTATTTACATTGCATCACACAGTAGTACCACGTTACTCCTCACAGTAGTGCCCCTTATTCACATTACACCACACCGTATTGCTCATTATTCACATTAGATGACACAATAGAGCCCTTTCTATACGTTATGCCGCAAAGTACTGTAGTACACCTTATACACATAATGCAGCACATTAGTAATGCAATTCATATGCAGATAGAGCCACAGTCGCACACAGAATGTAGGCATGCTGCATATAATTTTAATCAGCAGAAGCTGCTTGTGCCCCTAGGCATTTGCCTAGTTTGCCTATGCCTAGGGTCGGCTCTGAGTACAAAAGCATTGCACAGCGGGGATGCTTTTGTACTTGTTGAGTGACTCCCGGCCAGCGCAGCTCCTGCGGCTGGTCGGGAGTTACTCATCGCTGCACCTGGTCGCATCGGCTGTGTGTGACGTCACGTAACCACTGCGGCCCGCCCCCCGAATGGTGTGGCCACGCCTGCGTTGGCGGACCGTGCCCCCAAAACGGCGGCCACCCTCTGCCGCCCAGCGACCTCCCCCTGCCTGTCAATCAGGCAGAGGCGATCGCTAGGGAAGGACGGCCTTCGGACGTCCGGCATGCGCTGGCTCACTGCGGCTTCAGTGCATGCGCAGTTCCGACCCGATCGCTGCTCTGCGAACAACTGCAGCAAGCGATCGAGTCGGAATGACCCCCATTGTGCACCCGCCTCTGTGCGGTGACTTTCTGCAGGTTCTCTGTTAGGTGTTACCTGTTCAGCTGTTGCTGTTTATGTTGCCAGATGTTGCTGGCCCAGTTATGTTATGGTGTGCTGCTGTGTAAATCTCACCACACTTCTCGTTGTTATGTTCCTTCTCTCAAGTATGTCATTTCTCCTGTTTTACCTATAACTGCCTGTGGGAGGGGGCATAGAGGGAACGAGCCAGCACTGCCAGTGGAAAAAAATTAAAGTGCACTGGCTCCTTTGGACCCCGTATATACCCATCGTACTCATGTGTTCCCAATATCCCTTATGGACTACGAGAAAAGGATTTACCGGTAGGTATTTATAATCCTATTTTTTCTTCATTGTTTTTGCTGTGTTTTTTTTGTTGTTACTGTTGGGAGGATGTTTTTAGATGGGGGGGGGGGGGGGGTGCTTCAATAATTCTTGCAAAGGATGCTGCTAGTAACCTGGGGCTGGCACTGTTCATTAGTGACAGAGCGTTTGAGAGTGCACATCTATGCATGCTATTTTAGCATTCTGATCATATTATGCCATTTGTATCACGTAGGCGCGATGGATCTGTAAGTTGCCTTCAAAATTCCAAAGTTGCTTTTAAAATAAAACTCTAATCACAATAAAAAAAAAAATATTTTGATATGATACTTCCACCTCCTAATAGTGTTGCCAAACAATACAGCAAATCCAACCATGGGTGGAATGTACTGCCGCCCGAATTTGGCATACGTGCGGGAAAATGTTTTTTTTTAAAGGAAATGCCTGAGTTTTGCTGGCATCCCGCACAGCCGCCGAATTCGGGTGGCATTACTTTTCCACCCATGGTCTTTTCTGGCAAGTATATTCCTCATAGCTGCCTACCCTCCCTCATTCTGCAGGAGACTCCCTGAAATAGTAGCAATAGCCCTCACTCCCTGAATAGTCCATCAATCTCCCTGATTCCACCTTATCCCCATTATGCAGCTGTTACATTCTTTGGGGAAAAAAGTAATCAGAGATACATACTGTGCATTCAAATGGGCTCATCAGTGCAATTTCCTTGCATTGGTTATAAGGTACAATGGGGGCAATCCAGAGTTGATCGCAGCAGCAAATTTGTTAGCAGTTGGGTAAAACCATGTGCACTGCAGGTGGGGCAGATATAACATTTGCAGAGAGCGTTAAATTTGGGTGGGTTATTTTGTTTCTGTGCAGGGTAAATACTGGCTGCTTTATTTTTACACTGCAATTTAGATTTCAGTTTGAACACACCCCACCCAAATCAAACTCTCTCTGTACATGTTATATCTGCCCCCCCTGCAGTGCACATGGGCCCTCATTCCGAGTCGTTCGCTCTGTATTTTTCATCGCATCGCAGTGAAATTCCGCTTAGTACGCATGCGCAATATTCGCACTGCGACTGCGCCAAGTAATTTTACAATGGAGATAGTATTTTTACTCACTGCTTTTTCATCGCTCCGGCGATCGTAGTGTGATTGACAGGAAATGGGTGTTACTGGGCGGAAACAGGCCGTTTTATGGGCGTGCGGGAAAAAACGCTACAGTTTCCGGAAAAAACGCAGGAGTGGCCGGGGAAACGGAGGAGTGTCTGGGCGAACGCTGGGTGTGTTTGTGACGTCAAACCAGGAACGACAAGCACTGAACTGATCGCAGATGCCGAGTAAGTGTGGAGCTACTCTGAAACTGCTAAGTAGTTTGTAATCGCAATATTGCGAATACATCGTTCGCAATTTTAAGATGCTAAGATACACTCCCAGTAGGCGGCGGCTTAGCGTGAGCAACTCTGCTAAAATCGCCTTGCGAACGATCAACTCGGAATGAGGGCCATGGTTTTGCCCAACTGCTAACAAATTTGCTGCTGCGATCAGGTCTGAATTACCC
Source organism: Pseudophryne corroboree (assembly GCF_028390025.1). Lineage (NCBI taxonomy): Eukaryota > Metazoa > Chordata > Amphibia > Anura > Myobatrachidae > Pseudophryne > Pseudophryne corroboree. The sequence continues at coordinate 311,809,122 of NC_086447.1, read as the reverse complement.
CCAATGATCCCTATGGCTACATGCATGTTAAATAAGGTTTCTCGTGGCCACTTACAGTATATGTAACCTCTTGTAAAACACAATACATAGACAAATCCTGCAAAATAACAGTGTCTTTTCTTCAACAAGTAGATCTTACTAACTTTGGGGCACATTTACAGTACATTTGGATGTCAGTCATTTTTATGACAAGCCCCTCCAATGTAGCAGTACATGTCAATGTTTATACTGTTGGTGTAACTTTCATAATCTCCCTGAAATGCTTTTTAAAAAGTAGGCAAGTGTGATATTCCCATACCTCCCAACTTTGTCCAAAAGGGGGCATGGCCTATGAAAAGGGGGTGTGGCTTTGCGGGAGGACCCACGATTGTGAGCCACTCCCCCATTTTTGTCCCTGAGGGGGCATGCCCAGCGCTCTGTAAGCCGCTGGCATGCCCTCTCTCCCTCTGATTCAAGCAGGGCAGCGAGAGACAGAACCTCCCAACTGCCCCTTCCCCCACCGCGGGACACTGCGGCCCGCGGGTGGGAGAGCGGGACAGTCCCCCCAAAAATGGGACTGTCCCGTGAAAATCGGGACAGTTGGGAGGTATGTATTCCTATTACATTTATTTTTACACAACACCGTGAATCTGACATGTATGTTGTAGTTAGAGGTCAGCTGGCTGATACAATAAATGCTCGCTACTTCCAAGAATACCCTTCTGTATAATAAATTAACTCAAGACTCCGCCTGTCAAAAGGAGCCAGCTAACTAATTACAGATTTCTTCTGATAAACTTTATTTCTGCAAGGAATTTCAATAGGTTGGGATATCTGCTGACATCTCCAAGGAAGGAGCCGGAAATTAATTGCATTGATGTACATGTCATAGCCGAATGACAGCGGTATTATGCAGGATGGCAGAAGGGAAGACAGGCCCAGGGAATATGGCTTCATTTTCTTGGAGGTCAACATAAGTTTGAAAAATTGTCAGTGTCAGCAGGGGTCAGCACGGTCTAAAGTAAGGAATTTAGACAGATTTGTTGCTAGATATTTCAAATGTTCAAACTGTTAGGAGGTAGGGTCAATATCAGAACTGTTTTTTAATGTATTAAGTACAGTAAATGTGACTTTACACAAGAGCAAAGCCTGCAAGCACAGGCTACATGTAAAAAATCCTTTTGACCCAATTATCTTAGTTGATCCTGAATAATATTCTAGCATGCTTGGCACACAGCCTGGCAAGCCACATGATTTACCAAGACCTGACATAACAGGATCATTTTGGTCAGCAATGATTATGGCGGTTACGAGAAGAAGTGATGGTATAGATGGAGCCACACCCAGGTGCGCCTAATGCCGATAGCGTCTCCATACGCCCGGACGGAGATGCTCAGAATGGGAGCATCTCTGTGCACTCCCAGTGTGACTAGGCGGACGGATCGCCTAGTCATGCCGGGAGTGCACGCCTGCGATTCAGCCGCCTCAGATGAGCGTAGCTCCATCTGTACATACTATCAGTATTTTTTTATATTTCTTTATCTTTCAGAAGGTGCACATCACAGTTTAGTAAGGCAGTGTATGCATTAGAACAATGTGCATACGATGCGACATCGTCTGTGATGGGGCCCGACATCGACAAGTGCCAATGTCGGTTGCGATGGGGGATGGAACTGGGTCATGCTGCATTCGGCAGCATGGCCCATGTAAGCAATATCGCATGCCAGACCTGCATGCAGGTCCGATGTAGGGATGCGGGAGCGCGCATCGCATGTAATACCATGTGTACACATTACATGATCTTGTATGCGATCATATGATATCAGCCATATCACATAAAGTGTACACAGCCTTAGTTCAGTTAGTAAGTAATCAGTTTAATGTTCTTATATTGGCTTGATCCACCTTTTATTTGCATTATATAAGCTTAATTATATAAGCTTATTAAGGTATGTGGAGGGTTTTCCCCATTTAAAACCTAATACAATTATTGTATGCACTGAGTTACCTTGGTGCACCTCTATAGTTTGAATAAGATGAACATTATGCTGTCTCATAAAGGTGCATACACACTATATAGTCAAAATCGTAAGAAAAGTTAGCACATATCGCACCGTGTGTACACAGTAGAGATGTGCACTTGAAATTTTTCGGGTTTTGTGTTTTGGTTTTGGGTTCGGTTCCGCGGCCGTGTTTTGGGTTCGACCGCGTTTTGGCAAAACCTCACCGAATTTTTTTTGTCGGATTCGGGTGTGTTTTGGATTCGGGTGTTTTTTTCAAAAAACACTAAAAAACAGCTTAAATCATAGAATTTGGGGGTCATTTTGATCCCAAAGTATTATTAACCTCAAAAACCATAATTTCCACTCATTTTCAGTCTATTCTGAATACCTCACACCTCACAATATTATTTTTAGTCCTAAAATTTGCACCGAGGTCGCTGGATGACTAAGCTAAGCGACCCTAGTGGCCGACACAAACACCTGGCCCATCTAGGAGTGGCACTGCAGTGTCACGCAGGATGGCCCTTCCAAAAAACACTCCCCAAACAGCACATGATGCAAAGAAAAAAAGAGGCGCAATGAGGTAGCTGTGTGAGTAAGATAAGCGACCCTAGTGGCCGACACAAACACCTGGCCCACCTAGGAGTGGCACTGCAGTGTCACGCAGGATGGCCCTTCCAAAAAACACTCCCCAAACAGCACATGACGCAAAGAAAAAAAGAGGCGCAATGAGGTAGCTGTGTGAGTAAGCTAAGCGACCCTAGTGGCCGACACAAACACCTGGCCCATCTAGGAGTGGCACTGCAGTGTCACGCAGGATGGCCCTTCCAAAAAACACTCCCCAAACAGCACATGACGCAAAGAAAAAAAGAGGCGCAATGAGGTAGCTGTGTGAGTAAGATAAGCGACCCTAGTGGCCGACACAAACACCTGGCCCATCTAGGAGTGGCACTGCAGTGTCACGCAGGATGGCCCTTCCAAAAAACACTCCCCAAACAGCACATGACGCAAAGAAAAATTAAAGAAAAAAGAGGTGCAAGATGGAATTGTCCTTGGGCCCTCCCACCCACCCTTATGTTGTATAAACAGGACATGCACACTTTAACCAACCCATCATTTCAGTGACAGGGTCTGCCACACGACTGTGACTGAAATGACGGGTTGGTTTGGACCCCCACCAAAAAAGAAGCAATTAATCTCTCCTTGCACAAACTGGCTCTACAGAGGCAAGATGTCCACCTCATCATCATCCTCCGATATATCACCGTGTACATCCCCCTCCTCACAGATTATCAATTCGTCCCCACTGGAATCCACCATCTCAGCTCCCTGTGTACTTTGTGGAGGCAATTGCTGCTGGTCAATGTCTCCACGGAGGAATTGATTATAATTCATTTTAATGAACATCATCTTCTCCACATTTTCTGGAAGTAACCTCGTACGCCGATTGCTGACAAGGTGAGCGGCGGCACTAAACACTCTTTCGGAGTACACACTTGTGGGAGGGCAACTTAGGTAGAATAAAGCCAGTTTGTGCAAGGGCCTCCAAATTGCCTCTTTTTCCTGCCAGTATAAGTACGGACTGTCTGACGTGCCTACTTGGATGCGGTCACTCATATAATCCTCCACCATTCTTTCAATGGGGAGAGAATCATATGCAGTGACAGTAGACGACATGTCCATAATCGTTGTCAGGTCCTTCAGTCCAGACCAGATGTCAGCATCAGCAGTCGCTCCAGACTGCCCTGCATCACCGCCAGCGGGTGGGCTCGGAATTCTGAGCCTTTTCCTCGCACCCCCAGTTGCGGGAGAATGTGAAGGAGATGTTGACAGGTCGCGTTCCGCTTGACTTGACAATTTTCTCACAAGCAGGTCTTTGAACCCCAGCAGACTTGTGTCTGCCGGAAAGAGAGATCCAAGGTAGGTTTTAAATCTAGGATCGAGCACGGTGGCCAAAATGTAGTGATATGATTTCAACAGATTGACCACCCGTGAATCCTTGTTAAGCGAATTAAGGGCTCCATCCACAAGTCCCACATGCCTAGCGGAATCGCTCCATGTTAGCTCCTCCTTCAATGTCTCCAGCTTCTTCTGCAAAAGCCTGATGAGGGGAATGACCTGACTCAGGCTGGCAGTGTCTGAACTGACTTCACGTGTGGCAAGTTCAAAGGGCAGCAGAACCTTGCACAACGTTGAAATCATTCTCCACTGCGCTTGAGACAGGTGCATTCCACCTCCTATATCGTGCTGAATTGTATAGGCTTGAATGGCCTTTTGCTGCTCCTCCAACCTCTGAAGCAGATATAGGGTTGAATTCCACCTCGTTACCACTTCTTGCTTCAGATGATGGCAGGGCAGGTTCAGGCGTTTTTGGTGTTGCTCCAGTCTTCTGTACATGGTGCCTGTACGCCGAAAGTGTCCCGCAATTCTTCTGGCCACCGACAGCATCTCTTGCACGCCCCTGTCGTTTTTTTAAAAAATTCTGTACCACCAAATTCAAGGTATGTGCAAAACATGGGACGTGCTGGAATTTGCCCATATTTTATGCACACACAATATTGCTGGCGTTGTCCGATGCCACAAATCCACAGGAGAGTCCAATTGGGGTAAGCCATTCCGCGATGATCTTCCTCAGTTGCCGTAAGAGGTTTTCAGCTGTGTGCGTATTCTGGAAACCGGTGATACAAAGCGTAGCCTGCCTAGGAAAGAGTTGGCGTTTGCGAGATGCTGCTACTGGTGCCGCCGCTGCTGTTCTTGCGGCGGGAGTCCATACATCTACCCAGTGGGCTGTCACAGTCATATAGTCCTGACCCTGCCCTGCTCCACTTGTCCACATGTCCGTGGTTAAGTGGACATTGGGTACAACTGCATTTTTTAGGACACTGGTGAGTCTTTTTCTGACGTCCGTGTACATTCTCGGTATCGCCTGCCTAGAGAAGTGGAACCTAGATGGTATTTGGTAACGGGGGCACACTACCTCAAGAAATTGTCTAGTTCCCTGTGAACTAACGGCGGATACCGGACGCACGTCTAACACCAACATAGTTGTCAAGGCCTCAGTTATCCGCTTTGCAACAGGATGACTGCTGTGATATTTCATCTTCCTCGCAAAGGACTGTTGGACAGTCAATTGCTTGGTGGAAGTAGTAAAAGTGGGCTTACGACTTCCCCTCTGGGATGACCATCGACTCCCAGCAGCAACAACAGCAGCGCCAGCAGCAGTAGGCGTTACACGCAAGGATGCATCGGAGGAATCCCAGGCAGGAGAGGACTCGTCAGAATTGCCAGTGACATGGCCTGCAGGACTATTGGCATTCCTGGGGAAGGAGGAAATTGACACTGAGGGAGTTGGTGGGGTGGTTTGCGTGAGCTTGGTTACAAGAGGAAGGGATTTACTGGTCAGTGGACTGCTTCCGCTGTCGCCCAAAGTTTTTGAACTTGTCACTGACTTATTATGAATGCGCTGCAGGTGACGTATAAGGGAGGATGTTCCGAGGTGGTTAACGTCCTTACCCCTACTTATTACAGCTTGACAAAGGCAACACACGGCTTGACAAATGTTGTCCGCATTTCTGTTGAAATACTTCCACACCGAAGAGCTGATTTTTTTGGTATTTTCACCAGGCATGTCAATGGCCATATTCCTCCCACGGACAACAGGTGTCTCCCCGGGTGCCTGACTTAAACAAACCACCTCACCATCAGAATCCTCCTGGTCAATTTCCTCCCCAGCGCCAGCAACACCCATATCCTCCTCATCCTGGTGTACTTCAACACTGACATCTTCAATCTGACTATCAGGAACTGGACTGCGGGTGCTCCTTCCAGCACTTGCAGGGGGCGTGCAAATGGTGGAAGGCGCATGCTCTTCACGTCCAGTGTTGGGAAGGTCAGGCATCGCAAACGACACAATTGGACTCTCCTTGTGGATTTGTGATTTCGAAGAACGCACAGTTCTTTGCTGTGCTTTTGCCAGCTTGAGTCTTTTCATTTTTCTAGCGAGAGGCTGAGTGCTTCCATCCTCATGTGAAGCTGAACCACTAGCCATGAACATAGGCCAGGGCCTCAGCCGTTCCTTGCCACTCCGTGTGGTAAATGGCATATTGGCAAGTTTACGCTTCTCCTCCGACAATTTTATTTTAGATTTTTGAGTTATTTTTTTACTGATATTTGGTGTTTTGGATTTTACATGCTCTGTACTATGACATTGGGCATCGGCCTTGGCAGACGACGTTGCTGGCATTTCATCGTCTCGGCCATGACTAGTGGCAGCAGCTTCAGCACGAGGTGGAAGTCGATCTTGATCTTTCCCTAATTTTGGAACCTCAACATTTTTGTTCTCCATATTTTAATAGGCACAACTAAAAGGCACCTCAGGTAAACAATGGAGATGGATGGATACTAGTATACTTATGGATGGACGAGCGACTGCCGACACAGAGGTAGCTACAGCCGTGGACTACCGTACTGTGTCTGCTGCTAATATAGACTGGATGATAATGAGATAAAATTAAAATATATATATATATCACACTAGTACTGCAGCCGGACAGGTATATATTATGTAATGACGGACCTGCTGGACACTGTCTGTCAGACTCAGCACTGCAGACTCCTAAAGTAAGCTACTAGTATCAAGAAGATAGAAAAATAAAATAAACCACGGGTAGGTGGTATACAATTATGGATGGACGAGCGACTGGCGACACAGAGGTAGCTACAGCCGTGGACTACCGTACTGTGTCTGCTGCTAATATAGACTGGATGATAATGAGATAAAATTAAAATATATATATATATATATATATATATATATATATATATATCACACTAGTACTGCAGCCGGACAGGTATATATTATGTAATGACGGACCTGCTGGACACTGTCTGTCAGCACTGCAGACTCCTAAAGTAAGCTACTAGTATCAAGAAGATAGAAAAAAAAAATAAACCACGGGTAGGTGGTATACAATTATGGATGGACGAGCGACTGCCGACACAGAGGTAGCTACAGCCGTGGACTACCGTACTGTGTCTGCTGCTAATATAGACTGGATGATAATGAGATAAAATTAATATATATATATATATCACACTAGTACTGCAGCCGGACAGGTATATATTATGTAATGACGGACCTGCTGGACACTGTCTGTCAGACTCAGCACTGCAGACTCCTAAAGTAAGCTACTAGTATCAAGAAGATAGAAAAAAAAATAAACCACGGGTAGGTGGTATACAATTATGGATGGACGAGCGACTGCCGACACAGAGGTAGCTACAGCCGTGGACTACCGTACTGTGTCTGCTGCTAATATAGACTGGATGATAATGAGATAAAATTAAAATATATATATATATCACACTAGTACTGCAGCCGGACAGGTATATATTATGTAATGACGGACCTGCTGGACACTGTCTGTCAGACTCAGCACTGCAGACTCCTAAAGTAAGCTACTAGTATCAAGAAGATAGAAAAAAAATAAACCACGGGTAGGTGGTATACAATTATGGATGGACGAGCGACTGCCGACACAGAGGTAGCTACAGCCGTGGACTACCGTACTGTGTCTGCTGCTAATATAGACTGGATGATAATGAGATAAAATTAAAATATATATATATATATATCACACTAGTACTGCAGCCGGACAGGTATATATTATGTAATGACGGACCTGCTGGACACTGTCTGCAGAATGCGTTTATAAAAACACCACACGACGAGTGTTTAACTTTTTCAGGCAGACAATCACAATATACTGGTGGTCAGCAGACAATCACAATACTGGTGGTCAGTGGTCACTGGTCAGTCACACTGGCAGTGGCTCTCTGGCAGCAAAAGTGTGCACTGTACTTAAAATATGTACTCCTGCTATAACTGCTCCCCAGTCTCCCCCACAATTAAGCTGTGTGAGCAGTGAGCACTCAGCAGTCAGATAATAATATACAGTATATGATGCAGCACACTGGGCTGAGCACAGATATGGTATGTGTGACTGTGTCACACTGTGTATCGTTTTTTTTCAGGCAGAGAACGGATTCATTAAACTGGTGGCACTGGTCACTGCCACTGGTCACACTATCAGCAGCAAGTAGTACTCCTCCTATATTATGCTCCCCAAAATTTGTGTCTCTCTCTCTCTAGTACTATTAGTCACTCTAAACGGAGAGGACGCCAGCCACGTCCTCTCCCTATCAATCTCAATGCACGTGTGAAAAATGGCGGCGACGCGCGGCTCCTTATATAGAATCCGAGTCTCGCGATAGAATCCGACAGCGGGATGATGACGTTCGGGCGCGCTCGGGTTAACCGAGCAAGGCGGGAGGATCCGAGCCTGCTCGGCCCCGTGTAAAAAAAGCTGAAGTTCGGCGGGTTCGGATTCAGAGAAACCGAACCCGCTCATCTCTAGTACACAGCTTGCAATACTGATGCACGCTCCCGCGGGATCGATATCGCAAGAAAAAATAGACTGTGCAGGCAAGGCAATTTTGACTAGAAAGTGTACAATCTAGTTTCTGGTATAGGCAAAATTGTATATAGTCAAAATCACAACCGTGTGTGTAGTCAACATCGGAGGCTCTGGGCTCCGGGGAGTTCAAGGGAAATCACATAGCCAAAATTGGCATTTAGTCAAAATCTCACAGAAGATATCTGCTCTGAACAGTGTTTACATATTTGCAATGTCAGCATTTTTCAAAAGTCTGTGTGATTCTCTGTTCACTGTGGATATATTTAAAATGTCCAGGACCTTTCATGTCTTTCTAAATGGATCAAGAAATACAGTATACAGTAGATGGAGCACTTCACTTTTACACTGTTGGTGTGATTTGGTGTAAGGTGTAAGGTACCTGTAGAACTTACGGATCGGTGAAAGGAGTCCCTTTGCTTAATGAATGTGTCATAGATATTATTTAATTGCAGTAGTAAGAAAGGACACTAGATGGTGTTTAGTCCCACAGGAGCAATATTGATTTTAATGTCTTAGCCATACTTGCCTACTTTTGAAAACTAGTTTCAGGGAGATTGCAGGTGGTAGCAGAATGCGCTATGCAACGCTGAAGGGGCGTGTCATATTCCACCCAAAGGGTGTGTCTAGCTCCACCTATGGGCGTATATAGTGCCACTCAGGGGTGTGGTCTGCAGCTGAGCTGCTGGCTTATGGGCAATGTGAGATCACTTTATTTAATTTAAAAATCACCTTGGTCACCTTTGCTCCTAAATGAGAACTTGCATATACAACTGTACAAATAACATTTATTCCTTTTAAGTGAGGCCACTGTGAGATTGGTTGCTTTTACACTAACCCAAGATCTAAAGACAGGAGAAAGGGAAGAAACTGGGTGCTGAGTGTCACAGACATTACCTACCACCAGAGAGAGCATAGATGTCTGTCAGTGAGTACACTTTCAGAGTGCAGTTATTGTCTGTGACATTCAGCACCCAGCTTCCTCCCTTTCTCCTGCCCAACCCAGACACCATGGTCACCTTGACGCAGTCTAGTTTATTAAATTCCCTTACGTTTTAACAGGCCACTGTGGGGGGAGAAGAAGCCACCACTGTCGCTGACACTGCCGCCTCTGCTGCTGACACTGCCACCACGAGCACACTAGCCTCCACTCAGACTCTGAGTATGCACTATGAGACTGCCACTGCTACCCACAACCCATGCAGGCCATACTTGCCTACCTGACCCTCTCATGCGCAGTCTGGATTTTTATGGAGGGACACTGAAAAACCAGGAGGGATAGCAAAGTTTGCAAGGCAGCGGGAGGCTCAATTAAAAAAACGTGAGCAGCAGAAGGGTAGATTTGATTATATGAAAATGGGGATCATTATTCTGTATCGGGTGTGGTATACGTGACCGGCGGTCAGCATACTGACGCCAGGATCCTGCCACGGGTTCTATTCCCACTCTATGGGTGTTGTGGAGTCCCTGTTGGTCGGCATGCCGACCATTGGGATTGTGAGGGGGCAGGATGTAGGGAGAGGTAATGTGACCGTCGGTCACATGACTACATCCCTTCTGTATATTGTGGATTGTAGAATGCCCGCTGCTGTATAACGTCAGTGACACACAATTTGGGATATGCATACAGTAGCTTGCGTTAATGATGCCAGCAGTAATGCCTCAGGCTTGGGGTGTGTGATCGGTGTGAGTGGGTAACACTCTGGGTGTGAGAGTGGGTAACAAGGCCAGTGGCGGAACTAGCGAGCGGTGGGCCCAGGTGCGACAAAATGCTTTGGGCCCACCCATCCCATCCCATCCAAGTCCACCCCCTCACCCCTGGAGAGGATCTGGTGAGGGGGACCTGCTCAGGGCCATAGAAATGGATACCTAGCAACAGTGCCGCCCGTAACTAGATATTTTAGCACTGTGTGCAAGAAACGGCATCGGAGCCCCACCCCTCCATGCAAAACAAGAGCAGTGCGCGCCGTAGGCGCGTGCAAAAATAAATAGGGGCGTGGCTTCGTGGGGAAGGGATGTGGCCACAAAATAATACCAATTCATAAAACGGTGCACAGTAGTCTCCATTATTCAAATTACGCCGCACAGTAGCACCACTACACCAGGTAGAGACCCTTTTACACATGGCGGCAGACAGCGTACCCTTTTTACACATGGCGGCAGACAGCGTGCCCTTTTTACACATGGCGGCAGACAGCGTGCCCTTTTTACACATGGCGGCAGACAGGAAGGAAGGAAGGAAGGAAGGAAGGAAGGAATTATACTTACCGTCTCCGCTGGCTTGGGCTCCTCGGTGCAGCTTCTGGCAGAGATCACGATTCCCGGGCAGGATGAGAAGGTGGAGGAGGGAGCCGCAGCAGTGCTGTGTTATTGGTGGAGGCGCTGCTGCTGCTGTCCCAGTCCTTCACCATAGGCTGTGAATGCTGGGATGCGCTTCACAGCGGCGGAAGACAGCCTATAGTGAAGCAGAGGGACAGCAGCAGCAGCGCCTCCACCAGTAACAAAGCGCTGCTGCGGCTCCCTCCTTCCCCCCGTGTCCGCTCCGCTTCTCTCCGGGCGGCTGTGTGCTGCGGGCAGCGGTTGCCCGCATGGGGAGAGACGGTGTCCCCCTTTATACACATTGCGGCAGCCTGTCCCCCTTTTTACACATTGCGGCAGCCAGTCCCCCTTTTTACACATTACGGCAGCCAATCCCCCTTTTTACACATTGCGGCAGCCAGTCCCCCTTTTTACACATTACGGCAGCCAGTACCCATTTTTACACATTGCGGCAGCCAGTCCCCCTTTTTACACATTGCGGCAGCCAGTCCCCCTTTTTACACATTGCGGCAGCCAGTCCCCCTTTTTACACATTACGGCAGATGGTATCCCCCTGAGAGAGAGAGAGAGAGAGATACTTACCATCTCCCCGCTGGCAGTCAGGCTCCTCGTGCAGCTCCCTCGGTGCAGGCAGGTGAGAAGAAGGAGGAGGGAGGGGGACTGGAGCCGCAGCAGCGCTACTTCATTAGTAGTAAGCGCCGCTGCAGCTGTCCCCTCTCCTTCCGTATTGGCTGCCCGGCGCTGCTGTGGATGCTGGGATGCGGCGGCGCACGGCGCAGACTTCAGAGGCGGCATGTAATGAGTCAATTTGACTCATTACATGCCGCTGGCCGTGCGCCCTCAGGGCAACTGCGCTGTGTGCCAAGCCCACTTGGCACACACGTAGTTACGGCCCTGGTCTGAGCACAGTAAGGACTATACAAGGTGGGCAGACTAGATGGGCCAGGTGAATCTTATCTGCCATCACAGAGCCGGCCCTAACCAATATGATGTCCTAGGCAATATTTTGGATAGTGCCGCCTAGCACCGCTGCTGGTTCCGCCTCTGACACTGCACCCCTTTCCCAGCACCATCACCCCTCGCCCATAGCAGTCCTCATTTTGGTGCTCCTACTCCCTATATTTTAAATAGAAACACATGTCACAAATTATGAATGTCCTTATACACATAATGACACACATAATGCCCCTTACACATATGTCGAACACTATTGCACAACCAACCCACCCGCACACAGCACTCACTCGTCCGCTAACACTGTGACCTCTGCCTCTGCCTGGATACAGGTTTGACCTCATATATCTTGCCTCAATACGCCATGCAGCAGGAGATGCGCGTCGTGAGTCAGCTGGCAGCTCTGCTAACGTCGGGTGCCTTTTTTGCCGTAAATGCGTGTTATTTGCATTGCTATGTGACTAGTACGCACAAGCAGCTTCTGCTGATTACATTTATATGCAGCATGCCTATATTCTGTGTGTGACTATGGCTGTATCTGCATATGAAATGCTACATTACAGTGATTTCCAGTAATACACTATAATGTAGCATTTCGTATACAGATACAGCCACAGTCAAACAAAGAATATATGCATGCTACATATCATTTTAATCAGCAGAAGCTAATTTTGCCCCTAGGCATTTGCCTAGTTTGCCTATGCCTAGGACCGGCTCTGCATCATCAGATTCTATGCTTTTATGACATGTTCAGGTATGCTTATAGGAGGCTTATCTCTTGCTGGAGGGCTAGTGCAGAGATGATTATACAGTATCTATCAGCAGCCCTATCTAATGGGGGGTACACACTGCACGATATATCTGCAGATCAGTTGATCTGCAGATATACCTAAAGCCAGATCGGGCAGTGTGTTGTGCATATGCACTGCCCGATCCATCATGACTGACGTCACAAACTGGGTAGGCATTTACATGCGCCAGCCCAGTTCAGCCGTCAGTCACCGCCGGCTGCTGCAGCATGTGTACACACACAAGGCCGGCTCCAGACCTACTAGCACCCGAAACAAAACATTTTGAAGCGCCTCCTACCCCTCTAATGCGCGCACCGAAGGCGCGCGCTCCTGGGAAAGTGGACGTGGCTTTGCAACTTTATATTATCAAACTCTAAATATATATTTATTTTCACACCCCCTCTACACACACAATTAGCAGCCTTACACATAATGCCCACAGTAGTGTTCCTTACATATAATGTCCCCAGTATAGTGTCAGATACACAAAGCATTCCAGTAGCGTGCCAGATACACATACACCCCCAATAGTGCAGTGCCAGATGCACATATGCCCCCAGTAGTGACAGATACACATACGTCCCCAATAGTGCAGTGCCAGATGCTCCCACAGTGCTGCTAGATACAAATTATATGCCTCCACAGTGCTGCCTGATACACAAATGCCCCCACAGTGCTGCCAGATATACAAATGTCCCCACAGTGGTGCTAGATACACAATATATGCCCCCCAGTGCTGCCAGATACATATTATATGCCGCCACAGTGCTGCCAGATGCACAAATGCCCCCACAGTGCTGCTAGATACACATTATATGCCCCCACAGTGCTGCCAGATACACAAATGCCCCCACAGTGCTGCCAGATACATATTATATGCCCCCACAGTGCTGACAGATACACAAATGCACAACGATTCACAGAAAATTTTACACCAGAAAGAAATTGCGCTATAGAGCTGCAGGCTAGTGGACACTCAGAGGTGGGATGTTACCCTCATCCCTAGAAAGAATACCTAATACGATTGAAATTTCTAAGTGTCCTCTGTCCTGCGCTACCCCTAGTTTAAGCAAAACAAACAGAGGGGGGTGGATCTTTACTTATCTTAGATCAGATACTTTTCTCCCAATGGTACACCTTCTTTATACCCCCTTGTGCTGTCAAACGGGGTGTATGTTCATTTCAAAGGTGATACATGTAAGAGAGAGGTCAAAGAAAACACTCTAGTGCATTAACCTTTTAACAGTTGGACCACAATTCTTTATCAGAAATTGTGGGATGTATTGACAAGAGATGTTTATGATAAAAATTTTTTGTTTAATAATTCAAAAAAAAGCAGGTGATAAAATCCAGGCATAGAGTTTTCATCACATAGAACAAGATTCTCACATCCAGGCAAAGTATGAGGGTGGCTTCCTACCAGATTTGGGGTTTTGTAAGTGCACCAAAATTTGTCGCTGTATTGATGTTACCAACGTCCCCGGGAACGGTCAGCTCCAAGCAATGGGCACCTCGTCCTCTCCTCGTCCGAGTACTCAGCCACCGGAATGTCACAAGTCAGCCAACGCGTTTCGATCCGTGGATCTTTTTCAAGGCATGTCCTTCTGGCTCCTCTTCCCAGTTATTTATACCCTTATGGATTGATACTCCCAGATACTGGGAGGAGCCACTCCCATTTACAATTCAATATACATATATACATGTTATAATCATCCTATATCCTGCTCTAACAGAGACATTCTATTCTGCACTGTGTGGTGTACCCATTCAGGTAAAAACCGCAGTTTAAAATGTATATATTTAACTAAAAAACCATAAAATATAAAAATTTCGTAAACCGGAAGTGCTGTGCGCACTCCCGTTTTTTTCCCACATAATCTCTAAGAAGATGGTTCCGCCTTGTGATTAGCAATGGTAAGGTTCCCAGTGTAATTTCCGGTCACCTGCCCATTCTAATCACTGGTTCCCGCCAACAGATAAACTCCGGTCACGTGACGTAGCCGGAAGTGCCGTCGCCGCCATTTTTGAAAATCCCAAAAACGGACCAGATCGGTCCTACGTGTTCCTACCCATCCAATACTTAAAAATCGTGAATGGGCAATAAAAAACATTCTCCAGAGAATGCACAATCATTAGCTAAAAAAATCGATAGATAAAAAACGGCAAAATACGGGCGGTCATGTGATCAGACCGGAAGTCCCCTTTCGGCCATCTTTCAAAATCCAATTCTTATTGATTCCATGATAGATAAATAAAACAATTCCTGGATAATTTATAATGTAATAAAATTATACAAAAGCACCATGAATGTTAACAATATCAAGAGCAATAGAAAAGATATGATGTTACAAATAATAGAAATAATACAATTATGTACACATTTCATATTTGTATCTAAATTGATTCTTCTTGATACTTGAGATGGTTCATATTCAGAGATTCTTTTCTCCGAAGTCATATAGTCGAAAAGAAGAATTGTGATACTCCAAATATTATGTGGTTTTTCTAATATGAGAAAAAATGCAATAAATAGATTAATTAGACATAATGTAACATCAGATCTCATACATAAAAAGGGGCTTGTTCTTATGTAAGGAATCATTTGACCTCAAAGTCCTTATTTAATCCCCCCGGAATCAAAGTCTTTAAGGAATGTATGTATCGCATCTCAGTTTTTGCTAAATATTGTTAACATTCATGGTGCTTTTGTATAATTTTATTACATTATAAATTATCCAGGAATTGTTTTATTTATCTATCATGGAATCAATAAGAATTGGATTTTGAAAGATGGCCGAAAGGGGACTTCCGGTCTGATCACATGACCGCCCGTATTTTGCCGTTTTTTATCTATCGATTTTTTTAGCTAATGATTGTGCATTCTCTGGAGAATGTTTTTTATTGCCCATTCACGATTTTTAAGTATTGGATGGGTAGGAACACGTAGGACCGATCTGGTCCGTTTTTGGGATTTTCAAAAATGGCGGCGACGGCACTTCCGGTTACGTCACGTGACCGGAGTTTATCTGTTGGCGGGAACCAGTGATTAGAATGGGCAGGTGACCGGAAATTACACTGGGAACCTTACCATTGCTAATCACAAGGCGGAACCATCTTCTTAGAGATTATGTGGGAAAAAAACGGGAGTGCGCACAGCACTTCCGGTTTACGAAATTTTTATATTTTATGGTTTTTTAGTTAAATATATACATTTTAAACTGCGGTTTTTACCTGAATGGGTACACCACACAGTGCAGAATAGAATGTCTCTGTTAGAGCAGGATATAGGATGATTATAACATGTATATATGTATATTGAATTGTAAATGGGAGTGGCTCCTCCCAGTATCTGGGAGTATCAATCCATAAGGGTATAAATAACTGGGAAGAGGAGCCAGAAGGACATGCCTTGAAAAAGATCCACGGATCGAAACGCGTTGGCTGACTTGTGACATTCCGGTGGCTGAGTACTCGGACGAGGAGAGGACGAGGTGCCCATTGCTTGGAGCTGACCGTTCCCGGGGACGTTGGTAACATCAATACAGCGACAAATTTTGGTGCACTTACAAAACCCCAAATCTGGTAGGAAGCCACCCTCATACTTTGCCTGGATGTGAGAATCTTGTTCTATGTGATGAAAACTCTATGCCTGGATTTTATCACCTGCTTTTTTTTGAATTATTAAACAAAAATTTTTTATCATAAACATCTCTTGTCAATACATCCCACAATTTCTGATAAAGAATTGTGGTCCAACTGTTAAAAGGTTAATGCACTAGAGTGTTTTCTTTGACCTCTCTCTTACATGTATCACCTTTGAAATGAACATACACCCCGTTTGACAGCACAAGGGGGTATAAAGAAGGTGTACCATTGGGAGAAAAGTATCTGATCTAAGATAAGTAAAGATCCACCCCCCTCTGTTTGTTTTGCTTAAACTAGGGGTAGCGCAGGACAGAGGACACTTAGAAGATACACAAATGCCCCCACAGTGCTGCTAGATACACATTATATGCCCCCACAGTGCTGCCAGATACACAAATGCCCCCACAGTGCTGCCAGATACACAAATGCCCCACACAGTACTGCCAGATACACAAATGCCCCCACAGTGCTGACATATACACAAATGCCTCCACAGTGCTGCACTGCTAGATACACAAATGCCCCCACAGTGCTGCCAGATACACAAATGCCCCCACAGTGCTGCCAGATACACATTATATGCCCCCACAGTGCTGCCAGATATACAAATGCCCCCACAGTGCTGCCAGATACACAAATGCCCCCACAGTGCTGCCATAAACACAAATGCCTCCACAGTGCTGCACTGCTAGATACACAAATGCCCCCACAGTGCTGCCAGATACACAAATGCCCCACAGTGCTGCCAGATACACATTATATGCCCCCACAGCGCTGCCAGATATACAAATGCCCCCACAGTACTGCCAGAAACACAAAATGCCCCCACAGTGCTGCTAGATACACATTATATGCCCCCAGAGTGCTGCCAGATACACAAATGCCCCCACAGTGCTGCTAGATACACATTATATGCCCCCACAGTGCTGCCAGATACACATTATATGCCCCCACAGTTCTGCCAGATACAGAAATGCCCCCACAGTGCTGCTAGATACACATTATATGCCCCCACAGTGCTGTCAGATACACAAATGCCCCCACAGTGCTGCCAGATACACATTATATGCCCCCACAGTGCTACCATATACACATTATATGCCCTCAGCAGTGCTGCCAGATACACAAATGCCCCCTCAGTGCTGCCAGATACACATTATATGCCCCCACAATGTTGTCAGATACACAAATGCCCCCACAGTGCTACCAGATACACAAATGCCCACAGTACTGCCACTTACACATATGCCCCCACATGCTGCCAGATACACAAATGCTCCCACAGTGCTGCTAGATACAAATTATATGCCTCCACAGTGCTGCCTGATACACAAATGCCCCACAGTGCTGCCAGATATACAAATGTCCCCACAGTGGTGCTAGATACACAATATATGCCCCCCAGTGCTGCCAGATACATATTATATGCCACCACAGTACTGCCAGATGCACAAATGCCCCCACAGTGCTGCTAGATACACATTATATGCCCCCACAGTGCTGCCAGATACACAAATGACCCCACAGTGCTGCCAGATACATATTATATGCCCCCACAGTGCTGACAGATACATAAATGCCCCCACAGTGCTGCTAGATACACATTATATGCCCCCACAGTGCTGCCAGATACACAAATTCCCCCACAGTGCTGCCAGATACACAAATGCCCCACACAGTACGGCCAGATACACAAATGCCCCCACAGTGCTGCCATATACACAAATGCCTCCACAGTGCTGCACTGCTAGATACACAAATGCCCCCACAGTGCTGCCAGATACACATTATATGCCCCCACAGTACTGCCAGATACACAATATGCCCCCACAGTGCTGCTATATACACATTATATGCCCCCAGAGTGCTGCCAGATACACAAATGCCCCCACAGTGCTGCTAGATACACATTATATGCCCCCAAAGTGCTGCCAGATACACATTATATACCCCCACAGTGCTGCCAGATACAGAAGTGCCCCGACAGTGCTGCTAGATACACACTATATGCCCCCACAGTGCTGTCAGACACACAAATGCCCCCACAGTGCTGCCAGATACACATTATATGCCCCCACAGTGCTGCCAGATACACATTATATGCCCCCAGTGCTGCCAGATACACATTATATGCCCCCGGCAGTGCTGCCAGATACACATTATATGCCCACATAGTGCTGCTAGATACACAAATGTCCCCAGTGCTGCCAGATACACTAATGCCCCCTCAGTGCTGCCAGATACACAAATGCCCCCTCAGTGCTGCCAGATACACTAAAGCCCCCAGTGCTGCCAGATACACAAATGCCCCCAGCAGTGCTGCCAGATACACAAATGCCCCCACAGTTCTGCCGGATACACATTATATGCCCCCACAGTGCTGTCAGATACACAAATGCCCCCACAGTGCTGCTAGATACACATTATATGTCCCCATAGTGCTGCCAGATACACAAATGCCCCCACAGTTCTTCTAGATACACATTATATGCCCCCAAAGTGCTGCCAGATACACAATTGCCCCCACAGTGCTGACAAATACACATTATATGTCCCCACAGTGCTGCTAGATACACAAATGCCCCCAGTGCTGCCATATACACAAATACCCCCACAGTGCTGTGCTGCCAGGTACACAAATGCCCCACAGTGCTGCCAGATACACAAATGCCCCCACAGTGCTGCCAGATACACATTATATGCCCCCAGTGCTGCCAGATACACATTATATGCCCCCAGCAGTGCTGCCAGATACACATTATATGCCCACATAGTGCTGCCAGATACATAAATGTCCCCAGTGCTGCCAGATACACTAATGCCCCCTCAGTGCTGCCAGATACACTAAAGCCCCCAGTGCTGCCAGATACACAAATGCCCCCAGTAGTGCTGCCAGATACACAAATGCCCCCACAGTGCTGCAGGATACACAAATGCCCCCACAGTGCTGCCAGATACAGAAATGCCCCCACAGTGTTGCCAGATACACAAATACCCCCACAGTGCTGCTAGATGCACATTATATGCCACCACAGTGCTGCCAGATACACAAATGCTCCCACAGTGCAGCCAGATACACAAATGCCCCCACAGTGCTGCTAGATACTGTCACAACTGAGGGCCTGAGCTGACGGGAGGCAGCCTCAGTTGTAGGGGCTGAGATGTACCGGAACCTGGGAGGTTGTATCAGACCCCTGGACATGTAAGTAACATGAATAATAACTGCCCGAAGGCGTGACCACGACAACTTGGATAAAAGTCAATGATGTTTATTATGACAACTCCGCAACACAGCAGCAGTAAAAGAAAACGTAAAAGTCAGCAAAGAATAAATACAGTTCCTGGGTACTACAGGATGGCAGGAGCCACAGGGCACTGGTAGTGTGAGATAGTTCTTATAATCTTCTAGATGGAAAGTCCTTACAAGGCCCGACTGTAGCAATGGAGATAACCCAGGATTGTGCCAGCTGGTGTTCCAGGAAAAGCTGGGTTGCTGAAGATAAAACGGCTGCTGTGGATACTGGCTGGAACCAGACTGTTGTTAGCACGGAGTGGATACTGGCTGGAACCAGTTAAATAATAAATGAACTTGGGAGCGATGAAATATGAACTGAAATGTAGAACTTGAGAGCGTAGAAATAATAATACCGGTGGAGAGTGGTAAAGTGTAGAAAGGACACCGGCCCTTTAAGAGAAGCTGTACTCTGCTGGAAGCTGAGCTGGAAGCAGGTAATGTTGTAGCTGGAAACAGATGAATCCACAATGGATTGGAGAGTCAGGCTACACCGCAGGTGGAATGCTGGTGCGGGTCTCTATGGTGGAAGTCTTGAGACAGGAGCTGGAACCTGGAAGACAATCACAGGAGAGAGACAAACAGGAACTAGGTTTGACAACCAAAGCACTGACGCCTTCCTTGCTCAGGCACAGTGTATTTATACCTGCAGCAAGGAAGGGATTGGCTAGGCAATTATGCAGATTAACAATACTGACAACAGATTGGAGGAAATGATCAGCTGACAGAATCCAAGATGGCTGCGCCCATGCAGACACTTGGAGGGAAGTTTGGTTTGTAATCCATGTGGTAATGAAAACAGTAATGGCGGCGCCGGCCCCTGGAGACAGGAGGCGCCAGGCTGACAGATGCACATCCAACCACGCGGACACAGCGGAGGCCGCGGCTGACGTAATCGCCACTCAGACACTCTGCATGCAGAAGTTCAGGGACGGCGGCGGAGGCCGCGGGAGACGCCATGCCAGGTGTAATATGGCGTTTACTGTGACAGCGTCCCAGAGTGACAGGAGAGGATACAGGAATGTACACATCAGGATAACAGATGGAATCCGGTCCTGGAGCGCTGAGCCAGCCTTAGGAGGCATCTGATAGGTAAGAAATGGCGTCCAGATACCCGGATCGTGACAGATACACATTATATGCCTCCACAGTGCTTCCAGATACACAAATGCCCCCACAGTGCTGCCAGATACACAAATGCCCCACAGTACTGCCAAGTACACAAATGCCCCCAAAGTGCTACGCTGCCAGATACACAAATGCCCCCACAGTGCTGCCAGATACACAAATGCCCCCAGTGCTGCCATATACACAAATGACCTCAAAGTGCTACGCTGCCAGATACACAAATGCCCCCACAGTGCTGCCAGATACACAAATGCCCCCACAGTGCTGCCAGATACACATTATATGCCCCCCACAGTGCTGCCAGATACACAAATGCCCCCACAGTGCTGCCAGATACACATTATATGCCCCCACAGTTCTGCCAGATACACAAATGCCCCCACAGTGCTGCCAGATACACATTATATGCCCCCACAGTGCTGCCAGATACACAAATGCCCCCACAGTGCTGTCAGATACACATTATATGCCCCCACAGTGCTGCCAGATAAACAAATGCCCCCACAGTGCTGCCAGAAAAACAAATGCCCCCACAGTGCTGCTAGATACACATTATATGCCCCCACAGTGCTGCCGGCACACAAATGCCCCCATAGTGCTGCCAGATACACATTATATGTCCCCACAGTGCTGCCAGATACACAAATGCCCCCAGTGCTGCCATATACGCAAATGCCCCCATAGTGCTGTGCTGCCAGATATACAAATGCCTCCACAGTGCTGCCAGATACACAAATGCCCCCATAGTGCTGCCAGATAAACATTATATGCCCCACAGTGCTGCCAGATACACATTATATGCCCCCAGCAGTGCTGGCTGATACGGTTGTAGTATGGCTGACCGGCGGTCTCCTGATCGCCGGTCAGCTTACCGACGCCGGGATCCCAGCAGCATACCGACGCCGGGATCCCGGTGGGGAGGGGCGAGTGCAGCAAGCCCCTTGCGGGCTCGGTGGCGACCTGCGGTCGCCACTGGTTCTATTCCCACTCTATGGGTGTCGTGGACACCCACGAGTGGAAACAGTCCCTGTTGGTCGGCATGTCGACCATCGGGATACTGAGCCGGCGGGATGGTGGAGGAGGTCATGTGACTGTCGGTCCACGGCGCGGCCCTTCCCCGTGTCCCCGGCCGCCAGTCATCTCAAATATGGCGCCGGTCCATGAGTCAATCAAAGCTCACAGCCCGGAAGCCAATCTGGAGCCACCACTGCCGGTCCGCGAGCTCTGATTGGCTTACGGCCGAGACCATATTAGAAATGGGCATCCGCCCTTATATAGCCAGCGCCTTGCGTGGCCGCTCCAGTCGAACGTGTCTGGAGCCGGCCCTGTACACACACAACTATGCACCAATATATCTGTAGATATATTGGTCATCGTGTGTGCTGCAGGGCCTACGCGATATGTCTGTGAACGACGGCATTCACAGATATATCGTTGGCACACACTCGCCAATGGGCTAGTGATAAATCAGCCATTCAATATTGCTTGTTCGTAATTAGTGCTGATGTTGTATTATCCTAAGACTGTCAAGTCATGAAAATGCGGGGAGTAATCAAAAATTTATTTTTGATATGGGTATAACCCAAATTCTGCACATTAGTACTCTTGTTTTGTTAGACATATAATTTTCTACTTACTTTGGTACACAAATGGGTACAACTTTATGTGAGCACACAGTGTACATAATCAGAATATGTTGTACAAACCCTTACAATTTTCAGGATAAAACTGATGTTAGGCCTAGAGAAATTGCTTTAAAGAGATGATCAATTACTTACAAATCAATACAAGTTTATAATTAGAATAAACAGTATACATATAGGGGGTCATTCCGAGTTGTTCGCTCGTTATTTTTTTCTCGCAACGGAGCGATTAGTCGCTAATGCGCATGCGCAATGTCCGCAGTGCGACTGCGCCAAGTAAATTTGCTATGCAGTTAGGTATTTTACTCACGGCATTACAAGGTTTTTTCTTCGTTCTGGAGATCATAATGTGATTGACAGGAAGTGGGTGTTTCTAGGCGGAAACTGGCCAGTTTATGGGTGTGTGTGAAAAAAAGCTACCGTTTCTGGGAAAAACGCGGGAGTGGCTGGAGAAACGGAGGAGTGTCTGGGCGAACGCTGGGTGTGTTTGTGACGTCAAACCAGGAACGACACTGACTGAACTGATCGCAGATGCCGAGTAAGTCTGGAGCTACTCAGAAACTGCTAAGAAGTGTCTATTCGCAATTCTGCTAATCTTTAGTTCGCAATTTTGATAAGCTAAGGGCCCTCATTCCGAGTTGATCGGTCGCAAGGCGAATTTAGCAGAGTTACACACGCTAAGCCGCCGCCTACTGGGAGTGAATCTTAGCTTCTTAAAATTGCGACCGATGTATTCGCAATATTGCGATTACTAACTACTTAGCAGTTTCAGAGTAGCTTCAGACTTACTCTGCCTGTGCGATCAGTTCAGTGCTTGTCGTTCCTGGTTGACGTCACAAACACACCCAGCGTTCGCCCAGGCACTCCCACCGTTTCTCCGGCCACTCCTGCATTTTTTCCGGAAACGGTAGCGTTTTCAGCCACACGCCCCTGAAACGCCGTGTTTCCGCCCAGTAACACCCATTTCCTGTCAATCACATTACGATCGCCGGAGCGATGAAAAAGCCGTGAGTAAAATTACTTTCTACATAGCAAAGTTACTTGGCGCAGTCGTAGTGCGAACATTGCGCATGCGTACTAAGCGGATTTTCATTGCGATGCGATGAAAAATACCGAGCGAACAACTCGGAATGAGGGCCAAGATTCACTCCCAGTAGGCGGCGGCTTAGCGTGTGCAAAGCTGCTAAAAGCAGCTTGCGAGCGAACAACTCGGAATGACCCCCATAGTTATTACAACTGTACTGTATAGTGGGGGTCATTTCGAGTTGATCGCTCACTAGCAGTTTTTAGCAGCCGTGCAAACTCATAGTCGCCGCCCACTGGAGAGTGTATCTTCGCTTTGCAGAAGTGTGAACGCTTGTGCAGCAGAGCGCCTGCAAAATAATTTTGTGCAAAAAAAGACCAGCCCTGTAGTTACTCTTCTTGTGCGTTGATTCTAACGACGGAGGGACGGCTTTTGATGTCACACACCCGCCCTGCGAACGTCCAGCCACGCCTGCGTTTTTTCTGCCACGCCTGCGTTTTTATAAGCACTCCCTGAAAATGGTCAGTTGATACCCAGAAACGCCCACTTCATGTCCGTCTTCCTGCGTTCGGCCATGCGACTGGAATGCTCATTGTACCCGTACGATGCGCCCCCGCATTGCGGTGCATACGCATGCGCAGAAATGCAGATTTTTAGCCTGATCGCTGCACTGCGAACAACGGCAGCTAGCGATCAACTCGGAATGACCCCCAGTATGTACAGTAAGAACACGGAGGGAATGGAATATGACAGCAGTGTCATAAACCTCCAGACCTGTACATTCGTGACTCATGGAAGATACTGAGGGGTTAAGCTTTTGTAGGGCAGCATTTTGGTTCTGGTTGGTAGGGTTCTGATTAGAGATGTGCGGCGGACACTTTTCGGGTTTTGTGTTTGGTTTTGGATCTGGATGTTTTTTGAAAAAAACCCCATACAGTTAAAATCACAGAATTTGGGGGTAATTTTGATCCTATGGTATTATTAACTTCAACAACATTAATTTCCACTAATGTCCAGTCTATTCTGAACACTGAACACCTCACAATATTGTTTTTAGGCCAAAAGGTTACACCAAGGTTGCTGGATGACTAAGCTAAGCGACGCAAGTGGGCGGCACAAATGCCTGGCCCATCTAGGAGTGGTACTGTAGTGTCAGACAGGATGGCAGTTTTAAAAACTAGGTCCCAAAGAGCACATAATGCAAAGAAAAAAAAGAGGTGCAAGATGGAATTGTCCTTGGGCCCTCCCACCCACGCTTATGTTGTATTAACAGGACATGCACACTTTAACAAACCAATCATTTCAGCGACAGGGTCTGCCACATAACTATAGCTGAAATGATTGGTTTGTTTGCCCCCCCCCCAAAAAAAGAAGCAATTAATCCCACCATCAAAAAATAAGCAATTAATCTCTCCTTGCACAAACTGGCTCTACAAAAGCAAGATGTCATCCTCATCCTCCGATACCTCACTCCTTTCAGTGTGTACATCCTCATCCTCACAGAGTATAACTTCGTCTCCACTGGAATCCACAATCACAGGTCCCTGTGTACTTTCTGGAGGCAATTGCTGGTAAAGGTCTTCCTGGAGGAATTTATAATTCACTTTTTATGAACATTATCTTCTACACATTCTGTGGATGTAACCTCATATGCCGACAAGGTTACCAGCTGCACTAAACACTCTTTCAGAGTACACACTGGAGGGGGGGCGGGGGGGGGGGCAACTTAGGTAAAATAAAGCCAGTTTGTGCAAGTGCCTCCAAATTGCCTATTTATCCTACCAGTATACAGGACTGTCTAACATGCCTACTTGGATGCTGTCACTGATATAATCCTCCACCATTCTTTCAATGGTCACAGCATAATATGCAGTGACAGTAGACATGTCAGTAATAGTTGGCAGCTTCTTCAGTCCAGACCAGATGTCAACACTTGCTCCTGACTGCTCTGCATCACCACCATCGGGTGGGCTAGGAAATTTTATTATTTTCCTCGCATCCCCAGTTGTGGGAGAAAATGAAGGAGGAGCTGTTGACGGGTCACGTTCTGCTTGAGGTGACAATTTTCTCACCAGCAGGTCTTTGCACCTCTGCAGACTTGTGTCCGCTGGAAAGAGAGATACAATGTAGGCTTTAAACCTAGGATCGAGCACGGTGGCCATAATGTAGTACTCTGATTTCAACAGATTGACCACCTTGAATTCAGACAAAACGGATGAAGGACTCAGTCCACAAGTCTCACATACTTAGTGGAATCGCTCTCTCTTAGCTCCTCCTTCAATTTCTCCAGCTGCCTAAAAGACTAATGAGGAGAATGACCTGACTCAAGCTTGCAGTGTCTGAACTGACTTCACGTGTGGCAAATTCAAAAAGTTGGAGAACCTTGCACAACACGGAAATCATTTTCCACTACACTTGAGTCAGGTGCATTTCCCCTTCTTTGTGTATATCATCAGTGGCTGTATAGGCTTGAATGGCCTTTTGCTGCTCCTCCATCCTCTGAATCATATAGTGGGTTGAATTCCACCTCATTACCACCTCTTGCTTCAGGTGATGGCAGGGCAGGTTCAGGAGTGTTTACTGGTGCGCCAGTCTTCAGCATGCAGTCGCTGAATGGTGAAAGTGGCCTGCAATTTTTCAGGCCATCATTTAAAAAAAAAATCTGCACCACCAAATTAATTGTATGTGCAAAACATGGGACGTGCTGGAATTTGCCCAGATGTAATGCATGCACAATATTGGTGGCGTTGTCAGATATCACAAATCCCCAGGAGAGTCTAAGTGGGGTAAGCCGTTGTGCTATGATGTCCCTCAGATTCCGTAAGAGGTCGTCAGCGGTGTGCCTCTTATGGAAAGCGGTGATACACAGCGTAGCCTGCCTAGGAACGAGTTGGAGTTTGTGAGATGCTGCTACTGGTGCTGCTTCTGTTGTTACTGCGGAAGGCAATACGTTTACCCAGTGGGCTGTCACAGTCATGTAGTCTTTAGTTTGCCCTGCTCCACTTGTCCACATGTCTGTGGTTAAGTGGACAGTGGACACAACCACATTTTTCTGAACACTGAGGACACTTTTCTTAATGTCCCTGTACAGTCCGGGAATCGCTTGCCTAGTGAAGTGGAATCTAGATGGGATTTGGTACCGGGGACACAGTACGTCCAATGACTAACACCAGCCTACTTGTTATGGCCCCATTAATCTGCTTTCCAACAGGGTGACTTCTGTCATAGTTCATCTTCCTCGCAAAGGACTGTTGGACAGTCAGTTGCTTAGTTGTAGTAGTACAAATGGTCTTCCGACTTCCTCTCTGGGATGACGATCATCTCCCAGCAGTAACAACAACAGTGGCAGCAGCAGTAGGCGTACCACTCAAGGATCCTCTGGAGGAAACCCGGATAGGAGAGGACTTGTCAGTCATGCCAGTGACATAGCCTGCAGGACTACTTACGTTCCTGACTGAGGAGGAAATTGATGTTGAGGGAGTTGGTGGTTTGCAGGAGCTTGGGTACAACAGGAAGAAGGGATTTAGGTGTCAGTGGACTGCTTACGCCGTTACCCAAAGTTTCAGAACTTGACAATGACTTCTGATGAATGCGCTGCAGGTGACGTATAAGGGAGGATGTTCCTAGGTTGTTAACGTCCTTCCCCTACTTATTATGGATTGGACAAAGGTAACACACGGCTTGACACCTGTTTTCTGGATTTGTGGAGAAATAATTCAACACCGAAGAGGTGACTTTTTTGGAATTTTGCCCAGGTATGACAATGGGCTTTTTCATCCCATGGACAACAACTGTCTCCACTGGTGCCTTATTCAAACAAACCACATCACCATCAGAATCCTCATCGTCAACTTCCTCCCCAGTGCCAGCTACACCAATATCCTCCTCATCTTGGTGTACGTCTACAGTGACATCCTCAATCTCAATATCAGCAAATGGACTGGCAGTGCTCCTCCCTGCCCTTGCAGGGGTCGTACAAATGGTGGTAGCAGCCTCCTCTTTCCATACAGTCTTGGGAAGGTCAGGCGTATACAGTACATCACAATCACAGACATACTTGGACTCTCCTTAGGGATTTGTAATATCTCTGAACGCACAGTTGTTTTTTCATGTTCTTGAACAAGCTTAATTTTTTTTGAGAGGGAGGGGGGCTTCCATCCTCATTAGAAGCAGAGCCAACAGTCATGAACATAGGCCAAGGTCTTAGCCTTTCCTTGCCACTTCGTGTCGTGAATAGCATATTGCCAATTTTAAGTTTCTCATCAGATAATTTCTTTTTTTTCCTGATTATTAATTTTTGCTTCTTGGATTTTACATGCCCTCTATGACATTGGGCATCAGCCTTAGCAGACAACGTTGATGGAATTGCATCGTCAGTGTCATGCTTGGTGGCAGCAGCAGCTTCAGCAATAGTACTAGGAACTGGAAGTGGTTCCTGATCTTCCACTATTTTTTCCTCCAAATTGTTGTTCTCCATTTGACAGGACAGCACACCTTTATTATTACAGCACACAGAACAGTGCCCCTTTATTTTTACAGCACCCCTGTATTTTTACAGCATACAGGACCTGTGTACTTTTATTTTAACACCACCCCTGTATTTAAACAACACCTCTGTTATTTTACAGTATACAAGACAGGGCCAGTGTACTTTTATTTTAACAACAGCACCCCTGTATCTTTACAGCATACAGGACAGAGCCAACACCCCTGTATTTGAACAACAACAACCCTGTAATTTTACAGTTTACAAGACAGGGCCAGTGTACTTTTACTTTAACAACTGCACCCCTATATTTTTATAGTATACAGGACAGCGCCAGCACCCCTGTATGTGAACAATGCCCCTGTAATTTTACATTATGCAAGACAGGGCCAGTGTACTTTTATTTTAACACCTGCACCCCTGTAATTTTACAGCACACAGTACAGGGCCAGTGGACTTTTATTTTAACAACAGCACCCCTGTATTTGAACAACTGCACCCCTGTATTTTTACAGCATACAGGACAGGGCTAGTGTACTTTTATTTTAACAACAGCACCCCTGTATTTGAACAACACCCCTGTATTTTTACAGCATACAGGACAGGGCCAGTGTACTTTTATTTTAACAACAGCACCCCTGTATTTTTACAGCATACAGGACAGGGCCCATTTACTTTTATTTTAACAACAGCACCCCTGTATTTGAACAACACCCCTTTATTTTTATAGTATACAAGACAGGGCTAGTATCCTCTTATTTTAACAACAGCACCGCTGTATTTGAACAACACCCCTGTATTTTTAAAGCATACAGGGCAGTGCCAGTGCACTTTTATTTTAACAACAGCACCCCTGTATTTTTACAGCATACAGGACAGGGCCCATGTACTTTTATTTTAACAACAGCACCCTCTATTTAAACAACACCCCTGTATTTTTATAATATACAAGACAGGGCTAGTGTACTCTTATTTTAACAACAGCACAGCTGTATTTGAACAACACCCCTGTATTTTTACAGCATACAGGGCAGAGCCAGTGTACTATTATTTAAACAACAGCACCCCTGTATTTTTACAGCATACAGGACAGGGCCAGCACCTCTGTATTTGAACAAAACCCCTGTAAGTATACAGTATAAAAGATAGGGCCAGTGAAATTTTATTTTAACACCATCACCCCTGTGTGTTTACAGCATAATGGACATTGACACTTTACTTTTATTTCAACAACAGCACCCCTCTATTTAAACAACATCCTTGCAATTTTACAGTATACAAGACAGGACCAGTGTACTTTTAACAACAGCACCCCTGTATTTGAACAACACCCCTGTAATTTGACAGTATACAAGACAGTGCCAGTGTACTTTTATTTTAACAACTGCACCCCTGAATTTAAACAACACCCCTGTAGTTTTATTGCATACAGGACAGAGCCAGTGTACTTTTATTTTAACAACAGCACCCCTGTATTTGAACAACAACCCTGTATTTTTACAGCATACATGACAGGGCCAGTGTACTGTTATTTTAACAACAGCACCCCTGTATTTTAACAGCGTACAGGACAAGGCCAGCATCCCTGTATTTGATCAACACCCCTGTAATTTGACAGTATACAAGACAGGGCCAGTGTGCTTTTAATTTAACAACAGCACCTCTGTGTTTTTTCAGCATACAGGATAGGGACAGTTTACTTTTATTTTAACAACAGCACCTCTCTATTTGAACAACACCCCTGTAGTTTTACAGTATACAAGACAGGGCCAGTGTACTTTTATTTTAACAACAGCAGCCATGTATTTGAACAACACCCCTGTATTTTTACAGCATACAAGACAGGGCCAGTGTACCTTTATTTTAAAAACAGCACCCCTGTATCTTTACAGCATACAGGACAGAGCCAACACCCCTGTATTTGAACAACACCCGTGTAATTTTACATTAAACAAGACAGGGCCAGTGTACTTTTGTTTTAACAACTACACCCCTGTATTTTTACAGCAAACAGTACAAGGCCAGCACCCCTGTATTTGAACAACACCCCTGTAATTTTACATTATGCAAGACAAGGCAAGTGTACTTTTATTTTAACAACAGCACCCCTGTATTTTTATAGCATACAGGACAGGATCAGTGTACTTTATTTTAACAACAGCACCACTGTATTTGAACAACACCCCTGTATTTTTACAGCATACGGGACAGGGCTAGTATACTTTTATTTAACCAACAGCACCCCTGTATTTTTACAGCATACAGGACAGGGCCAGTGGACTTTTATTTTAACAACAGCACCCCTGTATTTGAACAACACCCCTGTATTTTTACAGCATACGGGACAGGGCTAGTATACTTTTATTTAACCAACAGCGCCCCTGTATTTTTACAGCATACATGACAGGGCCCATGTACTTTTATTTTAACAACAGCATCCCTGTATTTGAACAACATTCCTGTAAGTTGACAGTATACAAAACAGGGCCAGTGTACCTTTATTTTAACAACAGCACCCCTGTATTTTTACAGCATACAGGACAGGGCCAGCACCCCTGTATTTGAACAACACCACTGTAATTTTACAGTATACAAGACAGGGCCAGTGTACTTTTATTTTAACAACTGCACCCCTGTATTTTTACAGCATCTAGGACAGGGCCACCACCCCTGTATTTGAACAACAACCTTGTAATTTTACATTATACAAAATAGGGCCAGTGTACTTTTATTCTGACAACTGCACCCCTGTATTTTTACAGCATACAGGACAGGGCCAGTGGAATAACAACAGACCCCCTGTATTTGAACAACACCCCTGTATTTTTAACACATATAGGACAAGGTCAGTGTACTTTTATTTTAACAACAGCACCCTTGTATTTTTACAACTTACAGGACAGGGCCAGTGTACTTTTATTTTAACAACAGCACCCCTGTATTTGAACAACTCCCCGGTAGTTTTACAGTATACAAGACAGGGCCAGTATACTTTTATTTTTTTATCATCAATAGTTTTTATTGAGAAAAATCAATTTTGTGGGGTACAAAATGAAAAAAAAGGGGGGGGCGTACAACACAACACAGTAACACGATCTAGAGGGGGAAGGAGGGGGGAGACATGGGAGGGAGGGGGGAGCATCCAGTAACACAATGGTACAGGCACTTTGAGGTCAGATATGGCGGACAGAAGAGAAACGATAGGGATGAAAAGAAGAAAGAAATAGGTTGGGCAAAGTAGGAGACAGGACCGCTACAAATGGCGTGCAGACAGAAATGGTTAAATATGAAAAACGAACATAGGTGCAGAGGCTACGAGAAAAATTAGACATAACATTTTCAAGGGGCATATCACGAGGAACAATATAATCCAAGGGGTAAGTGTTGAGGGATAAGAGGAGACAGAAGACATAAATATAAATATAACTCTACAACCACTAAGGATAAGAGAATAAAAACCATACTGTACCGAAAGCGGGGAAGATACACCGGGGAACGACCTACCCATTCATCACTCACTAGCGGGGGGTTCAATTAAGCTAAAGCGAGCCGAAACGTTATTAGATGGGCTGTGGAAATATTGGGAACCTGGGCCAGTGGTGACAAACATATGCCATGAGGACCAGCGGGTCATGAGGGAGGTAGCGGTGTTGGAAATGGGGATGTATTCAGTTTCCATGAGGTAGTGGTGGTGCGTTTTGTGGATAACGTTTAACAGAGCAGGAGCAGCAGATTGCTTCCAAAGCTGAGCAAGAGTGGCGCGAGCGGCTATCAATATGTGTCCTAAGACATATCTGCTAGAGGGGGGGACGAGGGGGGGAAAGATGTGAAGTAACGCTACAATCGGGTCAGGGGTAATTCACGTGTGGAGTACTTTATTGATCAAATCAAACACCTCGGACCAGTATTGCATAATTACCGGGCAGGACCAAAATATGTGGTAAATGTGTCCTATTGAACCACAGAGTCTCCAGCATTTATTACTGCAGGTAGGCCAAAATCTGTGTAGGCGATCGGGGGTCAAATACATTCTGTGGACTAGTTTAACATGCATTTCAGTGTGGTTCAGGCATTGGGACATGGAGTGGGAGGATAGAAAAACCGTTCGCCATTCCTGAGGTGACAACGTTCTACCCAAATCCAATTCCCATTTTAACTGAGCTCTAGATTTGGAGGGGGAGGAGGGGGTGATCAGTAGATTATACCAGAAGGAGATATCACCCCTGGTTTTGCTCAGAGATAGCCGAGAGAAAAGGACTTGTGAGGTGGAGTTTAGGGTTAGTAAATTGGAAGGGATCGATTTCCACCAGTGCGCGACCTGAAAGT
This sequence comes from Pseudophryne corroboree, assembly GCF_028390025.1. Taxonomy (NCBI): domain Eukaryota; kingdom Metazoa; phylum Chordata; class Amphibia; order Anura; family Myobatrachidae; genus Pseudophryne; species Pseudophryne corroboree. The sequence goes on along the minus strand of NC_086447.1, from coordinate 311,777,059 downwards.
AGTGGAAGAGTTCTGAAGCAGGGAGGGAGAACTTCCGTTGGAGAGCCGGGAAGGACAACAGGAAGAGTCCATCCAATATATCCCCCAAACACAATATGCTCAGCTGTCTCCATTTGGAGAGATTTAGATGGGGAATTATCACTGAGAGAGTGGTAATGGAGAACTGGATGATATAGCAAGCGGGTGCCAACAGGGCGGCAGATAGCTTGTCCCAGGATTTAAGCGAGGCTTGCGTGGAAGGGAGAAGGTGCGGGAGGACAGGTCTGAGCATCTTGGGAATGCGAAAAAGATCTGCAAGGGGGACCGAGCGGGCTCGGGTTTGTTCCAGTCCCACCCAAGATACCTGTGAGTCAGTGGCAAAATAATATTTAAGGGGAGCTAACAGAGAAGCCTCCTGGTATAGAGAGATGCTGGGTAAATAGAGGCCTCCTGAAGCTCTCGGCAATATCATTTTGGAGTGGGCCAGTAAAGGTGGTTTAGAGGACCATACATATTTAGTCAGTATTGTAGAACAGGTCTGGAGAGCCTTTTTTGGGAAAGTATATGGGATCGTGCGGAATAGGTACATCAGTTTGGGCAGGAGGGACATTTTGAATGCAGCCAAACGTCCTAGCAAGGAGACTTCGTATGCCGCCCAGGATTTCGATAGAGCCTCTAATGTGACTAATAGAGGGGAGAGATTATAGGTGAAAACATCGGGGGTATGAATGGGGATTTGAACACCTAAGTATTTTATCGAATTATTCTGCCAGTTATAGGGGAAGGAGGATTGGAGGGTCGAAAGGGCGTGGGAAAGGTTAATGGGTAGGGCGTCAGTCTTTGTGATGTTAAGTTTATATTAAGAGGCTAAGCTAAAAGAATCCAAAATAGAGATCAAAATAGGAAGAGTAGTGGAGGGGTCAGAAATAAAAAGAACGTCGTCCGCAAACAGGCTTAATTTATGGCGGAAGGAGCCAAAGTGTAGAGCCGGAAACTGGGGATTGTCACGAATAGTAATAGCCAGGGGTTCAATTGACAGAACAAATATCAGGGGTGAGAGGGGGCAGCCCTGTCTGGTGCCATTTGTGATAGGGAAGGAGTCAGATAGAAAACCATTGCTGAACACCCGGACAGAAGGGGAGCTATATAGTGCTAAAATAGAGGAGAGGATATGGTCCCTGAAGCCAAATCGGAGAAGGACTTCACGCATATAGGACCAGTTTAGTTTATCGAAGGCCTTCTCAGCGTCCAAGGATAGCAAGAGAAGACCCTGATCTATAGAGAGAGAATCAATTAAGTTAAAAACTCTGCACGTATTGTCCGACGCCTGTCGGCCCGGGACGAAACCAGTCTGATCTGGGTGTACCAGCAATGGGAGGAAACGATTCACTCGTGCCGCAATCAATTTGGCGTAAAGTTTGTTGTCAGTGTTAAGCAAGGCAATGGGACGATAGTTGTGTAGATAAGCAGGGTCTTTGCCAGGTTTGGGTATAGTAACTATTCGCGCTTCTAGAAGTTCTGTCGGTAAAATTCCATGGTCAGAGAAATTGTTAAAGAGGGCATTCAGGTGGGGAGAGAGAACATCAAGAAACGAGGCATAAAAATTAGAGATGAGCGGGTTCGGTTTCTTTGAATCCGAACCCGCACGAACTTCACTTTTTTTTTCACGGGTCCGAGCGACTCGGATCTTCCCGCCTTGCTCGGTTAACCCGAGCGCGCCCGAACGTCATCATGACGCTGTCGGATTCTCGCGAGACTCGGATTCTATATAAGGAGCCGCGCGTCGCCGCCATTTTCACACGTGCATTGAGATTGATAGGGAGAGGACGTGGCTGGCGTCCTCTCCATTAGAATAGATTAGAAGAGAGAGAGAGAGAGAGAGATTGTGCAGACAGAGTTTACCACAGTGACCAGTGCAGTTGTTGTTAAGTTAACTTTTATTTAATATATCCGTTCTCTGCTATATCCGTTCTCTGCCTGAAAAAAACGATACACAGCAGTCACACAGTGTGACTCAGTCTGTGTGCACTCAGCTCAGCCCAGTGTGCTGCACATCAATGTATAAAAGCTTATAATAATTGTGGGGGAGACTGGGGAGCACTGCAGGTTGTTATAGCAGGAGCCAGGAGTACATAATATTATATTAATTTAAAATTAAACAGTGCACACTTTTGCTGCAGGAGTGCCACTGCCAGTGTGACTAGTGGTGACCAGTGCCTGACCACCAGTATAGTAGTATATTGTTGTATACTATCTCTTTATCAACCAGTCTATATTAGCAGCAGACACAGTACAGTGCGGTAGTTCACGGCTGTGGCTACCTCTGTGTCGGCACTCGGCAGGCAGTCCGTCCATCCATAATTGTATAATTATATACCACCTAACCGTGGTATTTTTTTTTCTTTCTTTATACCGTCGTCATAGTCATACTAGTTGTTACGAGTATACTACTATCTCTTTATCAACCAGTGTACAGTGCGGTAGTTCACGGCTGTGGCTACCTCTGTGTCGGCAGTCGGCAGGCAGTCCGTCCATCCATAATTGTATTATTATAATATATACCACCTAACCGTGGTTTTTTTTTCATTCTTTATACCGTCATAGTGTCATACTAGTTGTTACGAGTATACTACTATCTCTTTATCAACCAGTGTACAGTGCGGTAGTTCACGGCTGTGGCTACCTCTGTGTCGGCAGTCGGCAGGCAGTCCGTCCATCCATAATTGTATTATAATATATACCACCTAACCGTGGTTTTTTTTTCATTCTTTATACCGTCATAGTGTCATACTAGTTGTTACGAGTATACTACTATCTCTTTATCAACCAGTGTACAGTGCGGTAGTTCACGGCTGTGGCTACCTCTGTGTCGGCAGTCGGCAGGCAGTCCGTCCATCCATAATTGTATTATAATATATACCACCTAACCGTGTTTTTTTTTTCATTCTTTATACCGTCATAGTCAGTCATACTAGTTGTTACGAGTATACTACTATCTCTTTATCAACCAGTGTACAGTGCGGTAGTTCACGGCTGTGGCTACCTCTGTGTCGGCACTCGGCAGGCAGTCCGTCCATCCATAATTGTATTATAATATATACCACCTAACCGTGGTTTTTTTTTCATTCTTTATACCGTCATAGTCAGTCATACTAGTTGTTACGAGTATACTACTATCTCTTTATCAACCAGTGTACAGTGCGGTAGTTCACGGCTGTGGCTACCTCTGTGTCGGAACTCGGCAGGCAGTCCGTCCATCCATAATTGTATTATTATAATATATACCACCTAACCGTGGTTTTTTTTTTCATTCTTTATACCGTCATAGTCAGTCATACTAGTTGTTACGAGTATACTACTATCTCTTTATCAACCAGTGTACAGTGCGGTAGTTCACGGCTGTGGCTACCTCTGTGTCGGCAGTCGGCAGGCAGTCCGTCCATCCATAATTGTATTATAATATATACCACCTAACCGTGGTTTTTTTTTCATTCTTTATACCGTCATAGTCAGTCATACTAGTTGTTACGAGTATACTACTATCTCTTTATCAACCAGTGTACAGTGCGGTAGTTCACGGCTGTGGCTACCTCTGTGTCGGAACTCGGCAGGCAGTCCGTCCATCCATAATTGTATTACAATATATACCACCTAACCGTGGTTTTTTTTTCATTCTTTATACCGTCATAGTCAGTCATACTAGTTGTTACGAGTATACTACTATCTCTTTATCAACCAGTGTACAGTGCGGTAGTTCACGGCTGTGGCTACCTCTGTGTCGGCACTCGGCAGGCAGTCCGTCCATCCATAATTGTATTACAATATATACCACCTAACCGTGGTTTTTTTATACCACCTAACCGTGGCAGTCCGTCCATAATTGTATACTAGTATCCAATCCATCCATCTCCATTGTTTACCTGAGGTGCCTTTTAGTTCTGCCTATAAAATATGGAGAACAAAAAAGTTGAGGTTCCAAAATTAGGGAAAGATCAAGATCCACTTCCACCTCGTGCTGAAGCTGCTGCCACTAGTCATGGCCGAGACGATGAAATGCCAGCAACGTCGTCTGCCAAGGCCGATGCCCAATGTCATAGTACAGAGCATGTCAAATCCAAAACACCAAATATCAGAAAAAAAAGGACTCCAAAACCTAAAATAAAATTGTCGGAGGAGAAGCGTAAACTTGCCAATATGCCATTTACCACACGGAGTGGCAAGGAACGGCTGAGGCCCTGGCCTATGTTCATGGCTAGTGGTTCAGCTTCACATGAGGATGGAAGCACTCAGCCTCTCGCTAGAAAACTGAAAAGACTCAAGCTGGCAAAAGCACCGCAAAGAACTGTGCGTTCTTTGAAATCCCAAATCCACAAGGAGAGTCCAATTGTGTCGTTTGCGATGCCTGACCTTCCCAACACTGGACGTGAAGAGCATGCGCCTTCCACTATTTGCATGCCCCCTGCAAGTGCTGGAAGGAGCACCCGCAGTCCAGTTCCTGATAGTCAGATTGAAGATGTCAGTGTTGAAGTACACCAGGATGAGGAGGATATGGGTGTTGCTGGCGCTGGGGAGGAAATTGACCAGAAGGATTCTGATGGTGAGGTGGTTTGTTTAAGTCAGGCACCCGGGGAGACACCTGTTGTCCGTGGGAGGAATATGGCCGTTGACATGCCAGGTGAAAATACCAAAAAAATCAGCTCTTCGGTGTGGAGGTATTTCACCAGAAATGCGGACAACAGGTGTCAAGCCGTGTGTTCCCTTTGTCAAGCTGTAATAAGTAGGGGTAAGGACGTTAACCACCTCGGAACATCCTCCCTTATACGTCACCTGCAGCGCATTCATAATAAGTCAGTGACAAGTTCAAAAACTTTGGGTGACAGCGGAAGCAGTCCACTGACCAGTAAATCCCTTCCTCTTGTAACCAAGCTCACGCAAACCACCCCACCAACTCCCTCAGTGTCAATTTCCTCCTTCCCCAGGAATGCCAATAGTCCTGCAGGCCATGTCACTGGCAAGTCTGACGAGTCCTCTCCTGCCTGGGATTCCTCCGATGCATCCTTGCGTGTAACGCCTACTGCTGCTGGCGCTGCTGTTGTTGCCGCTGGGAGTCGATGGTCATCCCAGAGGGGAAGTCGTAAGCCCACTTGTACTACTTCCAGTAAGCAATTGACTGTTCAACAGTCCTTTGCGAGGAAGATGAAATATCACAGCAGTCATCCTACTGCAAAGCGGATAACTGAGTCCTTGACAACTATGTTGGTGTTAGACGTGCGTCCGGTATCCGCCGTTAGTTCACAGGGAACTAGACAATTTATTGAGGCAGTGTGCCCCCGTTACCAAATACCATCTAGGTTCCACTTCTCTAGGCAGGCGATACCGAGAATGTACACGGACGTCAGAAAAAGACTCACCAGTGTCCTAAAAAATGCAGTTGTACCCAATGTCCACTTAACCACGGACATGTGGACAAGTGGAGCAGGGCAGGGTCAGGACTATATGACTGTGACAGCCCACTGGGTAGATGTATGGACTCCCGCCGCAAGAACAGCAGCGGCGGCACCAGTAGCAGCATCTCGCAAACGCCAACTCTTTCCTAGGCAGGCTACGCTTTGTATCACCGCTTTCCAGAATACGCACACAGCTGAAAACCTCTTACGGCAACTGAGGAAGATCATCGCGGAATGGCTTACCCCAATTGGACTCTCCTGTGGATTTGTGGCATCGGACAACGCCAGCAATATTGTGTGTGCATTAAATATGGGCAAATTCCAGCACGTCCCATGTTTTGCACATACCTTGAATTTGGTGGTGCAGAATTTTTTAAAAAACGACAGGGGCGTGCAAGAGATGCTGTCGGTGGCCAGAAGAATTGCGGGACACTTTCGGCGTACAGGCACCACGTACAGAAGACTGGAGCACCACCAAAAACTACTGAACCTGCCCTGCCATCATCTGAAGCAAGAAGTGGTAACGAGGTGGAATTCAACCCTCTATATGCTTCAGAGGTTGGAGGAGCAGCAAAAGGCCATTCAAGCCTATACAATTGAGCACGATATAGTAGGTGGAATGCACCTGTCTCAAGTGCAGTGGAGAATGATTTCAACGTTGTGCAAGGTTCTGATGCCCTTTGAACTTGCCACACGTGAAGTCAGTTCAGACACTGCCAGCCTGAGTCAGGTCATTCCCCTCATCAGGCTTTTGCAGAAGAAGCTGGAGGCATTGAAGAAGGAGCTAAAAGGGAGCGATTCCGCTAGGCATGTGGGACTTGTGGATGCAGCCCTTAATTCGCTTAACAAGGATTCACGGGTGGTCAATCTGTTGAAATCAGAGCACTACATTTTGGCCACCGTGCTCGATCCTAGATTTAAAGCCTACCTTGGATCTCTCTTTCCGGCAGACACAGGTCTGCTGGGGTTGAAAGACCTGCTGGTGACAAAATTGTCAAGTCAAGCGGAACTCGACCTGTCAACATCTCCTCCTTCACATTCTCCCGCAACTGGGGGTGCGAGGAAAAGGCTCAGAATTCCGAGCCCACCCGCTGGCGGTGATGCAGGGCAGTCTGGAGCGACTGCTGATGCTGACATCTGGTCCGGACTGAAGGACCTGACAACGATTACGGACATGTCGTCTACTGTCACTGCATATGATTCTCTCAACATTGATAGAATGGTGGAGGATTATATGAGTGACCGCATCCAAGTAGGCACGTCACACAGTCCGTACTTATACTGGCAGGAAAAAGAGGCAATTTGGAGGCCCTTGCACAAACTGGCTTTATTCTACCTAAGTTGCCCTCCCACAAGTGTGTACTCCGAAAGAGTGTTTAGTGCCGCCGCTCACCTTGTCAGCAATCGGCGTACGAGGTTACATCCAGAAAATGTGGAGAAGATGATGTTCATTAAAATGAATTATAATCAATTCCTCCGCGGAGACATTGACCAGCAGCAATTGCCTCCACAAAGTACACAGGGAGCTGAGATGGTGGATTCCAGTGGGGACGAATTGATAATCTGTGAGGAGGGGGATGTACACGGTGATATATCGGAGGGTGAAGATGAGGTGGACATCTTGCCTCTGTAGAGCCAGTTTGTGCAAGGAGAGATTAATTGCTTCTTTTTTGGGGGGGGTCCAAACCAACCCGTCATATCAGTCACAGTCGTGTGGCAGACCCTGTCACTGAAATGATGGGTTGGTTAAAGTGTGCATGTCCTGTTTTGTTTATACAACATAAGGGTGGGTGGGAGGGCCCAAGGATAATTCCATCTTGCACCTCTTTTTTCTTTTCTTTTTCTTTGCATCATGTGCTGATTGGGGAGGGTTTTTTGGAAGGGACATCCTGCGTGACACTGCAGTGCCACTCCTAGATGGGCCCGGTGTTTGTGTCGGCCACTAGGGTCGCTAATCTTACTCACACAGCTACCTCATTGCGCCTCTTTTTTTCTTTGCGTCATGTGCTGTTTGGGGAGGGTTTTTTGGAAGGGACATCCTGCGTGACACTGCAGTGCCACTCCTAGATGTGCCCGGTGTTTGTGTCGGCCACTAGGGTCGCTAATCTTACTCACACAGTCAGCTACCTCATTGCGCCTCTTTTTTTCTTTGCGTCATGTGCTGTTTGGGGAGGGTTTTTTGGAAGGGCCATCCTGCGTGACACTGCAGTGCCACTCCTAGATGGGCCCGGTGTTTGTGTCGGCCACTAGGGTCGCTAATCTTACTCACACAGCTACCTCATTGCGCCTCTTTTTTTCTTTGCGTCATGTGCTGTTTGGGGAGGGTTTTTTGGAAGGGACATCCTGCGTGACACTGCAGTGCCACTCCTAGATGGGCCCGGTGTTTGTGTCGGCCACTAGGGTCGCTTATCTTACTCACACAGCGACCTCGGTGCAAATTTTAGGACTAAAAATAATATTGTGAGGTGTGAGGTATTCAGAATAGACTGAAAATGAGTGTAAATTATGGTTTTTGAGGTTAATAATACTTTGGGATCAAAATGACCCCCAAATTCTATGATTTAAGCTGTTTTTTAGTGTTTTTGGAAAAAAACACCCGAATCCAAAACACACCCGAATCCGACAAAAATAATTCGGTGAGGTTTTGCCAAAACGCGTTCGAACCCAAAACACGGCCGCGGAACCGAACCCAAAACCAAAACACAAAACCCGAAAAATTTCAGGCGCTCATCTCTAATAAAAATCAGAAACAAACCCGTCCGGGCCAGGGGCCTTGTTGTGGGGAGAGGACTTAACAGCTACGGAAATCTCAGCAGAGGTCCATGGGGCATTAAGAGAAGACAGTTGCTCTTGGCTAAGTGTGGGGAAAGAGATATTGACCAAAAAAGAAGAGATAGAGATAGGAGTGGGCTGAGGAGTGGAGGGGTCAGTCAGTAAATTGTAGAGTTTAGCGTAGTATTGTGCAAAGTGATTCGTGATATCTCTGGGGTTAAGGACCTTCCGTTTAGAGGGGGAGTAAATAAATTTGATCTTGTTCCTAGCTTGCTGAGCACGGAGCTTACGGGCCAACATTCTACCAGATTTGTTGCCTAGCAGATAACATTTTTGTCTCAGTCTGTTTAAAGCCGCTTGCGTACGGGCAAGAAGCAATTTTTGGAGTTGGCTACGAACCTTGGAGATTTCTTTCTTGAGGGCTCTAGAGGGATTGGCCTTATTGCGCATTTCAAGATCCATTAATTCGGCTTCCAAGTCCGACTGTAGTTGGAGGGCTTTTTTCTTGAGGGTGGCACCAGCTTGGATAGCTGCACCACGAATAACAGCCTTAAAGGCGCACCAGTGGTTGATGACGGAGGTGTCTTGGGGGAGTTGGTGGCAAGGTAAGAGTTTATAGAATCAAGAATTATCGGTTTGGAGAGGGGATTGTGTAGAAGATAAGGAAAGAGACGCCACGGCCTAGGGGGGTTCTAGGGGACAGAAAGGTTCCATTTCCAGAGAACGGGGGCATGGTCCGACCAAGTGATTGGTAAAATAACATGTCCCGAGTCCTCTGGAGAGACCACTTATCACATAAAATTAAATCAATTCTGGAATAGGAATTATGTACTGAGGAGTGGAAGGTGTAATCCCGCCCTGATGGATTGTTAATCCTCCAGATATCAAATAGGTCGAACTCCGAGAGTAAATTGCGGAAGGCTAAGGAGGGGCCGGATTGAGCTGTAGGAATGGGACGGGAGAGAGGGCCAGATTTATCGAGTTTCGGGTCCAAGACTAAATTGTAATCACCAAGAACAACCAGGGAACCCCTAAGTGATTTGCGAATTAAGAGAAACAATTTACGTAAAAATGGCATTTGGTTAGAGTTAGGGGCGAAAAGGGAAACTAGTGTAGTGGGTTTGAGATCCAGGAGACCTGTAAGAATTAGGTAGCGGCCGTTCTTGTCAGAGATTTGGGAATGGAGGGTAAAAGTGACATGTTTACTAAAGAGGATAGCTACCCCATTACGCTTAAACGGGCCATTTGCGTAATATCCCACAGGGAAATTGCTATTCTTAAACAGGGGGGGGTTAGCAGAGGAGAAATGGGTTTCTTGCAATGCTACTACGCCCATCTTTTGTTGGTGGAAGAAAGAAAGGGCTAGTTTGCGTTTGTTAGGAGAGTTTAGACCCTTAACATTGAGAGAGAGGAGGTTAACCATTAAAAATGTAAGACAAGGGTGAGAAGTAAATATCTATACTGGGCATCATAAGTACAGTTAAACCGGGGATCAAAGTACCACGGGACGTGGAGACAGGACACGGAGCTGGAGCTCGGAGGGGGAGGGGAACATGCGGGGGTGCCGGAAGGATATTGTAAACCAGGGAGTAGGAAAAAAAAAAAAAAGGGTCCGGTACATTGGATCTGCATGACTACTGCAGGGGAAGGGGATAACTTGCAGTAGTATAGAAAAAGGTGGGGGGCAGACAGAGCGTGCACCGCCACTCAGTTACAACGACTTAAGGAGAGAGTAAAAACATGTTAAAGTAGCCCTACGGCGCAATAGGCGCATGCATGGGGGACAACACATTTAAACAACTAAGAATAACTCCAAAGAGGAGCCATTCCCCCATGGGCCAAAGGAAACTTAAACAACGGCAAAAAAAACCCCTGTATAGAATAACAGATACATTGTAACAAGTGAAAGAGCAACCTGTAACACATAGACCTAAAGAAATATCAAAAAGGGTAACAGATAATATAGGTACTGATGTCGTCCCCTCATGGCGGAGGGGAAGAGGACTATAGTTTCACATAACCAGGAAGAAATGTGGAGGGATCCAATGCTGTAACCACATAGCTCAGATAGTCGACCATTCCTGTCGAAGAGAAGACGGACGGGCCGGTGCAGATGCCTTTTGAACAGTAATGTCCCAGTCTGAGAGCAACTTGACTCCCGCATCGAGGGAGGAGATGGTGTAGGTGGAGTCCTCATAGGAGACTATCAATTTGACCGGGAATCCCCAGCGGTAATGGATATCATGGGACCTAAGCGCAAGAGTGATAGGGGAAAGGGCACGTCTCTTCGCAATGGTAGCAGCAGAGAAATCCTGGAATATTTGAAGGCCCCCTAGGATATCCGAATTTCCAGATCCTCTGGCAGCTCTCATGATACGTTCTTTGACTGTAAAGAAATGCACACGGAGGAGAGTATCTTTAGGGAGGTCTGAGGAGACGGTGCGGGGTCTAGGGAGGCGGTGAATACAGTCGATGAGAAGCTCTGCGGCATCCGCAGCGGGGAGGAGCTTCCTGAAGAGGGCGATGGCATATGGTTCAAGTTCAGAATTGGTGACAGAATCAGGAATGCCCCTGATCTTGATGTTGTTCCGGCGAGATCTGTCCTCTATTTCCACCAATTTGGAGCGGAATTGATCCAGATCCTGTTGTTGATGATCATGGGAGTAGATCAATTCATTATGGGAAGCGACCAGTTCTTCAACCTTACGTTCCAAGTGGTCGGTCCTATCACCGATTGCTACCAGCTCGGTCTTGACCTCGCGTACAGCAGAGGTCAGGTCTTTAGAGAGTTCCGATTTAAAGGCGGAGAGAATCTGGCAGAGAGATTTCACAGTCAAAGTAGAGATGAGCGGGTTCGGTTTCTCTGAATCCGAACCCGCACGAACTTCATGTTTTTTTTCACGGGTCCGAGCGACTCGGATCTTTCCGCCTTGCTCGGTTAACCCGAGCGCGCCCGAACGTCATCATGACGCTGTCGGATTCTCGCGAGACTCGGATTCTATATAAGGAGCCGCGCGTCGCCGCCATTTTCACACGTGCATTGAGATTGATAGGGAGAGGACGTGGCTGGCGTCCTCTCCATTTAGATTAGGAGAGAGAGAGAGAGATTGACCTGAGGCTGATACTGTAGAAGAGAGTGCAGAGTTTAGTGACTGACCACAGTGACCACCAGCAGTGCAGTTGTTTTATTTAATATATCCGTTCTCTGCCTGAAAAAAACGGTACACACAGTGACTCAGTCACATACCATATCTGTGTGCACTGCTCAGCCCAGTGTGCTGCATGCCTGCATCATCTATGTATATATTATATATCTGACTGTGCTCAGCTCACACAGCTTATAATTGTGGGGGAGACTGGGGAGCACTGCAGTGCCAGTTATAGGTTATAGCAGGAGCCAGGAGTACAAGACAGTCACATACCATATCTGTGTGCACTGCTCAGCCCAGTGTGCTGCATCATCTATGTATATATTATATATCTGACTGTGCTCAGCTCACACAGCTTATAATTGTGGGGGAGACTGGGGAGCACTGCAGTGCCAGTTATAGGTTATAGCAGGAGCCAGGAGTACATATTATATTAAAATTAAACAGTGCACACTTTTGCTGCAGGAGTGCCACTGCCAGTGTGACTGACCAGTGACCTGACCACACTGACCACCAGTATAGTTAGTAGTATACTATATTGTGATTGCCTGAAAAAGTTAAACACTCGTCGTGTGACTTCACTTGTGTGGTGTTTTTTTTTTTATTCTATAAAAAACTCATTCTGCTGACAGACAGTGTCCAGCAGGTCCGTCATTATATAATATATATACCTGTCCGGCTGCAGTAGTGATATATATATATTTTTTAAATCATTATTTATCATCCAGTCGCAGCAGACACAGTACGGTAGTTCACGGCTGTAGCTACCTCTGTGTCGGCACTCGGCAGTCCATCCATAATTGTATACCACCTACCCGTGGTTTTTTTTTCTTTCTTCTTTATACATACATACTACTACATCTCTTTATCAACCAGTCTATATTAGCAGCAGACACAGTACAGTACGGTAGTTCACGGCTGTGGCTACCTCTGTGTCGGCACTCGGCAGTCCGTCCATAATTGTATACCACCTAACCGTGGTTTTTTTTTCTTTCTTCTTTATACATACATACTACGACATCTCTTTATCAACCAGTCTATATTAGCAGCAGACACAGTACAGTACGGTAGTTCACGGCTGTGGCTACCTCTGTGTCGGCACTCGGCAGTCCGTCCATAATTGTATACCACCTAACCGTGGTTTTTTTTTCTTTCTTCTTCATACATACATACTACGACATCTCTTTATCAACCAGTCTATATTAGCAGCAGACACAGTACAGTACGGTAGTTCACGGCTGTGGCTACCTCTGTGTCGGCACTCGGCAGTCCGTCCATAATTGTATACCACCTAACCGTGGTTTTTTTTTCTTTCTTCTTTATACATACATACTACGACATCTCTTTATCAACCAGTCTATATTAGCAGCAGACACAGTACAGTACGGTAGTTCACGGCTGTGGCTACCTCTGTGTCGGCACTCGGCAGTCCGTCCATAATTGTATACCACCTAACCGTGTTTTTTTTTTCTTTCTTCTTCATACATACATACTACGACATCTCTTTATCAACCAGTCTATATTAGCAGCAGACACAGTACAGTACGGTAGTTCACGGCTGTGGCTACCTCTGTGTCGGCACTCGGCAGTCCGTCCATAATTGTATACCACCTACCCGTGGTTTTTTTTTCTTTCTTCTTTATACATACATACTACTACATCTCTTTATCAACCAGTCTATATTAGCAGCAGACACAGTACAGTACGGTAGTTCACGGCTGTGGCTACCTCTGTGTCGGCACTCGGCAGTCCGTCCATAATTGTATACCACCTAACCGTGGTTTTTTTTTCTTTCTTCTTCATACATACATACTACGACATCTCTTTATCAACCAGTCTATATTAGCAGCAGACACAGTACAGTACGGTAGTTCACGGCTGTGGCTACCTCTGTGTCGGCACTCGGCAGTCCGTCCATAATTGTATACCACCTAACCGTGGTTTTTTTTTCTTTCTTCTTCATACATACATACTACGACATCTCTTTATCAACCAGTCTATATTAGCAGCAGACACAGTACGGTAGTTCACGGCTGTGGCTACCTCTGTGTCAGCACTCGGCAGTCCGTCCATAATTGTATACTAGTATCCATCCATCTCCATTGTTTACCTGAGGTGCCTTTTAGTTGTGCCTATTAAAATATGGAGAACAAAAATGTTGAGGTTCCAAAATTAGGGAAAGATCAAGATCCACTTCCACCTCGTGCTGAAGCTGCTGCCACTAGTCATGGCCGAGACGATGAAATGCCAGCAACGTCGTCTGCCAAGGCCGATGCCCAATGTCATAGTACAGAGCATGTCAAATCCAAAACACCAAATATCAGTAAAAAAAGGACTCCAAAACCTAAAATAAAATTGTCGGAGGAGAAGCGTAAACTTGCCAATATGCCATTTACCACACGGAGTGGCAAGGAACGGCTGAGGCCCTGGCCTATGTTCATGGCTAGTGGTTCAGCTTCACATGAGGATGGAGGCACTCAGCCTCTCGCTAGAAAAATGAAAAGACTCAAGCTGGCAAAAGCAGTAGCACCGCAAAGAACTGTGCGTTCTTCTAAATCCCAAATACACAAGGAGAGTCCAATTGTGTCGGTTGCGATGCCTGACCTTCCCAACACTGGACGTGAAGAGCATGCGCCTTCCACCATTTGCACGCCCCCTGCAAGTGCTGGAAGGAGCACCCGCAGTCCAGTTCCTGATAGTCAGATTGAAGATGTCAGTGTTGAAGTACACCAGGATGAGGAGGATATGGGTGTTGCTGGCGCTGGGGAGGAAATTGACAAGGAGGATTCTGATGGTGAGGTGGTTTGTTTAAGTCAGGCACCCGGGGAGACACCTGTTGTCCGTGGGAGGAATATGGCCGTTGACATGCCTGGTGAAAATACCAAAAAAATCAGCTCTTCGGTGTGGAACTATTTCAACAGAAATGCAGATAACAGGTGTCAAGCCGTGTGTTCCCTTTGTCAAGCTGTAATAAGTAGGGGTAAGGACGTTAACCACCTCGGAACATCCTCCCTTATACGTCACCTGCAGCGCATTCATAATAAGTCAGTGACAAGTTCAAAAACTTTGGGTGACAGCGGAAGCAGTCCACTGACCAGTAAATCCCTTCCTCTTGTAACCAAGCTCACGCAAACCACCCCACCAACTCCCTCAGTGTCAATTTCCTCCTTCCCCAGGAATGCCAATAGTCCTGCAGGCAATGTCACTGGCAATTCTGACGAGTCCTCTCCTGCCTGGGATTCCTCCGATGCATCCTTGCGTGTAACGCCTACTGCTGCTGGCGCTGCTGTTGTTGCTGCTGGGAGTCGATGGTCATCCCAGAGGGGAAGTCGTAAGCCCACTTGTACTACTTCCAGTAAGCAATTGACTGTTCAACAGTCCTTTGCGAGGAAGATGAAATATCACAGCAGTCATCCTGCTGCAAAGCGGATAACTGAGGCCTTGACAACTATGTTGGTGTTAGACGTGCGTCCGGTATCCGCCGTTAGTTCACAGGGAACTAGACAATTTATTGAGGCAGTGTGCCCCCGTTACCAAATACCATCTAGGTTCCACTTCTCTAGGCAGGCGATACCGAGAATGTACACGGACGTCAGAAAAAGACTCACCAGTGTCCTAAAAAATGCAGTTGTACCCAATGTCCACTTAACCACGGACATGTGGACAAGTGGAGCAGGGCAGGGTCAGGACTATATGACTGTGACAGCCCACTGGGTAGATGTATGGACTCCCGCCGCAAGAACAGCAGCGGCGGCACCAGTAGCAGCATCTCGCAAACGCCAACTCTTTCCTAGGCAGGCTACGCTTTGTATCACCGGTTTCCAGAATACGCACACAGCTGAAAACCTCTTACGGCAACTGAGGAAGATCATCGCGGAATGGCTTACCCCAATTGGACTCTCCTGTGGATTTGTGGCATCGGACAACGCCAGCAATATTGTGTGTGCATTAAATATGGGCAAATTCCAGCACGTCCCATGTTTTGCACATACCTTGAATTTGGTGGTGCAGAATTATTTAAAAAACGACAGGGGCGTGCAAGAGATGCTGTCGGTGGCCAGAAAAATTGCGGGACACTTTCGGCGTACAGGCACCACGTACAGAAGACTGGAGCACCACCAAAAACTACTGAACCTGCCCTGCCATCATCTGAAGCAAGAAGTGGTAACGAGGTGGAATTCAACCCTCTATATGCTTCAGAGGTTGGAGGAGCAGCAAAAGGCCATTCAAGCCTATACAATTGAGCACAATATAGGAGGTGGAATGCACCTGTCTCAAGCGCAGTGGAGAATGATTTCAACGTTGTGCAAGGTTCTGATGCCCTTTGAACTTGCCACACGTGAAGTCAGTTCAGACACTGCCAGCCTGAGTCAGGTCATTCCCCTCATCAGGCTTTTGCAGAAGAAGCTGGAGACATTGAAGGAGGAGCTAACACGGAGCGATTCCGCTAGGCATGTGGGACTTGTGGATGGAGCCCTTGATTCGCTTAACAAGGATTCACGGGTGGTCAATCTGTTGAAATCAGAGCACTACATTTTGGCCACCGTGCTCGATCCTAGATTTAAAGCCTACCTTGGATCTCTCTTTCCGGCAGACACAAGTCTGCTGGGGTTGAAAGACCTGCTGGTGAGAAAATTGTCAAGTCAAGCGGAACGCGACCTGTCAACATCTCCTCCTTCACATTCTCCCGCAACTGGGGGTGCGAGGAAAAGGCTCAGAATTCCGAGCCCACCCGCTGGCGGTGATGCAGGGCAGTCTGGAGCGACTGCTGATGCTGACATCTGGTCCGGACTGAAGGACCTGACAACGATTACGGACATGTCGTCTACTGTCACTGCATATGATTCTCTCACCATTGAAAGAATGGTGGAGGATTATATGAGTGACCGCATCCAAGTAGGCACGTCACACAGTCCATACTTATACTGGCAGGAAAAAGAGGCAATTTGGAGGCCATTGCACAAACTGCCTTTATTCTACCTAAGTTGCCCTCCCACAAGTGTGTACTCCGAAAGAGTGTTTAGTGCCGCCGCTCACCTTGTCAGCAATCGGCGTACGAGGTTACATCCAGAAAATGTGGAGAAGATGATGTTCATTAAAATGAATTATAATCAATTCCTCCGCGGAGACATTGACCAGCAGCAATTGCCTCCACAAAGTACACAGGGAGCTGAGATGGTGGATTCCAGTGGGGACGAATTGATAATCTGTGAGGAGGGGGATGTACACGGTGATATATCGGTGATGATGAGGTGGACATCTTGCCTCTGTAGAGCCAGTTTGTGCAAGGAGAGATTAATTGCTTCTTTTTTGGGGGGGGTCCAAACCAACCCGTCATATCAGTCACAGTCGTGTGGCAGACCCTGTCACTAAAATGATGGGTTGGTTAAAGTGTGCATGTCCTGTTTTGTTTATACAACATAAGGGTGGGTGGGAGGGCCCAAGGACAATTCCATCTTGCACCTCTTTTTTCTTTTATTTTTCTTTGCGTCATGTGCTGTTTGGGGAGGGTTTTTTGGAAGGGACATCCTGCGTGACACTGCAGTGCCACTCCTAAATGGGCCCGGTGTTTGTGTCGGCCACTAGGGTCGCTAATCTTACTCACACAGTCAGCTACCTCATTGCGCCTCTTTTTTTCTTTGCGTCATGTGCTGATTGGGGAGGGTTTTTTGGAAGGGACATCCTGCGTGACACTGCAGTGCCACTCCTAAATGGGCCCGGTGTTTGTGTCGGCCACTAGGGTCGCTAATCTTACTCACACAGTCAGCTACCTCATTGCGCCTCTTTTTTTCTTTGCGTCATGTGCTGATTGGGGAGGGTTTTTTGGAAGGGACATCCTGCGTGACACTGCAGTGCCACTCCTAAATGGGCCCGGTGTTTGTGTCGGCCACTAGGGTCGCTAATCTTACTCACACAGTCAGCTACCTCATTGCGCCTCTTTTTTTCTTTGCGTCATGTGCTGATTGGGGAGGGTTTTTTGGAAGGGACATCCTGCGTGACACTGCAGTGCCACTCCTAAATGGGCCCGGTGTTTGTGTCGGCCACTAGGGTCGCTAATCTTACTCACACAGTCAGCTACCTCATTGCGCCTCTTTTTTTCTTTGCGTCATGTGCTGATTGGGGAGGGTTTTTTGGAAGGGACATCCTGCGTGACACTGCAGTGCCACTCCTAAATGGGCCCGGTGTTTGTGTCGGCCACTAGGGTCGCTAATCTTACTCACACAGTCAGCTACCTCATTGCGCCTCTTTTTTTCTTTGCGTCATGTGCTGATTGGGGAGGGTTTTTTGGAAGGGACATCCTGCGTGACACTGCAGTGCCACTCCTAAATGGGCCCGGTGTTTGTGTCGGCCACTAGGGTCGCTAATCTTACTCACACAGTCAGCTACCTCATTGCGCCTCTTTTTTTCTTTGCGTCATGTGCTGATTGGGGAGGGTTTTTTGGAAGGGACATCCTGCGTGACACTGCAGTGCCACTCCTAAATGGGCCCGGTGTTTGTGTCGGCCACTAGGGTCGCTAATCTTACTCACACAGTCAGCTACCTCATTGCGCCTCTTTTTTTCTTTGCGTCATGTGCTGATTGGGGAGGGTTTTTTGGAAGGGACATCCTGCGTGACACTGCAGTGCCACTCCTAAATGGGCCCGGTGTTTGTGTCGGCCACTAGGGTCGCTAATCTTACTCACACAGTCAGCTACCTCATTGCGCCTCTTTTTTTCTTTGCGTCATGTGCTGATTGGGGAGGGTTTTTTTGGAAGGGACATCCTGCGTGACACTGCAGTGCCACTCCTAAATGGGCCCGGTGTTTGTGTCGGCCACTAGGGTCGCTTATCTTACTCACACAGTCAGCTACCTCATTGCGCCTCTTTTTTTCTTTGCGTCATGTGCTGATTGGGGAGGTTTTTTTGGAAGGGACATCCTGCGTGACACTGCAGTGCCACTCCTAGATGGGCCAGGTGTTTGTGTCGGCCACTAGGGTCGCTAATCTTACTCACACAGTCAGCTACCTCATTGCGCCTCTTTTTTTCTTTGCGTCATGTGCTGATTGGGGAGGGTTTTTTGGAAGGGACATCCTGCGTGACACTGCAGTGCCACTCCTAAATGGGCCCGGTGTTTGTGTCGGCCACTAGGGTCGCTAATCTTACTCACACAGTCAGCTACCTCATTGCGCCTCTTTTTTTCTTTGTGTCATGTGCTGATTGGGGAGGGTTTTTTGGAAGGGACATCCTGCGTGACACTGCAGTGCCACTCCTAAATGGGCCCGGTGTTTGTGTCGGCCACTAGGGTCGCTTATCTTACTCACACAGTCAGCTACCTCATTGCGCCTCTTTTTTTCTTTGCGTCATGTGCTGATTGGGGAGGGTTTTTTGGAAGGGACATCCTGCGTGACACTGCAGTGCCACTCCTAGATGGGCCAGGTGTTTGTGTCGGCCACTAGTGTCGCTTAGCTTAGTCATCCAGCGACCTTGGTGCAAATTTTAGGACTAAAAATAATATTGTGAGGTGTGAGGTATTCAGAATAGACTGAAAATGAGTGGAAATTATGGTTTTTGAGGTTAATAATAATATGGGATCAAAATGACCCCCAAATTGTATGATTTAAGCTGTTTTTTAGGGTTTTTTGAAAAAAACACCCGAATCCAAAACACACCCGAATCCGACAAAAAAAATTCGGTGAGGTTTT
The DNA here is from genome assembly GCF_028390025.1 of Pseudophryne corroboree. Lineage (NCBI taxonomy): Eukaryota > Metazoa > Chordata > Amphibia > Anura > Myobatrachidae > Pseudophryne > Pseudophryne corroboree. Next base: position 311,758,031 of record NC_086447.1, on the reverse strand, counting down.
GCCAAAACGCGGTCGAACCCAAAACACGGCAGCGGAACCGAACCCAAAACCAAAACACAAAACCCGAAAAATTTCAGGCGCTCATCTCTAAGTCAAAGGTGCATCAGAATCGCAATATACTCCAGAGACCGAGAGCATGGAAGAGAGACCAGTTGACATCACAGGGCCTGGCATGGTGGGAGGAGGGGGAATGCTTTGTAGAGGGGAGATTTGGAGAGGTTTCGGAGGGGGAAGGGAGATTTTGGAAGGTGCTGGGTCTTTGTTCTTTTTGGGAGGCATCGCTCGGCAGTGGAGAAGAAGGCAGTTAGCAGTGAACAGGCGTCTAAGCACAGCCGGGTCCGGTCAGAGGAAAAACGTGAAACAGGTGTACTCAGTCACAGTAGGACCATAACATGTCGATTAGGCAAACATGAGTGGCAGTGGAAAGAAAACGAAGGCACTCACATCATGGAGAGCACGTAATCAGGAAACGGCAGGGCCGTAATGGAGCTAGCTTGAAGATGTAATCAGAAACATAGGTCAAGGAGATCCTCGTGAACCGCAGCAGCACTACCGGGTGAGGATATATCCAGCAGGGGTAGCGATGACCAGTGGCCTCCCCCGGGTGGGCCACAACTGAAGCCCCGGTGACGTGACAGTTGTGGGCCGCTGTACTGCTTCTCCAATCCCCTCAATGGGTGACAATTGGTGTCGGTCCCCCATGCCCGAGGCGAGAGAGGGCCACAGTTGGCAGGGAGAGGAGGGCCACAGAGTCGTGTGAGCTAGGGTGGCAGGTCCCTGTGATGACAGAGTGGAGGGGGAAATCAGCGGTCATATGCCGCCCCGGGCGACAGGAGCAACAGGCAGGCAGGAGGAGGCAGCCGCAGACCTCCTGCGCCCCACACACCCCTCCAGCCACTAGGCAGTGGAGCTTCAGGCCGTGACTTCCGGATCGTCAGGGGGCCTCGGGGTGCAGCACCTGCTGCGCTGGGATGCTAGAGGGGGAACACCGCGGAGCACTGCGAGGGACAGGAGGTGCGGGATGGAGCCGGGACCCCTGTGCTGAGCAGAAGGCAGGAAACCAGAGGGGACGAGGCACACACCACCAGCCGCGCAGGGGCCCAGGAGGGGGACCTTCCAGACACTCCGTGTGGTGGAAGGCAAAGGAGAGCAGGGGGAGACTTCAAGCCGGGCAGCAGAGGCAGAGCCGCAGCGGGTCCGCCACAGCATCGTCCGTCAGTGACAGGCAAGATGGCCGCCGGCCGGGACACTGGAGAGTTCTTCCACACACGGACTGCAGCTCTTCCACACACGGGAGACAGGCGGTAAGACCACCACAATCTTCGGGCGTCCGTGGGTCTGGGACCGGCAGGGGGAGTCCCAGAGGAGGCCACAGGTGGGGGGGAATGCAGCTACGGGTCCCGAGTCCGCCGCGCTCCGGTCTCGGAGCTCGGCCCCGGGTAGGGCGCAAACTACAGGCCCCGGCTTCAGGAGGGGGTGTAGGCCGTGCTTCCCAAACAGCCGGAAACTGCGCTGGGCAAACCACTCAAGCGCTGGCAGCTGCCCAGAGTCACATATAGAGATGAGAAAAGTGCTTATGGATGCAGGGGCTGCGGAAATAAGTGTGTATTTGATATTAGTAGCAGGAGCTCTGGTGTAATACGTCCATCCACAACCACATCCAGGCCACGCCCCCCATATACTTTTATTTTAACAACTGCACCCCTGTATTTTTATAGCATACAGGACAGTGCCAGCACCCCAGTATTTTAACATCACCCCTGTAATTTTACGGTATACAAGACAGGGCCAGTGTACTTTTATTTTAACAACAGCACTCTTGTATTTGAAAAACACTACTGTATTTTTACAGCATACTGGATAGGGCCAGTGTACTTTTAATTTAACAACAGCACCCCTGTATTTTTACAGCATGCAGGACTGGGCCAGGACCCTTGTATTTGAACAGCACCCCTGTAATTTGACAGTATACAAGACAGGGCCAGTGTGTTTTTATTTTAACAACTGCACACCTTTATTTTTACAGCATACAAGACAGGGCCAGTGTACTTTTATTTTAACAACAGCACCCCTGTATTTGAACAACACCCCTGCAGTTTTACAGTATACAAGACAGGGCCAGTGTACTTTTATTTTAACAGCTGCATCCCTCTATTTTTACAGCATACAGGACATGGTCAATGTACTTTTATTTTAACAACAGCACACCTGTATTTTGTACAGCAAACGGGACAGGGCCAGCACCCCTGTATTTGAACAACACCCCTGTAATTTTACAGTATACAAGACAGGGCCAGTGTATTTTTATTTTAACAACTGAACCCCTGCATTTTTACAGGGGCAAGTACCCCTGTATTTGAACCACACCCCTCTCATTTTACAGTATACAAGACAGGGCCAATGGACTTTTATTTAGCAACTGCACCCCTGTATTTTTACAGCATACAGGACAGGGCCAGTGTACTTTTATTTTAACAATAGAACTCCTGTATTTGAACAATACGCCTGTATTTTTACAGCATACATGACAGGGCCAGTGTACTTTTAATTTAACAACAGCATCCCTGTTTTTTTTTTTTACAGCATACAGGACTGGGCCAGGTTACTTTAATTTTTACAACAGCACCCCTGTATTTGAACAGTATACAAGACAGGGCCAGTGTACTCTTATTTTTACAACAGCATCCCTATATTTGAACAACACCCCTGTATTTTTACAGCATACAGGACAGGGATAGTGTACTTTTATTTTAACAACAGCACCCCTGTATTTTTAAAGCATACAGAACAGGGCCAGAACCCCTGTATTTGAACAACATCTCTGTAATTTTACAAGACAGGGCCAGTGTAGTTTTATTTTAAGAACTGCACCCCTGTATTTTTACATCATACAGGACAGGGACAGTTTACTATTATTTTAATAACAGCACCCCTGTATTTGAACAACACTTTTGTAATTTTACAGTATATAAGACAGGGCTAGTGTACTTTTATTTTAACAACAGCACCCCTGAATTTGAACATCACCTCTTTATTTTTACAGCATACAGGACAGGGCCAGTGTACTTTTATTTTAACTACAGCACCCCTGAATTTTTACAGCATACAGGACATGGCCAGCATCCCTGTATTTGAACAACACCCCTGTAATTTTACAGTATACAAGATAAAGCCAGTGTACTTTTATTTTAACAACAACACCCCTGTATTTGAACAACACCCCTGTCACTGTGCAGTATACAAGACAGGGCCAGTGTACTTTTATTTTTACAACAGCATCCCTGTATTTGAACAACACAGCGGTATTTTTACAGCATACAGGACAGGGATATTGTACTTTTATTTTAACAACAGGACCCATGTATTTTTGCAGCATACAGGAGAGGGCCAGAACCCCTGTACTTATATTTTAAGAATGGCACACCTCTATTTTTACAGCATACAGGACAGGGACAGTGTACTTTTATTTTAACAACAGCACTCCTGTATTTGAGCAACACTCCTGTAATTTTACAGTATATAAGACAAGGCCAGTGTACTTTTATTTTAACAACAGCACCCCTGTATTTGAACAACACCCCTGCAATTTTACAGTATACAAGACGGGGACAGTGTACTTTTATTTTATTAACAGCACCCCTGAATTTTTACAGCATACAGGACAGAGCCAGTGTACTTTTATGTTAACAACAGCACCGCTGTATTTGAACAACACCCCTGTATTTTTACAGCATACAGGACAGGGCCAGTGTACTTTTATATTAACAACAGCACCCCTGTATTTGAACAACACCCCTGTATTTTTATAGTATACAAGACAGGGCCAGTGAAATTTTATTTTAACAACAGCACCCCTGTGTTTTTACAGCATACAGGACAGGGACTGTTTACTTTTATTTTAACATCAGCACCCCTGAATTTGAACAACACCCCTGTATTTTTACAGCATACAGGACAGGGCCAGTGTACTTTTATTTTAATAACAGCACCCCTGTATTTGTACAGCATACAGGACAGGGCCAGTCTACTTTTATTTTAACAACAGCACCCATGTATTTTTACAGCATACAGGACAGGACCAGCACCCCTGTATTTGAACAATACCCCTGTAATTTTACAGTATACAAGACAGAGCCAGTGTACTTTTATTTTAACAACTGCACCCCTGTATTTTTACAGCATAAAAGACAGGGCCAGTGTACTTTTTTTAACAACAGCACCCCAGTTTTTTTTTACAGCATACAGGACAGGGCCAGCACCTCTTTATTTGAAAAGCACCCCTGTAATTTTACAGCATATAGGAGAGTGCCCTTTTACAGTACAGTGACAGCCAGGACAGCAACACCCATGTACAGTTGCAGCACCCCTAAGAGCACATGACACCAGTGACAGGATAGCACCCTTAACAGGATAGGGACACCATAGTGACAGGACAGCACCCCTAGAGAGCACACACTGACCCAGCCGACGGCACCACCCACATAGAGACAGGTGTGTCTCCCTCACTCTCCAAGGCTGGAGATAAAATGGCAGCGATGCATGACTGTTTATATGGAATCCAAAACCGTCGAGAATCCAACGTTTTGTCTCATTCTGGTTTCCGAGTCTAGTGGGAAGTCCCGAGCCAGGCTCGGTTCCTGGTTTGGAACGTGAAGTTCGGGGGAGTTTGGTTCTCTTGGATCCCAACCCACTCATCTCTAGTTCTTATTGGTTGTTAGTGGTTAGGAGGTGGTCTTTATGGCATTTGGTAACTGTTTGTAGGAGGGTCTCTTGGCTTCTGCACTTTTGCCCTCCCACCCTCCCTGGTTTGGATGTTGTTTGTTGGTTTTAATTCTTACAGTTGTGTCAGCTTTGTGGGTGGCCAGTGTCAGAATGGCCAGTGAGTTTGTTTCAGTTAATTTATGGTTATTGCCCTGGGGGGACGTTTCATCCAAGGATGAGTGACTCAAGTGTGGTTTTCAGTTGCAGACAAGGACCACCACCGTGCCAGATGTGGCCCATTCTCTTCGCTGTGGGTGGACGGTTGCCTCAAGTTGATGGTGATGCGGGCATTTGGCCTCATCGCTTGGATGTTTTTCCCTTAAGGGTTGATCAGTAGATCCTTTCCTTGCAAGTCATTAAGTGGTGGCGGATGGCCTTGTCCTTACTGTTTGTTCTATATCTGTTAAGTTATTTGCTTAACGCTGGGCTATTCTGCCCCCCCGCCACCATACTTTATTTTCTTAAAATTAACCTAAAACCAAAATCTTCCTAAATAAAAAGCTGACCCTTTCACCCCCAATTACAGTGGTCAGTGTTGTTATTTTTATTGTTAAGATGTTATAAATGGAGTGCGAATGTATCGGCCAATAGTGAGTTTATGTGTTTTATTAAGTTGTTAATACAGTTCTAAAAAGTAAGAAGACACAAAATTGAAGCTGACAGTTGATGGAATGTGTTTGCTGCAGTGTAACCAAGGATTTTATAGATTTCATCTAGAATAACATATTTACTAGTGATGAGCGGGTTCGGTTTCTCGGAAACCGAACCCCCCCGAACTTCACCCTTTTTACACGGGTCCGAGCCATACTCGGATTCTCCCGTATGGCTCGGGTAACCCGAGCGCGCCCGAACGTCATCATCCCGCTGTCGGATTCTCGCGAGATTCGGATTCTATATAAGCAGCCGCGCGTCGCCGCCATTTTCACTCGTGCATTGAAAATGTTAGGGAGAGGACGTGGCTGGCGTCCTCTCCGTTATTGTTGAACTTGATTGTGCTGTGCACTATTGCTTAATTGTGGGGAGGGCTGGGGAGCAGCTGTATATAGGAGGAGTACAGTGCAGAGTTTTGCTGATCAGTGACCACCAGTTATCCGTTCTCTGCCTGAAAAAAACGCTCCATATCTGTGCTCACAGTGTGCTGCATATATCTGTGCTCACACTGCTTAATTGTGGGGACTGGGGAGCAGCTGTATTATATAGCAGGAGTACAGTGCAGAGTTTTGCTGACAGTGACCACCAGTATACGTTGTCTGCCTGAAAAACACTCCATATCTGTGCTCAGTGTGCTGCTTTATTGTGGGGACTGGGGACCACCAGTATAATATTATATAGGAGGAGTACAATGCAGAGTTTTGCTGACCAGTGACCACCAGTATATAATATATAGCATTACGGTACAGTAGGCCACTGCTGTACCTACCTCTGTGTCGTCATTAAGTATACTATCCATCTACATTCTATACCTGTGGTGCATTTTAGTTTTGCAGTTTGCTGACACAGTGACCACCAGTATACTATATATAGCAGTACGGAAGGCCACTGCTGTACCTACCTCTGTGTCGTCATTAAGTATACTATCCATCTACATTCTATACCTGTGGTGCATTTTAGTTTTGCAGTTTGCTGACACAGTGACCACCAGTATACTATATATAGCAGTACGGAAGGCCACTGCTGTACCTACCTCTGTGTCGTCATTCATTAAGTATACTATCCATCTACATTCTATACCTGTGGTGCATTTTAGTTTTGCAGTTTGCTGACACAGTGACCACCAGTATACTATAGCAGTACGGAAGGCCACTGCTGTACCTACCTCCGTGTCGTCATTCATTAAGTATACTATCCATCTACATTCTATACCTGTGGTGCATTTTAGTTTTGCAGTTTGCTGACACAGTGACCACCAGTATACTATATATAGCAGTACGGTACGGAAGGCCACTGCTGTACCTACCTCTGTGTCGTCATTCATTAAGTATACTATCCATCTACATTCTATACCTGTGGTGCATTTTAGTTTTGCAGTTTGCTGACACAGTGACCACCAGTATACTATAGCAGTACGGAAGGCCACTGCTGTACCTACCTCTGTGTCGTCATTCATTAAGTATACTATCCATCTACATTCTATACCTGTGGTGCATTTTAGTTTTGCAGTTTGCTGACACAGTGACCACCAGTATACTATATATAGCAGTACGGAAGGCCACTGCTGTACCTACCTCTGTGTCGTCATTAAGTATACTATCCATCTACATTCTATACCTGTGGTGCATTTTAGTTTTGCAGTTTGCTGACACAGTGACCACCAGTATACTATATATAGCAGTACGGTACGGAAGGCCACTGCTGTACCTACCTCTGTGTCGTCATTCATTAAGTATACTATCCATCTACATTCTATACCTGTGGTGCATTTTAGCTTTGCAGTTTGCTGACAGAGTGACCACCAGTATACTATATATAGCAGTACGGAAGGCCACTGCTGTACCTACCTCTGTGTCGTCATTCATTAAGTATACTATCCATCTCTTTTATCCGCCTCTTTTTTTCTTTGCATCATGTGCTGTTTGGGGACTATTTTTTTGAAGTGCCATCCTGCCTGACACTGCAGTGCCACTCCTAGATGGGCCAGGTGTTTATGTCAGCCACTTGTGTCGCTTAGCTTAGTCACACAGCGACCTTGGTGCGCCTCTTTTTTTCTTTGCATCATGTGCTGTTTGGGGACAATTTTTTTGAAGTGCCATCCTGCCTGACACTGCAGTGCCACTCCTAGATTGGCCAGGTGTTTGTGTCGGCCACTTGTGTCGCTTAGCTTAGTCTCACAGCGACCTTGGTGCGCCTCTTTTTTTCTTTGCATCAAGTGCTGTTTGGGGACTATTTTTTTGAAGTGCCATTCTGTCTGACACTGCAGTGTCACTCCTAGATGGGCCAGGTGTTTGTGTCGGCCACTTGGGTCGCTTATCTTAGCCATCCAGCGACCTTGGTGCACCTCTTTTTTTCTTTGCATCATGTGCTGTTTGGGGACTATTTTTTTGAAGTGCCATCCTGTCTGACACTGCAGTGCCACTCCTAGATGGGCCAGGTGTTTGTGTCGGCCACTTGTGTCGCTTAGCTTAGCCATCCAGCGACCTCGGTGCAAATTTTAGGACTAAAAATAATATTGTGAGGTGTGAGGTGTTCAGAATAGACTGGAAATGAGTGGAAATTATGGTTATTGAGGTTAATAAAACTATGGGATCAAAATGACCCCCAAATTCTATGATTTAAGCTGTTTTTTAGGGTTTTTTGTAAAAAACACCCGAATCCAAAACACACCCGAATCCGACAAAAAAATTTCGGTGAGGTTTTGCCAAAACGCGTCCGAATCCAAAACACGGCCGCGGAACCGAATCCAAAACCAAAACACGAAACCCGAAAAATGTCCGGTGCACATCACTAATATTTACTGCATGTGCAGAGCGGCTGCTATAACAAATCAGAACAACCAATACTAAAAGCTTAAATGCTTCAAATAAGGGAGGATGCATGAAAATATACACAAGAGGCTAAGTACATTTCTATCCCTGATGATTGGACTAAGAGATTTAAAAGCCTAAAATACCATCTGTCTTAGTATAATAGATGATAAAATTATGCACATATGCAAATGTCAAACTGCAAAATAAATGAATGAGGAGCTACAGAACGTGAGCAAATGAGCAAATCTCTGCAACACATTCTATTTAATCAGAACACTATCACACTAAGAAGATGAAGGACTACAAAGCCTATGGGGTATTGAGGTAGAAATAAGACTTACATATACAGTAGCTGAGATGCTATTCAGTCATTTCCAAGACAGTTATTTAATGCTTGTACCTGCACTTTATACTAGACCACATGAGATTAATATAAGCCCAAGGCAAGCTTTCGGATGAGTACAAGTGGAAAACAAAGGTGACAAACAATGACTATGGGGAGATGTATCAAGCCTTGGGGATAGATCAAATGGAAAAGTTACCCATTGCAGCCAATCAGCTTATAACTCATAGACTGTGATAAATAAATGACATTTATGAGCCAATTACAAGAGATGTGCACTTGAAATTTTTCGGGTTTTGTGTTTTGGTTTTGGGTTCGGTTCCGCGGCCGTGTTTTGGGTTCGACCGCGTTTTGGCAAAACCTCACCGAATTTTTTTTGTCGGATTCGGGTGTGTTTTGGATTCGGGTGTTTTTTTAAAAAAACACTAAAAAACAGCTTAAATCATAGAATTTGGGGGTCATTTTGATCCCAAAGTATTATTAACCTCAAAAACCATAATTTCCACTCATTTTCAGTCTATTCTGAATACCTCACACCTCACAATATTATTTTTAGTCCTAAAATTTGCACCTAGGTCGCTGGATGACTAAGCTAAGCGACCCTAGTGGCCGACACAAACACCGTGCCCATCTAGGAGTGGCACTGCAGTGTCACGCAGGATGGCCCTTCCAAAAAACACTCCCCAAACAGCACATGACGCAAAGAAAAAAAGAGGCGCAATGAGGTAGCTGTGTGAGTAAGATAAGCGACCCTAGTGGCCGACACAAACACCGGGCCCATCTAGGAGTGGCACTGCAGTGTCACGCAGGATGGCCCTTCCAAAAAACCCTCCCCAAACAGCACATGACGCAAAGAAAAAAAGAGGCGCAATGAGGTAGCTGTGTGAGTAAGATAAGCGACCCTAGTGGCCGACACAAACACCGGGCCCATCTAGGAGTGGCACTGCAGTGTAACGCAGGATGGCCCTTCCAAAAAACACTCCCCAAACAGCACATGACGCAAAGAAAAAAAGAGGCGCAATGAGGTAGCTGTGTGAGTAAGATAAGCGACCCTAGTGGCCGACACAAACACCGTGCCCATCTAGGAGTGGCACTGCAGTGTCACGCAGGATGGCCCTTCCAAAAAACCCTCCCCAATCAGCACATGACGCAAAGAAAAAAAGAGGCGCAATGAGGTAGCTGTGTGAGTAAGATAAGCGACCCTAGTGGCCGACACAAACACCGTGCCCATCTAGGAGTGTCACTGCAGTGTCACGCAGGATGGCCCTTCCAAAAAACCTTCCCCAAACAGCACATGATGCAAAGAAAAAAAGAGGCGCAATGAGGTAGCTGTGTGAGTAAGATAAGCGACCCTAGTGGCCGACACAAACACCGTGCCCATCTAGGAGTGTCACTGCAGTGTCACGCAGGATGGCCCTTCCAAAAAACCCTCCCCAAACAGCACATGACGCAAAGAAAAAAAGAGGCGCAATGAGGTAGCTGTGTGAGTAAGATAAGCGACCCTAGTGGCCGACACAAACACCGTGCCCATCTAGGAGTGGCACTGCAGTGTCACGCAGGATGGCCCTTCCAAAAAACACTCCCCAAACAGCACATGACGCAAAGAAAAAAAGAGGCGCAATGAGGTAGCTGTGTGAGTAAGATAAGCGACCCTAGTAGCCGACACAAACACCGGGCCCATCTAGGAGTGGCACTGCAGTGTCACGCAGGATGGCCCTTCCAAAAAACCCTCCCCAAACAGCACATGACGCAAAGAAAAAAAGAGGCGCAATGAGGTAGCTGTGTGAGTAAGATAAGCGACCCTAGTGGCCGACACAAACACCGGGCCCATCTAGGAGTGGCACTGCAGTGTCACGCAGGATGGCCCTTCCAAAAAACATTCCACAAACAGCACATGACGCAAAGAAAAATTAAAGAAAAAAGAGGTGCAAGATGGAATTGTCCTTGGGCCCTCCCACCCACCCTTATGTTGTATAAACAGGACATGCACACTTTAACCAACCCATCATTTCAGTGACAGGGTCTGCCACACGACTGTGACTGAAATGACGGGTTGGTTTGGACCCCCACCAAAAAAGAAGCAATTAATCTCTCCTTGCACAAACTGGCTCTACAGAGGCAAGATGTCCACCTCATCATCATCCTCCGATATATCACCGTGTACATCCCCCTCCTCACAGATTATCAATTCGTCCCCACTGGAATCCACCATCTCAGCTCCCTGTGTACTTTGTGGAGGCAATTGCTGCTGGTCAATGTCTCCACGGAGGAATTGATTATAATTCATTTTAATGAACATCATCTTCTCCACATTTTCTGGATGTAACCTCGTACGCCGATTGCTGACAAGGTGAGCGGCGGCACTAAACACTCTTTCGGAGTACATATTGTGGGAGGGCAACTTAGGTAGAATAAAGCCAGTTTGTGCAAGGGCCTCCAAATTGCCTCTTTTTCCTGCCAGTATAAGTACGGACTGTGTGACGTGCCTACTTGGATGCGGTCACTCATATAATCCTCCACCATTCTTTCAATGGTGAGAGAATCATATGCAGTGACAGTAGACGACATGTCCGTAATCGTTGTCAGGTCCTTCAGTCCGGACCAGATGTCAGCATCAGCAGTCGCTCCAGACTGCCCTGCATCACCGCCAGCGGGTGGGCTCGGAATTCTGAGCCTTTTCCTCGCACCCCCAGTTGCGGGAGAATGTGAAGGAGGAGATGTTGACAGGTCGCGTTCCGCTTGACTTGACAATTTTGTCACCAGCAGGTCTTTGAACCCCAGCAGACTTGTGTCTGCCGGAAAGAGAGATCCAAGGTAGGCTTTAAATCTAGGATCGAGCACGGTGGCCAAAATGTAGTGCTCTGATTTCAACAGATTGACCACCCGTGAATCCTTGTTAAGCGAATTAAGGGCTCCATCCACAAGTCCCACATGCCTAGCGGAATCGCTCCGTGTTAGCTCCTCCTTCAATGTCTCCAGCTTCTTCTGCAAAAGCCTGATGAGGGGAATGACCTGACTCAGGCTGGCAGTGTCTGAACTGACTTCACGTGTGGCAAGTTCAAAGGGCATCAGAACCTTGCACAACGTTGAAATCATTCTCCACTGCGCTTGAGACAGGTGCATTCCACCTCCTATATCGTGCTCAATTGTATAGGCTTGAATGGCCTTTTGCTGCTCCTCCAACCTCTGAAGCATATAGAGGGTTGAATTCCACCTCGTTACCACTTCTTGCTTCAGATGATGGCAGGGCAGGTTCAGTAGTTTTTGGTGGTGCTCCAGTCTTCTGTACGTGGTGCCTGTACGCCGAAAGTGTCCCGCAATTCTTCTGGCCACCGACAGCATCTCTTGCACGCCCCTGTCGTTTTTTAAAAAATTCTGCACCACCAAATTCAAGGTATGTGCAAAACATGGGACGTGCTGGAATTTGCCCATATTTAATGCACACACAATATTGCTGGCGTTGTCCAATGCCACAAATCCACAGGAGAGTCCAATTGGGGTAAGCCATTCCGCGATGATCTTCCTCAGTTGCCGTAAGAGGTTTTCAGCTGTGTGCGTATTCTGGAAAGCGGTGATACAAAGCGTAGCCTGCCTAGGAAAGAGTTGGCGTTTGCGAGATGCTGCTACTGGTGCCGCCGCTGCTGTTCTTGCGGCGGGAGTCCATACATCTACCCAGTGGGCTGTCACAGTCATATAGTCCTGACCCTGCCCTGCTCCACTTGTCCACATGTCCGTGGTTAAGTGGACATTGGGTACAACTGCATTTTTTAGGACACTGGTGAGTCTTTTTCTGACGTCCGTGAACATTCTCGGTATCGCCTGCCTAGAGAAGTGGAACCTAGATGGTATTTGGTAACGGGGGCACACTGCCTCAATAAATTGTCTAGTTCCCTGTGAACTAACGGCGGATACCGGACGCACGTCTAACACCAACATAGTTGTCAAGGCCTCAGTTATCCGCTTTGCAGCAGGATGACTGCTGTGATATTTCATCTTCCTTGCAAAGGACTGTTGGACAGTCAATTGCTTACTGGAAGTAGTACAAGTGGGCTTACGACTTCCCCTCTGGGATGATGATCGACTCCCAGCAGCAACAACAGCAGCGCCAGCAACAGTAGGCATTACACTCAAGGATGCATCGGAGGAATCCCAGGCAGGAGAGGACTCGTCAGAATTGCCAGTGACATGGCCTGCAGGACTATTGGCATTCCTGGGTAAGGAGGAAATTGACACTGAGGGAGTTGGTGGGGTGGTTTGCATGAGCTTGGTTACAAGAGGAAGGGATTTACTGGTCAGTGGACTGCTTCCGCTGTCACCCAAAGTTTTTGAACTTGTCACTGACTTATTATGAATGCGCTGCAGGTGACGTATAAGGGAGGATGTTCCGAGGTGGTTAACGTCCTTACCCCTACTTATTACAGCTTGACAAAGGCAACACACGGCTTGACAAATGTTGTCCGCATTTCTGGTGAAATACTTCCACACCGAAGAGCTGATTTTTTTTGTATTTTGACCAGGCATGTCAATGGCCCTATTCCTCCCACGGACAACAGGTGTCTCCCCGGGTGCCTGACTTAAACAAACCACCTCACCATCAGAATCCTCCTGGTCAATTTCCTCCCCAGCGCCAGCAACACCCATATCCTCCTCATCCTGGTGTACTTCAACACTGACATCTTCAATCTGACTATCAGGAACTGGACTGCGGGTGCTCCTTCCAGCACTTGCAGGGGGCGTGCAAATGGTGGAAGGCGCATGCTCTTCACGTCCAGTGTTGGGAAGGTCAGGCATCGCAACCGACACAATTGGACTCTCCTTGTGGATTTGGGATTTCGAAGAACGCACAGTTCTTTGCGGTGCTTTTGCCAGCTTGAGTCTTTTCAGTTTTCTAGCGAGAGGCTGAGTGCTTCCATCCTCATGTGAAGCTGAACCACTAGCCATGAACATAGGCCAGGGCCTCAGCCGTTCCTTGCCACTCCGTGTGGTAAATGGCATATTGGCAAGTTTACGCTTCTCCTCCGACAATTTTATTTTAGGTTTTGGAGTCCTTTTTTTACTGATATTTGGTGTTTTGGATTTGACATGCTCTGTACTATGACATTGGGCATCGGCCTTGGCAGACGACGTTGCTGGCATTTCATCGTCTCGGCCATGACTAGTGGCAGCAGCTTCAGCACGAGGTGGAAGTGGATCTTGATCTTTCCCTAATTTTGGAACCTCAACATTTTTGTTCTCCATATTTTAATAGGCACAACTAAAAGGCACCTCAGGTAAACAATGGAGATGGATGGATACTAGTATACTTATGGATGGACTGCCGAGTGCGACACAGAGGTAGCTACAGCCGTGGACTACCGTACTGTGTCTGCTGCTAATATAGACTGGATGATAATGAGATGAAATCAATATATATATATGTATGTATATATAATATCACTAGTACTGCAGCCGGACAGGTAGATAATATATTTATTAGGTAATGATGACTGATGACGGACCTGCTGGACACTGTCAGCTCAGCAGCACCGCAGACTGCTACAGTAAGCTACTATACTATAGTAGTATGTACAAAGAAGAAAGAAAAAAAAAAAACCACGGGTAGGTGGTATACAATTATGGATGGACTGCCGAGTGCCGACACAGAGGTAGCTACAGCCGTGGACTAACGTACTGTGTCTGCTGCTAATATAGACTGGATGATTGATAATGAGATGAAATCAATATATATATGTATGTATATATAATATCACTAGTACTGCAGCCGGACAGGTAGATAATATATTTATTAGGTAATGATGACTGATGACGGACCTGCTGGACACTGTCAGCTCAGCAGCACCGCAGACTGCTACAGTAAGCTACTATACTCTATAGTAGTATGTACAAAGAAGAAAGAAAAAAAAAAAACCACGGGTAGGTGGTATACAATTATGGATGGACTGCCGAGTGCCGACACAGAGGTAGCTACAGCCGTGGACTACCGTACTGTGTCTGCTGCTAATATAGACTGGATGATAATGAGATGAAATCAATATATATATATGTATGTATATATAATATCACTAGTACTGCAGCCGGACAGGTAGATAATATATTTATTAGGTAATGATGACTGATGACGGACCTGCTGGACACTGTCAGCTCAGCAGCACCGCAGACTGCTACAGTAAGCTACTATACTATAGTAGTATGTACAAAGAAGAAAGAAAAAAAAAAAACACGGGTAGGTGGTATACAATTATGGATGGACTGCCGAGTGCCGACACAGAGGTAGCTACAGCCGTGGACTAACGTACTGTGTCTGCTGCTAATATAGAGTCTAGACTGGATGATAAATTATTGATAATGAGATGAAATCAATATAATATCACTAGTACTGCAGCCGGACAGGTACTATATATATTTATTATGTAATGACTGATGACGGACCTGCTGGACACTGTCAGGTCAGCACAGAACCGCAGACTGCTACAGTAAGCTACTATAGTAGTATGTATAAAGAAGAATGAAAAAAAAAAAAAACACGGGTAGGTGGTATACAATATATATATATATATATATATATATATATATATAAAAAGTCACAGGTTGTTGGCACTCTCCAAATTCCAACACTTGCTGGGGTGTCACTCAATATTCATGAGACAACGGGTATAATCCCTATTTTTCCCTTGAATGCATATAATCTTGAAAGGAGTGCACTCACCAGACGGCTCATGTAGTCAAGCAGGGTTTAATGTAGCACAGACATAATAGTCACACCTAGGTGTGACTATTATGTCTGTGCTACATTAAACCCTGCTTGACTACATGAGCCGTCTGGTGAGTGCACTCCTTTCAAGATTATATATATATATATATATATATTAAACTGGTGGTGATTGATTATTAAACTGGTGGTCACTTCAGGTCACGTTGCAACTTGCAACTAGTACTCCGAGGCCTAAGCAGACAATCACAAAATATATTATTATACTGGTGGTCAGTGTGGTCACAACAATGGCAGTGTGGCACTGACTCTGGCAGCAAAAGTGTGCACTGTACGTTATATGTACTCCTGAGTCCTGCTCTCAGACTCTAACTGCTCCCCACTGTCAGTGTCTCCCCCACAAGTCAGATAATACACTTACAGTCACACTATCTATTATCTAATCTAGTATAAATATCACTTCAGCAAGTAGTATAGTAGTATACAGTATAGTAGTACTCCTCCTAATAATGCTCCCCAAAATACTGTGTCTCTCTCTTCTCTAAACGGAGAGGACGCCAGCCACGTCCTCTCCCTATGACTCTCAATGCACGTGTGAAAATGGCGGCGACGCGCGGCTCCTTATATAGAATCCGAGTCTCGCGATAGAATCCGAGCCTCGCGAGAATCCGACAGCGTGATGATGACGTTCGGGCGCGCTCGGGTTAGCCGAGCAAGGCGGGAAGATCCGAGCCTGCTCGGACCCGTGTAAAAAACCTGAAGTTCGGGCGGGTTCGGATTCAGAGGAACCGAACCCGCTCATCTCTACCAATTACCTGCTTTGGGCAACTTCTCCAATTTATCTCTCTCCAAGGCTTGATACATCTCCCGTGATGTGTCTACAATAAGCCTAGGTTTAAAAACAGAAATTCAGTTAAGTCCTGTCATAGGTAACATTAAGCAATTTACATGTACTTTGTTTTGTGTAAGACGTTTGGTCACCTGTTGAGTTTGGAAAGCTAGTATGTATTAGCTGAGGAAGCAAGATAAATAATGCTCTGCCAAAAGTGCTGCAAAATAAGATGCCAAAACTCAAGGAATTGAGGCAGCTGCTAAGAATAGTTAGGTCATTCCTTTTCTCACATTGCCAAAAGCTACAAGGAAAGAGCAACAATAGCTAATGTGGGCGATACTGTACATCGGGGGACCGATTCTCCATTCCAATCTGCCAATCAAAAAATTAAGGGTCTAATTCAGATCTGATCACAGCAGCAAATTTGTTAGCTAATGGGCAAAACCATGGGGGTCATTCCGAGTTGTTCGCTCGCTAGCAGATTTTAGCAGCATTGCACACGCTAGGCCGCCGCCCTCTGGGAGTGTATCATAGCTTAGCAGAATTGCGAACGAAAGATTAGCAGAATTGCAAATAGAAAATTCTTAGCTGTTTCTGAGTAGCTCGAGACTTACTCCTACACTGCGATCAGCTCAGCCCGTTTCGTTCCTGGTTTGACGTCATAAACACGCCCTGCGTTCGGCCAGCCACTACCACGTTTCTCCAGACACTCCCGTGTTTTATCCTGGCACGCCTGCATTTTTCCGCACACTCCCAGAAAACGTCCAGTTTCCGCCCAGAAACACCCACTTCCTGTCAATCACACTTTGATCACTTCAACGATGGAAATTCTTTGGTCGGACGTGAGTAAATCTAAGTTTTGAGCTAAAACACTTAGCGCATGCGCACTGCGTACCATGCGCATGCACATTTTCGCCTTAATCGCTCCGTTGCGAAAATCGGAAACGAGCGAACAACTCGGAATGACCCCCCATGTGCAGTGCAGGGGAGGTAGAGATAACATGTGCAGAGAGAGTTAGATTTGGGTGGGGTTTGTTCAAACTGAAATCTAAATTGCAGTGTAAAAATAAAGCAGCCAGTATTTACCCTGCACAGAAACAAAATAACCCACCCAAATCTAACTCTCTCTGCACATGTTATATCTGCCTCCCTTGCCGTACATAAGGTTTTGCCCATTAGCTAACAAATTTGCTGCTGCGATCAGGTCTGAATTAGGCCCTAAGCGCAGGAGCTATCAATGATCAGCAATCCGTCAGGGAATTGGGGAAATGCATGATAAAAAAAAATACCCCATTTGGCTATCCTGACCATCTTTTAGTTGAAGCGGGGAATAGCTGCAGTTAGTCACTAATGTATGGGTCCCTCAATGGACAATATATAAATCCTCAGAAGGATTAGTGGAAAGTTACCTCCACTGCTCAATCTGCCCTACATTCACCAGAAAGATGCCAGTAAATTATTTACTATGTGTACCTAGAATTGAAAGCAGAAACTTTGCAAAACAAGGCAATTTTGTGACATTCAAAGATATCGGCTGCATCATTACAAGAGGGAGTTTCTTGTAAAAATAATTCATTGAATTGCAAAGAAGCTGTCAACACCACCAAGCAATGAAATGCATTTATATGGGGCACGGACATCTAGGACATACAGTAGATCCCTGAAGCAGCAAGGAAACTGTCTAAAGAACAGCTAACTAGTAGCATTAATATTGATCAGACTGCAGCCAGCTTCTTGGAAATATCTTCAAAAAGCCTTCAGTAGCATAGCTGCACAGTCTCTGGACTCAGTGCCAGATTAAGGTCCTCATGGGCCTGGAACTGAAAGTTATGAAGGGCCTATTTTGTGCTGCTGCAGGGGGTGTGACCAGCATAGTATTCACCTTGATATAGGGGCAAGTTTGCCCCAAAACGTTGCTCTATGGGGGTGATAGAATTGGGAGCGTGGTTTAGCGAGTTAAAAAACCTTGCTTTCCTTGCGCCCAATTTTGGATGACAGCAGGTATGAGTGTTCCCGATATCCAATTTATAAAAAATGGTTGCTGTGTTTTCAGTACTAAAGTCCCCACATCCCACAAAAATAATGTAAAAAAACTTAAACTCACCTCTCCTGGGGTCTCTGGTGGTCTTGCGGCCCCCGGTGGTCTCCCCTCCGACTGGAGAGAATGCTGCTGGAAGGCACAGTTGTTGCTAGAAGATGTAGTTCTCCCAGTGGCCGGATCCAGGGGTGGGGAAACACTTGGAAACACTCACAACTCACTTCTGCTACAGAGGACCAGCTCCCCGACGCTGGATGACGAAGACACCGTTTCGGAAGGTCAGTATTTACTGACTAATTAAACTAACTGAAAACTTCCAATTGCTTAATTAGTCCTCGGGGGGGGGGGGGGGGGGGGGGGATGAGTTGCTGGCAGAGCAAATCCCAGTCATTTTTCCTAAAATGTATGATTTTAGGAAAAATCTGACTTTCCCTTGGGGGTGCATGAAAAAATATGCAATGATTTCTATAGAAATTACCGCATCCCGTATTGAATACCAAAAACCTGCGACTTCGGGAAAAACTTTGCGGCACTGGGTTTTTCAAATTTCCTGCTGGCAATTGAATTTGCCCCTATGTATGTGACACTTTCATACAAGCATTTTCCATTTTGAGTGCTGCTGCCTGCATTTTTACAGTTACGTTCACCAGAGGGCAAAGAAGGAGCTATTTAACTTTTTGGGTGCCGGGCTATTTTACTGTGTGTGTGTGTCTGTGTGTGTGTGTGTGTGTGTGTGTGTGTACGTACATATCCACGGAATGCAGTCAATTTGCAGGTGGTCGGGATCCTGGCGTTCAGGATACTGATGCCGAAAATCCCGCTAGTCGACTATGCCCACTCATGGGTGTCCACGACACCCATAGAGTTGGGAATAGATCCTGTGGCCAGCACACAGTGCTCACCCCGCGGTCTGCACTCTTGCGGGTGGGATGCCGCTGTCGGGATATGGACAGTCAGCATCCCATACACCGGTAATACATGCCAAACCCATAGACACACACACACACACACACACACACACACACACACACACACACACACACACACACACACACACACATCAATGTATAAAAGGTCCCTGGCACTCCGGGCTTATGCACACCTTGCTCCGGTGCCCTCCCTGCAGAACAACGCCCGTGTATATTTCCTTTGTATGGGTGGCACTCAGAGACTTGCAACCAACATGTAAAGTGCAGAATAAGACCCCACCGGGCCAATTTATTAGTGACGATTAGTGTCTGAGGAAGGGGATTAATACCCCGAAACGTCACTAATAAATTGGCCCGGTGGGGTCTTTTTCTGCACTTTACATGTTGGTTGCAAGTCTCTGAGTGCCGCCCATACAAAGGAAATATATGTATATATATATATATATATATATATATATATATAAATATACATATATATATATTTTATATATGGAGGTGAAATACTGTATATTCATAATATATACACATAAGTATATATATTTAAAAATAAATAAATATTTATGCATATATTTATATATTATATTAAATTTAGACGCATACAGCACATATTATACATATATCTTTATTCAACAGGGCCTCAGACTGCACTGTACACTTACGGTCTATCAGCAACAGGCAGCAGGTCTACGATCTCACCTCAGTCAGGACTCGGAGGATCAGACACGCTGTTGCTGCCTGGCCGCTGTCATGGAGCTGCTCCCTGTCAATATTGCATTGGATCAGGGCTGTGCGGTGGTGTAGTATGCCGCTGCTGGGATGCTAGACTTCTGAGCATGGGAGTGATGGGGCGGCACCTTTTTTATGTCACACGTCGTGACACCATACAGCGCGGAGGACGCGCCGAATCACTGCACATATGTGGAAAGCCTTGCTCTGTGCCACTGACCATTGTAGGTGAAACATCTATGCCGGCGGCGAGGCATTGCGGGCGGGAGGGGGCGGAGGCTGGGACGACCGCTGTTAGACTCACTGCAGTAGAAGCAAATTTCTTTCCTATCTACTACAGTACAACAATCTGCAGATGCAGTGGGCCTATTTGGACAGTGGGCCAGGAGCTGCAGCTCCATCAGCCCCATTGTTAATCCGGCCCTGTCTGGACTTGATGCACATGTATGTGTGTGTGGACGGGATCAGTATGATATCCCGGCGGTCAGGAGACCTACGCCGGAATACTGACAGCCGGAATACTGGCGGCAAGCACAGCGTGCCCCCCCCCCCCCCCCCCCGCGGGCTTGCAGTGCTTGCCGTGCTTTGGGCCTGGTGGTGAGCTTCGGTCGCCTCAGGGTTATATTCCCCCTCGGGTGTCGGTGTGGACCACCACCCAAATAGGGAATCCAGCCAGTGGTTCACCGGTTGCGGGATTCCGGCTTCGGTATCCTGACAGCCGGGATCCTGACAGCTGGTAAATTGACTGCCTCCTATGTGGACAATGAGCATTGCACCAGGGAAGAAGTGATACACAAAATACACAATTGTCTACCTGCTTCAGAACAAGAAGGAAGCAGAGGCAGATTTAGACCTCATGGGGCCCTAAGCAAGTTACGATTTGAGGCCTCTCTTCCTCAAATAATCCTCAGTGTGCCCCGCTCCACCAATTGTAGAAGACAGGTCCCTGCTCATTATGTCACCTCCCAGTCAGTGTATGCTCCCCAATCTGCTCCCAGCCAATTATAGCAGGCGGATGGTAATTGTACTAGTGTATTGATTATTATTTATTATCAGTTATTTATATAGCGCACACATATTCCGCAGAGCTTTACAGAGAACATTTGGCCTTTCACATCAGCCCCTTCCCCAGTGAAGCTTACAATCTATATTCCCTACCACATGTACATACAGACACATTCACGCTAGGTTTAATTTTGTTGGGAGCCAATTAACCTATCAGTATATTTGGTATCCGGACTCCAGGTCGACAACAAAAAGGTCGACACACCTTAGGTTGACACCAATTGGTCGACACACCTTAGGTCGACATGGACAAAAGGTCGACATGGACAAAAGGTAGACAGGAACAAGGTCGACATGGAAAAAGGTCGACATGAGTTTTTTATGTTTTTTTCTTTTTTCGAACCTTTTCATACTTAACGATCCACGTGGACTACGATTGGAACGGTAATCTGTGCCTAACGAAGCGGAGCGAAGGCACCATGCCTGAAGCATGGCGAGCGAAGCGAGCCATGCGAGGGGACGCGGTGCACTAATTGGGGTTCCCGGTCACTCTACGAAGAAAACGACACCAAAAAAACATAAAAAAACTCATGTCGACCTTTTTCCATGTCGACCTTGTTCCTGTCGACCTTTTGTCCATGTCGACCTAAGGTGTGTCGACCTTTTTGTTGTCGACCCTGAGTCCTAGACCCAGTATATTTTTGGGGGAGGACACCGGAGCACCTGGACAAAACCCATGCAAGTACGGAGAGAATATACAAACTCCACACCGTTAGGGCCATGTTGGAAATGGAACCTATGACCTAAGTGTTGTTAGGCAGTAATGCTAACCATTACACCATCCGTGCTTCCTTAAATTCACACCTGGCAGCTATCTAGTCACAGACAGCCTCAGTGGCAAACGCAGGATTTGCATGGGGGGGTTTCCAGAACTGGGTGGAGCCAATCACGGGGGTGGGGACTGAGGTGACCCAGTAGCTAGACAGCTATTAATAATACTCATGCAGCTTAAAAAAAAATATTTTTTTTTTTTTTAGTGGAGGGGGGTTTCTGGGTGCTCGGAAACCCCCCCGGGTGCGCCACTGAGCCTGCTGGGAGTATTCAGCCAGCCCAGCACTTGGACATTTTCGGCGGAAATCAGAAATGCCCTCCTGACTCCATGATCTGTTGGCAAGCCCCCTGCAACTTGCCGGGATCTTGTGGCTGCTTTGGTTGCCTAGTGGTAAATCCACTACTGCATGGTGGAGAGTTCGCTAACTTAATTGTCAGACCCAGTGGCGGAACCAGCGAGCAATGGGCCCACGTGCGACAAAATGGCTTGCCCCCCCCCCCCACCCCATCCCATCCAAGTCCACCCCCTCACCCCTGGAGAGGATCTGGTGAGGGGAACCTGCTCAGGGAAGTGGATACCTAGCAACAGTGCCGTAACTAGACATTTTAGCACTGTGTGCAAGAAACGGCATTGGAGCCCCACCCCTGCATGCAAAACAGGGGCAGTGCGCGCTGTAGACGCGCGCAAAAATACATAGTGGCGTGGCTTCGTGGGGAAGGGGTGTGGCCACAAAATAATACCAATTCATAAAACGGTGCACAGTAGTCTCCATTATTCAAATTACGCCGCACAGTAGCACCACTACACCAGGTAGAGACCCTTTTACACCTTACGGTGGACAGATTCCTCTTTTTACACATTACAGCAGACAGCGTCCCCTTTTTACACATTACGGCAGACAGCGTCCCCCTTTTTTACACATAACGGCAGACAGCGTCCCCCTTTTTTACACATAACGGCAGACAGCGTGCCCTTTTTACACATAACGGCAGACAGCGTGCACTTTTTACACATAACGGCAGACAGCGTCCCCTTTTTACACATAACGGCAGACAGCGTGCCCTTGTTGCACATAGCGGCAGACAGCGTACACTTTTTTCACATAACGGCAGACAGCGTGCCCTTGTTAAACATAGCGGCAGACAGCGTACACTTTTTTCACATAACGGCAGACAGCGTGCCCTTGTTACACATTACGGCAGGCAGATTCCCCCTTTTTACACATTGCGGCAGGCAGATTCCCCATTTTTACACATTGCGGCAAGCAGATTCCCCATTTTTACACATTGCGGCAGGCAGATTCACCATTTTTACACAATGCGGGAGGCAGATTCCCCATTTTTACACATTGCGGCAGGCAGATTCACCATTTTTACACATTGCGGCAGGCAGATTCCCCCTTTTTACACATTGCGGCAAGCAGATTCCCCATTTTTACACATTGCGGCAGGCAGATTCACCATTTTTACACACTGCGGCAGGCAGATTCCCCATTTTTACACATTGCGGCAGGCAGATTCCCCGTTTTTACACATTGCGGCACACAGTCCCCCTTTTTTGTAGAAAAGAAAGAAAAAGAAAGAAAGAAAGAAAGAAAGAAAGAAAGAAAGAAAGAAGAATTATACTTACCCTCTCCGCTGGCTCAGGCTCCTCGGTGCAGCGTCAGACGATTCCCGGGCAGTAGAAAATGAGGAGGAGGGAGGTGGAGGAGGGAGCCGCAGCAGCGCTGTGTCATTGGTGGAGGCGCTGCTGCTGCTGCCCCTCTGCTTCACTATAGGCTGTTCTCGGAAGACAGCCTATAGTGAAGCAGAGGGGCAGCAGCGCCTCCACCAGTAACAAAGCGCTGCTGCGGCTCCCTCCTCCACCTCCCTCCTCCTCCTTCCCCCGTCCGTGCCGCTGCTCCTCTCCTCTGTGGGCGGCTGTGTGCTGCGGGCAGCGGTTGCCCGCAGCGCACAGCGGCATGTAATGAGTCAGTTTGACTCATTACATGCTTGGGCCCCTGGACAGAGGCGGGCCCCAGTGCAACGCACTGCTTGCACTGGCGGTAGTTCCGCCTCTGGTCAGACCTTCTATAATGGAGTTACACTAAAGGCACTGATATATAGTCAATGCAGTCACTGAGGGGGCAGTAATGGATATTATAAGGGATGAGGGATCTACCAATAGGGGATAGGTGATGTTTTACAATCAGTGTGTTTGTTGGGGGGCACTGATATATAATGCAGGGGGCGTGGCCTTGCTGAAATGGGTGTGGTTTTACTAAAATGGGTGTGTCCTTACAGGAAAAGACTACCTTACACCTTTGACCCTGCACTAACAGACTTTGGCCACCACAGGGAAAAAACTAATTTCACAATATTAAGCCCAACAGTAATGCCCCCTGCACCATATTATGTCCCCTGCAACATATCATGCCACACACCGCAATGCCTGTGATACATTTTGCCCTACAGTAAAGCGTGTAATTACTCTTAAATTACCTGCTGTTTTCCAAGGGTTTCACACACTGGGTGTCATGCTCATTGCCAGGGGTTTCATGGGCTGGGTGTCTTGCTCGTTGCCAGGGTTTTCATGCACTGGGATCCATGATCGTTGCCAGGGGTTTCATGCTCTGGGACAAGTGTGATGCTCATTGCCATGGGTAATACTTGTTGCCAGGGGTGAGTAATGCTAGTTGCCAGAGTTAATGCTAGTTGCCAGGGGTGTGTAACGCTAGTTGCCAGGGGTAATGATTGTTGCCGGGGGTGTGTAATGCTAGTTGCCAGGGGTAATGCTAGTTGCCATGGGTGTGTAATGCTAGTTGCCAGGGGTGTTGTAATGCTAGTTGCCAGGAGTAATGCTAAATTGCAGGGGTGTTGTAATGCTAGTTGCCTGGGGTATTGCCTGCTTAGTCCCGCCAGCTTCAAGTTTCACCCTGCCAGCTCCCACCCACCAGCTCCCGCCCGCCAGCATCCTCCGCTCCACCTCTCCCCCTCCTCCCTGACATACTCTGCTCTGAGGGCGGAGTTTTATGGAATTATAACTTTGCGTCATGACGTCACGATGCAACACGTAATTTTGCGAAACTTTACTCCCGGAGCGGAGTACAGTATGTCAGGGAGGATGGGGAGCAGACTGCAGGTCAGGGAAAAGTGCTGCAGACAGAACCCCGTGCAGTTGCAAGGCACGTCCGCCTCTAGAAACGGCACTGTAATACTTATTATTACACCCAATTACATTAGTGTTGACTGCATTATATATGAGTTCCTCTCCTCCCCCCCTTACTAAGTGTAGCAGCCTAGTAGGTTCCCCATCACTTATAATACTCATTATTCCACCCACAGTCAGTGTGACTGTATTGACTGTAAGTGTATGCTTGCAAATGCAAGAAGTCTAACAAGCAAAATGGGGGAATTAGAAATGGGAGCAATATGATATCATAGGCATCACAGAGACATGGTGGGAATATTCTCATGACTGGGCAGCAAACTTGGAGCGATATACACTATTCAGGAGAGATAGAACTAATAAAAAGGGGAGGAGGTGTTTGTCTTTATGTTAAGCCATTCTTAATACCTCAATTAAAGGAGGTTATTTACAAAGGGACTGGAGACAACGTGGAGTCAGTATGGGTTGAGATTACGAGTGGAGGGAAAGATGCAAAAAAGCGATTAATAGGGACATACTATAAACCACCAGATATTAGTGTGGCTGATGAATTGCAACTCTTGCAGCAAACCAAAAGAGCTGCAGGAATGGGGGAGGTCCTAATCATTGGGGACTTTAATTATCTGGACATAAATTGGAACACCGGAACCTTGAATACAGCTAGGGGTAACATGTTCTTAAACATGCTAAAAGACCACTACTTGTCCCAGGTAATTTATTTATTTTATTTATTAACAGTTTCTTATATGGTGCAGCAAATTCCGTTGCGCTTTACAACTGGATACAATTAGAAGACAAAACTGGGTAAAAACAAACAGTCATAGAGGTAGTAGGGCCCTGCTCGCAAGCTTACAATCTATGGGGAAATAGGTATTGATACACGAGGATAGGTGCTGTCTATTGCATAGTTGTCCAGTAATCGAGGAACCAACTAGACTTAGGACTATACTGGACCTAGTACTAACTAATAATGTGAAGATAATATCAAATACTAAAGTAGGGGAGACCTTGGTAAATAGCATTCATAATATGGTCACATTCGATATCAGTTTTCAAAAACAACTAAGACTTTTAACTTTAGAAAGGCTAATGTCAACATGCTGAAACAAGCACTAAAGGCCATTAATTGTGAAATTCTGTTTCATGGTAAGAATTTCACTGAAATGTGGGAAGCTTTTACAATTTTGCTCGACAAGTACACTCATATGTTCATTCCCAAGGGCAGCAAACGCAGGAGTACTAAATTTAAACCGATGTGGCTTAATAAGAAGGTTAAGGAACAAATGGATAAAAAGAGGAGTGCATTCAAAACATTTAAATCTGACGGGAAGGTGGGGACATTCCAGTACTACAAGGAATGTAACAAAAAATGCAAAAAAGAAATTAGAGCAGCTAATATAGAAAACGAAAAACAAAACGCCAAGTAGAGTAAAACAAACCCCCAAAAGTTTAAGTGTATAAACAGTAAATGGTTAAAAAATGAGACTATTGGACCATTAAAGGGCGAGTCAGATGTCTTGATTAATGATGATAGGGAAAAAGCAAATTTACTGAATAAATTCTTTTCATCAGTGTTCACTAGAGAGGACCGGTTGGTGGGAGTAGTACAGAACATAAGATTTGATAATGACCCATTGCTAAGTACTTGGTTAAATGAGGAAGTTGTCCAGGAGAGACTAAGTAAAATTAAGATAAATATGTCTCTCGAGCTGGATGGACTTCACCCCAGGGTTCTTATGGAGCTTTACACTGAGCTAGCAAGGCCCTTATATTTGATTTTCTCTGAGTCAATTACATCAGGAATAATACCAAAGGACTGGCGTGTGGCAGAGGTAGTCCTAATATTTAAAAAGGGAATTAAAATTCATCCCGGTAACTATAGACCAGTTAGTTTGACACCTATAGTGAGGAGAATACTGTAAGGTATAATAAGGGATAGCAGACAAGAGTACTTGGATACCTCCAAGAGTATTAATAGTTATCAGCATGGTTTTGTGAGGGACAGGTCATGTCAAACTAACTTAATTAACTTATGTGAGAAAGTGAGTGATAATATTTATCAGGGTAAAGCAGTGGATGTTGTCTTTTTGAATTTCGCTAAGGCCTTTGACACAATGCCACATAAAAGACAAATTTTCAAATTAAGAGCGCTTGGTCTAGGAAACGCTATTTGTACTTGGGTAAGTAATCGGCTGAACAAGAGGGAACAGTGAGTGGTGGTTAATGGGATGTTTTCTGACTGGGCTCCAGTACACAGTGGAATACTGCAGGGTTCAGTGCTTGAGCCACTGCTGTTTAACATATTCATTAATGACCTAGGAGCGGGCCTAGAAAGCACAGTGTCCATTTTCGTTGATGATACTAAACTGTGTGGAGTAATTAATTCAGACAAGGATGATGACTTATCTAAACTGCAGGTTTGGGCAGATAAATGGAGAATGAGGTTCAATACAGAAATAATTAAAGTTATGCACTTTGGGACTAAGAATAATCAGGCAACCTATACATTAAATGGGGAAAATGTAGGAGAAACAGTTGTTGAAATAGATTTGGGAGTACTCATCAAAAACAGACTAGTTTCCAATGTCAAAATGCAGCAACAAAAGTAAATAAGGTGTTGGCATGCATAAAACGGGGAACTGAGAAAAGGGACGATAGTGTAATACTGCCACTGTACAAATCATTGGTATGGCCACACCTGGAATACTGTGTACAGTTCTGGGCACCATACTACAAAAAAGATATCTTGGAACTTGAAAGGGTTCAAAGGCGAGCCACCAAACTGATTAAGGGGTTGGAGGCACTGGATTATGAGGAAAGGCTTAAAAGGTTGGATATGTTTACAGTGGAAAATAGGTTGCTGAGAGGGGACATTATTAATATTTACAAATACATAAAAGGACAATACAAGGATCTATCAGGTGATTTGTTTATCAAAATATCGTTACACAGGACACGCAGACATCCTCTGAGGTTAGAAGAACGAAAATTTCATACACAACGAAGGAAAGGGTTCTTCACAGTAAGGGCAGTAAGGATTTGGAATTCTCTGCCAGAGAAGGTAGTAATGGTGGACACTGTCAATATGTTTAAAAATAGATTAGATAAATTCCTAGCAGAAAGACATATCCATGGATAAAGCATTTAAAGGAAGAAAATTCTAGAGCATGAATTATAGTTGTTCATAATACACTTGATGACATTGAACTCGATGGACATTTTGTCTTTTTTTCAACCTCATTTACTATGTTACTATTTTATTATGTTACTATGATTATATATCAGTGCCCCACTGACTGTAGCAGGCATCTCTCATACATGGTAGTACTTAAAATAGAGTATTATAGCATATTCACAAATCACCAGTCAGTGTGTGCCTTTCCCCCTGTACTTAAAATAACACTGTCCACCGCCCCCATCCCCCACTCCCACCTGAATGGAATTTGAAGTAGGTGGATGTTATATAAAATTTAAAAAACACTGTAATAAAGTACACTGAAACATGTGTGTCATGACTGGTCACACGCACAGTACTGCAGGACTGTAGACACAGGCATGTGCTGGAGCCAGTATCCAACAGCTGTGTAATCACTGACAGCCTGCTGGGAGTAGTCAGCCAGCCAGCTTTTAGACAATTTCGGTGAAGCTCATGGGCCACTAGAAATGCCCTTTATGCAGCCTTGTTGGAGGGCCCCGTGAGACTAATAGAACCCTAAACATGTGCTTTGGTTGCCTTGTGGTAAATCCTCTGTGGGAGGAAGAACAAGAGAAACTCAGAGAATATCTGGCTCATGTAAGCAAGTGGTCTGGCAGTTTGCCAAAGATAATATGTGTAGAAAATGGGGCTAAAAATATACAAGTGGTATAATACAGGCCATTTTGAAACTGTTATATATATCACAGCACTATACAACCTCAGTGTGGTATAGCAAACAGACTGTGAAACAGGTGAAGTAAGCTCCATTACAGATATGCCAAGGACATCTTGGGTTTCAGTAGGGTTGCAGGGAAAACTCCATATGAACAGAAAGTCACCAGAACTACAGAATATTGGAATGCTTGGTAGTTTTTTAATAGTAAAGAGTACGGAGTGGTCGTTCTTGCAAAGGTAGACTACAGGCACAGCCAAAGAGGATACAGGATTGTAAGTAAGACACCAACAATGTAACAATTGGCAGAAGCATGGGTGTTGATAAACTCAAATTTCACATAGAAACATCAAATTTGACAGCAGATAAGAACCACTTGGCCAATCTAGTCTGCCCTTGTTTTAACCATATTTTTATCTCAAAACTTATTTGATCCTTATTTCTTTGTAAGGATATCCTTATGTCTATCCCATACATGTTTAAATTGCTCTACTCTCTTAGCCTCTACCACCTCTGATGGGAGGCTATTCCACCTTTCCACTACCCTTTCTGTGAAGTAATTTTTCATCAAATTTCCCCTGAACCTCCCCCCCCTCCAGTCTCAGTGCATGTCCTTGTGTCCTATTGCTTCTATTCATTTGTAGAATGTTTCCCTCCTGGACTTTGTTAAAACCCTTGATATGTTTGAAAGTTTCTATCCCCACTTTCCCTTCTCTGCTCCAAACTATACATATTGAGATTTTTTAGTCTTTCTGGGTATGTTTTGCGATGAAGAAAGATGTATTTAGCTTAAGCAGCTCAGCCATTTTGTGAAGTAGCAGCCATGATGTAGTGAAGTAGAAGTATGCTTTGCTGGATAAATCATAATAATGCTGACATTTCACAGTTAGTACGTTCTGTGCGAAGCAAGGTCATAGCTATAAGTCTTGAAAACATATTAGACAGTTTCTGTGTGTTTAGACTTTCTGTGAAGGACACGTAGGAGGGTGTCAGCCTGAGAGAAGTTATGAGAAGAGATGCATTATTGTTTTGAAATTGTAACGTGTATCAAGTGTTCATGCAAGTACCTTTTTTCTCTATATAATGTCATGCTGAATAAAGTGGAGACAGTCTCATGTAGTGGACATAACTGTGTGTGTTGTCTGCTTCCTGGGATTCCCAATCGATTGGTAAACAAAGGGTAACGAACAGACAATTAAAGGTGATTGATAGTAGGAGGTTTATCTCCTACAGTTACAGGGGGGCTATTGTCCGGGATCGATGAGCTTATCAATATCAGATGATGACGCGACTGCTGGATATGTGTGCAACTGCTGACATACCCGGGTAAGTAATCTGAAGCTTGATCATTATATATTATTATATCAACCGGATTACTCTGTCAGTACTTGTATACAGGTCCTCTGGTCTGTTCATCTGATTAGGTAAGCAATACTCGATCATTTGAACCTGATTGTTTGATAAACATTCATTAATTTTCTGTGTGCACTCATAAAGTGTGACATTTAAGAAGATATATCTTTTAAACTGAGGTATTTTCCTAAGAAAATACTAGTGTGATGTTTGCAAGACTAAGTCTTTTAAACTTAGAGTTCCCTAGAAAACACTTTTTACTATAAGTATGATGCTTTAAAGAGTAAATCTTTTAAGCTGAGGTATATACTGACTTTTGTTTTTGATACTGCGCAGTATAAGTAAAGGTGCAGCCCCGAAGGATTTCGCAAAGTGAATTGATCAATCACCCAAAGGGACAGCACAGTGTATTGTCAGTGCTAGGGAAGAAAAAATAGGCACTTATTGGTGCAATTTGTGTAAGGGGCAAATTTTACCAGAGGAAGGGAAGTGTTTATTAATGAGGGAGATTTGGGGGGTAATTCCAAGTTGATCGCATCAGGAAATTTTTTAGCAGTTGGGCAAAACCATGTGTACTGCAGGGGGGGCAGATATAACATTTGCAGAGAGAGTTAGATTTGGGTGGGTTATTTTGTTTCTATGCAGGGTAAATACTGGCTGCTTTATTTTTACACTGCAATTTAGATTGCAGATTGAACTCACCACACCCAAATCTCTCTCTCTCTGCAAATGTTATATCTGCCCCCCCCTGCAGTGCACATGGTTTTGCCCAACTGCTAAAAAATTTCCTGCTGCGATCAACTTGGAATTACCCCCTTGAAACAAACAACAAACACTGGATTGATAAACAAGGTTTTACTGACACTGTTAAGAATTTGACAAACTGTTTCAGGGGCATAAAGTTTAATACATCACCTGTATGAATAAGTAGTTAAAGGCGTATACACATGTCGAGAAAAGACGTATGCTCAGAATGTTTGTGTGTGGCATTTATAGAAAAGAAAGGGCAAGGCCCTTTCATATTGAGAGCTATTTTGTTTTGTGCTGAACCAGAAGAGTGGAGAAACACTACGGATTCAGTAGAAAGTGTTTATGTATTGATGGGATGTCACTTTATTCCAAAACCAAGTGATATCAGTAGGGAGTGGCTGAGTTTCCTTGCTAGTTCAGGAAATCGAGCACATAGCTGCATATCCTATGATCCTTTGGATCGTGGATTTTGATACTTGGAAAAGTACCTAAATGTTAAATGTTACCTAAGTTTAATATACTTGAGTGTTAAAATACTTAATGGTATGGTTGTACCCAACCTCTAGAATAGTTTTATTGTGTCATCCACAAGAACAGTGGATCCAAATTGTTCCCTGGTTTATACAAAAGTATCCGGATGGAAATGTACAAATAGAGATTGTCATAATTGTAATGTTCCTAGGTCTGAAAATTGCAGACCTAATAATTCTGGGATACTGCCCACAGCACGTAGTACTAGAAAAACTAGAAGCGGTAATGAGGGAAAGTTAAGGGTTACTCCCTGTAAGCAAGGTTCCTGGAAATGTGAATGTGATAAGCAAAGAGAAAGGAACCGACAGGCAATGTAATCATACAGCTACATCCCATCTATGTTGTAAATCACTCAGGGAATCCACAGAAGCTGATTCCATATGGCCGAAGTACTAGTGTGTAAATCCAAATTATTGCAAAATCTGAACAATAGATAACTGATATATCAAGGTTTATCGTAATATTAACATTAGCAAGTATAATCTGTTATTCTATGTACTAGGCAAATATGAAGGTTGGTGATGGGAAATAAGGTAACAATTCACCTGTTAGTTCTACGTGCCTAATGACATGCGGATGTACAAATGTTTATGACTATAGAATATGGATAATATAATAAAATATATATAATATAACAGTAAGCAAAAATTGCATTAGAAAAATAATTGTCATTTTATTCCTGAATGCCTTAGAATGTTTTAAAGATAATTAGAAAGCAGTAAGTTTTATAGAACAAGCTACTGCAAAGTATATTAATGGGTGACTATGCATAATTATGCAGATTTACATATTTCCTTAAAGTCATTTTTTCACATATGCAATGTGTATTTTAGTTTTGGGTTAGAGAATAATTCTCAGCTGTCAGGTAGCTGAAGGATAGTAAGCATAGTAGTGCTCATTATTACAGTGCTTTATTATTATTATTTAAAATACTAAAAGTTTTGTGATGCAGTTTTGATGCAGGGTAAAATGAGTTGGACATTGCAGCTCCAAACATATTGATTGAGAGCATTACATACCATGGTGTCAGTCAAATGTGTTGGGAATTGTAAACAAGTTACCAGGTATGAGGGAATAAAATCCTGCTGCATTCTTTGAGTAAATACGTGTAAGATGTATAATATATATATATATATATATATATATAGACCCTGTTAATTACATTTAGAACAGGTTTTAAAAGCATGGCAACAGGTTTCTTATCAGCCATATGTTAGTCAGCACACACAAGATGATAGAATATGAGGGTGTGCAACCCTTGTGTTGGCAACAGTGTACTCAGTCGCCACTGGCAGTTTGACAAAAGTGACTTTACCCACAGGAGACACAAGGGCTTCAAGAACTGTTTTTTTTTATGCACAACCATATTCCTCCATGTTTTTTTTACAGATCAGGCCATCACAACAACTGGATTGGGAGGTCAAGCCCTACCCCCTGCAAGAAAGTAAGATGTACCTACAACATTCCAGCAAAGATGTAACCTGAAATACAAGCTGCTATACAAGTCTACCTCTCACAGGAAAAGTAAGACAAAGAAGAACAACAACAACTCCCAGCATGGACATCATTATGTTGAACACCAGCATGAGTGGACTTGGACTAAGAAGAAGACATGCCAGCAGCAGAAGGAAAAAATATGCAAGTGAAGAATGGACAAAGTATGAAGAATAATGGATGGATCATAAGAAGAGGTGATTGGGAAAAGAAAAGTTGAGAAGCAATTTGAAGGTTGCATGAAAGTTTAAAGACTACATGAAGTTTGTTTTAAGAAAAACAAAGAAAGACATCTGACAGTGGTCAGTATTATATGGCAAGATTACAGCGGTAATCCATGAGAAGAAGATTTAAAGCACCAGCAGCTCCAGTGTTGAAGTAAATAATAAAGAACAAGACAGAAGAAGTACCAGAAGGCAAATGATTGATGCTTCCCCTGCCAATATGAAGTACAAGCTTCTTCAGGTGCCTCCCAGTGAACATAATGTCTCCAGAAGAAACAATAGAAGGTATAATTGCAGTCACCTTGCCCACTGGTGCAGAACGTGCATAATTGTGTTGTGTCTAATGCAGGGGTGGGCAATTATTTAAGATGAGGGGCCACTTGACACTTTCCTGTCAGTATTCGAGGGCCGCACACAAAATAGCAGTTACCCTCCATGCGCCAAAAATATAGGGACGTGACCAAAAAATCATACAGATTCATATTAGGCTGCACAATAGTCTCCATTATTTAAATTACGCCACACAGTAGCGCCACTTACACACATTACACCAGGTAGAGCCCCTTTTACACATATTATGCCAGGTAGAGCCCCTGTCACACATTATGCCAGGTAGAGACCCATTTTACACATTACTCCAGGTAGAGCCCCTATCACACAATACGGCAGGTAGAGCCTCATTTTACATTACAGCAGGTAGAGCTCCCTTTTACACATTACGGAAGGTAGAGACCCCTTTTACACATTACGGCAAGTAGAGCTCCCTTTTACATACTGTGGTGGGGGGGTTGGGTTAGGCTGCGGGGAGGGGAGGTTAGGGTTGGGCACCGCCCTCGGAGGGTTAGGGTTAGGCTACGGGGGGAAGGGGCCTAGGTTTATGCAGCCATAGGGGGTGGTTAGGGTTAGGCACTAAGGGAGGAGCTTACGGTTAGTTTGCGGGGAGGGGGGGTTGGGGAGAACCCTGTCAGTTTCGAGATATCGGGATCCCAGCGTCGGTATTTTGACCGACAGGATCCCAAGCGGTGGGGAATCATACTGATCCAACACATACACAGAGCTGCATATACATAGTTACACAGACACATATACAGAGTTACAGACATACAGTATACACAGCGTTACACAGACACATATACAGAGCTACAGACACACACATACAGAGCTACAGACACATGTAGAGTTACACAGAGACATATACAGACACATACACAAAGTTACAGGCACATCATCATATACAGTTGCACAGACATAATATCATTTATGGTCCCTCATACCTTAAATTAAAGACTGTCATTGCATGAAAACTTTGACTGCTTTGCATGATAAAGTGCAGGAGCATCAGGGCTGTGCTCCATGCTGGGTAGCCCCGCACCCTGCAGGGACACTACTTCCTCCTTCTTCCTTCTGATAATCAGGGATGGCCCATTGAAGGAGGGGGGGCCCAGAACACATACCCCAAAAGACCCCTACTACTGAGAGCCGTCTATTCTCCACACGGCAAAGCAAGCATTGCTGTCCTTCCCCCTGTCTCAGGGCCGCTTGTCATTGCACGCAGGTGGGAGGCAGCGGGCTGGGCAGGATCGGTTTGTGGGCCGCAACCGGCTCACGGGCCGCATTTTGCCCACCCCTAGTCTAATGCATACTGGAGCCAGCAGATGCAGAAGACAGCATAGGGAGTATCACAAGATCTGATGATATCAGAAACTCTTAAAGGGAAAGGAGATGCAAGAACTACAGTCACCAAGACCAGTTCAGTTCTTGGCCTCGGAGTACATGTTCAGTGACTTTGCTGGAACACAATGTACTGAAGCTTATTCAGGCGAGAATACAGTACACACCAGCAGAAGTTGAACTTTCCAGCAACTTATCAAAGGAAAGAACAGAACCATTAAGAAGCAAGTTAGAACAGAAGTTCAGTATTGGCTCATTTCCACAGTACCAGTTATGGAAGAAGTAAGCAATACTACTAGGACCAGAGTACCCCAGGGAGGGGCTATATCACCAAGTGATTTATCCACAAGACACACAGCTGAATACAGGATGTGAATGAACTGCTGATTGCTACCACCACTAAAAGAAGTACCAAGAAGAGACAGTGTCCTTATTAAAGTTTCTGGAAGGACAAGACTGCAGAGCCTCAGAAGGAGAAATTGCAGCTAGCCAAGCAAGAGGTAATCTTCCTAGGAAACTTAAGGTACCTGACATCTAACAAAAGTAAGAAAGAAAAAATTCATACTGCAAGCTAAGATGCCAACTAATGTCAAGCAAGTCAGATGATCATTCCTGGGCCTAGTAGGATACTGCAGAGAATGGATACCTCTAGCATCAGTCTACATGCAAGCATTGTATGACAACACTGAAAAGGAAGAGGGTCCGCATCCTACACACAGCAACAGATGGATGAAGCAATTGAACAATTGGAAACAGCAGTTGCCTCATCTCAAGCCCTGGAACTACCTGACTATTGAAGAAGGAGGCCATACATAGAAGTCCTTACACAAAATTATGGACTGAAGTGAAGACCAGTGGCCTACGACTCAAGCAAGCTTGACAGCAGTACTCAATGAGCACCTACCGGCATCAGAGCAGTGGCAGAAGCAACAGTCCTAGAAGAGGACAAGAGCACAGACACAGTCCTGAAACAGCAGTCCTAGAAGAGGACAAGAGCACAGGCATAGTGCTGAATCATGAACTTATCATCCAGGTACCACATGCAGGTACAGAGAAGCTTCAACAAGCAACAACCAAACACCTGTCAGCAGCCAGACTTACCAAGTATGAAGTAGCACTGCTGAGTGCACCAAATGAAACCATCAGAAGATGTATTACCCTCAACCCAGCAACCCTTGTCCAGCATTAATCAATAAAGGTGTTGAATCTCAAGATTCAAAAGGATGGAAAAACAGATTGTCTGGAGGGAAAAACAGATTATCTACTGATGAATCCGAAAGTAAGAAGTTGATGATAAGGACCAGGAAGGTGGTCCAGAAGAGCAAGATTCAGACAGATCATCATGGATACAGGACCAGAGGGATGGTCAAGAAGAGGAAGAGAATAATTCTAGTAATCAAAATTTTTCCTTCTCCTTCTGTGGCTTTACTGGAACATGAACTACCTTATGCTCGGCATGAGCTATATGTGGATGGATTAAGGTACCATGAGGATGGAAGTCCTCATACAGGATATGTAGTAACCACTGCACATGAAGTTGTGGATTCAGGATCCTTACCATCCCAGTACAAGAGTGTGGGCCAGATATGGAAAAGCAGAGGCTTCAAGAAGGAAAGTGGTGAAGACATACACCATGCTTCACTGATCAGACACAAGTTCAGAGCTCTGCAAGGGCCACAGAAAAGGTTGCAGTAATAAAGATCCAGGCACATGCAAGAAATTACACTCCTGAAACAAGAGGCTGATGCTGAAGCCAAGACGGCAGCAAGATGCCCCAGAAAGCCTGTAACCTGTCACAACTGAGGGCCTGAGCTGACGGAAGGCAGCCTCAGTTGTAGGGGCTGAGATGTACCGGAACCTGGGAGGTTGTATCAGACCCCTGGACATGTAAGTAACATGAAGAGAAACCGCCCGAAGGCGTGACCACGACAACTTGAGTAAAAGTCAATGATATTTATTTATGACAAACTCCATGCATCACAGTAGCAGTAAAAAGAAACATAAAAATCAGCAGAGAAATAATAATACAGTTCCTGGGTACTACAGGGTGGCAGGGGCCACAGAGCTCTGGTGGTATGAGACAGTTCTTATTATCTGCAAGTTGGAAAGTCCTTACCAGGCTCAACTGTAGCAATGAGGAAAGCCCAGGGTCGTACCAGCTGGTGTTCCAGGGAAAGCTGGACTGCTGTAGATAAAATGCTGCTGTGGGTACTGGTTAGAACCAGACAGGTGTTGGCACGGAGTGGATACTGGCTGGAACCAGTTAAATAATAGATAAAGCTTGAGAGCGATGCAATATAGATGAAATGTAGAATTTGAGAGCGGAGAAATAATAATACCGGTGGAGAGTGGTAAACTGCAGAAAGGACACCGGCCCTTTAAGAGAAGCTGTACACTGCTTTAAGCTGAGCTGGAAGCAGGTGATGTTGTAGCTGGAAACAGGTGAGTCCAGAATGGATCGGAGAGTCAGGCTACACCGCAGATGGAATGCTGGTGCGGGTCTCTATAGCAGAAGTCTGGAGACAGGAGCTGGAACCTGGAAGACATTCACAGGAGAGAGACAAACTGGAACTAGGTTTGACAACCAAAGCACTGACGCCTTCCTTGCTCAGGCACAACCTATTTATACCTGCAGCAAGGAAGGCATTGGCTAGGCAATTATGCAAATTAATAATACAGACAGCAGATTGGTGAATATGATCAGATGACAGAATCCAAGATGGCTGCGCCCATGCAGACACTTGGAGGGAAGTTTGGTTTGTAATCCATGTGGTCTGGAAAACAGTAATGGCGGCGCCGGCCACCGGAGACAGGAGACGCCAGGCCGACAGGTGCACATCCAACCACGCGGACACAGCGGAGGCCGCGGCTGACGTAATCGCCACTCTGAATGCAGAAGCTCAGGAACGGCGGTGGAGGCCGCGGAAGACGCCATGCCAGATGTATAAGGCGTTACTGTGACAGCGTCCAGAGAGACAGGAGAGGATGCGGGAATATGCACATCAGGATAACAGATGGGATCCGGTCCTGGAGCGCTGAGCCAGCCTTAGGAGGCATCTGATGGGTAAGAAATGGCGTCCAGATACCCGGATCGTGACAGCACCCCCCCCTTTAGGAGTGGCCCCAGGACACTTCTTTGGCTTTTGAGGAAACTTGGAATGGAATCTCCGGACCAAGGCAGGAGCATGGACATCAGAAGCATTGGTCCATGAACGTTCCTCAGGGCCATAACCCTTCCAGTCAATAAGATACTGAAGTTGACCGTAACGGTGACGTGAGTCCAGGATCTTGGCCACTTCATACTCAACGCCTCGTTGAGTTTGGACTTTCGGAGTTGGAGGAAGTGAGGAATGAAACCGATTCAAGATTAACGGTTTCAACAGGGAAACATGGAATGTCCTGGGTATTTTTAAGAAAGGAGGTAACTGGAGTCTGTAAGCAACAGGATTGATGACTTGATTAATTTTAAAAGGACCGATGAAGCGAGGTGCAAACTTCATACTGGGAACTCTCAACCTCAAATTCTTCGTGGATAACCATACCCGATCACCCACCTTGAGAGCAGGAACTGCTCGACGCTTCTTATCCGCAAACTTCTTGTACCTGAACGATGCCTTGAGCAGAGCTGATCGTACGCTCTTCCAGATATTGGCAAACTGATGCAAGGTGATATCCACTGCGGGAACAGAAGTTGCTGGAAGCGGTTGGAACTCAGGGACTTTAGGGTGGAATCCAAAGTTGGTGAAGAATGGTGTTGAAGAAGATGAAGAATGATACTGGTTGTTATGACAGAACTCGGCCCAGGGAAGTAATTGAACCCAGTCATCTTGAGAGGAGGACACATAGATGCGGAGGAAGGACTCCAAGTCCTGATTCACCCTCTCAGTTTGACCATTGGTCTGAGGATGGTAAGCCGTGGAAAACTTTAGCTTGACTTGGAGGACTTGACATAAACTTTGCCAGAATTTGGCTGTGAATTGAACTCCTCGATCTGAGATAATTTCTTCTGGAAGACCGTGGAGTCGGAAGATCTCTTGTATGAATACTTGAGCCAACTTGGAAGCTGACGGAAGACCGGTGAGAGGAATGAAGTGTGCCATCTTGGTGAACCGGTCAACTACCACCCAGATGGTATTGAACTTGTTGCACATGGGCAAATCAGTAATAAAATCCATCGACAAATGGGTCCATGGTCGACGGGGAACAGATAGTGGAACCAGTTGCCCCGCAGGCGACTGGCGGGATACTTTATGTTGAGCACACTTTGGGCAAGATGCAATAAACTCCAAAACGTCCTTTTTCAGAGTTGGCCACCAATAGGACCTAGAGATAAACTCCAGGGTTTTTTGGATACCTGTATGTCCGGCAAAGCGGGAAGCATGGGCCCAATGCATGAGCTTCTTCCTTAGTGTCGGCTTCACAAAACTTTTCCCTGATGGGGGCGTAGAGTCCATCCCTACCGTGGAGAATGCCAACGGATTTATAATAGGATGCTTGTCTGAAGACTCTGACTCATTTTCTTGCTCCCATGAGCGGGAAAGGGCACCGGCCTTGCGATTCTGAGAGCCCGGACAGAACTGGAGTTTAAAGTCGAACCTGGAAAAGAAAAGTGCCCATCTGGCCTGACGAGGGTTGAGACATTGTGCGCCTTTCAGATATAGAAGGTTCTTGTGGTCTGTAAGGATGGTGATTGAATGAGAGGCTCCCTCCAACAGATATCTCCACTCCTCTAGAGCGAGCTTGATGGCTAGCAACTCCTGGTCGCCAATGGCATAGTTGCGTTCCGCTGGGGAGAACTTCCGTGAGAAGAAACTGCAAGGATGTAAATGGCCATCTTTAGCCCTCTGAGATAACACCGCTCCTACTCCAACGGAGGAGGCATCCACCTCTAAGATGAAAGGAGAGTCGATGTCAGGCTGTTTCAGGACAGGCGCAGAGATGAACCTCTGTTTTAAAAGATGAAAAGCTTGCATGGCTTCTTCAGACCACTTGGACGGGTTAGCACCCTTCTTGGTGAAAGCAGTAATAGGCGCCACAATGGTGGAAAAGTCTCGTATAAACTTTCGGTAATAATTGGCGAACCCTAAGAACCTCTGGACCCCTTTGAGGGTTAAGGGTACCGGCCAATTCTGGATTGCTTGTAGTTTCTCAGGATCCATCTCTAGTCCGGAACCGGACACAATGTACCCTAGAAACGGAATGGACTTGACTTCAAAGACGCATTTCTCTAATTTGCAATAGAGATGATTGACACGGAGACGGGACAGAACCTCCTTTACCCAAAAACGATGTTCCTCTAAATTGTTGGCAAAAATGAGGATATCATCTAGATAGACCACGACATGACGGTATAGAATGTCTCTGAAGATCTCATTGACGAAATGCTGGAAGACAGCTGGAGCATTGCTCAATCCGAAGGGCATGACGAGGTACTCATAATGTCCGTCACGGGTGTTAAATGCGGTCTTCCACTCGTCACCCTCACGGATCCGGATGAGATTGTATGCACCTCTCAAGTCCAGCTTTGTAAAGATGGTAGCTCCGCTAACTCTGTCAAAGAGCTCAGTAATCAGGGGTAAAGGATAGCGGTTCTTGATGGTAATGTCGTTCAAACCTCTGTAGTCGATGCACGGCCGCAGACCACCATCTTTCTTTTTTACAAAAAAGAAGCCTGCGCCGGCTGGAGAAGAAGAAGGTCGAATGAACCCCTTTGCTAGGTTCTCTTTAATGTATTCCTCCATAGAATGCGTCTCGGGCAGAGACAACGGATAAGTTCGGCCTCGAGGTGGAACCTTCCCTGGAACGAGATCAATCGGGCAGTCCCATTCTCTATGAGGAGGAAGGATATCAGCAGAAGCCTTACTGAACACATCCGTGAAATCTTGATATGGAGGAGGTGGAACATCAGACGACCTGGGGGAGGAAGAACAGACAGGCAACACTTTAAACAAACATGTCTCAGCACAGGAGGGACCCCATGCCAGGATTTGCGTAGTCGTCCAATCAATTGTAGGATTGTGAAGACGGAGCCATGGAAGGCCCAGGACCACAGGATGTGTGGCTCTTGGAATCACTAAAAGTGAAATAAGTTCGGAATGAAGAACTCCCACTCTCAGACGAACTGGTAGAGTCCTTAGAGCAATAACTGTATCAAAAATTTTACTGCCATCCACGGCAGTTAAGGAAAAGGAGGAAGGAAGTCTCTCGGTGGGTAGGGACCACCGTTTAACATAGGCTTCGGTAATAAAGTTCCCAGCTGCTCCGGAATCAAGGAGGGCAATGACGTTCTGATAACGTTGAGCAACTTGAAGCGAGACTGGGAGATTACAATCTTGAGGGGATGGAGAGGAGATCATTACTCCTAGCCGGCCCTCTCCTTGGCGAGCTAGGGTCTGGAGTCCCGGACGTTTGGGACAAGCATTAATGGTGTGAGACGGAGCTGCACAATAAAGACAGAGAGACTCGGAGAGACGTCTTCGGCGCTCAGCAGGAGTTAAACGGGAACGGCCAATTTGCATGGGCTCATCTTTAGTTGGTGACAGTTGGCGAGGAGGAGGAGCAGAAGATTTTGGAGCAGATGATCTTCCACGCTCAGTTGCTCTCTCTCTGAAACGTAAGTCAACTTTTGTACAAAGTGAGATTAGCTCATCTAACTTGGAGGGTAAGTCTCTGGTAGCTAACTCGTCTTTAATACACTCAGATAAACCATGCCAGAATGCAGCATACAGGGCCTCGTCGTTCCATGCCAGTTCGGATGCCAGGATCTGGAACTGTATAAGATATTGTCCTACAGTACGTGATCCCTGGCGTAAACGGAGAATCTCAGACGAAGCTGAAGTTACCCGGCCTGGCTCGTCGAAGATGCGCCTGAATGTTGACACGAATGCAGTGTAAGAAGACAGCAGGGTGTCGGACCTCTCCCATAACGGTGATGCCCAATCAAGGGCTGAGCCACTGAGAAGAGAGATGATGTAGGCAATTTTTGTACGGTCACTGGGAAAATTGCCAGGTTGTAGCTCAAACTGAATCTCACACTGGTTGAGAAATCCCCTGCAGAATCTTGGAGAACCGTCAAATTTTGCTGGCGTTGGAAGATGAAGACGTGGAGCAGAAACGGGTAAGGTGGATGGGGTTATAGCTGGAGTCACTGTGGTTGACGCACCGGACGCGTCTGATCCACGGAGAGTTGTCTGAATCCCATCCAGCCGAGTAGAGAGATCTTGGAGACAGCGGATGATGTGGCCCTGTGCAGCCTCCTGATGTTCAAGTCGGGCTGCCAGTTCTTGCATCGGCCTGGCCGCTTGATCCTGGTCTCCGGCTGGATTCATTTGGTCAGTGCTTACTGTCACAACTGAGGGCCTGAGCTGACGGAAGGCAGCCTCAGTTGTAGGGGCTGAGATGTACCGGAACCTGGGAGGTTGTATCAGACCCCTGGACATGTAAGTAACATGAAGAGAAACCGCCCGAAGGCGTGACCACGACAACTTGAGTAAAAGTCAATGATATTTATTTATGACAAACTCCATGCATCACAGTAGCAGTAAAAAGAAACATAAAAATCAGCAGAGAAATAATAATACAGTTCCTGGGTACTACAGGGTGGCAAGGGCCACAGAGCTCTGGTGGTATGAGACAGTTCTTATTATCTGCAAGTTGGAAAGTCCTTACCAGGCTCAACTGTAGCAATGAGGAAAGCCCAGGGTCGTACCAGCTGGTGTTCCAGGGAAAGCTGGACTGCTGTAGATAAAATGCTGCTGTGGGTACTGGTTAGAACCAGACAGGTGTTGGCACGGAGTGGATACTGGCTGGAACCAGTTAAATAATAGATAAAGCTTGAGAGCGATGCAATATAGATGAAATGTAGAATTTGAGAGCGGAGAAATAATAATACCGGTGGAGAGTGGTAAACTGCAGAAAGGACACCGGCCCTTTAAGAGAAGCTGTACACTGCTGGAAGCTGAGCTGGAAGCAGGTGATGTTGTAGCTGGAAACAGGTGAGTCCAGAATGGATCGGAGAGTCAGGCTACACCGCAGATGGAATGCTGGTGCGGGTCTCTATAGCAGAAGTCTGGAGACAGGAGCTGGAACCTGGAAGACATTCACAGGAGAGAGACAAACTGGAACTAGGTTTGACAACCAAAGCACTGACGCCTTCCTTGCTCAGGCACAACCTATTTATACCTGCAGCAAGGAAGGCATTGGCTAGGCAATTATGCAAATTAATAATACAGACAGCAGATTGGTGAATATGATCAGATGACAGAATCCAAGATGGCTGCGCCCATGCAGACACTTGGAGGGAAGTTTGGTTTGTAATCCATGTGGTCTGGAAAACAGTAATGGCGGCGCCGGCCACCGGAGACAGGAGACGCCAGGCTGACAGGTGCACATCCAACCACGCGGACACAGCGGAGGCCGCGGCTGACGTAATCGCCACTCTGAATGCAGAAGCTCAGGAACGGCGGCGGAGGCCGCGGAAGACGCCATGCCAGA
This sequence comes from Pseudophryne corroboree, assembly GCF_028390025.1. Lineage (NCBI taxonomy): Eukaryota > Metazoa > Chordata > Amphibia > Anura > Myobatrachidae > Pseudophryne > Pseudophryne corroboree. The sequence goes on along the minus strand of NC_086447.1, from coordinate 311,714,860 downwards.
TGTATAAGGCGTTACTGTGACAGCGTCCAGAGAGACAGGAGAGGATGCGGGAATATGCACATCAGGATAACAGATGGGATCCGGTCCTGGAGCGCTGAGCCAGCCTTAGGAGGCATCTGATGGGTAAGAAATGGCATCCAGATACCCGGATCGTGACATAACCATTCCAGTGCCAGACCAGATGCCTGATTATGCTACGCTGATTGAACTTCAGAACCAAACAGGAGAGAGTGAGAAAGTAGCCTGTGGAAAGAGAAAGCAACCAAACAACCAACCAACCAACCAACCAACCAACCAACCAACCAACCAACCAACCAACCAGTGAAGGTAACAATCTACACTACACAGACAGAAGAAACAGAAAGAAGCAAAGCCTCAAATGCCTGGTCTACAGGATTTGAAGAAATTTCAGGAACAAGCAGGTCCTGAAGAAAAAGCAGCATGGCAAAGAAGATGAGCCAGATAAGAAGAAGACATTATCTTATGAAAATTAGAAGAGAAATTATACTTGCCCAGAAGCTTATATCCACGTATGTGTTAAGTCAGTCATGGACTCACACACCTGGGAGTGGATCAAATGGAAAATTCAGTTAATAAAAGATGGATATCCTGCCGCAACCAAGTTTGTACAAGCCTACTAAATATGTAGGCCTACTGGAAATGTCCACTCCAGGACAGAAGGTCATGACAGTCAACCCTTGGAGCAATCCCCCAAAAGTTATTTTCCGTTTCAACGACTGCAAATTGACTATATCTAACTGCCAAAGATGTATTGGTAACCACAGACATTTTCAGTTATCTGCCAATGGCAAAAGACATAGCAAAATCAATAGCTAGAAATTTAGTTTCAGAAGTTATTTGCAGATATGGAGTACCAGAAATTATAGTAGCAGATAGCGGTATTTATTTCATTAAAGAAATAATGTAGTACATAAGGTATGATTTGAGAATACAACAGGCATTCCATGTATCCCTCACAGGTTAGTGGGTGTGTCACAGAAACCAGAAAGGGATGCTAAGGTGTTTATTTTTAGTACAGGTTAATAGTAGAACCATATTCAGTAAAACCATAGGTTATTCACCTTATGAAATATTGTTTGATAGCATACCTAAGATAGGATGTTATTATCCATAAGAGTTACAGCCTAAATATGGTACATTTGACTGCCTATGTTAAAAAGTCTTACTGAAGAAACTGACACTTCTGTATTTTCTAGTTTGCCTTTCTCCCAGATTCAGGAGCAAATCTGAATCCCCACAAGCTTTAACCAGCAGATTGGGTGTATCTGGAAAGACACGTGAGGGAGTCACTTGAGCCCAGATTTGATGGTTCATATCGAGTGTTGCTGACCACGCCCACTTCTGTGTCAATTAAGGAAAGAGAGACTTGGGTTCCACTGCAAATTGCTTGCTCAAGTTAAGTTTGAACAATGAAATACACAAACATGCAAAGGCTAATTGGGCCTAAACTAGACAGACCACTATGGGTCATTATATTGGGAACTTCAGTACTCATTGTTGTCATAATATACTCTATAGCTCTCATAGGAGAGGGCAGGGAAACTGGCATGTCCGCCAATCCAAAGTTACGTACCAGTGTTTAGTATATAAGTATGTACTTCTTACATATGTGGTATATATATAGTATATAAGAAGTGTGGTATCACACTAGATCTTGTGTTAAGCAAATTAAAGTAAAGATCATGAAATTTCTAGAAGTTCAAAGATATCAGTTAGCGTATAAGGGTTGTAATTCTTTTAAAGCAAATACATACTACTAAGTAGAGTGTAATATTTTTTAGAATATGTATGAAGAGAACTCCAAGAATGTGTTGTATATTTATTACTAATGAAACAAATAGTGCGCAAGAAGTGGTTTAGAGAAATGTCCTGCTCAAACCCAGCTAATTGGTTTAGTGGGATCAAAGAGTAGATTGTTGAAATAGTGATGTTTTTATAAAAAATTGTTGGCTTAGCAATTTTCATATATCTGTATTTTAAGATGCTATTTTGTTTCCTTTACTTTTAGCTTGAAAGAAATCTGTTAAGTCAAAGATGTGAAACCTCCAAGTTTAAGAAACTACAGAAGAGCTTGGCAAGAAGGAGCCGTCTACCTTAATGGATATGAAGCGAACGGTTCTTCACCTTCCGTGTGATAGGGTGACAAACACGGCCCTACGGGAACATAGCCTTTAGCACCATTATAGCTAGACTGTTTTCTTAGTCTCTTGTAGGTAGAGTTTGTGTGATGCCTTGTAGCTCAACTGTAATGTCATATTGTTATCAACTGTAATGTCATTTTATTATGAAAAGGAGGGACTGATGAAGATAGATGTATTTAGCTTAAGCAGTGTCAGCCATTTTGTTAAGTAGTGAAGTAGAAGTATGCTTTGCTGGATAAATCATAATAATGCTGACATTTCACAGTTAGTACGTTCTGTGCGAAGCAAGGTCATAGCTATAAGTCTTGAAAACATGTTATTAGACTGTTTCTGTGTGTTTAGACTTTCTGTGAAGGACACGTAGGAGGGTGTCAGCCTGAGAGGAGTTATGAGAAGAGATGCATTATTGTTTTGAAATTGTAACGTGTATCAAGTGTTCATGCAAGTACCTTTTTTTCTCTATATAATGTCATGCTAAATAAAGTGGAGGCAGTCTCATTTGGTGGACATAACTGTGTGTGTTGTCTGCTTCCTGAGATTCCCAATCGATTGGTAAACAAAGGGTAATGAACAGACAATTGAAGGAGATTGATAGTAGGAGGTTTATCGCCAACTTTTGTGATGTAGGCCATGCACCATTTTAGATGACCTTCTTTGTACAGTCTCTAATGTATTAATATCCTTTTGAAGATATGGCCTCCAGAATTGAACACAGTATTCCAGATGAGGCCGTATCAATGACCTATACAGTGGCATTATTACTTCTTTCTTTCTGCTGCTGATTCCACTCCCAGTGCAGCCAAGCATCTGACTAGCCTTCCTCATTGCTTTGTTACATTGCTTACCTGCCTTTAATTCACCTGAAGTAATGTCTCCTAGATCCCTTTCCTCCTCAGTAGTTTCCAGTATAGTGCCATAAATAATGGGATTTTAATACCTACCGGTAAATCCTTTTCTCTTAGTCCGTAGAGGATGCTGGGGTCACTTTTAGAACCATGGGGTATAGACGGGATCTGCAGGAGACATGAGCACTTTAAGATTTTCAAAGGGTGTGAACTGGCTCCTCCCTCTATGCCCCTCCTCCAGACTCCAGTTATAGGAACTGTGCCCAGAGAGACGGACATTTTGAGGAAAGGATTTATTGTTGAACTAAGGTGAGATTCATACCAGCTCACACCTCAAGCATTCCACACAACGTGGCATTCAACAGAACACAAGCCAACGGCATGAACAATTTCAGCAACAGGCTGACTATAAACGTAACACAACATGTGTGTAACCACAACTAATAACTGCAGATACAGTATGCACTGGGACGGGTGTCCACCATCCTCTACGGACTAAGAGAAAAGGATTTAATGGTAGGTATTAAAATCCCATTTTCTCATACATCCTAGAGGATGCTGGGATCACCATTAGAACCATGGGGTTATACCAAAGCTCTAGAACGGGCGGGAGACTGCGGATGACTCTGCAGCACCGATTGACCAAACTTGAGGTCATCATCGGCCAGGGTATCAAACCTGTAAAACTTTGCAAAAGTGTTTGAACCCGACCAAGTAGCTGCTCGGCAAAGTTGCAATGCCGAGACCCCCCCGGGCAGCCGCCCAGGACGAGCCCACCTTTCTAGTAGAATGGGCTTTCACCGATTTCGGTAACGGCAATCCAGCCGTGGAATGAGCATGCTGAATCATATTACAGATCCAGCGTGCAATGGTCTGCTTGGAAGCAGGACACCCAATCTTGTTGGGAGCATACAGGACAAACAGAGCCTCCGTTTTCCTAACCTGAGCCATTCTGGCGACATAAATTTTCAAAGCTCTGACCACATCCAGAGACTTTGACTCAATTAAGGCGTCAGTAGCCACTGGCACCACAATAGGTTGGTTCATATGGAAAGATGAAACCACCTTCGGCAGAAATTGCTGACGAGCCCTCAACTCTGCTCTATCTTCATGGAAGATCAAATAAGGGCTCTTGTGAGACAAGGCCGCTAACTCAGACACCCGCCTTGCGGATGCCAAGGCCAACAGAATGACCACTTTCCAAGTGAGGAATTTAAACCCCACCTTCTGTAAAGGTTCAAACCAATGTGATTGAAGGAACTGCAACACCACGTTAAGATCCCATGGTGCCACTGGGGGCACAAATGGAGGTTGGATGTGCAATACACCTTTCACAAAAGTCTGAACTTCTGGAAGGGAGGCCAATTGTTTTTGAAAGAAAACCGATAAGGCTGAAATCTGTGCCTTAATTGAGCCCAACTTTAGGCCCGCATCCACACCTGCTTGTAGAAAAAGGAGAAAATGTCCTAGCTGAAATTCTTCTGTAGGAGCCTTCTTGGTATTTTCTCCAAATACGGTGGTAATGTTTAGACGTTACTCCTTTCCTGGCCTGAATAAGTGTGGGAATGACTTCACTGGGAATACCCTTTCGGGCTAGGATTTGGCATTCAACCGCCATGCCGTCAAACGTAGCCGCGGTAAGTCTTGATACACACACTGCCCCTGTTGTAACAGGTCCTCGCGGAAGAGGCCAGGGATCTCCTATGAGTAATTCCTGAAGATCTGGATACCAAGCCCTCCTTGGCCAGTCTGGGACAATGAGGATCGCTTGAATCTTTGTTCTTCTTATGATCTTTAGAACTTTTGGAATCAGAGGAAGTGGAGGGAATACATACACCGACTGAAACACCCATGGTGTCACCAGTGCATCCACTGCTATTGCTTGAGGGTCTCTCGACCTGGAACAATATCTCTGAAGCTTCTTGTTGAGACTAGATGCCATCATGTATGTCTATTTGAGGATTCCCCAATGACTTGTCACTTCTGTGAAGACCTCTTGATGGAGGCCCCACTCTCCTGGATTGAGATCGTGTCTGCTGAGGAAGTCTGCTTCCCAGTTGTCCACTCCTGGAATGAAGATCGCTGCCAGAGCGCTTGTATGCTTTTCCGCCCAGCGGAGAACCTTTGTGGCTTCTGCCATTGCCACTCTGCTTTTTGTTCCACCCTGGCGGTTTATGTATACTACTGCTACAGAGAAAAACTCTCTGTAGTTCTGTGTCCAGTATCAATCCTAAAAAACGACAACCACGTCGGAATCAACTGTGATTTTGGGATCCAGACCACTTGTCCAACAGGTCCCACTGAAATACTCTGACATGGAATCTGCCAAACTGAATGGTCTCGTAGGCCGCAACCATCTTGCCCAGCAACCGAGTGCATTGATGGATTGATACTCTTGCTGGTTTCAGAATTTGTTTGACCAGACTCTGAAGTTCCAGAGCCTTTTCCACTGGAAGAAAAACTCTCTGTAGTTCTGTGTCCAGTATCATTCCCAAAAACCACAACCGCGTCGTCGGAATCGACTGTGATTTTGGCAAGTTTAGGAGCCAACCATGTTGTTGAAGAAATGTCAGGGAGAGTGCAATGTTTTGCACCAACTGGTCCCTGGATCTCGCCTTTATCAGGAGATCGTCCAAGTATGGGATAATCATGACTCCTTGCTTGCGAACGAGAACCATCATTTCCACCATCACTTTGGGGAAAATCCTCGGAGCTGTGGGCAGACCAAACAGCAACGTCTGAAATTGGTAATGACAATCGTGAATTGCAAACCTCAGGTAAGCCTGATGCGGAGGATAAATGGGAACATGTAAGTAAGCATCCTTTATGTCCAGAGACACCATAAAATCCCCTTTCTCCAGACTGGAGATCACTGCTCGGAGTGACTCCATCTTGAATTTGAATTTTTTTAGGTAGAAATTGAGGGATTTCAGGTTTAGGATCGGTCTGACCGAGCCGTCCGGCTTCGGGACCACGAACAGGCTTGAATAAAAGCCTTCTCCCTGATGTGATGGGGGAACCATGACAATGACCTGATTTTGACACAACTTTTGTATTGCGTCGCATACTACCTCCCTGTCCGGAAGAGAAGCTGGTAAGGCTGATTTGAAAAATCGGCGAGGGGGAACATTTTGAAACTCTAGTTTGTACCCTTGGAATACTATTTGTAAAACCCATGGGTCCAGGTCCAAATGAAACCAGAACTGACTGAAGAGTTTGAGACGTGCCTCCACCGGTGCGGAATCCCGCAGAGGAGCTCCAGCGTCATGCGGTGGAGTTGGCAGAAGCCGGGGAGGACTTCTGCTCCTGGGAACCCAACAAGGCTGGTGATCTTTTACCTCTTCCCCTTCCTCTAGTAGCAAGGAAGGAAGAACCTCGCCCTTTTCTGTATTTATTGGGCCGAAAGGACTGCATTTGATAGTGGTGTGTTTTCTTTTGTTGTTGAGGAACATAAGGCAAAAAGGATGACTTATCCGCGGTAGCCGTAGATACCAAATCAGCGAGGCCGTCACCAAACAAGACACCATCTTTATATGGTAGGGATTCCATATTTTTCTTGGAGTCAGCATCAACATTCCATTGGTGAATCCACAATGCTCGCATAGCTGAGACTGCCATGGCATTGGCTTTTGATCCCAAAAGGCCAATATCTCTCGCAGTTTCCTTTAGGTACGGTGCAGCATCCTTGATATAACCCAGCGTCAAGAGGATGCTATCCCTATCTAGGGTATCTATATCAGATGACAAGTTATCTGCCCACTTTTCAATAGCACTACTCAACCACGCAGATGCAATGACAGGTCTGAGTAGCGTACCTGTGGTCGCATAAATGGATTTTAACGTAGATTCTTGCTTACGATCCGCAGGGTCCTTAAGGGCTGCTGTGCCAGGTGATGGGAGAGCCACCTTTTTAGACAAACGTGATAGGGCCTTGTCTACAATGGGGGGTGACTCTCACTATTCCCTATCCTCAGAGGGAAACGGATAAGCCACCGGAATCCTTTTGGGAATCTGAAACTTTCTATCAGGGCTTTCCCAGACTTTTTCAAATAGAGTGTTCAGTTTATGAGAGGGAGGAAACGTTATCTCAGGTTTCTTTTCTTTATACATACAGACCCTTTCATCAGGAACATCCGGGTCCTCAGTGATATGTAATACATCTTTAACCGCCACAATCATGTACTGAATGCTCTTTGCCAATTTTGGATCTAATCTGGAATCACTATAGTCAACACTGGAATCAGTGTCTGTGTCGGTACCAGTGTCTGCCAACTGGGCAAAAGTACGTTTTTGTGACCCCGAGGGGTCCTGGACTTGTAATAGCACATCCTCCACAGATTTCTTCCATGCCTGGGTCTGAGAATCAGACTTATCTAATCTCTTACTAATAAGAGCCACATTAGCATTCAAAGCATTCAAAACATTTACCCAATCAAGAGTCGGCGGGGCCGACAGGGTCACCCCCACAGCCGTTTGTGTCCCTAATACAGCCTCCTCCTGGGAAGAGCACTCAGCCTCAGACATGTCGACACACTTGTACCAAACACCCACAGACACACCGGGCATATAGGGGACAGACCCACAGTAAAGTCTGTCAGAGAGACACATAGGGGATTTGCCAGCTCACAACCCAGCGCCAAATTAACGGGTCTGAAAACACAAAAAAATGCCCCAGACCTGTAGCGCTTTAAATATCAAATATATTGCACCAATTTATACTGTGCCCCCCCCCCGCGTTTTGCACCCTGATACTTGTCAGCAGTGTGAGGAAGGACCAGCGTCTCTGCAGCCCTGTGGAGAGGAAATGGCGCCGAGCTGAGAGTGAGCTGTGAGGAAGAAGCTCCGCCCCATTGATGGCACGCTTCTGTCCCGCTTATTTTAATAAATAATTATACTGGTGGGGGTTAGGACAGTGCCTTGTCACTAATCTCCCCTCTTGCCAGTGGAAATTGAGGATTTTTGCTGCCCAGGGTGCCCCCCCCCCCGCGCCCTGCACCCTGCAGTGCTGTCAGTGTGGGAGCATGGCGCGCAGCGTTCCGTTCACTAAGTGGTACCTCAGAATGCCATCACTGAAGAAGAAGTCTTCTTTTCTTCTGCTACTCACCTGTCTTCTGACTTCTGGCTCTGTAAGGGGGTGACGGCAGGCTGTGGGAGTGAGCATCTAGGCGTACCCAGCGATCAGCACCCTCAGGAGCTAATGGTGTACTGTCAGCCAGAAGCAGAGCCATTGAACTCACTAGAAGTTGGTCATACTTCTCTCCCCTAAGTCCCACGAAGCAGGGAGACTGTTGCCAGCAGCCTCCCTGAAAATAAAAAACCTAACATTAGTCTTTTCAGAGATCCCTTGTAGTGCGTCCAGTCTCACTGGGCACAATTCTAAAACTGCAGTCTGGAGGAGGGGCATAGAGGGAGGAGTCAGTTCACACTCTTTGAAAGTATTAAAGTGCCCATGTCTCCTGCGGATCCCGTCTATACTCCATGGTTCTAATGGTGACCCCAGCATCCTCTAGGACGTATGAGAAACTATATTTAGCCTTTGGATTTTTGAGACCCAAGTGCATGATTTTGCAGTTTTTGGCATGCAATTGTAATTGCCACACTCTTGACCATTCCTCTAGTATACCTAGATCCTCAATCATTTATTTTACCCCACCTGGTGTGTCTACCCTGTTGCATACCTTTGTGTCATCTGTAAAAAGGCACACTTTCCCTTTAATGCCATTTGCAATGTCACCAATAAAGATATTTAAAAGCACTAGTCCAAGTACAGATCCCTGGGGTACTCCACTGGTAACATTTCCCTCCTGTGAATGCACTCCATTTACCACAACTCTCTGTTTTCTATCCTGCAACCAAGATCTTATCTATTCAATAATCCTAGTATCCAATCCCAAGCTTCCAAGTTTATTTAGCAGTCTGCAATGCGGAACAGTGTCAAAAGCCTTACTAAAGTCTAGATAAGTTATAGCCACGGCTCCACCTTTATCACTTTAGTTACACAGTCAAACAAGTCAATAAGATTTGTTTTACATGATCTCCCCCCAGTGAATTCATGCTGTTTGGGATCCTGTAAATTACTGGATTTGAGATAATCTACAACTCTTTCTTTTAAGAGTGTTTCCATCAATTTCCCTATTACTGATGTAAGACTCGCTGGTCTAGTTGTTTGCCTCTTCCTTGCTTCCACTTTTGTGCAGTGGGACTACGTTTGGTCTTTTCCAGTCCTCTGGAATTACTCTTGTAGCTAATGACTGGTTGATTCACGGAATTGCAGTAATAAGTGAATTGCATTGCAACGGACTGTAATCAACCCAACCATAATGTGCTTAATACGCTGTACTAAGTGAAGGACATCTAGATAGAAAATATATTTATTTGGTCAGTTAATGTTAGGTTGAATTTAAATTTAAAAGTTTGTTTTGTAGGATGACAATAATGCTTTCATTCATTCAAATAGTTCAGCTTGATAAAAAAACCTCAATCATGTTATGCACACCAGTGCCTGCAGGAAAGTACAGGTGTCAGGGCTGTTATGCACTCCAGTGCCTGCAGGAATGTACTGGTGTTTGAACTGTTATGCAAAACAAATGGACTCACAGACAGACTAGGGAATATGACATAACGTACACAGAAGGTGGTAGGGTAACAAAATACACACAACGTGAACAGAGAAGCCCAGAGGCTAAGGAACTGGGTATCTCCCTTGTATTAGAACTGCTCAGATGTGAAAAGCAAGATGTTGTGTTTTAATACATAGAAAACCCGAAATGCTGTTGCTAAGGGCAACAGCAAAACCCTAAAGGGTTACCAACGGGTGTGGCAGTAAACTCCTTGGTCAGAGATGGAATGATAGACACAAGGAGATTCTCCACAATCCTAATTCTCACTTGCAGTGCACAGGTTCGGTTTACTGCCACTAAACTGACCCCTGACACCTAGCACAGTGAGACAGGATTAGACAGGCAAGTCTTAGAATACAGCCGCAAACTTGCTAAGTTCACAGAGTAGTAACAGAACCCCAGCAAGCTAAACGACTGACTCCAGTCTTACTGCTAGGTCTGGATTGGCAGAGTGTAATACCAAATCCCCAGGCCTATTTGCAGTAAGCAACAAACAAATACAAAGCTACACAGTACTGGCTAACTTTCAGAAACTGACTAACCAACAAAGATTCAGCAGCATCTGCTTACCCTGAAAAGAGGCCTTATAAAGCAGGTGCTGTCCACGCCCCACTCAGACCTCACAGACTGTGAGCACAAAAACCAGCACCGGATCCCCTGCCATGCACAGAGCCTATAACCACTGCACAGCAAAAGACCCGAACCGGAGTATCAGCTGCGCTCAGGTTACTCCGCTAGCACTTGTCTCCCGGTTGCCATGACGACGTGGCAGCACAGGGCAGGAGACCCTAACAGTACCCCCCCTCTGACGAGGGGTCAAAGAACCCCTACCACCGGGTTTATCGGGGAACTGCGAGAAGAAAGAGCGTGTCAGTCTGGGGGCATGAAGATCACAACTGCGCACACACGACCGCTCCTCCGGGCCATACCCCTTCCAGTGCACCAAAAATGACAGCCGACCCCGAACCACCTTGGAGTCAAGAATCCTTTCAACAACAAACTCCCTCTGGCCACGTATCAGAAGAGGGGAAGGTCTTCCACTGGAAGAAGGATTACTAATCGCCCGTTTTAAAAGGGAACAATGAAATGTTTTATTGATACCCAAAGAACGGGGCAGATCTAACTGAAATGCCACCGGATTGATAACCCTGGTGATCTTATAAGGGCCGATGAACCGGGGGCCTAACTTATGAGATGGCTGTCTCAACTTCAAATTCTTGGTAGACAACCAGACGAAGTCTCCTAATTTGAAGCTGCAGGGTCTTTTCCGCTTATCAAAAACCCTTTTGGTCACTAATGACACAGACACAAGGGCTTTCTTCACTTTCCGCCAAATACCTCTAAGGACCGAAACCACAGAGGAACCACCAGGCGTGGAGTCCAGGGGGTCAAAAGAATTGGCCTTAGGATGATGCCCATACACACAAAGGAAGGGAGAGATCCCTGTACCAGAGTGAGCCGCGTTGTTATAGGCAAACTCCGCCATGGACAGATGAGCAACCCAGTCAGTCTGACACTTGGAGACATAACACCTGAGGAACTGCTCCAAGGACTGGTTCACCCTTTCAGTCTGCCCATTAGACTGCGGATGGTAGCCCGACGACAAGCTGACAGAAATCTGGAGATCGGAACAAAATGCCCTCCAGAATTTGGCCACAAACTGGGATCCGCGGTCAGAGACCACATCAAGTGGCAACCCGTGGAGACGCACAACATGCAGCATAAATAATTCAGACAGGCGTCTGGCCGATGGCAGCCCAACCAGTGGAACGAAGTGCGCCATCTTCGAAAACCTGTCAACGACAACCCAGATGGCTGTCATCCCCGAGGATTTGGGCAAGTCCACCACAAAATCCATTGAAATGTGGGTCCATGGCTTAGATGGGATAGAGAGTGGATGTAGTGGGCCAACAGGAACCCCTCTAGGAGTCTTATTTCGGGCACAGATGTCACATGCCCGAACCCACTGATCCACATCCTTAGCCACCGAGGGCCACCACACCGCCCTAGATAGCAACTCCCGAGTTCTGGCAATACCCGGGTGACCTGCAGACTTCTTGGCATGGAATTCCAGGAACACTCGCTGTCTTAACCTAGGAGGCACAAACAAAAGACCTACCGGAAGGTCTGGAGGAGCCTGCTCCTGTGCTCTAAGGACTAATGATAAGAGGTCCTGGGTAATGCCCACTTTAATACATGATGGGGAAACAATGGGCAACGGCTCCTCGGTGGTCTCCTGGATTGGAGCAAAACTCCGCGAGAGCGCATCAGCCTTGATGTTTTTTGACCCAGGGCGATATGTTATCAAAAAATTAAAGCGAGCAAAAAACAAAGCCCATCGTGCCTGCCTGGCATTGAGACGCTTCGCTGACTCTAAATATGCCAGATTCTTATGGTCAGTGAGAATTGAGACCACAAACTTAGCCCCCTCAAGCCAGTGTCTCCACTCCTCTAGTGCATCCTTAATAGCCAACAATTCCCGGTTACCCACGTCATAATTCATCTCGGCAGGCGAAAATTTACGGGAAAAGTAAGCACAGGGATGAAGGCGATTATCTGACACTCCCATCTGAGAAAGCACTGCCCCAATACCCATCTCAGAGGCATCCACCTCCACCACAAAAGGACGCTCTGGATCTGGGTGTCGCAGCACCTTGGCCGAAACAAATGCCCTTTTGAGACGGGCAAAAGCCGCTTTAGCCTCACAAGACCAGTGAGCAACATCCGCCCCTTTCTTAGTGAGTGCCACCAAGGGCGCCACTATAGACGAAAATCCAGCGATAAATCGTCTATAAAAATTCGCAAAGCCCAGGAAACGCTGAAGCGCCTTCAAACTAGTGGGCTGCACCCAATCCAGGACTGCCTGTACCTTGGAACCCTCCATTTGGAAACCTTCTGGGGAGATAATATATCCTAGAAATGCGATTTGCTGAACTTCAAATTCGCACTTCTCCAGCTTCGCCCCAAGCCGGTGGTCTCTGAGTTTCTGGAGGACTAAGCGTACATGCTTCCGATGTTCCTCCAGGGAATGGGAGAAGATTAGGATGTCATCTAAGTATACAACTAAGAATCTATCCAAATATTCCCTGAGCACATCATTCATGAAATCCTGGAAGACTGCCGGGGCATTACAGAGCCCAAAAGGCATCACCAAATATTCATAATGCCCCGAGTGGGTATTAAAGGCAGTCTTCCATTCATCCCCCTCTCTTATTCGGATTAGATTGTACGCACCGCGTAGGTCAATCTTAGAAAAAATGGTGGCAGTACGAAGCTGGTCAAACAAGACCGAAATGAGAGGCAGTGGGTATGAGTTTTTAATCGTGATACGGTTCAATTCCCTGAAGTCGATGCAGGGTCGCAACGAACCGTCCTTTTTACCCACGAAGAAGAACCCCGACCCAACTGGAGACTGTGAAGGTCTGATAAATCCCTTAGCCAAGTTCTCCTGAATGTACTCTGCCATAGCCTGAGTCTCAGGACGTGACAGGGAGTACAACCTGCTCTTGGGAAGCTTAGCATTTGGCAACAAATCAATGGCACAGTCATAGGAGCGATGGGGAGGTAGTACCTCTGCAACTTTTTTGGAGAACACGTCCGCAAAATCTGCATAACACCCTGGCAATCCTGGCAAACTTAGCTGCGAGTACCTGACTGGAAGGCTCAAGCAACTCCTGAAACAATCAGTACTCCAACTAAGAATCTCCCCAGAGACCCAGTCAAATTGAGGATTGTGGGCCCTTAACCAGGGTAACCCCAACACCAATGGGGCAAAAGTACAGACAGTAACATAAAAGGACAATTTTTCAGAGTGTGTGTCTCCAATAAACAAAGAAATCTGGCTAGTGCAAGAGGTAATTTTACCTTGGGATAATGGTTCCCCGTTTAACCCACAAATCTCAATTTCCGATGCCAAGGGTACTAAGGGAACAGAGTGTTTCAGGGCGAATTGGCGGTCCATAAAAACCCCGTCGGCCCCACTGTCCACAAAGGCCTCAGTCTTGACAGTTTGACCGAGGATCTTCAAAGTCACCGGAATGATAAAAGTCTTCTTGGGAAATTCTGACTTCTGGCCTGACAGGATATTTCCCATCACCCTCAGGCCCTGAAGTTTTCCGGCTTTTCTGGGCATGATACTACCACATGACCTTTATTCCCACAGTACAAACACAACCCCTGCTGTCTCCTCCGCATCTTCTCACGCGAGGAGAGGCGGGTAGCCCCAATCTGCATAGGCTCCTCGGAAAATTCCTCAGAGTCTGAGGTTCCCTTGGGAAGGAAGGAAATCTCAGTCTCCCTTTCAAGCCTACGCTCTCTCAGCCGTCTATCCACCCGGATGGATAACTGCATGAGCTGATCCAAGCTATCAGGCAAGGGATGTTGTACCAGTTGGTCCTTTATCTGGTTAGAAAGACCTCTTCGGTACTGGTGTCTCAGGGCTGGGTCATTCCACTGGGTATCATGGGCCAACCTCCGAAACTCCGTACAGTAAACCTCAACTGGCCTTCGCCCTTGCTTAAGGATCGAAATCTGAGCCTCGGCTGAGGCCGTCTTGTCAGGGTCATCATACAACATGCCCAGTGCCGTAAAAAAAGCATCAACACTTTTAAGCGACGGACAGTCAGGCTGCAACCCATATGCCCAGACCTGTGGGTCTCCTTGTAGCAAGGAAATCACTATGCCCACCCGCTGAATCTCCGACCCAGAAGACTGAGGCCTAAGCCGGAAGTATAGCTTGCAGCTCTCCTTGAAACAAAAGAACTGCGAGCGATCTCCAGAAAAACGATCCGGGAGATTTACTTTCGGCTCCTTAACCCCTGCAGGTGCTGCTGCTGCGGGAGCTCCGCCAGCAGCCTGGGAGGTGTGCATTTTAATGGACAAATCATTACATTTTTGAGTCAGGACCTGCACCTGATCAACCACCTGTTGCAACGTATTTTGAGGGGTATGCTCCATATTCCCACAAAATTTCAACAGGAGTATTGGGCTGCTGAATATGTTATGCACACCAGTGCCTGCAGGAAAGTACTGGTGTCAGGGCTGTTATGCACTCCAGTGCCTGCAGGAATGTACTGGTGTTTGAACTGTTATGCAAAACAAATGGACTCACAGACAGACTAGGGAATATGACATAACGTACACAGAAGGTGGTAGGGTAACAAAATACACACAACGTGAACAGAGAAGCCCAGAGGCTAAGGAACTGGGTATCTCCCTTGTATTAGAACTGCTCAGATGTGAAAAGCAAGATGTTGTGTTTTAATACATAGAAAACCCGAAATGCTGTTGCTAAGGGCAACAGCAAAACCCTAAAGGGTTACCAACGGGTGTGGCAGTAAACTCCTTGGTCAGAGATGGAATGATAGACACAAGGAGATTCTCCACAATCCTAATTCTCACTTGCAGTGCACAGGTTCGGTTTACTGCCACTAAACTGACCCCTGACACCTAGCACAGTGAGACAGGATTAGACAGGCAAGTCTTAGAATACAGCCGCAAACTTGCTAAGTTCACAGAGTAGTAACAGAACCCCAGCAAGCTAAACGACTGACTCCAGTCTTACTGCTAGGTCTGGATTGGCAGAGTGTAATACCAAATCCCCAGGCCTATTTGCAGTAAGCAACAAACAAATACAAAGCTACACAGTACTGGCTAACTTTCAGAAACTGACTAACCAACAAAGATTCAGCAGCATCTGCTTACCCTGAAAAGAGGCCTTATAAAGCAGGTGCTGTCCACGCCCCACTCAGACCTCACAGACTGTGAGCACAAAAACCAGCACCGGATCCCCTGCCATGCACAGAGCCTATAACCACTGCACAGCAAAAGACCCGAACCGGAGTATCAGCTGCGCTCAGGTTACTCCGCTAGCACTTGTCTCCCGGTTGCCATGACGACGTGGCAGCACAGGGCAGGAGACCCTAACAAATCAGATACACAGGAAGATGAGCAAAGTGACAAATTTGACAATCCAGCTATGTAAACTGAGAAAATAGTACAATCTCCACCTTCAGTAAGAAAAGCTGCAAATTATAACTTTATTATTATTGTAGTCATGGGAGGAGATACAAAGATCATTGCAAAACTGCTACTGTAGAAACATTAATTGCAAGAGCATATTAAGAAATGAGGAAGGCTGTGTGCAAGATATTTACATCTGAGATAAAGTCCAATGGAGATAAAGTCCATGAAGAACATTGGCACCACAGCATAGATCATCCAGTGGATGTAGGGGGGAGGGCCAAAAGTAAGCCAGCTCCCTCTCCATTCATTACAAACTCGTGCCACTGAAACCATTTAACTAATGGAGATGAAGGTATGGTTGAAAACGGAGTTCCCAAATAGGGCCAGTTCTAGACCTTGGGGAGCTCAGGGCAAAAGTTACCTTTTGCTCCCCACCCCAACCCTCCCAATATTAAAAATAGGGACAGTGCACGCTGAAGGCTCGTGCCAAAAATAGAGGGGCCTGGCTTCATGAGAAAGGGGAACGGTCACAGAAGAGTACCATCTCAAATACATTGCACAGTAGTGTCTGTTATTCACATAACACCACACAGTAGTAGCCCTTATATATGATATGCCACATATTAGTGCCCTTATACACATTACACCACACAGCAGAGCAGAGGCGTCAATAGCCTCTATGACACCTGGTGCGGCAGTAGGAGCTAGTAAGCGCGCTGAAGGCACGCACTGGCAAAAAGGGGGCGTTGTTTCATTGGGAGCGGCAAGGTCTCATAGCCATACATGTTACACCATGGTAGAGTCTCTTGTTTACAGTACGTTACACCAACGTAGTGCCACTTATACACAGAGTGGGAATAGAACTTGTGTCAAGCGCAGTGAGACACCAAGTTTGCAGCGTGGCGAATGCAGCGAGGCTGCAAGGGGCTTTGCTGCGCACGTCCCCCCTGCCGGTATTCTAGCAGCCGGGATCCCGGAATCAGTGTTCTGACTGCCAGGGTTCCAACCACTGGGATCGTATACCCAACAAATTTCTGTGCAAGGTAAATACTTGCTGGTGAATTTTTACACTGCAATTTCGATTTCAGTTTGATCCCAAATCTAACTCTCTCCTCTGCCTATTAGTGTATTTTTTTGGTTTGCTAACAAACCTGAATAAGGCCCATTGTCCCATGCAAGATTTTTTCCCTGGGACTCTGTTTGCCCTGTAATATATTCGCAGAGGGGCTCTGTGAGCTAGAGGACCAATCATATCTCTGAAAACAGGCATTTTTATTTATTGTTTTCTATATGCATTATTTACTATGGCCCTCATTCCGAGTTGATCGCTCGCAAGGCGAATTTAGCAGAGTTGCTCACGCTAAGCCTACGCCTACTGGGAGTGTATCTTAGCTTCTTAAAATTGCGACCGATGTATTCGCAATATTGCGATTACAAACTACTTAGCAGTTTCAGAGTAGCTTCAGACTTACTCGGCATCTGCGATCAGTTCAGTGCTTGTCGTTCCTGGTTTGACGTCATAAACACACCCAGCGTTCGCCCAGACACTCCCCCGTTTCTCCGGCCACTCCTGCGTTTTTTCCGGAAACGGTAGCGTTTTTATCCACACGCCCCGAAAACGCCGTGTTTCCGCCCAGTAACACCCATTTCCTGTCAATCACACTACGTTCGCCAGAGCGAAGAAAAAGCCGTGAGTAAAAATACTATCTTCATTGTAAAATTACTTGGCGCAGTCGCAGTGCGAATATTGCGCATGCGTACTAAGCGGAATTTCACTGCGATGCGAAGAAAATTACCGAGCGAACGACTCGGAATGAGGGCCTATATGCATTCATGCAGGCAATCCAAGCAGAAGACCCTGCATACTGTAAATATATATTTTTTTATACAATGTAAAACGCAAACTTTGCCATATGCTGTTTATTTTCAAATCTTTCAAAAACATTTCACATGACAAGCTAATCAAAACTTCTTTTACAAATGAATAGCTCTTTTGAGACAAACAACAAATATTTAGCATTACGTGTGTTACCTGCAGTATTAGAGTCCCTGTGTGATCCTTTTATTATTCTAATGACTTCTAGAACCTGAAAAATACATCCCAGTTCAGGTTTTGGACTTTGCCCCACAGAGAAAACCATTCCCTGAGATGCAGCCTAACGTCTAGGAATAATTCTGCCATGGCAGCAGCATATGACAACAGGCTTAGCACTGCAGCAGACACTGTTATAATTATTCCCCTTAGATCAAACAATAACAAGATAGAGAAGAACAGATGGTTCTCTCTAGTCCTTCTTGCCTTAGAAAAAAATAAAAAATAAAAATGAAAACCCCCAGAAAGAATGAGATCATCTGAAGCAAACTGTATACAGAATAAGCAGTAAAGGAGTCTGGCACACACACAAGGTCATAAAACAAGAATATAATATTTTCTGTGAACTTTCCCAGGGAAGTTTTTCAGCATAACTGAAATGAGATGTAACAATTTAAGCCTGCTCTAATCTGATGTGGGAGTGCAGTTAAGCTAGGTACACACAGTGGCGCCAAGATGAGGGGGAGCGGGTACTTTTTATCTGGGGCCAGGCCTGATGGAGGGGCCCAGCCTCGGCCCAAGTCATCGTCCCCCTTACGTGGCAGCAGCAGCTGCAGCTCTTCTTAGCCCAGCTCATGCTTGCTTTGTGCTGAGCTGCAGTGTGGCCAGTTAAGTGCTTAAAGTAATTTTTTTCTGTATTTATTCTAAGGGTGCAGGGCCACGCCTACCATGATTAGGCAACACCCCCTGAAAACTACCAG
Source organism: Pseudophryne corroboree (assembly GCF_028390025.1). Classification (NCBI taxonomy): domain Eukaryota; kingdom Metazoa; phylum Chordata; class Amphibia; order Anura; family Myobatrachidae; genus Pseudophryne; species Pseudophryne corroboree. The sequence continues at coordinate 311,696,476 of NC_086447.1, read as the reverse complement.
AGCCCGGCCAAGCTCACTACTGCACTGGGTACACACTGACTGATTTACTGCAATCCAATTGACAGGTGTGTATCCCCAATATGTCTGTGAACAACGTCATTCACAGGTATATTGCGTTGGCCGTACAGCACAACTGACCGCCTGTACACTTGCAGTGGGGGACTGACATGATAGGCTGTACATTCTGGTTCGTTACAAAGCCGTTGCCTGCCAGCATGAACCCAGCAAGATGAGGAAGAGGATGCTGAAGTACCAGGAACATGGATATGGGGAGATAAGATCGTAAAAAAGAGTTTTCATTTGATCTAAAATTGCATGACTTTTGAAGATCTCCAGTGACTGCATATCCTCAGTTATTCCAGAAGGAGTGCGCGTCTGCAAACTGTGAATTTGTACTGTGGACTCTCTGGGAGTGGGGGTAACCACTCCAGCAGTCGCTGCAGCACTATTGAGTTGGAGCGCAAGCTTGAGAACATTTTCTTTTACATACCTGTCTATATAAAGGTCCCACACTTGACAGTGCATGTCTGAGCACAAACCAAGCATGAAGTCAAAGGAATTGTCTGTAGACCTCAGAGACAGGATTGTCTCAAGGCACAAATCTGGGGAAGGGTACAGAAAAATATCTGCTGCTTTGAAGGTCCCAATGAGCATGGTAGCCTCCATCATCCATAAATGTAAGAAGTTCGGAACAACCAGGACTCTTCCTAGAGCTGGCCAGCCGTCTAAACTGAGCAATTGGGGGAGAAGGGCCCTAGTCAGGGAGGTGACCAAGAACCTGATGGTCACTATCAGAGCTACAGCATTCCTCTGTGGAGAGAGGAAAACTTTCCAGAAGGACAACTATCTCTGCAGCAATCCACCAATCAGGCTTGTATGGTAGAGTGGCCAGATGGAAGCCACTCCTTAATAAAAAGCACATGGAGTTTGCCACAATGCACCTGAAGGACTCTCAGACAATGAGAAACAAAATTCTCTGGTCTCATGAGAGAAAGATTGAACTCTTTGGCATGAATGCCAGGCATCATGTTTAAACCAGGCACCGCTCATCACCAGGCCAATACCAGCCCTACAGTGAAGCATGGTGGTGGAAGCATCATGCTGTAGGGATGTTTTTCAATGGCAGTAACTGGGAGACTAGTCAAGATTAGAGATGAGCGGGTTCGGATTTAACGCCAGAATTAACGCCAGTTCGGTTTTATCCGGATTTTTCCTATTGGCTATCCAAAACACGTGACATCTGTGAGCCAATAAGATGCCGTTTTGAGAACCGAGTAAATCCGAGTAAAACCGAGTAAAACCGAACCCGCTCATCTCTAGTCAAGATAGAGGGAAAGATGAATGCAGCAATGTACAGAGACATCCTGGATGAAAAACTGCTCCAGAGCGTTCTTGACCTCAGACTGGGGCAATGATTCATCTTTCAGTAGGACAACAACCCTAAGCACACAGCCAAGATATCAAAGGAGTGGCTTCAGGACAACTCTGAATGTCCTTGAGTGGCCCAGCCAGAGCCCAGACTTGAATCTGATTGAACACTGACGCTTCCCATCCAACCTGATGGAGCTTAAGAGGTGTTGCAAAGAGGAATGGGCGAAACTGCCCAAAGGTAGGTGTGCCAAGCTTGTGGCATCATGTTCATAAATACTTGAGGCTGTAATTGCTGCCAAAGGTGCATCAACAAAGTATTGAGCAAAGGCTGTGAATAGCTATGTACATGTGATTTTTATTTTTAATAAATTTGCAAAAATATAAAAATACTTTTTTCACATTGTCATTATGGGGTATTGTGTGTAGAATTTTGAGGGGAAAAATAAATTTAATAATAAGGCTGTAACATAACAAAAAGTGGAAAAAGTGAAGTGCTGTGAATACTTTCCGGATGCACTGTAACTAAAGCAATACCTGCCAGAGGTACACTTGCCTTTCTGCTAGTGCTTTTCCTTAATTTTTTGCACTCACTGTGCTCCTCATTGCTCCCACGTAATGTGGCCACTGGGGACCAGGGAGGAGGATGTGGGTCCTGACTGCTGTGGCACTGTGGGAAGGAGGGGTAACCAGAGACCAAAGGTAAGGGTCAGGTGCTCCGCCTGCACTCATGGGCTGTGCTGCAGTTGCACTGACAGATCATTGTTAAATTAGTTCTCCAATCCATCCATTTACCCGCCATTCCGCGCCTCCGCTCAGACCTGGCCCTAGCCAATTTGATGCCCTAGGCAAGATTTTGACTGGTGCCCCTAGCAGAAGAACTAATTCCGCCTATGACCCAGCACTCCTCTCTCAGCACAGTTCTGGGGCCCATACCTGAGAGGAAGCCTCCTCCACTCTCAGCAGCTGCAGCCCTTATACCCTTCTCACAGCTATCGCTGCCTGTACTGTACACCATGCCAGTTGCACCATTTGTGTGTAACACTGTCACGCCAGATGACACTTTGTGGCCATCACGTAACTGCCCTGCCTGCTTCCTTCTCCAGTAACATGTGAATGTGTGCGGGTGTGTACCATCAATTAGTGGGGGCCCCTACAAGCCTTACTCTGGCCCTGCCCACAGTATAGAGGTGACAGGGTCAGGACAGTGAAGACCGGACAGAGGGGACTGGAAAAGGTGAAAGAAGCAGAATAAAAGTGACAGGGTCAGGGCAAAGGTTAAATGGACAGAATAAGGACAATGGAGACAGGACCAGGGCAGACCAGGGCAGAGGGTCTAGGATAAAGGTGACAGGACCAGGAGGAACAGGGCCAGGACAGGGGTGACAAAGTCAGTACTGAGATGACAGGGACAGTACAATGGGGCCAGGACAGAGTGACAGGACAGGAAAAGGACAGGGGTGATGTGGCTTGGACAGAACAAAAGGGACAGGAGAGATGGGCAACAGGACCAGGACAGAAATGACAGGGCCAGGACAGGGTTGATGGGGCCAGGACATGGGTGACATGCCCAGGACAGGGGTGACGGGGCCAGAACAGGGGTGACAGGGTAAGGAAAGGGGTGATGGGGCAAGGAAAGGGGTGACGTGGTCAGGACAGGGGTGACGGGGCCAGGACAGAGGGGCTAGGATAAAGGTGACAAGACCAGGAGGAACAGGGCCAGGACAGGGTTGACAAGGTCAGTACTGAGATGACAGGGACAGTACAGTGGGGCCAGGACAGAGTGACAGGACAGGAAAAGGACAGGGGTGATGTGGCCAGGACAGAACAAAAGGGACAGGAGAGATGGGCATCAGGACCAGGACATAAATGACAGGGCCAGTATAGGGGTGACGGGGCCAGGACAGGGGTGACAGGGCAAGGACAGGGGTGATGTGGCCAGGACAAGGGTGACAGAACCAGGACAGGGCTGACAGGGCCAGGACAGGGGTGACAGGGCCGGGATGGGGTGACAGGGCAAGGAAAGGGGTGACGGGGCCATGACAGAACAAAGGGAATGGCAGAGATTGGTATTAGGGACAAAACAGTAGTGACAGTGACTGACAGATGTGTCTTACCGGAGTCACTGCTGCTGGCTGATGTGCCCACCTCAACCTGGGAGGAACTGATGCTGCTGGAGACTGGGCTGGACTGACTGTCTTAGGCTGGAGCCTTGCTTCCTCCCCATGCTCCTCCAACATCCACTCAGTCAAACACTGCGGCTCCTCGTGGCTACAGGGCACTACAGTAGTGGCATACCTCATAGTGATCTGGGAGACTAGAGAGACATCTCCGCAGGAGACGCTGCAGCTGGGAGTGGGGATGAGCATGCGGGAGGACTTCTGCAGTGCTGCCTGCCGGCTAGATGAATGGTGCGAGTAGGAGCTGGGTGCACCTCACTGCAGGCGGCAGTGCTGCAGCTAGCGGTGGGGCTGCCGAGGCTGGAGCATGAAAGACCTGCACAGCACTGTGACTGTGCGCAGGGGGAAGGCAGGCCCCAGAGGTAGTCGGGGCCCTGTAGCAACTGCACTCCCTGCACCCATGGTGGCTACGCCCTTGCTTACAGTTGAAGACAATATAGGACAAGTGCATGGTAAATAAACAGAACTACATCAATAGATGACATTGAAATAATTATCAAGGTGGCCGAAAAATTGCAGGATTTGGGCAGTTTAGGATTATTAAAGTAAGAAAAAGATACGCACATGAGGGAAGAGGGCCCTAATCATGAGAGCTTACATTCTAAAGGGGACAGGGGTGACACAGATGGGGTAGACCGAACGTGGGACAGAGGATTAGGATGAGATTTGGCTGGGTTTTGGCAAAGAAGTGGGTTTTACGAGCCCGTTTGAAGTTCTGTAGAGAGGTGGAGAGTCTGAGGGGGAGAGTTAGAGAATTCAAGAGTAAGGGAACAGCACGTGAAAAATCTTGGAGATAGGAGTGGGAGGAAGTAATCAGAAGACAGGAGAGTCGGCGTGCATTAGCAGAGCAAAGAGGACAGGTGGGAGAGTAAAGGGAGATAAGGTCAGAGATCTAAATGGGAGAGGAGTGGGTGAGTGCTTTGTAAGTGAGTGTGAGAAGTTTGAATTGGATTCTGAAAGGGAAGCCAGTGAAGGGATTGTAGGAGAGGGGAGGTGAATATAGTGCATTTAGTGAGGAAGATGAGCTGGGCTGCAGCATTGAGGATAGATTGGAGTGGAAAGAGGTAATTGTCAGGGAGGCCAGTTAGGAGGAGATTACAGTAATCCAGTCTGGAATTGATCAGTGAGTGGATAATGGTCTTGGTGGCACCTTGGGTGAGAAAGGGTCAGATTCTGGAAATATTTTTGAAATGAAAATGACAGGTTTGTGAAAGGTGCTGAATGTGTGGTTTAAAGGAGAGAGAGGAGTCAAGGATTATGCCAAGACAGCGTACTTGGGGGCTAGAGGAGATACTGTAGTCGTGCCATCAATGGATAATGAGATTGTGGGAGGTGAGGTTGTGTGAAGGGTGGGAAGATGATCAACTCAGTCTTGGACATGTTGGGATATATTTACTAAGATTCGTATTTGTGTCGATTTGGTGGGTGATTCATCTTGAATTGTATTTGTCGTGTTTCTGTGCAACTTTTTGAATAAATTACATATAATTTACTAAGCTGCCGAGTTGTCTTCATTCGTATTTTCCGATGTCGATGTGTTTCGTATTTTATACATGGTTTTTACGACCGATGTGTGTGTTGTCGGCCGTATTTTTTAGTTTTTATTACGGATTCGTACTTCCTAATCGCGCCAGTGTTTTTTTTTTTCGCTGCCTTTTCTTTTTTAGTGGTTTCGTTTTTGTCACTCGTCCGTGATTGGTTGGATTTGTGATGGAGGAGTGTCTGTGCTGCATAGTATACATATGCCCCAAACCGGACGGACCTCGTGGGTTTAGCTAGTGGAGAAGAGAGAGGTAGTGTTGTGTGTGGCAGGAGATTTGGAAAGTTGTTTAGGTGAGTTTAAGTGATTGCTGAGTGGTGTATTTGGTTTGTAAGTCGTCTTGTAATTATTGTTGTAGTGTTTTTCAGAAGTTTGTCAATTTTTTTGTGGTTGTTTTTTTCTTCCAGTCTATGGTTGTGTGTGTGTGTGTTTGGGTGTGGTTGGTGTGTGGTGTGTAGTGTTAGTGGAGGAGTGTGTTTTGTGTTTTTTTTCTTAGTGTTATTTGTTGTTTGTGTCAATTATGTCTTAGTCAGAGGTCACTGAGGTGGGGGAGGTAAGTAAAGTGGAGGGGGTGTAGTATGGTATGCCGGCGGGCAGGCTCCCGGCGACCAGCATACCAATGCCGGGAGCCCGACCGCCGGCATACCGACAGCGTGGCAAGCGCAAATGAGCCCCTTGCGGGCTCACTGCACTCGTCATGCTGCGGGCATGGTAGCGCGTTTATTCTCCCTCCAGGGGAGTCGTGGACCCCCATGAGGGAGAAAATCTGTCGGTATGCCGGCTGTCGGGATTCCGGTGCCGGTATACTGTGCGCCAGGATCCCGACAGTTGGCAACCTGAAGACCACCCAAGTGGAGGTGTTGAGTGAGGCGGAGGGGGGTAGTGTTAGGGAGGAGGTGAGTGAGGCTGAGGGTGTTAGTGAGAGGGAGGAGGGTAGTGAGTCAGAGGGGGAGAGTGAGGGTGAGGTGGAGGGTGAGTTTGCTACCGTGGCCTCTAGTGAGAGTGAGAGTGATGTGCTGTTGCTCCGCAGCCACACACCACTACGAAGACAGGGCGCAATGTGAAATTTAGTTACTCTGAAAATGTTGCATTGGTTGGTGAGCTGATGCGCCATCATCGCCAGCTCTTTGGCACTGAGACCTCCAAAGTCACATCTCGCAGAAAGAGTGTTATTTGGGGTAAAGTTGTAGCTGCTGTGAACTGTGAGGGACTTGTTAGAAGGACCGAGGACACATGTCGTAAACGTTTTTACGTCATAAAGCGCCGTGTCAAGGCCAAGATGGCCAAGGAGGCCAAGTCTGCCCGCCAAAGTTTTTTTTGTTATTTTAATTTATTTTCTTAAAAATGTTTTTTTTTTGTAAAACATTCTAGTCCTGCTATTTGTTATATTTTGTCTATGCTAGTTTAGTGTGTATTAGTGTGTGCAATTGTGCCTCTCATTGTTGTTTGTGAAAATTCTCCAGTATGTTAGGATTGTCTGGTGCTAATTAGTTTATGTCCTTGTAAATGTTCCTTGTGAAATGTCCCTTATTTAGCAATGTTTGTATTGGTTAATGGTGGCCAACACCATTTATCTGAAAATGTGTAATTGTGGTGTATTTAAAATTTTGTAGTTAAGGACACATGATCGCATGATGTTTAGTGATGTTTAAAACTAAGACGCTTTTCTTGGTGGCGTTTTGATGTTTCAATAATAGTGTTAGTGTTCCAAAATACATATTTGGTTAATGATTAATGCTTTTGGTATGTAGTCTGTTCTTGAAGTAAAATTGTATGTGTTCATAATTGTGTTTGTCAGAATAATCTGTGATACATTGTAAGCTACGCACGTGTCGGCATGTGTGTAGCATAGTTGTTGCAACATTTTGCAGAAGTTGCATTACACAATATATTTTTAATTTTTTTTGGTGTTTGTAAATAATAATTGAGAAATGGTGTTTGTTGTTAATGTTGTTTGCAAATGCATTTGTGTGAAATCATATTTTTCTTTGGATTACAGTGGCAAGAAAACGCACACGCCAAACCACTTCATCAAATGTCGCACATGGTGCTGCAGGTAAATTTTTAACACATAAAAACTTAAAGCGGATATAAAATCATTGACAAAATTATAAAAGTTCAATTGTTTCACATAGGTCCATCCCGCCATCACCCGATCCGCCAAGCGGAAATACGTGGCACATAAAAGACCACGACCCAATCTGCCAAGACCACAATCTGCCTCTCCACCAACATCTCTACGGTCTCATCAAGGCCACTGTCTGATTTGCTGGCACCCTCCCCACCACTTCAACCGCAGTCCCCTCAACTTCCAGGTGAGTCCAAACAAATAAACATACCAACACATAATACACAAAACATTAAAGATAATTAGCTAATAACCAAACACACACAGTAATCCTATTAGATTAGCCTTTAAAATGTTTAAAACAAATGGTTTTGAGATGCCCAGCCCTTTAAAGAACATTAAAACTGTCTTCTATTTGTATGTCAGAACATTTGAAGCAAACACTAGCATATTTGGCACAAGTATACTAACAAATCAGAACGTCACGTTTGCACACAGTATAATAATGGGCCATTGTGTATTTTTTTTAAACAGCCTGTTTTTTAGAGTATAGCCATCATAGATGTACTGTAACCTACCAACATAGTGATTTAGACAGAATCAGACTAACACAGGGATTGACCTTTAAAATGTAATTTAACATCATGTTTGGCCTTAAGGCTGTGTACCAAAATATTTTGAAAAGAATGGATAAATAGGGAAGGTCATAATAGGAAGCCAAAATGTCTGCTTATGTAGGTATGGACTTGGCATCAATATGTTTGTTGCATGTTGTTGTTCTTAAAATAATTATGCAAAAATATCAATATCCAAAAAAATTGAGTAATAAAATGTTATCCCATTCAAACACACACAGATAAAGGCAGCATGATACCCGCACACCAGTCAGATGATTTGGAGGAAACTTATGTGCTTAACCTGCAGCCAGTAGACCCGACCACACCAAACACGCCACCTATGGCTCTGCCTCCGCCACCAACTACTCCACAACCACAAATGAGCCCAGCCACACCACCTGCACGAAACCCAGAGCAGGCATTTTGGGACAGCTGGGCAACACAGCAGTCGCAACATTTGGATTGTCTTCGCAGACACACCCAGCTGCTCTCAAGTCTGCCACATTACCTGCCCTGAATAGGAGCAGACAAAAATGGAACAAATGCGGGCTGACAACAAAAGCCACATGATGCAAACCTTGGCCAGGATTATGGACGACCAAACGAGGCAGCATCAGAACTACCTCAATCTTCTAGAAACAAACAATACCCTTTGTGAAAGTCTATGCAATAGAGGGATAGTGCTGCGCTCAATCCTAATTACTGTCAGAATAATGTGTTGTTATGTGGACCCCTCCACACATGCATACAGTGGATAAACGTTTCTTGTAGTCATGAAATAATAAATAACTATAAACCGTATATCTAAATGATAAGATATTAATGTATAGATGTTAAAATATATTTATTTATTTGGTTATGAATAGCTTTAGTGTGCCAGATGGTACAGCAGCATAAAGTCTTTCTCAGTAACTTGTAGCTCAATGAGGGATGCGGAGTCCCGCCCCTCTGTTTATTTGTGTCCTTTTTATAGTGCACTTACTAATACGTAGCTTAAATTGAACAAAACACCGATCGTGTTTGATGGTGATAAATAATGTCCTTTCACTTTCTTCACGGTGTCTAGAGCATTCAGCTTTTGGCATAAGATTAGATAAGGAGGGCTCTGGACAGGTCCTTGTCCCGGACCACAGGAACCCGCGGTGCGTCCTGGTGCAGACGCCCTCGGGAACTCGTGAGCCGGAGTACCGGTCCCGTCTTAGGTTGCGGGGAAATCCCGGATAGTGCTCTGCAGAGCTAACCTATCGGATATCCCCCCACCGCGCACGGAGCCTCACCTCTTACCTTCTCCCGCTGTCCGCCGCGCTCTGTCACCGGCTTCTCCGTCACTCGTCTTCTGTTGCTAGGTGATCTCCTCTGCTTCCGGGTTTCCCCGATCACGTGATCGGGACTTGTCTGTGAATCGGACGCTCGCTCTGGTCCTTTTGTTAAGTGGGGGGAATTCCAGTGTGTGGCTATCGGGGATATCCGATAGGTTAGCTCTGCAGAGCACTATCCGGGATTTCCCCGCAACCCAAGATGGGACCGGTACTCCGGCTCACGGGTTCCCGAGGGCGTCTGCACCAGGACGCACCGCGGGTTCCTGTGGTCCGGGACAAGGACCTGTCCAGAGGCCTCCTTATCTAATCTAATTCCAAAAGCTGAATGCTCTAGACACCGTGAAGAAAGTGAAAGGACATTATTTATCACCATCAAACACGATCAGTGTTTTGTTCAATTTAAGCTACGTATTAGTAAGTGCACTATAAAAAGGACACAAATAAACAGAGGGGCGGGACGCCACAACCCTCATTGAGCTACAAGTTACTGAGAAAGACTTTATGCTGCTGTACCATCTGGCACACTAAAACTATTCATAACCAAATAAATAAATAAATATATTTTAACATCTATACATTAATATCTTATCATTTAGATATACGGTTTATAGTTATTTATTATTTCATGACTACAAGAAACGTTTATCCACTGTATGCATGTGTGGAGGGGTCCACATAACAACACATTATTCTGACAGTAATTAGGATTGAGCGCAGCACTATCCCTCTATTGCAAAGTAACTTTTCTGGTTGGTCACCTGAAAGTGCAGCTGCTTGTCCGCACAATAGGTCTCAGTGCGCAGTGAACCACAACGAATACATTTGTGAAAGTCTAGGAAGAATCATAGAAAACCACACGGCGTCAAACAACCAACTTAACGCCACACTAACCAACCTCAGCCACAATATCTCTAAACTATACACCCAACAAGCGAGCACCAGCTCTGAAACAACAACCCATTTAAATACGCCTATTTCCTCCCCAGTAAGAAGATCCAGAAGAAGAAGATCTAATGTCCTTGGCCCCGACTCTGCCGGCTCTAAGGGCCCCCCAAAAAATAATGTTTTCCACAACAGGTGTTTGGTTCTTAGGGGGTAAAGATTATCAGGTTGATTATAAATTTAATTTTGAATCCAAAACATATAATAAACAGATTTGTTTGAACAAGATTCACCTGATTTGTGTACCAAATCAATATAGTTATAATGAGTTAATTTATATTATGTTATTATTGTGAAAATGTGTCACACAAAAAAAACCAAAAATTACTGCCTTTACATAATGTCTTGCCAAGAAGAGGACACATATGCTGAACCTATACTAGGCGAGACATTTAAAGTACATAATGAGCATCATCCACCTCATTTGCTACAATAAGCCTCTATTAATACCAATATACTGTCTGGCCCAAGGTGGATTTGGATCAACGTGTTAGAAAAGTCTGACACCTGTGCAGATTGCCCATGCCACCCAGCACATAGAAAGTTTAAATGACTGTATGCCAGTGACACTCCTGGTTCAGCCACCATACTGTACAATGTTGTTTGTACTAATCAACAAATTAAAATTTTGAAAAAGGTGGCCTGTAGGCTTGGATTCTAAGGTAAGTTCAAAATAGTCAGGAGTGTGGTCAAGGCTAAGACAGAGTGTGAGTGTGTTTTTTCAGGTTGTAATTCAACATGGAAAAGGACACACACCCGTTTAATGTATATTCTATGTAGTCTGGATCAACTGTATGGCCTCTTAATAGTCCACATAAACCAAAACACACTGCGCAGCTTACGCAAAGCCTATTCAACCTGCTAACATCGTCAGTTTCATGGGCCTGGTTTATGTGAAAATGATGGAGCAATGTCAGGAATACATTTGAACACTTAAATTTACTGCAACACAGGCCATCAGCCATTTGTGTGTGTGGGATTGTAATCATGTAGTTATGTACTTTTTTATGTTGTAAAAAATGTAGGCTGAACTTATGTTTAACATGAAACACATCTAAACACGCTTCTCAAAAGCAGGTCTATTTGAAATTCATGTTTTTATACGAATCTCTAAATTTCACGGCCGAAATGGTCCTTTCACGGTGGTCATTACAAAAATACGAATTTTTGGTAACTTACCGAGTTCTATATCTAAATAGCCATGATCGATCGATGGTGTATTCATTCGTATTTGGGAAGTGTGCAGTGAAAAAATATGAATGCCCTCATCACTGCCGAGATTTGAGTTTAGTAAATTCCCGAGATGACACTTTGAAAATAAACCCCACCAAATCGGTCAAAATTGTGAGCTTAGTAAATATACCCCGTTGAGTTTAAGAAATCGCTGGGACATCCAGGAAGAGATAGCAGAGAGACAGTTGGAGGGGGTAATGGTTGTTAGATAAACACAACTTAGGTCGACAGTCATTAGGTCGACCATTGAAGGTCGACGTGCATTAGGTCGACAGGGACAATATGTCGACATGGTCATTAGGTTGACATCTACTAGGTCGACAGGTCAAAAGGTCGACATGAGGCTTTTGACTTTTTGGTGTTGTTTCCTCCGTAAAGTGACGGGGAACACAAATTAGTGCACCGTGTCCCCTCGCATGGTGAGCGAGCTTTGGGCAAGGGCACAGATTATTGTTCCAATCGTAGTCCACGTGGATCGTTAAGTATGAAAAATTCAAAAAAATAAAAAAGTGAAAAACTCATGTCGACCATTTGACCTGTCGACCTAGTACATGTCGACCTAATGCATGTCGACCTAATGGCATTGTCGACCTTCAGTGGTCGACCTAATGAGTGTCAACCTAAGTTGTGTCGACCTAATGACCGTAACCCACTGGAGGTACAAGTGAGGAGAGCCGGTGAGAGATCAGGGGTGGAAAGGTAGATTCGAGTGTCATCAGCATAGAGGTGATATTGAAATTAGTTAAAAGAACTAATGAGTTCACCTAAAGAGATAAGTTTATTTAAAAAAAATAGATATGTCTTCTCCAGTGACAGTTGCAGCGCAGTCCAAAATTCAAATAGGGAGCCACACCAACTGCCACCCCAAATGCTGCCTAACATCGCTGCCCAGGACTCACTGGCAGTTGCTGTGGTTCCCCTATTTGAATTTTGGACTGTGCTGCAACTGGAGAAGATATATTTATCTCTTTACTCCATGTCCAGAAAACATAAATATCACATTTTCCTGCCTTTTTTTTTTTTAGATAATTATGTTTATTAAATATCTCCCAAGCATATTTGTGCAACTGCGTTCACCACTCGTTAGTCCTGCCACTACCCTTATGCCAGGAATCCTCAATTGGTGTGCAACAACACAGATGGCTGGCCTTGAAAACATACTGACCCATCCGAACACCCGAAACACACAAGAATACATACTAATTGCAATGACACATAACCAGCAAAGAGTACAGCAAGCTGCAGGAACATGCCAAAGATGTTTACATAGTGCCCCAGGAGAGTGTGGCATATATATGCTGGGGACATAGCATGGCTTATCTGACTGTGGGGCTATGTTTGCCATTCATAATAGAAATTGGTAGCACTATAGTGGGAATTTAATTGTTGGTCTCCCTGGTCGCCATTAGATGGCGCCCAATAGAACAATTCAATTGTGACACATTTCATCTCGCAGCCACCTGAGGTGCGAGCTCAAATGTGTGCAAACTCTGAAATTTTGTTTGAGAGCCCTAACTTGTACTTTAGATGGGTTTAGCTGCTTTGTGCAGCTGAACCTGGTACTAATGGGTGCGCATAAGGGGCTTCCGCGCCCAATCCGGGCAACAATTGAATAGCCCCAATGGGTTCCCAATACGTTTGAGCACCAACAAAACAATTAAACTTGCCCCAGTGAATTTAATATGGGCAGCACAGATGGTGTAATGGTTAGCATTACTGCCTCACAGAAGTGAGAATATGGGTTTGATTCCCACCATGGCCCTAACTGTATGGAGTTTGTATGTTCTCATGCTTGCATGGGTTTCCTCTGGGTACTCCGGTTTCCTCCCACAATTCAAAAATATACTGGAAGGTTAATTGGCTCCAAACAAAATTAACCTTAATGTGAATTTGTGTGCTTGTAAATGTAGTAGGGAATATACTGTACACTGTAAGCTCCCCTGAAGCAGGAACTGATGTGAATGGCGAGATAATGTAAGTGATGTGGAAAATGTGTGCGCTATATAAATAGCTGGCAATAAATAATAATAATGTACTTTAAAAACAAACTTTATATTTATTTTCTGTTAAACATGAACATACATACACGGTCGAGTCACATTATTACCAGCTAATAGCCAGAGTAACCGCCGTGTGCAGCATGGACAGCAGCTAGACGAGCTGAGCTGTCATTTTAGACACACATCTGGTAGCACCCAGGTTCATTTGACGGTGAGCTGCTCCACTGTGGCATGTCGGCTGGCCCTCACGCACCTTCATAGCCGATGTTCACCTCTCGCATCAATGGTATGTGGTGCTCTGCAGTTTCCATTTTGGCTATTCACAATGGTGCCATTTGTCCAGTCACCATACACCTTCATCACAGCAGCACGCGAACAGTTCACAAACTGCGCTGTTTCAGAAATACTGCCACCCTTGGCCCAAAAGCCGATAATCATCCCTTTTTGTGACTCGGATAAATCGCCCCTTTTACCCATGACAGCAACGAGTGATATGTGTGCAGATGACCTAGCGCACACCTTATATACCCACCAAGCCAGAGCACAACACTTGAGGTACTTCATAGGCTACACGCTGCCAACATCAAATGTAGGAGGTGGTCATAATAATGTGACTCAACTGTGTATTTCATTGGGGACACCGCTGTGTAGCATATTTTGAATTGGGGTATTACTGTGTGTCATAGGAATTTGGGGTCCACGCACCCCTTATGAAGAACCTGTGCACACCTATGGCTATATGCACAAATATATCATTTAAAGTATAGCCCATTTACCCTGCCAGAAGTGAACCAATCTCCAGCACTCAGTGCCTGGGCTTGTTACTGCTATTGCAGGGGAATGAACAGCGTGCAATCAATTGTAAAAACCTCAGCCAGTACCCTGCTATAACAGGTGGGGTTGTTTATTGTAAAATAATGGGGAAATCCCTAATCAGGGATGGACTGTGGATTAAAATAAGCCTAAACATATTGGGGCTTGGCCATGCATCATGCAGGTGTACCATGAGTCAGGGGGGCAGTGTTGCTGAGAGAGAGGGGGAAGGGCTAAAGATTACCTGGGCTCCGCCATGCCAGGAGGCCCTGGTCAGAGCACACCAGTTGCCATTTTTGTGGAGGAGGAGTAAATTTGTTTTCTTCCATTAATATAAATCAGTGGGTGGGCGGGCATGTGAGCGGTGGGTGGAGCAGCCGGGAGGAGGGATGTATGTGTATGTACCCTGGCTGTTTGTCCCTTGTCGTGGATGTCCCTCACAGCCACTTTTAGCCATCGCACCACTGCTCGGATCTCGTGAGATGATCATCTCATCATTTCACGAGTCAATCTCTGCAGCTGGCGCTGGATGGCCTCTTCAGAATCAACAGGCTCCAGGCAGTGGGCAGGGACTGGGAGGGGCAGGCATGAAGCTTGCTGGGCGTGGACCGTGGGTTTAAGAAGTGGCGCAGCTCAGCTCAGTTGTAAGAATCAGAAGCAGTGCTGGTCACCTCGTCGGGAGCTAGCTGGTTAGGCTGCGACACTGTGAGCTGAGAACTGTGGCTGTGCGTGACATACACAGCACTGTGGTGCTGCAGGCAGCTGCTAACAATTTATAAATTCCATATAAATATTCTACAATACATGCATCCATACATTACCATTAGTGTTACTATAATATATATATATATATATATATATATATATATATATATGCAGACAGAATCATCCGGCACTAGTATTTAATACTTGCTCCGGTGCCCTCCATAAGGAAATGATCCTAGAGTACAAAGCAGCAGAATGGCGGCACTCAGAGTCTTCTTACTCACGTAGATAGCTGAAAAACTTTTATTAAGGCATCAACGTTTCGGGTAAGCACCCGTCGTCAGGATAGCATAACAATAATTACCACATCTTACCACATTTATATACCTAGGCATACCTCATTAGACCTCCTGACCGGTTCCAGCTGGGCGCCGCAGTATCAGATGCCGGCCTCCGTGTGAGTGTACAGCGCGAACGCTGCTCCATCACGCTCTGTGACGTCATCAGTGTGCGTCCACCCAGTCCGTCCGGCCCGGCGTCATCGGGTTATCACCATGGTAAATGGATACATAAACAAACATAGAAACAAAGTGAGACAAGTAACATTAATGATTAAAAACACAAATAAAAATATGTTACAAACAGTAACCAAGAGTGATGATGAGCTACTTCATTGCTTTGATGAGGATATTAAGTATCGTTACCACTGAACATAAATGCTCTACGTAGTGCTTAATGTAATTTAGTGTGACCCACTCATTTAATAGGGGAATTATTCAGCATTATATCTAAACTTAATGGTAACGAAAATAAATAATCAAAGAATCCTTGGGATGGATAAACGACTGCTGGATTACATGAAACACTTTAGGCCTAGGGTGTCATTGAGTCCCCTAGGGGCTATAGTATCCAATTGGAAAATCCATCTGCTTTCCAATTGGAGTAGCGCTTTTCCTCGGTTGCCACCCCTAATGGTGGCTGGTACATGATCAATCAATTTTGATCGCAGACTGGCTATACTATGTTTAGCCTGTGCGAAATGTCGCGCTACAGGTTGGTCACTGTCTCCTGACTGAATGGCTGCCCTGATGGCGGATCTGTGTCCTGCCATCCGTTCCCTAAACTGTCGTTCGGTTTTGCCGATGTAACTCAGTCCACAAGGACAAGTTAAGATTTATATGACAAATTTAGTAGTGCACGTCAGTGCATGTCTTTTTGTATTTTTTTTCCCGAGTGAGGATGGTTGAACGTACTACCTGGAATTAGGGACCTGCAGGTGGTACACCCTAGGCAGCGATAACATCCTGCCCTCTGTGTCAAAAAATGTGTTTGTGTTTTCTTCTTTAAAGTGGTGACATCTCTTTTAACTAAGCGGTCACCCAAATTACGGCCCCTAGTATAACAAGAAAGAAGGCGTGAATCTTTAAGTGAGATCAGGTTTTTATCCGTGTTGATTATGGGCCAGAACTTTTTAGCTACTTTGTTAGTGAGTTGGCTTCTGGTATTGTATCTATTTACCCAGGGCACAAAAGGAGTTCCTGACGATGTTTCTCTAGTAGTACTAAGTACTACATCCCTAGGGGTAGCTAATACTTTGTCCCTGGTTTTCTCCAATTCTATGCGGGGGTACCCTCTCTCAGCAAATTTATCCACCATCTCAGACATGGCTTTTACTGTTTCCACTGGGTCACTGGTAATTCTTCTCACTCGCAGCATCTGCGAGTAAGGGAGACCTTTTCGAAGTGCTTGTGGGTGAAAGCTGTCATGTTTGAGAATGGTATTCCTGTCAGTTTCCTTCACGTACATTGCTGTAGTTATTCTCCCAGATTGGAGTGAAATCTTAACATCAAGGAAATTAATGGCTATTGGTGAAATATTGTATGTAAATTGGACTGCATGTCCTGTCCTGTTATGGGTAGTTAATAAGGTAATTAACGATGATTCATCTCCCACCCAGATTAGCAGGAGGTCATCGATAAACCTTACATAAAGTGGCAGGTAGATCATAACATCAGGTTTAGACAATAGTAGCTGTTTTTCAACCATAATCATAAAGGCGTTGGCGTACGATGGGGCCACATTCGACCCCATCGCACACCCCGCCAGTTGTACATAAAAATGTGCATCATACATGAAATAATTTCTAGTAAGAACTAGATTAAGGAGTTGTAGAAATAAATGTACCGGGGGCCCTTTGTAATGTGGATTGTCGGTAATCAACAATTCCACTGCTCTTAACCCGTCAGTATGAGGAATACATGTATACAGACTATTGACGTCTGCACTACATAGTAGTGTGCCTGGGGGGAGTGGTCCCAAGCTCTGGATTTTTAACAATAAATCTGTCGTATCGTTAAGGTAAGTGCTTGAGTTCTGAACACATGGATTTAATAGTGAATCTAAATACACGGATATTGGTTGGTAGAGAGAGCCCCGGGCAGATATGATAGGTCTGCCCGGGGGCTTCTTCAACCCTTTGTGTATTTTAGGTACTGTGTAATAAATAGGTACCACTGGGAATTCTACTGTGAGTGCTTTGGCTACTTCAGGAATAATATGTAATTGTGTGACCGCTGTTGATAGAATTGAATCTATTTCTAATTTATAACTCATCGTTGGGTCACTAGATAATAACTCATAAGTGTTAGTATCAGATAGTTGTCGTAGACATTCAGCATCGTAATCTTCAAGGGATTGTACCACAACCGCTCCACCCTTGTCAGCTTTACGTATGACAATGTCAGTACGTTTGCTTAACTTGCTGACTGTCTCTAGTTCTTCTTTGGACATGTTGTTTTTAAATGGTTTTTCATGTTGGGATACTGTGCCTAGTTGATCCATCAATCTGGTAAATGTCCTAATTGATGGGTTGGCACTAATTGGATCAAATGTGGATCTAGGTTGTAGTTTCTTTAAGTTCTTAGGTAATGCTGCTTCTGTAGAGTTATTGGTCGATAGTTGTGTTTCCTTGAAGTGTTCCTTAAGTCTCAAAGTCCGATTGAGCTTATAAGTATCCACTTTCCACTGGAAGCTGTCAAACTTAGTAGTGGGGATGTAGGAAAGGCCTTTAGAAAGGACATCATATTCTTGGTCTGTTAATGGAGTCGTAGATAAATTAAACACCTTGTCTATTTTCTGCGCGGCGGTCTGCCTCTTCCTCTGCCTCGCGTTTTGTCTCCCCCTCCGCGTTTTTCTTTTACCGGGCCTGTCTTGGTTACCTGAGTGGCAACCCCTAAAGGGTGGTATTGGCCCGTGGAGGTGGATGGTTGAGGCTCAGTTTCACTTGCTGATGTACTTGTATCTTCCCGTTGCGGTCGATCAAAGTATTGGCGTCGATATCTTGGTAAGGTATTCCCTCGTGGCTTGTTGCTCATGGTGTTTAGCCAAGAATACACCTGGTGTCTTTGGTAATCTACTTGGACTTTTTTATATTTTTCCCTTTTATATTTTATTAATTCATTTTTATGTTGCTCCACCTGAGATGTTAATTTATTAAGCCAATCTTCACTGGTGTTTTGTGTGAAGCTGGCCTTATGCTGGAGCTCAAATGTGGCCAGTTTTTCTTTAGTGATGTTTAGTTCCCGGGTGGACTCCTCGATAACTGCTAGTATCAGGTCCATGGAACATTTATTAAGGATTGATATCCATTTGCGGCAAAAGGGAACAGAATAGCGTCCAATTGTAGGCATGTTTCGGATTCTAAATCCTCGCGGGATTAATTTTTCCCTATAATAGTCAGACAGTGTAATGGCATGGTATTTGAAATCAAGTTCTCTTTTTTTCAAATTAAACCATTCCTTAAATAATTCCTCCTGGGTCAGGGTTCCTGTATTATCCACAAATTTCTCGGTGCAGAGAATGGCTTCTGCTTCGGAATCAGTATAACTAAACTGATCCTGTGTGTCCATTTCCATCAGTTGCTGAGCCATATCTGCAGTGTCCATGTCTCTTGCAGTCATGTTGGGTTTAAACAACACACAGCGTGGTGCTGTTCATGTAAAAAACCTCCAATGCAAAGTAGTGCTCAATATGCTGTCGGTTTAAAACTTCACTGTGCCATGATAGAGAAGTAGAGCTGCAGGCTCAACCTTCCCAATATATGCAGACAGAATCATCCGGCACTAGTATTTAATACTTGCTCCGGTGCCCTCCATAAGGAAATGATCCTAGAGTACAAAGCAGCAGAATGGCGGCACTCAGAGTCTTCTTACTCACGTAGATAGCTGAAAAACTTTTATTAAGGCATCAACGTTTCGGGTAAGCACCCGTCGTCAGGATAGCATAACAATAATTACCACATCTTACCACATTTATATACCTAGGCATACCTCATTAGACCTCCTGACCGGTTCCAGCTGGGCGCCGCAGTATCAGATGCCGGCCTCCGTGTGAGTGTACAGCGCGAACGCTGCTCCATCACGCTCTGTGACGTCATCAGTGTGCGTCCACCCAGTCCGTCCGGCCCGGCGTCATCGGGTTATCACCATGGTAACTGGATACATAAACAAACATAGAAACAAAGTGAGACAGGGCAGCCATTCAGTCAGGAGACAGTGACCAACCTGTAGCGCGACATTTCGCACAGGCTAAACATAGTATAGCCAGTCTGCGATCAAAATTGATTGATCATGTACCAGCCACCATTAGGGGTGGCAACCGAGGAAAAGCGCTACTCCAATTGGAAAGCAGATGGATTTTCCAATTGGATACTATAGCCCCTAGGGGACTCAATGACACCCTAGGCCTAAAGTGTTTCATGTAATCCAGCAGTCGTTTATCCATCCCAAGGATTCTTTGATTATTTATTTTCGTTACCATTAAGTTTAGATATAATGCTGAATAATTCCCCTATTAAATGAGTGGGTCACACTAAATTACATTAAGCACTACGTAGAGCATTTATGTTCAGTGGTAACGATACTTAATATCCTCATCAAAGCAATGAAGTAGCTCATCATCACTCTTGGTTACTGTTTGTAACATATTTTTATTTGTGTTTTTAATCATTAATGTTACTTGTCTCACTTTGTTTCTATGTTTGTTTATGTATCCAGTTACCATGGTGATAACCCGATGACGCCGGGCCGGACGGACTGGGTGGACGCACACTGATGACGTCACAGAGCGTGATGGAGCAGCGTTCGCGCTGTACACTCACACGGAGGCCGGCATCTGATACTGCGGCGCCCAGCTGGAACCGGTCAGGAGGTCTAATGAGGTATGCCTAGGTATATAAATGTGGTAAGATGTGGTAATTATTGTTATGCTATCCTGACGACGGGTGCTTACCCGAAACGTTGATGCCTTAATAAAAGTTTTTCAGCTATCTACGTGAGTAAGAAGACTCTGAGTGCCGCCATTCTGCTGCTTATATATATATATATATATATATACATACACATATACAGGTGAAACTCAGGAAATTAGAATATCATGCAAAAGTTAATTTATTTCAGTAATTCAACTTAAAAGTTGAACTTAATATATTATACAGACTCATTACATGCAAAGTGAGATATTTCAAGCCTTCATTTGTTATAATTTTGAAGTTTGTGGCTTACAGCTTAAAAAAACAAACAAATCCAAAATCTCAGAAAATGAGAATATTATATAAAATCAATAAAAAAGGATTTTAGATACAGAAATGTCGGCCCTCTTAAAAGTATAATCCTGTATATGTACTCAGTACTTGGTTTGAGCCCCTTTTTCATGAATTACTGCCTTAATGCGGCGTGGCATGGATTCTATCAGCTTGTGGCACTGCTGAGGTGTTATGGAAGACCAGGATGCTTCAATAGCAGCCTTCAGCTCTTCTGCATTGTTCAGTCTAATGTCTCTCATGGGTCCTATTCTTATGTAACTTTGGCAAATGATAAAAAGTTGCAATATTTGGATTCTCATTTAACAGATAATTGTATTCCTCTTGATTTATACATTTGTCATTCAACCCCTTTTGTAAAAGACTCCTAAGATCTAAAAGAAACCGTGATGTGGGGTCCATAACAGGTTTGGTATATGATTTAACATCATGCAGCAAGTTTTAAGCTTCTGCAATATAATAATCTCTATCAAGTATAACTATCCCCCCCCCCCTTTATCGCCATTTTTAATAACAATTTAATTGTTACAGTAGATGCCAGATCTTTAAGGGCCTTACATTCATGAGCTGAGAGGTTTTCAACCTTATTTTTTAAAGAGATATCAAGTTCATCAATCTCTTTCTTAACTAAATTTGAAAACATGTAAATAAATGGACCTTTAGATTCAACGGGGTAAAACGTAATCTTTGATTTTAAACCAGAATCGGAACTAACATTACTTACCTCCCAGTTTTTAACCAGGGCATCATTTTTCCTCAGAAAATGACGTTTGAGGGTGAGATTCCTAATGTACAAATGTAGGAGGATAGGAACATCATTTTGATGATTGTGGCTTACAGCCTAAGAAAACCCCCAAATCCAAAAATCTCAGATAATTAGAATATTACATAAAATCAATAAAAAAAGGATTTTAATTACAGAAATGTCGGCCCTCTGAAAAGTATAATCATGCATATGTACTCAGTACTTGGTTGGGCCCCTTTTGCATGAATGACTGCCTCAATGCGATGTGACATGGATTCTATCAGCTTGTGGCACTGCTGAGGTGTCATGGAAGACCAGGATGCTTCAATAGTAGCCTTCAGCTCTTCTGCATTGTTCAGTCTCATGTCTCTCATCTTTCTCTTGGCAATGCCCCATAGAGAGCCTGGAGAGGATTGTCAGTAGAAGGCCATTCAAAAGTGTGTGGGAGCTTCACAAGGAGTGGACTGAGGCTGGAGTTAGTGCATCAAGAGCCACCACACACAGACGGATCCTGGGCTTCAAATGTCATACTTCTCTTGTCAAGCCACTCCTGAACAACAAACGTCAGAAGCGTCTTACCTGGGCTAAAGAAAAAAAGAATTGGTCTGTTGCTCAGTGGTCTAAAATCCTCTTTTCTGATGAGAGCAAATGTTGCATCTCATTTGGAAACCAAGGTCCCAGAGTATGGAGGAAGAATGGAGAGGCACACAATCCAAGATGCTTGAAGTCCAGTGTGAAGTTTCCACAGTCTGTGTTGATTTGGGGAGCAATTTCATCTGCTGGTGTTGGTTCACTGTGCTTTATTTACCTGGATCAATGACCATGGGATTACTGTGCTGGATTGGCCAGCAAACTCGCCTTATCTGAACCCCATAGAAAATCTATGGGGCATTGCCAAGAGAAATATGAGAGACATGAGACTGAACAATGCAGAAGAGCTGAAGGCCACTATTGAAACATCCTGGTCTTCTGTAACGCCTCAGCAGTGCCATAGCCTGATAGAATCCATGCCACATCGCATTGAGGTAGTAATTCATGCAAAAGGGGCCCAAACCAAGTACTGCGTACATATGCATGATTATACTTTTCAGAATGCTGACATTTCTGTATTTAAAATCCTTTTTTTTTTTTAATTCTTTATTTGTATGTGGTTAAACAGGATAGGCAAACATTACATGGACATATGGGACAGGTGGTTATAAGACCCAACGTCCAGCAGGAACCACAATTTTAAAATAAACAGCAAGAACAATCAGAAAAATGAACAATAGTGATCAAGAATGAGATTAGGGGAGGGGGGGAAGGAGGGAGGAAGGGGGCGGGGGGAGGGAAACCACGGTATAACCTAATCACAGTGCATATCCTGGAACTAGTAAGAGCAGGAGAGAGAGGGAGGAGAGACAGGTCAGGGAGGAGACGAGAGAGGGTAAGGATGAGAAAAAGAAGAGGAGATAGGGAGAAGAAAGAGAAGACGAGGAAGGAGGCAATGGAGTCAGAGCAGCGGGCGATGCCCATGGGTCTGCGGAAGGAGCTAGGAGGAAGGGGGGGGGGGGGGGGGAACGGCGATCCGCATTCAGCATCGAGCCAGGGGGCCCAAACCTGCTCAAAAATATGGCCCCGGTCATGGAGATAATATGTAATCTTCTCCATTAACGCAATATGCCAAATTTTAGTTTTGAGAGACGGGAAAGAGGGCGAAGAGGGGTTCTTCCAATTAAGGGCTATCAACGATTTCGCCGACGATAGGATATGCGTAGCCAGTTTTTGGGAGAATTTGTTAAGCGTCGGGGGAGGGTAACACAGCAAAAAGATCCAGGGATCCTTCAGCACGGGGGAATCCAGAAGCGAGTTAAGGAGGGAGTGAACTAGGTTCCAGAAGGGGATGATGGACGGGCAGGTTCACCATATGTGTAGCATAGTGCCTCTAGCTCCGCAGTTCCTCCAACAGTTAGGGGAGGAAGACAGAAAGAGTTTGTTAAGTCTGTCAGGAGTGTAATACCAGCGGTAGTAAATTTTGTAGGCCGTCTCCTTAAAAGCAGTAGCAATAGAGCATTTAGCTATCCCCAATCTCATGTCCTCCCAATCTTCGCTCTCTGGGGGAGGCCCAAGGTCACGTTCCCAAGCAAGTTCGTGGGGCCGGGAGGAGGGAAGGGAAGAATCTAGTAAAAGGGAGTAAAGTTGGGAGATTAAACCTTTGGAGAGGTGGGAGTTAATTCATAAGCTTTCAAAGGGAGTGAGGGCTCGAAGCAAGGTGGAGGGGGGCAGAGAACCTAGGAAATGGCGGATTTGTAGAAATTGAAAGGGATTAAGCGAGTACGAAGGGGTCTTCTGTTGGAGGTCAGGTAGGGACAGCCATTGGCCCCGCTCGGCAAAATTAATCGGGAATTTGAAGCCCAACGTCATCCAAGGACGGAATCTCATAGTCGAGAGTCCAGGAGGGAACATCGGGTTCTGCCAGATAGGGGTCAAGGGCGAGGGGGTAGTGGTGAGACCCATCTTCAGAGAGAGGGAGTCCCAAACTTTAAGGGTTAAATTTAATAGTGGGGAGGAGTTTGGAGGTTGGGGGTTGGGAGGTAGAGGGCAGACCCCATAAAGGGGTCAGGTCGGAGAGACCATCTAGCCAGGATACAGACCCCGGAGGGGCATAAGAGGTGACAATATGGGATAGGTGGGAGGCCAGATAGTAAAGTTTAATATCAGGGAGACCTCTACCACCAGCAGAGGTTGGCCGTTTCAGGGTATTGGCGGCGATGCGAGGGGGTCTGTGATTCCAGATGAAGCGCACGAGGGCTCGTTGGATAGTGCGGAGAAAGGAAGCCGGGACTGCCACAGGGAGGGTCTGGAAAAGGTAAAGCCATTTGGGGACTATGGACATTTTAACCGCTATGATCCTGCCCAGCCATGAAATGAAGAGACTGTTCCAGGAAGTCAGGTCAGCGAGTGTTTTGGTGAGGAGGGGTGGAAAGTTTTCCCGGAAGAGGGAGTCGTAGCGGGAGGTCAGGTATATCCCCAAATATTTAATCTTGGTGGGCTGCCACTTAAAATTGAAGTTGGCGCAAAGGGATTCAGCTTCTCGGTGAGGGCCATGAAGCAGCATAGCTTCGGACTTGGAATAATTGATCTTGTAGCCTGATATAAGGCTGTAAGAATGCAGGACTGAAAAGAGGTTTGGGAGTGAGATAAGGGGTTGGGTCAGAGAAAGTAGGATGTTGTCAGCGAATAGGGAGATTTTAGGATCAATACGGCCTACTTGTATACCATGTATATTTGGATGAGCTCTGATTTGAGAAGCGAGGGGCTCGATAATAAGGGCAAAGATTAGCGGTGAGAGAGGGCAACCCTGACGTGTACCATTTGAAATGCGGACGGGAGCAGACGGGACGCCATTGATTAAAACTGTGGCAGAGGGGGCGGAGTACAGTGCCAGAATAGCAGTGAGAAAGCCACCAGACAAGCCGTAGGCCTCCAAGGCGGCTCTCAGGAAGTTCCAGGAGATCCGGTCAAATGCCTTTTCAGCATCTAGAGAGAGCATGATAGCGGGGGAACCCCTGGAGTTCGAGATGTGTATAAGGTCAATAGCACGTCTGGTGTTATCTCTCGCTTGGCGGCCCAGGATAAACCCCACCTGGTCATAATGGACAAGGGAAGGGAGATACGGGTTAAGGCGGTTGGCTAGTATTTTGGCAAAGATTTTCAAGTCCAGGTTCAAGAGGGATATAGGTCGGTAGCTGGCACAGTTGAGGGCGTCCTTGCCTTCCTTAGGGATCACGACTATTCTAGCCTCCAACATCTCAGGAGGAAAGGGGTCGCCATGGACAATCCTATTAAACAGGGACTGGAGGTGTGGGGAGAGAAGATCAGAAAATTTTTTGTAGTAAAGAGCCGTGAACCCATCCGGGCCTGGGGATTTACCAATTTTTTGCATGAGTATAGTCTGTGCAATTTCTTCCACCGAGATCTCACTGTTAAGATGGTCCATGGCGTCCTGAGGCAATCTAGGCAAATTAGAGGCTGAAAGTAAGTGAGAGACTAGGTCAGAGTGGGATAGAGAGTAAGAACCAGGTGAGTGGGGTGGGAGGTTGTACAAGTCAGCGTAGTAGGATTGAAAGGCAGCCCTAATGGCGTTGGAGTTGTGAACAAGCTGATTAAGGGAGTTTCTGATAGAAATAATATTGGTTTTGGCTCTCGTAGAACAGAGTCGTGCCGCCAGGATCTTGTCTGCCTTGTCTCCCTTCTCGTAAAAAGACTGGCGGAGCCATTTGAGATGTTTGGCCACCCGTCTGGAGAGAAGGAGATCAAGTTCCGCTTTGACCTTACGGAATTCAGACAAGACCGCCTGGTCGGAGGACGCCTTATGCTGGGTCTCCAGTGTGTGGAGTTTAATAGAGAGTTTGTTAAACTGAGTGAGGGATTGATTTTTGGTTTTGGAGGCCAAGCTGATAATGTGCCCACGAAGAACTGCCTTGTGTGCCAGCCAGAGAGTGGACCGAGAAATGTCCGGGGAATCGTTCAGGGTAAAATAGTCGGAAATCTTATCTCGAAGATGGGAACTTATCTCCGGGTTATGAAGGAGGGAGTCGTTAAGGCGCCATTTCATGGGGCGAGGGCGTGAGAGCAGTCCCGAGAGGTCGCAAGAGATAGGGGCATGATCAGACCAGATCAGTGGGTGTATATGAGCAGCGTGGAGATTCAAGGCAAGGTCATGGCTGAGCAGGACCATATCAATGCGGGAGTAAAAATTACGAGGAGCAGAATAAAAGGTATAGTCACGAGCAGAGGGGTCTTTAATCCTCCAGGAGTCATAGAGAAGCTGGGATTGCATGAGGCGGAGGAGGGATCTAGAGCGAAGGGAGTCCGACGGGGAAGCAGTGGGGAGAGAGGGAGAGCGGTCTATCTTCGGGTTCAAAACAGAGTTGAAGTCCCCAGCAAGTATGAGGTCGCCTTGCCGGACTCGAGTAAGGAGAGTATCTAGCTTTGCGAAGAATAGTTCCTGCTGTTGGTTAGGGGCATAGATGTTAGCGAGGGTGCATAGTTTGCTATTAAGTTTCCCCACTAAAATAAGAAACCGGCCCTCCCTGTCGGGATGGGAATCGAGAAGCTCAAAGGTGAGGTGGCGGGCAAGTAAAATTGCGACCCCCCGTTTCTTGGCTGAGTGGTCACAGGCATGGAAGGAATCAGGGTATGGTTTGCATTGGAGCGTGGGGTGGGAGTCGTGTAGGAAGTGAGTCTCCTGGAGAAAGACCAGGTCGCCCTTGTGGAGTTTGAGGGAAGCAAAGAGCTTACCTCTCTTTTGAGGGCTGTTCAAGCCCTTCACATTAAAGGAGAGCACCCAGAGACCCATGGGCAAGCAACAAAGAGGTAGGCAGGATAGGAGGAGCGTAGAACACTGAGAGTAGGGGAAGGAGGAAGAGAGAAAGAGAAGAAAGATAAGAAGTGAGAGACAACTTGGTCAGAAAGGGGGGAGGAAGGAAAGGAGACCGGGAGGGGTGGGAGGGTAGTTGGTCATCCGGCAATAGGGGCCAGGACCAGTAGTGCTGACAGGGGGAAAGGATACTAGGTGTCGGGGGGGGGGGGCACCTAGGTCAGCAAGAGGGTTCAGAGCCCTAAGGGGGCGTGGCATGGGGTCCAGAGGATGGATCACAAGCCACACAGCAACGGACAGGAGGCTAACCTCCCCTGGGGGAACCTGAGGGGGAAAACTGGAGAGAAAGCAGGAACAAAGAACAGATGGAGCGCCAGCTCCAAAAAGGAAGGAAGGGAGGAGCAGGGGGTCGAGAAAAAACAGAATATCGCTATTCAGCATAATAACATATTACAGGTTGAGTATCCCATATCCAAATATTCCGAAATACGGAATATTCCGAAATACGGACTTTTTTGAGTGAGACTGAGATAGTGAAACCTTTGTTTTTTGATGGCTCAATGTACACAAACTTTGTTTAATATACAAAGTTATTAAAAATATTGTATTAAATGACCTTCAGGCTGTGTGTATAAGGTGTATATGAAACATAAATGAATTGTGTGAATGTACACACACTTTGTTTAATGCACAAAGTTATAAAAAAATATTGGCTAAAATGACCTTCAGGCTGTGTGTATAAGGGGCATATGTAACATAAATGCATTCTGTGCTTAGACTTGGGTTCCATCACCATGATATCTCATTATGGTATGCAATTATTCCAAAATACGGAAAAATCCGATATCCAAAATTCCTCTGGTCCCAAGCATTTTGGATAAGGGATACTCAACCTGTAACATGTTAACAGTGTAACAAGGGATAACAATAAAACAGTCGGGAATCAACTAAAGGGTCGGGAAATCAGGATGCATGAAATCTAAAGTGAAACAGCTCCCCGGGTAGGGGAATTCGACCAGGAAAGGTCGACACAGTTACAAGGAGAAGGCAGTAAATCAGAGAGCTGGAAGTCCATCAGGGAACAGGAGGTGGAGCCGAGGAGGCCGCAGAAGCTGGGATCGTAAACCACTCAGATCGGGGAGGCTGAGGCGAGTTCCGCTGTGTCCGCGGTGGCGGGCGTTGAGAAGAAGCATCCTGTTCAGCGGCATGGATACCCAGTTTGGAGATCAGCGTTTGAGCCTCGGGTAGATTCCTGGCTGTAAGCAGCTTCCCTTGATGCCAAACCAGGATATGGAAATGGAAACCCAAACGGTATTTTACATTATGACGGGAAAGCAGGGAAGTGACGGGTTTGAAGTCTCTACGTTTGGCCAGGGTGAGCGGGGATAGGTCCTGGAAGATCTGCAGGGGGACATTCTGGAAAGTCACAGATCCTATCCGTCGAGCCTCTCTCACAATGGCCTCCTTCGCAGTAAAGTAGTGCAGTCGGAGGATGACATCCCTGGGTTGGGAGGAGTCCTGGGAGCGAGGACGGAGGGCTCGGTGTGCTCGATCTAGGAGAAGATGTTCTTCAGGGGTGTCAGGTGATAAAAGGGTAACGAGGCGCTTAAGGTAGAGGTCAAGGTGGGCCGATTCGACCTCCTCAGGAATACCCCGAATCCTCAGGTTATTTCTCCTCGCCCTATTGTCCTGGTCCTCATGCTCCTCCCGCAATTGAGCGACATCTTGGCGGAGTTGATGGATATCGGTCTCGACCGCTTGTTGGAACGACACCACCTCTTCCACTCGTCATTCAAGTTGATCCGTTCTGGAGCCAATGTCGGCAATGTCGGATTTCAGGGAGTGGAGAGCCTGGACAGAGGTTTTAACATCCCGCACCTCCTTAAGGAGGGAGAGAAAGTCCCTTCGGGTAAGAGGTGTGAGATCGTCGTTTTCGGCCTCAGAATCTGAGGAGCCCTTGGGGGGTTTCCGAAGCATCGGGCCTCTTCATGGCCGAGGTGCTCTTTTTAGTAAGGAATGGTGTGAGGTCAGACCCCTGTGACTTTTTGCTGCCCCTGGGCATCGTGAATATATGAGAAAGGGGGTGGTCAGCAGGGTGGGAAGTAGAGAAGGCGCTCCAGCAGTAAAGCTCAGAACCAGGGGGGGCAAGGCAGGAGCTCTAGGGAGACATCATGACGTGGCCAGTTGAGCAAGGCGGGTGGTTCAGGGCCGGGGGTCTCCAGCAGAGAGGAGGGTCCACGTGGTCCCAGAGAGGAGCCAGGCAATCAGGGGCAGTAGGGGACAGAGCGCTCTGGAGGGGATGAGACCCGGACACAGACCAGCCAGTGGCCGAGGCCTCACCAGGACCAGACAGCAGGGGAAGGGGCGTCTGGGCTCAGCAGCAATAGAGGCCCCCACGGGGACCGGGAGAGGCAGGAGAGCGCAAGGGATCGTAGGATTGTGCAGAGCCAGAAGGGGAGCCCAGGCCACCAGGGAGGGTATACTGTGGGCACCGGAGGGGTGCAGCAAGGAGATCTGCAGCTCGGGGTCCTGGGTCGCAGGTGTGACAAGGAGGCGCAGGTCATCAGGGGGATGGGGAGTGCAGCGCCCTCCAGACAGGAGCAACACAGGGGAGGGGGTCCGGCTGAGTAATCTTACAGGGGCCGGTGCTATAATGGAGGCCCACGGAGCCAGCTCTAGGTCAAGAGCGCAGGAGGGACAGGCCCGCGCTCCTCCCAGCGCTCCAACCAGGGTCTCCGACGTCCGGCGTCCAGAGGACTGCAGTGGGGAGACGCTCGTCTCCGGGCAGGAGGGCAGCTCACCTGGGCTTGAGGATGCGCCACCCGGGCTGTGCGTCTCCCGCAGCTCCCCCCGGCTCACGAGGGCAAAGATGGCCGCCATCGCCGGGACTCCGGACTCCTCGCGGCCGCGTCCGGCCGATCCTCCAGCTCTCCTCGTGCGCGGTCAATCACGGCAGGCCCGAAGGAGATGATCCGAGTGCAGGTCGCAGGGCGAGGAACCCCGGCGGGCACTCCACAGGCAGCTGCTGCATACGGCCGGCGACGCTGGACCCAAATCGAGGCCCCGGCGTCTGGATGGTGGACAGGCCGCAATCCGCAGGAGCCAGTAGACCGGCTCCCCGATTCCGCGGCGCTAGTCCACCCTGGAGAGGGGGATCACACAGCAGTGGGGGCCAAGATTAGGAGGGATATGGGGCACGAGGGGAGAGGCACGGGGGTATTATGTCCACAATTATGGAGGAGCTCCTCGTTCGTGCTGCCACTCCGGTCAGCCTCTAGGCCACGCCCCCCTAAAATCCTTTTATTATTTGAGTAATATTCTATTTTTCTGAGATTTTTGATTTGGGGGTTTTCTTAAGATGTAAGCCACAATCATCAAAATGATAACAACAAATAAAGGCTTGAAAAATCTCACTTACCATGTAATGAGTCTATATATTATATTATTTTCACCTTTTACGTTGAATTACTGAAAAAATGAACTTTTGCATGATATTCTAATTTTCTGAGTTTCACCTGTATATATATATATATATATATATATATAGCGACAGATAGATAGATAGATAGATAGATAGATAGATAGATACAGTGGCGTAACTACTGCCCCGCAGCCCTCGCGGTGGCTTGGGGGCGAGGGGCTGCGGGGGCGCCGCCACTGATTTAGAGCAGATTGACATGTGGATGAGCGTCCGCATGTCAATCTGTTGTCACTTAACCCTCCCTGCTGTAAGGAGGGACACGGAGGGCACAGCGTGCGCCTCTCCTGTGTCCCTCCTGCATCTCCGGCGTGTCTAATAAAGGAAGTGCCGTTCGTGAGCTCTGATTGGCTCATAAACCGGCACTTCCTTTAACAGACCCACGGCCGGAGACCCAGGAGGGACACAGGAGAGGCGCGCACTGTGCCCTCCATGTCCCTCCTTCACAGCAGCGGGGGGGGGGCACTGAGGGGGCATATATGGCACTGGGGGGGGGCACTGAGGGGGCATATATGGCACTGGGGGGCACTGAGGGGGCATATATGGCACTGGGGGGCACTGAGGGGGCATATATGGCACTGGGGGGGCACTGAGGGGGCATATATGGCACTGGGGGGGCACTGAGGGGGCATATATGGCACTGGGGGGGCACTGAGGGGGCATATATGGCACTGTATGTGTACCTGGCACAAGGGGGGGGGGTATATTTGGCACTGGGGGCACGTGAGCACCTGGCACAGTGGGGGAATATCTGGGACTGGGGGGGGCACTGAGGGGGCATATGGCACTGGGGGGGCACTGAGGGGGCATATATGGCACTGTATGTGTACCTGGCACATGGGGGGCTATATTTGGCACTGGGGGCACGTCAGCACTTGGCACTGTGGGGGAATATCTGGCACTGGGGGCATATGTGGCACTGGGGGGGGGGGCTATATTTGGCACTGGGGGCATGTGAGTACCTGGCACCGTGGGGGAATATCTGGCACTGGGGACATATGTGGCACTGGGAGCACAGCCCTAGCAACAAGCACTACCCCCTAGCATCGAGCATGACACCCAGTGCATGAAACCCCTGGCAACGAGCATGACACCCAGTGCATGAAACACCTGGCAACGAGCATGACACCCTGAGCATGAAAACCCCTGGCACCGTGCATGGAACCAAGAGCATGAAACCCCTGGCAACGAGCAGGTAATTTAAAAGTAATTAGAAGCCTTACAGTAGGACTTAATGTGTAATGGGCAATACGGTGTGTGGCATAATGTATCACGGACATTGCGGTGTGTGTCAGAATGTGTCACAGGCATTACGGTGTGTGGCATACTATATCACGGGCATTGTGGTATGTGGTATAATGTCTCAGGGGCATTGCAGTGTGGCATAGTGTACAACGGGCATTGCGGTATGTGTCACAGGCATTACGGTGTAGGGTATACTATATCACGGGCATTGTGATATGTGGTATAATGTCTCAGGGTCATTGCAGTGTGTGGCATAATGTATCACGGACATTGCGGTGTGTGTCATAATGTGTCAGGCATTACGGTGTGTTGTATACTATATCACGGGCATTGTGGTATGTGGTATAATGTCTCAGGGTCATTGCAGTGTGGCATAATGTATAACGGGCATTGCGGTATGTGTCAGGCATTACTGTGTGTTGTATACTATATCACGGGCATTGCGGTATGTGGTATAATGTCTCAGGGTCATTGCAGTGTGTGTCATAATGTGTCACAGGCATTGTATGTGCTATAATGTATCGGGCATTGCAGTGTGTAGCATAATGTATAACGGGCATTGCGATTCCTGTCATCATATGTCACAGGCATTACGGTGTGTGGCATAATGTGTCACAGGCATTACGGTGTGTGACATAATGTGTCGGGGGCATTATGGTGTGTGCATATTGTGTCATGTGCATTATTGTGTGTGGAATAATGTCTAAGGGCCATTGCAGTATGTGGCATAATGTATACTGGGCATTACTATAAGGAGGAAAAATGACAAATAATGTAAGGGGCATGAATCAGGATTATTTTTCTTTCCTGTGGTGGCTAACGTCTGGGCGTGCAGGTTGCAAAACTGGGGTATAAGGAAGTCTTTTCCTGCAATGCCACGCCCCTTTATGCAAAGCCACGCCCATTCCAACAAAGCCACACACCCTTTTTTGCGGCACATGTTTGTCACTTTAATAGTGCCAATCATGGGGGATGGGGGGGGGGGGGGCGCCGAAGAATTTTTTGGCTTGGGGAGAAAAACTTCTAGTTACGCCACTGGATAGATAGATATACATACTGCGGCCACTCTGGGGGTGGGGGGGGGGAGTTGTTGTACTGGGGCCCAGGATATCTCTTGGCAGCCCTGCATGAGGGCATAACCTCATGACACACCACATCTAGGCATGCCGACTGAGCAGAGAGCCGGGTTGGAGCTAATCAGCCAGTTATTCATACGGCTAGACCGGCCTGTCATGCCATTGGCTCATCTAGCATTTGCCTTGTGTGTAGATGCTCTTAATTTGGCTCTGACTGTTATAGTGGAACACAGCATGGGACTGAATTTCTTAGGGTTATCCAGCCCCCGTCTTTTCCCCAAAAAAATGTAGCCCTCTTCCCCTTAAAAAAACATAACTGTTCAAACTATACTGGCCAGTGGCCATTAGGGTAATTCTGGACCTGATTCTGAGGTGGAAGTGAAACAAAAAAGATCAAGTCACTGCATACAGTACCTGGACAAACCATGCTGATGTGCAAGGGGTACAAATGCCTTTATTATGTTTGCATGCAGGATACAGTACCTACTGGCTGCTTTTGTATGTAGCCTACAAATGTTGGGGAAGCTTTATTTGTACACTGCAATTTAGATTTAAGTTTGGACACACCCATCTTACATCTAAATCTCTGAGCACATACATCTGCCTCACCTGCAGTACAGCATGGTTTTGCCAATGTGCAAAGTTGCTTGCTCATTTCTGCTATATTCCCACCTCAGAATCAGACCCACTGGTGTTTAGTGCTAAATGTGCTAGCATAACAATGGTTGCTAGAGCTTACTTGTGCTTATAGAACTAAAAGTGCCAGCATGCCCTGACATCTATGGTCCGATGTGATTTATAGTGGCACATCACATTATACTTATATATTTGAAAACTCCTTTATTTAAAATAAATACTACCACAATCCTTTGCTTGTTTTTCAGGTAAATCAGTAGGATCAAAACATCAACACATATGCGCAGCTGAACTGTATCTTGTGGATCTTCCTATGCGAATTACAGGCCGGATGGTCTGTCTGCAACTAACCAATAAAGTAAGTCTTTCCTCTGATTGGTTATAGTTTAAGAAAACTAAGCTGATTGGTTAGTTCTGGCTAGACCCAAACTAGGGACCCAATGATTTAATTGTATTATTTGTGGTCTGTTCCTGTTGCTGATTCAAGTTTCTAATTTGTAGTTGAGAGACCACTTGCCAGTGTATTTGTTATAAATGAACTTGAATTCCTATTGGATAAAAGTTAAATTAATACTTACTTTGCAAATATTGCTTTGTTCTGCATGTAAATCTTAAGTACAGTACATTGTATTCCACTAATTTATTGAACAAGTCCCATGACTTCGAACAATTTTGAGCTGGAGCTCTGTTCTCTGCAATCAATAGCAAAAAACTATTGCATTTTTATCAATGCTGTTTGGACAAATGTCATTTCTTTCTTTTCTTGTTTTTTTTTTTTAATAAACACAGACACATTTCTCCTGTCTATTCGGTTAGACACATTTTGCTAATTAATGCAGAGTTATTGTAGCAACTTTTATCAGTAGCAAACACATTGTTACAAATCTCACTGTGTGGATTATTGCTGTTCTGCTGAATCTAAAGTTCGGGATGATCCACTAATAACAGTCGCCTTTCCTGGAACTACAATCGTTCGCTGATACTCAATAGTGCAGAGTTGCTATTCAATCCGTGAGATAGGGGAGATGTGACACAGTAACACAAATGAGCAACATACAGACTGGACAGGGCAGACAAATAACACACTGAGGATGATTAGGAATAGGCCGGAGCACAGGGCAAAAGAGAGCAGCAAGGCCAAGATTCAGGCAATGTGTCTTGGCAGGAAGATATTCATATATGGTGGTCAGTAAACACACAAAAGGTCAAGGGATAGCAAACGGCCAAATGTAGGTCATACACATAAAGTAGATTCAAATAGCTCACAAGGTACTCTGCGCACCTAATACCCCTTTCACATCGCCAATGCCGGATCCCACTCGGGAATTGGAAACGGGTCCTTCCCGGGTGGGATCCGGCATTGGATGCAACTGCTGGCTTCCCTGACCCGGCAATATGCCGGGGCAGTGCCGGATTATTTGTGCAGTGTGAAAGGGGTATAACTGGTAACAGCAAAGCAAGAAGTGCACTGAGTGTATTTATATAGGTTTTACCCAATCAGCTTCTGGGATAGAGTCATGTGAGCAGTGTTTTATTGATTAACTCTGAAGCAGGAGCCCTGAAAGCTGTTTAATCAGGGCAGGTGCTACCTAATTAACTGCTAAGAACTGCTGAGCTGTAGAAACCAGAGTGAAAAGCAGGTGCTACTGTAGGACCCTCAGTACACAGAAAAAGGCAGACGCAAGATGTAACACAAAAACAACAGCCACTTCTGAATACAATTGAATTCCCACTTGAGCACTAAACTTTATAAATGCATCTCCCAATATCTAAATATTATTTTTTAATATGTATTCTCCCATACAAACTGTGGATCAAGGGAATGTCAAAGTGAGTATAGGGACTTTACATCCTCTCCCCTCACTCCAACATGGGACAGCTTATGATAAGTGGATCTCCCATTGTGGGACGCTGCACACATACAACCAATACATACGGCCTCATGGCCAAAGTGCTACACTGTAGCAACCAAAGGGTACCATTAATACAACAAGTGGGTAGTGTAGTGGCCGTTTCCCCTAGACTAAGAAAAGGCGATCTCTACAGGCAAAAATACAAACTAAAGTATTCTAACCACTGGTGTTACCATAAAGTCAGTGGTAAATCAATGTAAAACATATTGATATAGTCACATTCCTTTGTCAGAGAAAAGGTAATGTATCATCATTATTTTTCCTCCACACTGTCAGGTTACAGACATCAAATCCTGAAAGATGTACACCAATTTTTATATGTATATTCTATATATATTTATTGTGAACAATTTATCAGCTGTGTTTTGTCCTTATTTATAGATTGCGTTTTGCACAGTACTGACCGTTGATCTAGACCAAATATCTATGGATGAATGCCCATCTTTTCCAGAAGCTGTAATGCTTATATCACTGGTGTTCCCCTTCAAAACTGGATTGTTTACTATTCTTATGGAATCTATCAGGGAGCCTTTGTATCTATGTTACTATGACAACTTGAAATCACGTGATTGGACCTTAGGTATTTTCAATTGGCTATTTTGATCATGTCGCCTGGGAGTGTGTATATTCCGCTCAACATGTACAGCACATTGCAGGACTTCCATGTGATAATGTCATCACGGCACATGCATGGTCATGTGACTGGGTGGGATCATTTGCAATTGGACGTTCTCCCAGAAAAATAACAGACTGGACCTTATGTACACAGTACAAACCCAGAAAGCGGGAAAAATTAACATTTAAGGACTATTGGACAACCTTTCAGTTTTTGTCCCTTTATCATATGACTCATATTAAGTGTTTTGATTGTCCATTTGAATGAGGAATACCATGTTTAGTTAGTAATGTGATGTATAGTTAGGTTGACGTAGGGTAAGCCGCTGATTGGTCCACTTTAGTATTTAAAGGAATACGGTTTAGCATCCACTTATTCACTTCCTGCCTTGATAAAGGCCCTAGTAAGGGTTGAAATGTGTTGGCTGTGGTGTGATCTTTTCCTTGGGTGATGCCTGTGGACATTTGCTGGTGATGGACTGTTGCTGATCCAGTGAGCACCCGGGACTCCATGGGATCTCACATTAAGCTTATCAGAACTGCATCTCACCAGTTCTTAAAGTCTTGCTGGTAATAGTTCCTAATCTTACCACTTTGGGGGATTGAGACGCCTGTTTTATATGTGAATGTACTGTGGTTATCTATATGCTTTTATTGTGATTAAATGGAATTACACAACATATATTCACTTTCCTCCATTCTTCCATTTGTTGACATGCTGTGGGAGTGTTTGATTATATCATTCTGACAGTAAGGAAGGAAAGGAGTGGAGATCCTTATGCGGAATTGGTGTACACCGTCCATGATTTATTGTCTCTATCCTGACAGTGTGGAGGAGGAATAATAAAGATATAATAATAATAATAATATATAATAATAAGGAATTTTTCCTGGACAAAAAGAAAGTGACTATACCTACTGTATTTGTTTTACATTGACTCACAGTAGATAAATGTTACTACCTGTGCTCACCTTGTGGGGTGTTGATGATGTGTGGGTATAATACATAATGACAATAGGTGTGTATTATACCCACACATCATCAACACCTCACAAGGTGAACACAGGTAGTAACATTCGTCTACCATAAACTATCGAGCCTGGACAACTCCTTACCACCAGCTGCTCCCAAAACAGAGGTTTAAGATACATTGATGAGCGGATAGTCTCACCCCTCTTTACATTGACTCACCACTGACTTTATGGTAGCGCCAGTGGATAGAACACCTTATTTTGTATTTTTTGGTTGCTTTTTGGTGAGGAGGATCACCTATGTTGGTGTTTAATCCATAGGTTGTTATCTGTGCACTGACGGGAACTTACTGTGTCTCTGTTTTTTTCTCTCTAGTATACTCTCTATAGTCATTCACCTGATTTGCAGTTCAACAACAGAGCACTGTGACTCTAAATTACAATTAATTCTTTGTTAACCATGTATACGTCTCAATCTCAATGTTCACAGAACACATCTTCATACACGCCACAAAGGTGTAGAGCTTTGACATTCCCTTGATCCATAGATGCATTTCAGAGGAGCCAGGACAACTCCACTTAAAGCAGCTCCTGACCCACAGTTCACTTCCTCAGAGTGCAGTACCCTATACCTCTGCTTTCCTGTACAAACTGAACATCTTCTGATTGTCTAACTTTAAACCTTTATGCCAACAAAAGAATATTGTTTGTACAAAATGTAGTTATCAAACAATAAAGCTTTGAACATCAAATTTGTTTTCAAATTAAACTTAATTAACTCACTGATTAACAGCAGTTTCTAAGCTTGTAGGTTGGGGATAGGTAACTATGAGCAGAGCATTGTATACGTAGGCAGCAGCCAACGTGTACAGTAGTTATTAATGACTGATACTTGGTATCGTCACATGAAGGAAATTAAGGTCTGTATAGAATGGTTGTATCTGTATAATAATCAAGAGTGATTTGTCCCGTCTCTGTCATATTGAGAGCTGTTGTGCGCACCTTTCCCCCTACTGGCTCCAACTTCATTGATGGAGATGGAACAGATCACTAGGAGATGAGAGGAGTACTGATAGGTATCGCAAGGAGTGGATGGGGACGGGGCAGTACTGAGCAGGGGAAAACGGCAGTAACACCATATGTTGGGTCCATTTTACTATTATAAGAATATTTTTATATGCTCACCATACCTCTGTAAGTACATGGCGTAATCCTATAATGATCATATGCCATACAAGCGATATACTGTAGATGTGAGAGCTGAGTTTGCATTAATTCAACTATCTCCCATTGGTTCTTTAGCTGTTCAGAGTAGCTGTGCATGTGTT
Organism: Pseudophryne corroboree; assembly: GCF_028390025.1. Classification (NCBI taxonomy): domain Eukaryota; kingdom Metazoa; phylum Chordata; class Amphibia; order Anura; family Myobatrachidae; genus Pseudophryne; species Pseudophryne corroboree. The sequence continues at coordinate 311,658,722 of NC_086447.1, read as the reverse complement.
AGAAAGGTGTAGGAAGAGTGGAGGTATATGGATCTGGAACTGAGTACAAGCTGGAGTAGATAATGGGTTTATGTGCACAACTATTATAAGATGATCATTTTAAATTAAATGGGAATACCAAGGATTTGAAGAGTTTACTTTTTTGTTCCTTGGATTGGAGCCACCAGAGAAGTAATAGAGGACAAGTGTAGGTGTTGCACATGGGAACCAATCTGAATATAGCTATTATTATATATAATGTAATAGATAAATAATAGCTAGAAGTTGATTGTTTAGTATGTTCATGAGTCCTTTTTAGAAGATTTGATAAATCTTTCCCTATGTTACCATTTATTAGTGTGGGCAAAGCATAATTGTGTGCAAATAGGGACCAGACCAGAGTGTGCTCAGAGACACCCTAATACTATAGATCATTGAGTGAGACAATTCAATGCAGTGAGTTGTACATGTACTAAATAAAACACCACCCAGTTCTATTTAGCATAATATGAACTGGGGGCACTAGGTGTCCTAATGATCTTGAAAAAGATCCTTTTGGATTGAAATGTCATTGGTGCTGAGACCAGTGGGCTTTATCCAGGACAACCCCAGAGACTTTGTTCCACCATTGTGGCACGTAAGCTGACGTTATAATACAGTTTTAAGTCTGGACCTTCTAACCTGTTCTTTACTTTTTACTTACCATTTCCACTGTTTACCATCTGTTTGGGACATTCAGCTCTGTGCATGGACTACCATATGATTGTACCTGCTTTACCTTTTTAATGAAATTTTAATTTGTTTTGGAATAATTCTATCTTGATTACCTCCTTCTGGTGTGGAATCAGCATTTAAAAAACCCTAGATAGGTGTATCCCATCTCCTATACAAGTGATTTGGGTTTTCACCAGCATTATCATCCTGATCATTACAATAATTTGGGTCTGGTCGTTCACTGTGACTTTCTTTTAAAAAGAACCGTTTACGTGTCTTTTCACCACACACACTGAGTGAGTCTTTGGTACACTGTTTACCTATTTGAGTGGTGGTGAGATTCTATCCCTATACCTACCACAGAAATCTCCAGAACCACCCTTTACCTTCCGAACACAATTATTATAAGAATATTATATTGATGTGTCTTTAATTTTCTGTCACCTTTGATCCACCACTTTTTCCATGTAAATTTCCATTATCCCTGTTATCTGATTGGGCAGATACTTCATGGATAAGATTAGACTGACTTTCCCTTGCGCCCGGTCTCATTCTTACATCTCATTCTAGAATTAATGAAGTCATAGGTAAGTGAGGTGATGGAGTTGCGGGAATTGATGTGGGATATCATATGGGAGCCGACTGGGGGGGGGGAAATGTATCAAGCCTTGGAGAGAGATAAAGTAGAAAGAAATAAAGGGACAGATGTACAAAGCCTTGGAGATAAAGTGGAGAGAGATAAATTACCAACCAATCAACTCCTGTAATTTTTCAAACACAGCAGTAACATGGCAGTCAGGAGCTGATTGGATAGTACTTTATACCTCTCCATTTTATCACTATCCAAGGCTCAGTACATCTGCCCTAAAGTACCAACCATACAGCGCCAATCTGCCATGTTACAGACTGAATTTCAAAAGTGACTGTTAGGAGCTGATTGATTGATACTTTATCTCTCTGCATTTTATCTATATCCAAAGTTTATCACATCTCACCCTAAGCTGGGTAAACACTAAATTATGTGGCTGTTGGCTGATGGGATGACCAATGTAAGCAGAGCTGTAACTAGATATATTGGAGTCCTGTGCCAGAAAGGGAATTGGTGTCCCCTCTCTCCCCATATTTAAAATAGGGACAGTGCATGCTGAAGATGCAGGCCAAAATATAGGGAGGGGCATGGCTTTATGAGGAGGAGGAATGGCCATATAATAGTACCAATTCACATTACATCACACAGTAGTGTCCATTATTCACATTACGCTGCACAGTGTGTCCTTTAGTCACATGACATCACACAGTAGTGTCCTTTATTCAAATGACACCACAAATTAGTGCCCTTATCCATGTTATGCCACACAGTAGTGTCCGTTATTCACATTATATCACACAGTAGTGTCCGTTATTCACATTATATCACACGGTAGTATCCGTTATTCACAAAGTAGTGTCCGATATTCAAATTACACCACACAGTAGTGCCTCTTATACATGTTATGCCACAGAGTAGTCCATTATTCACATTACATCACACAGTAGTGTCCATTATTCACATTACACCACACATTAGTGTTAGTTATTCAAATTGCATCACACAGTAGTACCCCTTATACATGTTACGCAACAGTAGAGCCCCTTATACACATTATGCCATGGTAGAGCCCCTTATACACATGATGCCAGCCAGGTTCACGTCCCTACACCTCATTCCTTCTAATCTCTCCTTTCCCCCCACAGGTCTAGTGCCAATGAAGAGATGGGAGAGAGATGACAGCGAGAGATGAAATAGAAGAGACATGAGAGAGTGAGTGTCTCACCGCCAGAGGCAAAATAGACCGTAATGCCCTCCTCCCCAGTGGCTCCAGCTTGTGCATGTGCCAATGTCCGCTGGCAAATGTGTAGTGGCACAGCTGAGGGAATAAAAGAGGATGTAATGTGATCACATTACGTCTCAGTGATTGCTGGGACAGACTCTACCAGCATTTTATTTGCCAGATTTAAAGTAATTTTTTTTAAAGTGAATTCATGGCATCAGGCTCTCTCATGCCCCTATATATTCCACACATGCCCCATTTTTGGCATCAGAGCCCCATCATGACCCTTCTCACTTTAAATAATCTGGCAAGGGGCAGTGCAGTGTGTATACTATTATTATAATGTGTATTAACACACACTTGTATCTTAATCATTGTTCTCCCCTTCCCCATTCACATCCCACACTGTGCTCCCCTTCTCCCTTCAACACCCCACACAGTGCTTGCTGCACTCGCCCCTCCCCGCCGGGATCCCGGCGTCGATATGCTGCCGGGATCCCGGCATCGGCAAGCTGACCGGCGGTCAGGAGACCGCTGGTCAGCCGTACTACACCCCTCTCCTATACCTATTGTGCTCCCCTGAGTCCCTAGCCACATGCATCACTCTATGTCCCCCTTGCTCATTTCACATGCCCCACTCTGTGCCCCACTTCCCCAATCCACATGTCTCATGCTATGCTCTCCTACCTCATTCCACATGCCTCATGTTGTGCCTCACTTCCCAACTCCACATGCCTCACTCTGTGCTTCAATTCCCCATTCCACATGCCACAATTTCCCATTCAGTATGCTTCACTCTGCGCTCTTTTTCCCCAATTCTACTCACACTGCTCCTCCTCCTAGCTTATCATCAGAGTAACCCCCTCCCCCAGGTACACTTGACTTACCCACACCAGCCAGAAAGGTACCCCATTGGGGCTGTTGCTACTGCATATAATCCACTGCTGGCTGCTGCTGGGCTCAACTAGAGTGAAGTCAGACGCTGAGCACTGGGATGGGGGCAGGGCTGAGAGATCCGAGGAGTCATCAGTTTCCACACCAACCCATGCTCTTCCACTTCCTCTAGTGCTACAGTAGTTGGCAGAATGTATTGAATTGTCTGGTGCAGTAACGTCAGTCCACACACTAGATGACTTAAACAGTAATGCAAGTTTATTCCGTGAACACAGGTGACTCAGATGTAATACTGATATAGGCAGTTAGGGGCCCTTATATCATACAAGGTAACAGCAGTGGTAGCGGTACTTATCAGGAGTTGTCTCCGGTGGTGAGGGATGGAGGACCTCACTGCCATGCAGTCTGACTCCCACTGTAGAGAAGATGCGGTGCCCGGCTCAGCATCAGCTCCGGAGCCACGATACATGCAATGGAAACACTGTGTGTCTCTGTAGCTGAGATCCGCTCCCAGACTCAGCTCTGCACGCTTGCATACACAAGGCTTCAATCTCTCACTTACTCACTCTAAGATGGAGGCGCAGGGGATTACATCACATAGCTCCGCCTTCGAGTGACATTCAGCACTAGGGGATTAACACTAGAGGATGTGTCCATAGATCTCTGTGTAGATGGAGCACACCATATAATAACACTCCCCCTCACTTAAGACTGTCTCCGGACACAAATTTAAAGAACATGACATTTTCTCAAACAAATCAGTAAAGTCATTCCTGTAACCAAAAACATAATGTGAAGCAAAAAAGTAAGAATGAATCAACATTAACCATATTCTAGTCCACATCCCATCAGGAATGCATGTAACAAGTGTGATGACAGTCATTTTGTCAGCATGTCGGCAATATTTTCTTCACTTGCAACATATTCGACATTGACGGACTTGTTTTCCACCAACTCACGGATGAAGTGATGTCTTATAGCAATGTGCTTAGACCGTCCTTGATGCTTTGTGCTACAAGAAAGATCAATTGCTCCCTTGTTATCATACTTTGGGGGTAATTCAGACCTGATCATAGAAGCAAATTTGTTAGCAGTTGGGCAAAACCATGTGCACTGCAGGTGTGGCAGATATAATATTTGCAGAGAGATTTAGTTTTGGGTGGGTTATTTTGTTTCTGTGCAGAGTCAATAATGCCTGCTTTATTTCTATGCTGCAATTTAAATTTCAGTTTGAACACATCACACCCAAATCTAACTCTCTGTACACATATTATATCTGCCCACCCTGCAGAGCACAGGGTTTTGCCCAACTGCTAACAAATTTGCTGCTACGGTCAGGTCTCAATTACCCCCTTTATGGTGATGATCTCACTGTAGCAAAGAAGACCTAATTCACATAAAGTCTCTCTTATCCAAAGCACTTCTTTTGAAGTTTCTGTGAGCGCCATGTACTCTGCCTCTGTTGTAGAAAGTGCAACTGTGGGTTGTTTCCTACTTGCCCAGCTTATGGCTACACCTGTCAGGTAACCAGTATAAGAACGTCTATCATCCTCATCTGACCTCCAGTCGGCGTCACAAAATACTTTTAAGCTGGTATCTGTTGATCTTGTAAATCTCAGCTTTGGTGAACTTGTACCTTTGAGGTACCTTAGTATTCTCTTTACTGCAATCCAGTGTTGTCTCCCAGGATTATTGCCCGACTCACTGCATGTGTGATATCAGGTCATGTCCCAATGCTTGCATACATCATACTACCAATAGCATTTTGATAAGGGATTTCTTACATTTCCTCTATCTCCCCCTTGCTACTTGGTGACATGGCCTTGACCATCTTTGACCATCTTTGTACTTTAATCAATAGGAGTACTTACTGGTTTTGCATCTTTCATTCCGTACTTGGAAATTACTGCCTCAATGTATGTTTGTTTGTCAATTGTGACAGTCCCTTCTTGCAGGTTTTGTACAATTTTCATACCTAACAGATGATTTGCAGGGCCTAGATTTTTCAATTTGAATCTTTGTTTAAGTTTGTGCTTGAAGTCAGTGATGTGATCTTCTTCCCCTGCCAAAAGTAAATCATCCACATACACAGCTATGATGAACAACTTTTCTTTGATAGTTTTGTGGTATAAGCAGTGATTAGTCTCTGACCTACAATGCACATATATTGGCAAGCTGCTCAATCAGAATGTGATGTCACTCAGGTGCTAAAAGGGAGGGGTAAGAAAAAACAATTTGTGTTCCCTAATGCACACTGAGTGAAAAATAATACTACATAATAATCAGATAATACGGAGATCTTAGTTGCGTATATATCTGCAGATATAGGGTTAAGCCCCCAGGCTGATCGGCAAGGCGTCTCTGTCACTGGGGGTCCCTAATACTAGGTATGAGTATGGGGTGCAGGACCCCATCACGTCGGCACAGGTCGGCTACCCCAGGTCAGCACACAGGTGAAAATTAATAAGGGTTAATAAGCAGTGCCATTTCTTGCGGCGGGCGAGCCGTGCAACCGCACGGGGCGCCCGCTGCGGCACTTGCTGAGCACTTTCAAACCCCCTCCCCTCACCTCCCGAGTTCCCAGTTCGGGGGGCGGGGTTTCGCAGAATGACGCGTTTGCGTCGTGACGTCACGACGCAATCGCGTCATTCTGCAAAACCCCGCCCCCCGAGCTGGGCACTCGGGAGGAGGGAGAAGGGGGAGCCAAGCCGCCCAGCGCTGCGCAGACGAGGGAGAGGCGGCTGAAGAGCGGGAAGAACCGCTTCAAATGTAAGTCAGCCTCTCTCCCTCTCTCTCTCTCCCTCCCCCCCACCACCACCTGCCATACTGTGTAAAATGGGGACACCTGTCTGCCGGAATGTGTAAAAAGGGGACACTTGCCTGCCGGAATGTGTAAAATGGGGACACCTGTCTGCCGCAATGTGTAAAATGAGGACACTTGCCTGCCGTAATGTGTAAAATGGGGACACTTGCCTGCCGGAATGTGTAAAATGGGGGCACGTGCCTGCCGCAATGTGTAAAATGGGGACACTTTCCTGCCGCAATGTGTAAAATGGGGACACTTTCCTGCTGCAATGTGTAAAATGGGGACACTTGCCTGCCGTACTGTGTAAAATGGGGACACTTTTCTGCCGCAATGTGTAAAATGGGGACACTTGCCTGCCGTACTGTGTAAAATGGGGACACTTTCCTGCCGCAATGTGTAAAATGGGGACACTTTCCTGCCGCAATGTGTAAAATGGGGACACTTGACTGCCGTACTGTGTAAAATGGGGGCACGTGCCTGCCGCAATGTGTAAAATGGGGACACTTGCCTGTTGTACTGTGTAAAATGGGGGCACGTGCCTGTTGTACTGTGTAAAATGGGGACACTTGCCTGTTGTACTGTGTAAAATGGGGGCACGTGCCTGCCGCAATGTGTAAAATGAGGACACTTTCCTGCCGCAATGTGTAAAATGGGGGCACGTGCCTGCCGCAATGTGTAAAATGGGGACACTTGCCTACCGTGCTGTGTAAAATGGGGACACTTGCCTGCTGTAATGTGTAAAATTAGGACTTTTTTTTTTTTATTCTGTGGTGGCCGTGATGATGAGAACAGATGAGGCCACGCCCACCTTAATAAAGCCACACCCATTTTAACGAGGCCACACCCTTTCCCTCTTTATATCTATGGGGGGGGGGCGCATTTTTTCTTATGTGAATGGGGGGGCGCATTTTTAAATCTCGCACTGGGAGCCAAATTGGCTAGAAATGGCCCTGTTAATAAGAAGCACATAAGTGCTATGTAAGTGAAGTGTGATTAAAATAGTACAAAAGTATATACAAAGTGATATGATAAATCATAAGTTTTAATAAAGTGTTAGGGTGTGCCGACCTGAAGGCGCCCAGCCATACTGACATAGGGGCCACCGCACCCCACACCCACCCCATAAATAATTACACATATGTCTGGGTCTGACAGCGATACATGCAGTGGAAACGCTGTGAGTCTCTGTCCCTGAGATCCGCTCCCGGTCTCAGCTCTGCACGCTTGCACACACACGGCTTCAGTCTTTCACTTACTCATTCTAAGATGGATAAGCAGGGGATTACATCACATAGCTCCGCCTCCGAGTGACATTCAGCACTAGGGGATTAACACTAGGGGATGCACCCATAGATCTTTGTGTAGAAGGAAACAGGCACATAGCGCACCATGGGGGTCATTCAGACCCATTCGCACGCTGCAACAGGTCTGAATGCGCATGCATGTGACCCGCAATGTGCAGGTGCGTCATTGCCCAGCAACGGGGGTCGCCGGAGAGTGACGGCTTCTATGAAGAAAGCGATCGCAGGGGCGATCGCAAGAAGACAGGCATAAGGTGTTCCTGGGCGGCAACTCACCGTTTTCTGGGAGTGTCATAAGAAACGCAGACATGTCCGGCCATTTCCTGATAGGGTTCCTGACGTCAGCTGCTTCTACGATCATTGTATGAGGGTAAGTAAGTCCTGGGCTGTGCACAAACTTTTGTTTGTGCAGCTCACTGCACAGCCGAACGCAGCCCTTAAAGCCCTTACCCCCTCCACTATAGACGGTGATTACCTGGTCGAAGCAGTGCAAAAAATATCCTGCATGCGACCAGGTCTGAATTAGGCCCCATATACTTACAGTAAAGAATGGGGAGGCATGGACGAAGAGACAAGTTCTTCTCTGTACCCCTTGACAGCTATACCTTACAGTCTGTCTCTGCATCAGAAGCGCTGCAGTAGCCTCTGGCTGGCTCCCTTACCCGGCAGTCCTCAAGCACAAGACAGGCAGAGGGACAGAGTGAGGGAGCGGCCGCGTGAGTGTTGCTGCCAGATGGTGCGCCCACAGTGCATATGCGTTGTGGGAAAGGCACCAGTGGCACACAGCTAGCCCTGGATGTAACAATACATTAGCCGCCCCGTACATACTGAAAAATAAAGCTCATGACCGTGCAATATATCATTCAGTGACCACATCCAGAAACATGGTGTTTTACAAAAAATCTTTCGATCGTCCTGCGCTGCAGGTCGATCAGAAGACATGATGAATGATCTACGGGAGTGTGCAATAGTCCTTACACACTAGACAATGTGCACGATGTATCAGTCCAATCTGTTGGATCGGATGATATGTCTAGTATGTACCCAGCTTAAGTGAAACATGATATGGTAAAGAATGGGGTACATTTTGATGAGAGCCGAGATTTATTACATGAATATAGTGTTAAACCTGCCCTTGTGTAGGTGCAGGGAGTGCAGTTGTTATGGAGCCCAGAGCTGAGAGGGGCCCACCTTCCTTGTCACAGTAACATGGGTTTTATATATATTTCACCATACATAGGGGCCCTTACAAACTTTTGCCATGGGGCCTGCAATATATCTAGGTATGCCTCTGGACCTGTTCATTGTAATGTGGTATAAAATGAACTGAAGGGTAATGTTCTATAATGTGAACTAGGCAGGGCCGGCGCTACCATTAGGCAGCTTTAGGCAGCTGCCTATGGGCGGGGGATCTGAAGGGGCGGCCTGCTGAGGCTGCCCAGAAGAAAACAGTGGACAAGTGACAGTAGAAGGTGAATGTAGTGGACCCGCAGCCAGGGGATAAAATGTCGTCATAAGAAGGCTGTGACAGCATGGTGGGTGCAGGGGGCACAGCTTGGTGTACACTGTGTCTGTGTATACCGATCGCCCAATACTCACCTGATGCAGCATAAAGAACCTGCTGTCAGGCAAGACCGATCTCCGATATCCGTTCAGCCAAGCTCCTGTGGCTGGTCCCTCCCTTAAGACCAGCCACCAATGAGGTGAATCTCTTTCTAAACAGACCCGCCCCCCTAAACCCTTTCTAAACGTTCTAACTCCTATCTGACATGCCTAAACACCACATGCCCCGGGCCAGAGCTAGAGACTGATCCTAGAGCTAGCCGCGGATCCCTTGTGTGCTGTGACGGTGAGTTACAGTATATATCAGCACTGCATGGCAGCTCTTCTGGCCTGTCTCATTCTCCTGCTCCCACTGTCTCCTTATCTGTACTCACCCCTCCCCAGGAGCCTTTCATCTAAGAAAAGATTAGGATTTTTGCATGGTTAGGGCTGCTGTTCTGTGAACGGAGGATAGGAGGTCAGAGGTGGTGGGGAGGGCAGCAATATATGTAAAGTTATTTTTGCTGTGGAGACAGCTCCGATCCTAGAACTGCTGGGCTAAGAACACATAGCGCCTGCACAAGCCAGGCATCCAGGGCTGGGGGGCTTTTCAGGGGTCCTGGGGGAGGAAGCTGCTAAAAGTTCAGCTCTAGGAGCAGCACTTTGCACAGTTAGATAAGTAATAGCAGCATCACACATGATCCTGTCCCCTCTCCCTGGTCACACTACACCTGGGCTAATCTGCACACACCACCAGGCAGAATGTACTCCCTGCCCTGTCTCACCCAGGTAAGTGGCTGGAGGTTTGGACACCAGGTCGTTGCTGCCACATGGCTATTGGTGCCTTCCAGTGCCAACTTTCTGCAGGGTCTGGTGCTGTTTGACCCATGCAGACAGGCATGTTTCTTGAAGGTAGATGACCAGGAATGGGTGCCTTGCAATCTCCCAGGCAGGTTCACTACGGCTTGCCGGCGGTCGGGCTCCCGGCGACCAGCATACCGGCGCCGGGAGCCCAACCGCCAGCTTACCTACAGTGTGGCGAGTGCAAATGAGCCCCTTGCGGGCTCGCTGCGCTCACCACGCTACGGGCACGGTGGCACGCTACGCGCGCCACGCTATTTTATTCTCCCTCCAGGGGTGTCGTGGACCCGAACGAGGGAGAATAAGTGTCGGTGTGCCGGCTGTCGGGATCCCGGCGCCGGTATACTGTGCGCCGGGATCCCGACAGCCGGCATACTGAAGACCACCCTCCCAGGCAGCTCTAGTTTCATCAGTGCTTTTACCGTAACCTGTGAGTTTGTAGACATGCCTTTTGCATTGTACATGTGCACACACAGGTGGGATGTACTAACACTAAACTGCACTAAAAGGAAAAATGCAGTTTTCAGAGTTTTGACCTTTTTTTTATTTTTTTTATTGCACAAAGCTCCAGAAAATTGTGCCCAATAGGCAACACCATCTATAAATGGTGTTGCCAAAATAAGCCTTTGGGCTTCTTTCAGTAGAAATCCTTGGACAGGGATCCTTCAAATCCCTCCTTTTCCTCTAAATGCACTGGCCGACTGTCATAAACCTAGATGTCATACAGATGGAGTCACGCAGACGGGCGCAAGAGGCATGCCTCGGTCCGCCGCCAAGCATACACAGATGCTCCCATTCAAAGTGAATGGGGCACATCTACGACGCACGTGCGTCCAATTCATTCCCGGCGGAGCGCACCTAATCGCAGGTGGAGCCACGATTAACGTAGCTCCATTTGTACATCTGCCCTTAGATATATATAGAAATTGGAATAATCCATGTGACTATAAAAAAAAAAAAAAACTGTAAAGGGGATGAGTCAGGGTACATGCTTAAATTGCAATTCCCGCAAACCCCCCTCCCCCAAAAGAAATGTCTCAGAACTGGCTCTGCAACCACTAAACCCACCAGTATTGATCGTTCCAGGGCCTCAGTAGTGGCAAAACACTGACGGGCCTGGCTGTGCTTCTATGGCGGCACACCTGGAGACTGCTCAGGGCACACTAGTGTTCCACGGCACAGTGGTTGAAGAACACTAGTATAGCAGGTGTGTGATTATAATCCCCCCATCATTGTTTACATTAAGGATCTTCCTCTCTATGGGGGTAATTCAGACCTGATCGCAGCAGCAATTTTGTTAGCAGTTGGGCAAAACCAGGTGCACTGCAGGGGAGGCAGATGTAACATGTGCAGAGAGAGATAGATTTGGGTGGGTTATATTGTTTCTGTGCAGGGTAAATACTGGCTGCTTTATTTTTACACTGCAATATAGATTGCAGATTGAACACACCACACCCAAATTTATCTCTCTCTGCACATGTTATATCTGCCTCCTCTGCAGTGCACATGGTTTTGCCTGACTGCTAACAAATTTGCTGCTGCGATCAACTCTGAATTAGGCCCTATAACTCTAGATCTGGCAATCCTATTGCTTCCTCTCATCATGCTAGATTGAAAGCTATTCTGTTTACAACCTTATTTTTCTGTTCACTGGAGGAAAGAGGGGGTTGGGGGTGTTGCGGGCATAATGTGTAAGGGGCACTACTGTGTGGTATAATGTGTACAAGGGGCTCTAGTGTGCATCTTAATGTGAGCAACGGACATAACTGTGAGGCGTGATGTGAATAAAGGACACTACTGTAGCAGTGACAGGGAAGCCGTCCTCTCTCCCGGGTACAAGTCATACTTCCCCCACTGAGCTCACCATGTGTCACAGCATGGTCTGGCAGTCATACCTCTGCAGCAGGGACAAGATCCACTAGCGATATTTATCGGTGCGACTTCATTTGTCTCTGATGTAGTAATGCCAGACCAGAGCTGCTCAGCCATCCACATCCTAATCCGGGAGCCCCTCAGCCGCCACCCTCAGGGAGCAGGTCTGATACACATTATCCACCATGGTCCCCGCTATGCATCTGGAAGCCACTGTACACACTGAACCCTGCAGATACACTACCACTCTCGCACAATCCCCCACATCCATTGACCAATGACAGTGGCAGCAGCTGCGGGAGGTCCCGCACTGTGCACCAGTGGCGTGCGGTGAGGTCAGTGGCTGGTGAGGCATGCCCACTAAGGCCGCTGCTATGGCCGCCGCCAAAGGTGAATTTAGACCTCATGAGGCCCTGAGCAAGACACCGATTTAGAGCGTGACTGCACGTCCCTGATAGGCATGTATATATACACACATACAGACACTCATATACAGTCACCTCACTAGCTACACATTATAGTTGCACACAGTATAATGGCTACATGCAGCGTTGCAGAGTCGGATAAGACACACACACATACCTGAGCGATGGCATCTGGAGCATCTAGCACACACATACAGCCTGCACACCATGGATACCAGTACTCGCTACTCAGCACTATACACACATGCTGCTTTGGTAACACTGGCTACGGTATCTGGGGCTCTATACTGTAGCTTACCAGCAGCAGCGACATTATACCTTATCCGGATAAGTGCTGCCCCGCACCAGCCGTCCAGCCACGGGAGAAAGTTGTATCCCGTTATTGGGGAGGCTAGCAGGGCAGAGCACACATGCTGCCAGGTGTGGGCGGGTGGCACCAGCTCAGTGTCTGCAAGGGGCAGAGTGTGGGAGCGCCGGCTACTTACTGTGTGCACGGGGGATGGAGGGGATGGGTGAGCGCACGTCTGGCATCGGGTAGCCTCCTCCAGCCAGCAGAGTCACAGAGCACCGGCCCGGAGCAGGAGCACAGTCCGTGCAGGGTTAGCGCTGGGAGTGAGGAGCCGGGGAGAGTGGCAGGGTGGATGCACACGCACACACAGCCCCTGTACACACACTCATACTACAGGGGTGACGGTCCGGTGAGGTGGAAAGGAGTCAGTCAGTCCCAGAAAAAGTGGGCTGGACCACAGGGAGATCTCCAATCATATTTGCATCAGTGACAGAGGCATTTATTCTAGTGCCGCATACAGTGCATTTTTTAATGGGCTTTTACAGCCTTCCGCTTGCCCCCGCCCCCTGCTTCCGACCCCTTAACATTGGCCGTGGGAGGCACTGTTCTCAGTGCCTCCAAAACATATTTGAACCAGTTTTATAATGTAAAATTTATTACAATAATATAAAGCATATACTTATATTATTGTAATCATTAATGACAGGGGAGGCACTGCCTCCCCTGCCTCCCCTGACTGCACGTCCCTGCTGTGCACAGGAACAAGTTCACCAGCCAGCCAATAACAGGTCACCGCGCAGTGCCAGCATGGTGCGATGAAGCTGAACCCTGACACAGATCTGTCTCCTCCACGCTTTTTCACCTAAGGGTGTGTGTGAAGGGGGGGGCATAAGTTTTGCCTAGGGTGCCAAATTACCTTGCACCGGCCCTGGAACTAGGGCACTGTAATGTGTAACAATATGAAGTAGGAGTATTATAGTGTGGCATAATATGAACTGGGGCACTGTAATATGGCATAACATGAACTGAGGAAAAAATTATGTCATAATGAATTGTGGGTGCAGTGTTGTATAATGTGTATTGGCAGCCCTACAATGTGAAGTAGTGCACTACTATGTTTCATAAAATGAACTATAGCAATATTTAGGGGGCATAACATTTATAGCTGCTGCAGAGAGTTGTTTCTATAGATGCATTGGGACAGGGACCCCTTCAAAATGTTGCTATGGAGCCCCAAAAGGTCTGGCTATTCATCTGGACATACCAATTGGCACAAAGAATATATCTATAGATTTCCCTGGGTGCACATACTAAAGAAATATGCTTTGTATGCCAGTAACACAAAGATGATGGGGGTAATTCAGACCTGATCGCTGCTGTGCGGCTTTTTTTGTACTGCAATGCGCCGGCGCATCGATCGACTGCACCGGGCATCGGTGTCTAGCGATGGGATGGTGCGAAAAAAGCGATTGCACGGACGATCGCAAGGTTATTGACAGTAAGAGGCCGTTTGTGGGTGGCATCTGACCGTTTTGCAGGAGTGTCCTGGAAAACGCAGGCGGGCTCAGGCATTTGGAGGGAGGGTGTCTGACGTGTCTGACGTCAGCTCCGGCCCCAATCACCAGCAATCCATCGCAGCTGCAGAGAAAGTGCTGGGCTGAGCAGAGACTGCACAAACTGTTGTTTGTGCAGCTCTGCTAAAAAAGCGATCACACACCTGCACAACACTTTTACCCTCCTACTGTAGGCGGTGACTACCTGATCGCCTGGGCCGGTTCAGGGGATCTTTGCGCCCCGGGCGGCAATAGGGCGTGGCTTCATACAGGGGGCATAGTCAGTTACGCCCCCTGTACAGTAGTAGCGCCGCTGAAATGATGTGCGGTGCGCAATGACGTCATAGCGCACTGCACATCAAAGGTCCTCTCCACTACGCGTCTAGTTCCCTTTGTGGAGAGGACCTTTGCTGTGCGCGATGACGTCAACGTGCACCGCACATCATTACAGTAAAGGTCCTCTCCACAAAGGGAAAATAGACGCGGTACAGCAGGCAGCGGTAGAGGACAGAGCGGGCAACGGGGGGCACAGCAGCAGCAGATCTTGCCATGGTGCGGCGCCCTCCGGAAGGCGCTGGCGCCCTCCAGAAGGTGGCGCCCCGGGCAAAAGTCCTGCTTGCCCGTGGCAAGATCCGCTACTGCTGATCGCAGGGCTGCAAAAAATGCACCCTAGCGATCGGGTCTGAATTACTCCTGATCAGGGTCGGACTGGCCCACAGGGGAACAGGGGAAACCACCGGTGGGCCCAACTGCCTGTGGGCCCTCCTCTTCCTCTAAGGATCAAGTTCCAGACTATCCTAGTGCACTGGATTTATGCATTATACATATGTTGCATTATACTGTACTTCACAATAATTTGGTTTATTATATGTTTACCAAGGGGCACAGAACATGTAATGGTTAGCCAAACCTCTGTGGTGGCTGGCCATGCCCCCACTGGAACCTGGCTACACCTTTAAGCATGGGCCCCTACAGCAGCATGCCCTAGTCCGACAATGCTCCCGATGTACCTTAATTGAATAATTTTTGTTAATTGAAAGTATCATGCTACACAGTTTAAAATATCTGGTTTCACTGAGATGTAAAATTATTAAATAAATCATCTGAATTCTAATGAAAAGGAATGACATCATTTTGGGCCCTACACTTTTATACTATAGAATAGTATTGGGCCAATGATTAACTTATGTCATTTATATAATTTAATAGTGTATGGCATTCAGTGGTATTCAATGTTTTGTCCTTGGGCTGAACCTTGAAAGAATGTGTCAGATGAGACTACTAGAAAAGGAAACAAAATAGAAGTGTATTCGCAGGTTACACAGCACAGCCACTTGTACTTGGATGAAAGAAAAAGTTTTATTTTTATATATTTTTTTTTTAAGAGCATCACGTACAAAGCGGAACAGAATCTGTTTCAAGGTCCCTGTTTCAGGTGTTAATATTCAAGTTGGTTGTTTTTACTTGAATGCAGTTCACATTGCTGATTTCAATGGCACATTTGTAAAAAGTGCAATATGTATTCTTGACAATAAAATGTGTTTTATGAGATGAAAAGTATGGGCTAAGAAAGTCTCAGGGGATCAGATGTGCAGGCAAATGAATTATTCTCAGAACTATCCATATTTCAGATTTAGACATTAGGAAAATTCAGATATTAACCTGATTCTGGCTGTTGAGATATATCATACATAAAACTGTTTTCTAGTTGTGTATCTATTGAATGTGTATGATTACTATTACTGTAAATATTATTGTTTAGTATTGACCTATTACTCGCTACTCCTATTAAATTAATAAAAAAGTGTGTTATTACTTTAACACACAGGTTCTCAAACTCGGTCCTCAGGACCCCACACGGTGCATGTTTTGCAAGTCTCCTCACAAAATCCCAAGTGAAATAATTAACTCCACCTGTATACCTTTTAAAATGTGTCAGTGAGTAATTAATACACCTGTGCACCTGCTGGGTTACCTGCAAAACATGCACTGTGTGGGGTCCTGAGGACCGAGTTTGAGAACCTCTGCTTTAACACAAAACATATAACACTGTTTTATTCCCATCCCAGTTGTCCTGTGCAGGCACTACCACATAGCAATGTCGCTATTCCACTATACTGCAAGCAAATAGGAACTCCATTCCAGCACATAATTCTTACAGTGATTCTATTCCCTCCTGGTTCTTTTTACTCATTTCACCAGAGTCGAACTGGCCCACAGGGTACAGGGGAAATCCTCAATGGGTGCCATTGCCTGAGGCCCCACTCTCTGTTCTAGGTCAGGTTCCAGACTGTGCACTCAAATTATACATTGTTACGCTATAAAAGGGGCAGTTAACTGGTTTAGCAGTACGACCAATAATGAACAGGAGAGTTATTTGAACTGCTTCTCCCCCAGGCAGAGCCCCAGCATGATGCGGACGGCAATGTGGAAAGTCAGCGCTTTGGCCAAGGAGAACATACAGATGGAGTCACTCTCCCTGCACCAGCTGTGCAGTTACCAGTTCCCAGCCTTCTGGATGCGGAGGATGTACAGTAGCTCTTCAGTGCCAGGTTGCAGAACACCTTGGCCATGATCTGGAAGCAGGGGAAAAAGACAGGAGGTCACAGGAGGCTAGCAGCTGCATCACTGGCTGCTGTAATGTATGTAGCGTTGCACCCGGCAGAGAAGGAGCTGGGCGCACCACTACATACATTACAGTGGGCAGTGCTGCATAGTACAGAGGCAATCGCTGGTGGATGCAGCCAGTTCTCCATCCACAGGGCATATGTGCTGTGTGCCAAGCACTGTCTGCACTACCCTAATTACGGCGCATAAAACAAGGTTGTTTCTATAGAAATTACAATAAAATTCACCTAATAGCCAGCCAATGTGTGTGGTGGCTAGCCTCAGCTCATCTGGTGGCTGACTCATGGGCCCCCTCCACTGCATTCTCCTGTGATCCCTTCATGCCCCAGTTTGACACTGCATTCCACTGCTCATTCGTCATGTTGATGATTTTAAGAAGAATTACTTCTTGCACTTCATGTATCATGAAATTCAAATCTGAGACTGGGGGCAGAGGTTTAGAGTCCCAGCTACAACTTTCAGCATCTGAAGCTTGAAAAGACATTTATCTCCACAGATGGCATCAACAATATTAATATGTAAGAATGAAATAGTATTCAAGCATTTCTGCTGGCTTTAACAACTGTGGATAATTAAGAGAATGAATCCCAAGAACGCAAACTATACTTTTAAATCCTCAAGTATCATTTTCATGAGAGTTACCAAGTGTGACTGGTAGGCAAAGTACTTTGATAAATGCTACAGTACATACTATTTTCTAGTATAACAGTTATTGTTTTCTTATTTGTTTGCTGAAAATATTTCTGCCATTCCCCACCTCGGGCTAAGAATTGTGAAGTTGTTATTTTCCATCATAATTCATATACAGTATATTTGCCTAACTTTTCTGATTGCAAACCTATGTAATAATGTGCATCCTAAAAACATGTACTTGTCGACACCTAAAAATTGTTATACTGTATTGGTATATTCCCCCTAAAGGGTGTTGTTTGAGAATGAGTAGGGTTAAAGGGGATTTGTCATTAACACATCAAAGAGAAACAACTGCACTATTATTATTCCTCCATCTAATGTTCATCAATGTTGCTAGGACCTGTGTTTAGAGTGCTGTGAGACATCTCTTCCATGTTGAAGATGGAGGGGGCTGGGGACTGAGGGCTATACTGCAGACCCTAATTTCAAACATACTGAGATGTGTTACTTTTTAGCACCTTACTATATTGATACCTATGTAACACCTATTAAAATTAACTCTCCCCCATGTAACATTCTTAACACATACTGTAGCTTATGCTCCTTATTAACACTTGCTGACACTTTAACCTCTCACTATTGTGTTGCCTTAGGGTGGTTGGCCTATGCTGACTTGGGGGGTCCCGTGCCCTGGACTTGAACCCTAGTGTTAAGGACCCACTTGATTATGAGGTCAGGTGGGTAGGCTCATATATTTTTGGCCAAAAGTTATGCCAAGCACTTAATTTTTGCTTTACAGTACGTTAAATGACAGAGTTTACTAATATTATTGGTATTAGCAGTGCTTGGTACCTAGCCTGCAATGTTTCTTCTTTCTATGTTGAAGATGAGCTCAGAATCATTAGGGCACAAAAATGTACTGTTTAGCTGATAGCAATGGTATAAAAGTCTTTCGTTTATAATTTTTAATGCCACTTTAATAGATGTGTTTTTAATTTGTGATCAGTTTTATTGCTTGCCATTAATAGCTATTATATACACAATTTCCAAGACTATAACTTGACTTACATTACTAAATAACTCAACCAAACCATCTGATTCAGCTAGATATAGCTAAAAAGCATACTCCAGCGGACCATACAAGTTTGAAAATGTAATTTTAATAGTTATCCATGAGTGAAGCCTAATTATAGTTTGTAGTTGTTAGTACGCACACCATTCTAGGGATAATCAGGTGAAAATCTGACACCTTCTCTTTATTTCTTGTGCTTTCCATAGGCAATATGTATATTTACTGTTGGATATAAGCAATGTGATACTTTTAAAGATGTACATGCTCACTTATACTCAGTTAATCAGAAGCAATTGTAATGCCAATGTGGTAAACACTTATACATTTGTTCCTATTTAATCACTAGGAGACGTAGAGGAAATCCATGCACACATAGGGCCAACGTACAAGCTCGATTTATTATCATCAGAAGACAAAAAGATGAAAAATCTGTTAATCAACTGACATTACTAAACTGCACATAGGGTGTACATCATCATATACAGTATATAATCATTAGGGATGGTCATTTGGATACTAAAATGCTGGAGTATGGTATGGGAGCTTATACTCTGGCACTTGTCAGTGCAAAGAGACTGCATGTAAGTCAACTGTGAGTTTAAAACAGCAGCAGGTGAGTATTGAGTATTATCTGTCTATCCATATAGGGATTGTAATATTGTGGGGAAAAACTGAGTGTGAATTTGGTTGTGTTTGTATCTGTGCTGTGCTTTCTTAAAGGGTGTGAAGAGAAACCAGGAGGAGGAGCTGATTCTAGGTGTGAAGAGATTAGGAGGAGGGGCTTAATCTAACAACTGCCTGAGAAACTATTTAAATAGTGACCAGACTCATTTGAGCTTGCTCATTGTCAGAGCTTGCATTATAAAGTGAAGCTTAGCTTTTTAAGTGAATTGTGAGTTTGAAACAGCAGCAGGTGAGTATTCTTAGTATTCTCTGTCTATCCATATAGGGATTGTAATATTGTGGGAAAAACTGAGGGTGAATTTGGTTGTGTTTGTATCTGTGCTGTGCTTTCTTAAAGGATGTGAAGAGAAACCAGGAGGAGCAGCTGAATCTAGGTGTGAAGAGATTAGGAGGAGGGGCTGAATCTAACAGCTGCCTTAGATAGTATTTAAACAGTGACCAGACTCATTTGAGCTTGCATTCTTAAGTGGTAGCTTGGCTTTTTAAGTGAATTGTGAGTTTGAAACAGCAGCAGGTGAGTTAGAATACAGAAAAAGATGAGTTTTATAATACATGTGATACAATGTTTGGGCTAGTGCAGTGCAATGGATGTAATGCATTTGTTTGGAAAGAGGCATTGTGGACACTCAGCTGCTGTCCAATCTGTGAGCAATTTTCTCTGCTGAAGGAGAAGATAGCTAAACTGAATGTTGAGATTTTTAGGATGTCTCTGTCTTTGAGGCCTCCACTGCCTCAGAGAGCCACCAGAAGACATTCTGCCTGGACTACTGTGGACGGGATGCGGTCAACATCCCGCCGGACGGAATCCCGGCGGTCGAAATACCGACGCCGGAATCCTGACTGGCACAATCCCGACCTATTCTCCCTCTGTGGGTGTCCACGACACCCATAGAGGGAGAATATAATAGTGTGCCGAGCGTAGGGAGGCACTGTGCCCACAAGGGGCTGCATTCCGCTCGCCACCCCTGTCGGGATTGTGTGGTCGGGATTCCGGCCTCGGTATTTCGACCGCCGGGATCCCGTCCAGCGAGATTACGTACTGATCCCCTGTGGACTCTTAAGAGCAGAGATTTCCAGAGGGACACAGACACCTCCCGTAAGCTGTGACACTGCAAAACTCATATGCTACTCTTGCTGGGCTGGAAGATACAACTAATAGAGGCACTACAGCACAGGAGAATATGGGGACATCTACTAACTATAGGAACAGGAAAAGGAACAGGAAAATTGCATCTCCAAAAAGGACTGCACTTCTCTTGGGAGATTCCATTATTAGAGAAATACATCTGGGAAATGCAAATGAAGTAAAGAAACAAGTAAGGTGCTTACTTGGAGCCACAGCTCCAAGGGATATAGAGCGCCTGCTAAGAATTGTGAAGGCAGCAAGAAATTATGGGGACATCGATGTCATTGTCTACCTAGGGACAAATGACCTGGCTAATGCTGAACTCATGGTCATAAAAGATGAATTTAGAAGTTAGGGACTGCTCTGAAGCAGGTGGCATCCACTGTAACTTTTTTAGAAGTATTGCCAGTACACAGAGCGGATAACAGAACTCATTGCATCAGAAACTTCAATGTTTGGCTAAGGACATTGTGCATCAGGAGAGATTTGGATTTATAGGCCATAGTCACACCATCTGGCAAGATAGGAGCTTATACAAAAGTGACGGCCTGCCCCAATCTTCAAGGGGAACGGAAATACTAACTGAACAGTTTGGATGCTTCATCAAGAACTATTTAAACTAACAGAGGGGGACAATGAACCAACTAGGAATAAAGCAATCTGCTCCCCCAACACAGAGGTATTGTTTCTGCAGGCAAAGGGAATAGAAAGCATATCCACAGCAACAGAAGAAAATTCAGATCAAAACCAAATAAACATAGGCAGAGAAAAGAACATAGCTAGGAACAGGAAAAGCACAAACAAAACTCTAAAAGTTATGTGTGCAAATGATAGGATGCTTAGGAAATAAAATCCAAGAACTAACTGCAATAATGACAAGGAATGCTCTAGATATTGCGTCAATTACAGAGTCATGGTGTAATGAAAATTATGACTGGGACATAGCTTTACCGGGATATACTTTATTTAGGAAGGACAGAATGGGAAAAATCGGAGGATGGGTAGCAGTGTATGTAAAAAAAAAGCATAAATACTACCTTAATACAAAGTATTGAAGAAAAAAACGAGGCCCTTTGGGTGACCATAGAAACAGGAGAGAAATTGATTATCCGTATTGGCATGATATACAGGCTACCAGGTCAGGAAGAGGAACTGGACAAGAACCTATTGCAGGACATAACTTTAAAATTCCTTATGTAAACTGGGAGGTGTCTGTTGCTAGTTCCACTAGAAGTAGAGACATTTTGAATTCCCTTCAGGGAGCATCCCTCCACCAATTGGGAGCCCACTCGGAAAGACGCAATATTAGACTTAATACTTACAAATGGAGACAGAATATCGGACGTAAAAGTGGGTGAAAACCTGGGATCCAGTGATCATCAAGCAGTATGGTTCAGCATAAAGACAGAGACTGACTCATCCCATACAATAACAAAGGTGTTGGATTGTAAGAAGGCTGATTTTGTAGGGATGGGAAAATGTGTAAGCGATTCTTTGGCAGAGTGGAGGAACTTGAAAGCACTGCAGGAGATGTGTAAAACATTAAAAAGTGCATGTCACGATCCGGGTATCTGGACGCCATTACTTACCATTCAGATGTCTCATGAGGCTGGCTCGGCGTCCCAGTACCGGATCTTGCCTGCGTTGCTGATGTCCACACTGTACATCTCCCTCCTGTCACTTTAAAGCGCTGTCACAAGTGGCTCCATGTTAGGCCTTAGAATGGCGTCTCCAGTCCTCCGCGGCCTCCGCCGCCGTTCCTGTGTTTCCAGTATACAGATTGGTCAGTGTGGCGTCTCATGCCTGCCGTGGCCTCCGCTGTCATCCATGTGGTTCCAGTATGCAAGTTGTCAGTGTGGCGTCTCCTGACCTCCGTGGTCCATGCCGCCATTACTGCTGAATCTCCACATGGTTCCGCTAACTAACTTTTCCCTCCAAGTGCTAACATGGGCGCAGCCATGTTGGATTCTATCACATGCCTCAGTTTCCACCAATCCGCTGCTCCACTGGAATCTGCATAATTGCCCAGCCAATGCCTGCCTTGCTGCAGGTATAAGTATCCTGTGCCTGGGCCAGGAAGGCGTCAGTGCTTTGGTTGTCAAACCTTGTTTCCAGTCTCTCTCTCCTGTGGTTGTTTTTCCAGGGTTCCAGCTCCTGTCTCCAGCCTCCACTTAGAGACCCGCACCAGCTTACCACCTTGCGGTGCAGCCTGACTCTGCAGTCCTCCGTGACTACTCCAGTTTCCAGCTACAGATCCATCTGCTTCCAGCAGTCAGCTTCCAGCAGTGATCAGCATTCCTTAAAGTGCCGGTGCTTCCCAGCAGATTTCCACAAACCACCGGTACCGGTATTTCTTCGCTCTCAAGCTTCATACTACCATTTGGCTGGTTCCATCCAGCATTCACTCCGTGTTAACACCTGACTGGTTCCAACCAGTATCCACAGCAGCTATTCCAACAACAGCGTACCAGCTTACAGTTAACATCAGCTGGCGTGTTCCTTGGCTATTCTCATGACTACGAGCGGGCCTGGTAAGGACTTTCCATCTCAAGGACATTAAGAACTGTACCTATTATTACCAGAGCCCTGTGGCCATTGCCAACCCATAGTATCCAGGAACTGTGTTATACTTTATTGCTTATTGCATTATTCTTTTACTACTGCTGTGATACATGGAGTTATCTTTAATAAATCATTATTGACTTTTACTCTGGTTGTCGTGGTCACGCCTTCGGGCAACCTTCTTACGTGTTACTTACATGTCCAGGGGTCTGATTCAACCTCCCAGGTTCCACTACATCTCAGCCCCTACAACTGAGGCTTCCTCCTGTCAGCTCAGGCCCTCAGTTGTGACAGTGCAATATTAAAAGGCAACAGACCTTTGTATCAAAAGTCAACTCAAGGAAAAGGAAGCCAATGTGGTTTGCGAAAGAAGTAGCAAACATTGTAAAAGCAAAAATGATGGCTTTTAGGAAATATAAGCAGACACAAAATAATGAAGGCAAAGAGATATATCTTGTTAGACAGAAGGAGACTAAGAAAGTAATTAGATGTGCAAAGGCACAAGCTGAGGAGAAAATGGCCCAGTCAGTGGGTAAAGGAGGCAAAACTTTTTTTAGGTACATAAGCAAAAGGAGAAATCAAAAGGCGGAATAATAAAACTAAAGACAGAGACTGGGAGTCTTGTTGAGGGAGACAATGTAATAACAGATCATCTTAATAAATTCACTACTGAAAGCAAGGGGAAGGGGCCACAGTTAAGTTGCAGGGATATTCAGGAAAATGAAACAAGTACATTTATAGAGGAGAAGGTCCTAACAGAACTCTCAAAGCTGAAAGTGGGCAAATCTATGGGGCCAGACGGGATACATCCAAGGATACTAAAAGAACTTAGAGAGGTGCTGGTAGCACCATTGACAGAATTATAAAACCAGTCATTAGCCCCAGGAGTTATTCCAGAGGACTGGAAAAGACCAAACATAGTCCCACTGCACAAAAGTGAAAGCAAGGAAGAGGCAAACAACTACAGACCAGTGAGTCTTACATCAGTAGTAGGAAAATTGATGGAAACACTCTCAAAAGAAAGAGTTGTAGATTATCTAAAATCCAGCAATTTGCAGGATTCCAAACAGCATGGATTCACTAGGGGGAGATCATGTCAAACAAATCTTATTTACTTTTTTTTTACTGTGTGACTAAAGTGATGGATAAAGGTGGAGTCATGGATATAGCTTATTTAGACTTTAGTAAGGCTCTTGACACCGTTCCACATCACAGACTGCTAAATAAACTTGGAATTTTGGGATTGGATACTAGGATTATTGAATGGATAAGATCTTGGTTGCAGGATAAAAAACAGAGAGTTGTGGTAAATGGAGTGCATTCACAGGAGGGAAATTTTACCAGTGGAGTACCCCAGGATCTGTACTTGGACCAGTGCTTTTTAATATCTTTATTGGTGACATTGCAAATGGCATTAAAGGGAAAGTATGCCTTTTTGCAGATGACACAAAGGTATGCAACAGGGTAGACACACCAGGTGGGGTAAAACAAATGATTGAGGATCTAGGTAGACCAGAGGAATGGTCAAGAGTGTGGCAATTACAGTTTAATGCCAAAAACTGCAAAATCATGCACTTGGGTCTCAAAAACCCAAAGGCTAAATATAGTATTAATGGCACGATACTGGAAACTACTGAGGAGGAAAGGGATCTAGGAGTCACTATTTCAGGTGACTTAAAGGCAGGTGAGCAATGTAACAAAGCAATAAGGAAGGCTAGTCAGATGCTTGGCTGCACTGGGAGAGGAATCAGCAGCAGAAAGAAAGAAGTAATAATAATGCCACTGTATAGGTCATTGGTACGGCCTCATCTAGAATACTGTGTTCAATTCTGGAGGCCATATCTTCAAAAGGATATTAATACATTAGAGACTGTACAAATAAGGGCAACTAAAATGGTGCATGGCCTACATCACAAAACATACCCAGAAAGACTAAAAAAAATCTCAATATGTATAGTTTGGAGCAGAGAACGGAAAGGGGGGACATGATAGAAACTTTCAAATATATCAAGGATTTTAACAAAGTCCAGGAGGGAAACAGTCTTCAAATGAAGAGAAGTATGAGAACGCGAGGACATGCACTGAAACTGGAGGGAGGTATTTTCAGGGGAAATTTAAGGAAAAATTACTTCACAGAAAGGGTAGTGGACAAGTGGAAAAGCCTCCCATCAGAGGTGGTAGAGGCTAAGACAGTAGAGCAATTTAAACATGCATGGGATAAACATAAGGATATCCTTCAAAAAATAAGGATCAAATAAGGTTTGAGATAAAAATATGGTAAAAAAAAGTAGCAGACTAGATGGGCCAAGTGGTTCTTCTCTGCCGTCAAATTCTGTTTCTATTTATAGGGAGTAGATTCATATTTGGCACCAAATGTGATACATTTTGGAGTGCCATTCATGGGGAATGGAGACACTACAGCTGGGGAAGGAAGCCAGCCAACAGCGGGGAAAACAGATGGCCAGACTAAGTTACAGCAGAGGGCGCCGATGACCACCCACCTAGGGTGAACCTGCTGCAAACCCTGGAGACGGTGCTGCTGAACCCAAAAAGTGAGTACCGGATTCCGGCATGCTATGACTCTATTGACTCTATTGATTAATCTTTTACAGCATGTGTACTTCGAACATCGGTTATTTAATGTTTGGCTCCTACATCTCTATCGGTGAAAGGTTCTAAAATATTATTTTTAATATACACTGTAATTATGATAATGTTTATATATAACAAGCATAAAAGCACACCAGAACGCTCCAGGTTTATTTTTCTATCTATCTATCTATCTATCTATCTATCTATCTATCTATCTATCTATCTATCTATCTATCTATCTATCTTTCTATCTATCTACACACATATTATACTGTACAAGTGCTAACTATATGTAAAACTATTCTTATGTTCATTTCTGACATACCGTATGTGTATGATGGTTTGGTCACAGGACTACTCTTCTGCCCAGGTGTCAAACATTGATCTGTTTTTAGCATATATGCTTTACTCCTTTGAAGTTTAACTGTATGGGTTCTATTACTGGGTACTTACCCCCACCAGAAGGTCCCTGGCCTACATTTGGCTGGTTAGGAAATAGAAATATTCAGAAAATGTGTGACCAACGGGTGTGATAGATAATCCCAGGTTTGGAAGTTAAGTACCCTAGCCCCCCCCCCCCTAACCGTCCTCAGTGGCGGCTAGGGCTAAATTTCAGGGGGTGGCGGCTATGGCTAACCCCCTCAGAGCCTAAGCCCCTCTAATGCCTAACCTAATTCTACACCCCCAATCCTAATAACCATCCCGATATTTATCGTTGGTATGTCGGCTGTTGGTGTCCCGGCACTGGTATCCAGAGTGGTGCCGGGATTCTGCTGTTGGTCACACGACACATGCCCAAATGCATCGTGGACCAACATATGTCCTAGCAATCAAGGTTGCTCATCCTTGGAAAGATGTTATTCTGACGTATATCAATAAATACATCATACAGTAAATGTAAAATTTATAAAATACTGTAATTGCATCTGGACCATAAAAGTGTTCATAATGCCTATACAAACAGGTCATCACTGATTATTACATTATTTGTGTAGTTTAGTAATGTCAGATTGACAATTGTTTTCTACTAGGTGATTCATCGCGCCCCACGGGCACTCTTCACACCGTCGTAATGGGCTACGCCCCCTTAACCCTTGCACACCCGTGTGCCGTGCAATATTTTTATTATATGGAGTATTACCTCCAATCATAAGTGTGTGAGTGGTTAAATATTGCACGGACAAAGGGCGTGCGATGGTTAAGGGGTCGAAGCCACTTGCAACGGCGTGAACAGCGCACGCAGGGCCTGATGAATCACCTAGTAGCTGCTGTGGTTGGGGGAGTGGCGGGTGCGGGGGAGATGTGGATGGGGGAGGGGGTCCGGGGGTGCAGCGGGTAAGGCGGTTGCGGTGGTGTGGCGGGCGGGGGAGGGGCGGGCAATGCTTCTCCTGCTTCTCCTCCTGGAAGCAGCTAAGCTGCTGTCCTCCCTTTGGCAGTGGCTCTCCCAGAGGCTCGCACAGCAGCCAAGCAGCCAATCAGCCAAGCAGCCAGTCACTATTGTTAGCGCCGGTGTCCCAACGCGCTGCACTACAGAGAAGAAGATGCACTCAATAAACTACAGCTCCCAGCAGCCCTAAGGGCCGTAATGCTTTGGCGCTAAGGGCTGCTGGGAGCTGTAGTTTATTTAGTGTGTCTACTTCCCTGTAAGGCGGTGCGTTGGGACACCGGCGCTAACTATAGTGACTGGCTGGCAGAACTGACTGACTCGCTGAATCAATGTAAAAGGTGAGAGTGCTGTGCAGTGTCAGTGACACTGCACACCCACTGCACTGCACAGCACTGTCACCTTTTACATTGATTCTGCGTCCAGACAGTACCCTCTGTGATATCACCCACTTCTATCCATTACATTAGCCATCTTGGGGCTTCCATGCTGGCAGCCCAGGTGCTGTGTTGCGGAGTCAGGGCCTCTGTGGATCTGGGCGTGGCTGTGGCAGGTAGGCACTTCTGTGACATCACGTGCTGAGGAGGCTTCGGGGCTCAGAGAGTATGCGGCACAGGGAGGGCTATGAAAGCCTTCCGTTGCGCCGCTTTCATACACATCTATGCTGGTGGCTGCAGCAGCTTTTGTTCCACATGCGCCGTGGCTAGGGAGTGGGAATTGTTGATGCCGGAGGGGGCAGGCGGACTGGCAGCAGGGCATAGGATGCTGCAGTAAAGGATTTTTTCCCCCTATCTACAGCGCAGAGACTTGCTGTGGGTGCAGTGGCATACCCTCCAGCTGTACCTTTTTGGCAGGTACAGTACCTATTTTTGTGTTCTGTATCGATTTTTGGCTCTCTAAACTTCCATTGGAAGTATAGAAAAAGAGGCTGGGCCACGCCACTTTACCCGTGGCCAGGCCCTCTTTTCGCATTTGTAGCAATTTTTAGGTGTAAATTGTTGGAGGGTATGTTGCTGCAGATGCAGTGGGCCTATTTTGGGGTGTGGACCTGGAGCTGGGAACACACAGCAGCCAAAGG
The DNA here is from genome assembly GCF_028390025.1 of Pseudophryne corroboree. Classification (NCBI taxonomy): domain Eukaryota; kingdom Metazoa; phylum Chordata; class Amphibia; order Anura; family Myobatrachidae; genus Pseudophryne; species Pseudophryne corroboree. The sequence continues at coordinate 311,630,916 of NC_086447.1, read as the reverse complement.
GCAGAGCCTCCCATTGGATGTATCCTGTGTGGGAGGGTGTTTTTCACCCAACCAGCTGTGGACTGGGTGTCATAGACCTGCCACTAACCCAATGAGAGATCCTAGCCACGCCCAGTGTTAGACACACAGGCACAGAGTCACAAATCTGGGCTATTATAATAGGAGATTTTTGTCTACTGATAACAATTTGAATTTGTACTGTATGCTGTCCCTGCGTGTATGGGTTTCCTCCATGAGCTCTAGTGCTTGAAATTGTTCAGAAACACATTGGCAGGTTACTTGGTTTCTGACACAGAATTTAGTCGTACTGTGGTGTATCTGTGTGGTAACATATAAGTAAGTGATAAAACTGTATGAGTGGTTACAACATTGGTTCCTGAATGCATCGATGTAGGGGGAATTCAATTACGTGCACATTTTACAGCATACATAGGGTAGCAAGCAAATTTAAGTAAATTTTGGATTCAGCCGGCTGGTCAGTGTGCGAGTTGAGCTGCCATTGTTGGTGTGTAAACGTCGTGTCAAAGGCAATATGCATCCTTCTGTAAGTCTAAAAAAATTTGCTAATTTACATGAAGATGGGCAGTACGGACGGTGTAATGGTTAGCAGTACCGCCTCACAGCACTGAGGTCATGGGTTCAATTCCCACCATGACCTTAACTGTGTGGAGTTTGTATATTCTCCCCGTACTTGCGTGGGTTTCCTCCGGGTACTCCAGTTTCCTCCCACAATCCAAAAATATACTGGTAGATTAATTGGCTCCCAACAAAATTAACCTTAGCGTGAATGTGTCTCTGTGTACATGTGATAAGGAATAGAGATTGTAAGCTCCACTGGGGCAGGGACTGATGTGAATGGGCAAAAAATTATCTGTAAAGCGCTGTGGAATATGTGTGCGCTATTTAAATAAATTGTAATAATAATAATAATAATAATAATAATTGTCTGCTACTCAAAATCAGCCCTAAGCTGTACAACTACAAAAGTTTCACATGGTTTACAGTGAACAGTTAATTTTCATTTTGCATAAAGAAAATACAAGAAAGAAGTAGAGGGGGTCAGATTTGTACATCGGTGGGTTAACCGTTGATTGTTACCATCAATGATATCACCAGTGATTAGCATTGATGGCATAAAATCATCTATAATTTACATCCATTGGTGGATATTCCTGCTGGGAAGTACAGAGTGCCTTTGACCAATTAGGATCAGGGGTGGAGCTTAGAAATGCAATGTGTGAGTAGTAGTGATGAGCGGGTTCGGTTCCTCGGGATCCGAACCCCCCCGAACTTCACCCATTTTACACGGTTCCGAGGCAGCCTCAGATCTTCCCACCTTACTCGGTTAACCCGAGCGCGCCCGAACGTCATCATCCCGCTGTCGGATTCTCGCAAGATTTGTATTCTATATAAGGAGCCACACATCGCCGCCATTTTCACTCAGTTTCTGTGTTCAGTGTGCTGCAAATATCTGTGCTCAGTATGCTGCAAATATCTGTGCTCAGTGTGCTTGCAAATATCTGTGCTCAGTGTGCTGAAAATATCTACGTTCTCTGCCTGAAAAACGCTCCATATCTGTGCTGCATTGTAGTATATAGTAGGAGGACAGTGCAGAATTTTGCTGACCACCAGTATAGCAGTACGGTACAGTAGTCCACTGCTCTACCTCTGTGTCGTCAAATATACTATGCATCCATACCTGTGCTGCATTTTAGTTGTGCGCAGTATATAGTAGGAGGACAGTGCAGAATTTTGCTGACCACCAGTATATATATAGCAGTACGGTACAGTAGTCCACTGCTCTACCTCTCTGTCGTCAAGTATACTACAAAAGTTCAGTAAAATGACCCAAAAATCAAAATTAAAAGCGTCTGATGAGAAGCGTAAACTTGCCAATATGCCATTTACGACACGGAGTGGCAAGGAACGGCTGAGGCCCTGGCCTATGTTCATGGCTAGTGGTTCAGATTCACATGAGGATGGAAACACTCATCCTCTCGCTAGAAAACTGCAGTGCCACTCCTAGATGGCCAGGTGTTTGTGTCGGCCACTTGGGTTGCTTATCTTAGTCACACAGCTACCTCATTGCACCTCTTTTTTTCTTTGCATCATGTGCTGTTTGGGGACTATTTTTTAAATCTGCCATCCTGTCTGACACTGCAGTGCCACTCCTAGATGGGCCAGGTGTTTGTGTCGGCCACTTGGGTCGCTTAGCTTAGTCACACAGCTACCTCATTGCACCTCTTTTTTTCTTTGCATCATGTGCTGTTTGGGGACTATTTTTTAAATCTGCCATCCTGTCTGACACTGCAGTGCCACTCCTAGATGGGCCAGGTGTTTGTGTCGGCCACTTGGGTCGCTTAGCTTAGCCATCCAGCTACCTTGGTGCAAATTTTAGGACTAAAAATAATATTGTGAGGTGTGAGGTGTTCAGAATAGACTGGAAATGAGTGGAAATTATGGTTATTGAGGTTAATAATACTATGGGATCAAAATGACCCCCAAATTCTATGATTTAAGCTTTTTTTGAGGTTTTTTTGTAAAAAAAAACACCCGAATTCAAAACACACCCGAATCCGACAAAAATTTTTCAGGAAGGTTTTGGCAAAACGCGTCCGAATCCAAAACATGGCCGCGGAACCGAATCCAAAACCAAAACACAAAACCCTAATAATTTCCGGTGCACATCACTAGTGAGTAGGGATTACTGACGCATGGGATAGGCTTAAGCTCTGTGCCCCTGCTTTAGTGAAAATAAAATCATATCATTGATGACTGAGAACTATCGGATTGCCACTATTGATTGCAAAACCGTCAGCCATCGGTGGCAAACTATCGATGGTCGATAACCATGCTTATTAGAATGGTGTGTGTTCTAATAACTATACTCTGTAATCAGGCTTCACTCATAGATTACTGTTTAAGTTACTTTTTCAAACCTGTATGGTCTGCTTGAGTATGCTTTCATAGCTATGTTTAGCTGAATGAGATGTTTTGGTTGAGTTATTTAGTAATGTAAATCAAGTTGTAGTACTTGGAAAGTGCTATAACAGCTATTAATAGCAAGCAATAGAGCTGATAAAAAACACACATATATTAAAGTGACATTGAAAATTTTCAACTAAAGGCTTTTTACAAATGCGATCAGATATGTATTTTTTATCCTAATGGTTCTGGACTTGCCTGCAACATGGAAGAGATCTCTCACTGCACAATAAGCACAGGTCCTAGGAACACAGATAAAAATCAGCAGAAGGAATAACAATAGTGCCTCTGGCTTAAAAAAAAAAGTGTGGCAGCCAATCAGAGGTCTCTGCCATTAGCGCTAGTAAGATCGGCATATCTGCTTGTAGATTGCAGTGGTGATTTGCAAGAAATCCCAGGAGATGATTAAAGGAGAGAGATGTGCCTTTACTCTTCACCCCAAATCATTCTTCTTGACAATATAATAACAGAAAGGTCATCTCATATTCCATTCATGTCAGTGTGATGCATGGACACTGGAAAGCTCTGCCTCTGGGAAGATGCATATTGTTTAAAATAAATAACACTTTGTGTAGCATTTGAAAGCTATTGGATAGTTTAAAGAGTTCTATAAGATTATAGTTAATGTTTTTTTAATAAATATCAATCCATTTAATCAACAGTGACCACGTATAGCAAAAAGTTTCTACGAAGGATAGCAAATACCAGATTAGCTAACATGTTTTAATCACTGAATGACATTCAATACATTTACCATACTTTCCCTTTAAATTGGGACACTAATGGCTTACACAGGTGCTGTGACTGGATTACTTTAAGCCTGCATTTCACCTGGTTTTAATCAGCTAGAGAACCTATGTAATTCATGAGTATCCCAGTTTAAAGGGATATTGGCCCTCATTCCGAGTTGTTCGCTCGCAAGCTGCTTTTAGCAGCATTGCACACGCTAAGCCGCCGCCTACTGGGAGTGTATCTTAGCTTAGCAGAATTGCGAACGAAAGATTCGCAATATTGCGAAAATATTTCTCTGTGCAGTTTCTGAGTAGCTCGAGACTTACTCTTCCAGTGCGATCAGTTCAGTGCTTGTCGTTCCTGGTTTGACGTCACAAACACACCCAGCGTTCGCCCAGACACTCCCCCGTTTCTTCAGCCACTCCCGCGTTTTTCCCAGAAACGGCAGCGTTTTTTCGCACACTCCCATAAAACAGTCAGTTTCCGCCCAGAAACACCCACTTCCTGTCAATCACACTCCGATCACCAGAGCGAAGAAAAAACCTTGTAATGCCGTGAGTAAAATACCAAACTTCTTAGCAAATTTACTTGGCGCAGTCCCAGTGCGAAAATTGCGAAGAAAATTACCGAGCGAACAACTCGGAATGAGGGCCATTATTGTAAGCCTAGTTATTTGGCTACCTCAAAAATAGTGTATTCATAAAAATAGATCAATTTTTGTAAGGTACAGATGATGCAATGCCATTTATGGACAGCAGGTGATGATATGGGCTCAAACTAGAGTCTCAAGATCTGAAGATAATATACATTGGTAATTAACAACTTTTATGTATATACTTCTGTTGGTGCTATATACATGCACATTGCATACCAAACCCCTCCCTGAATTTAGATTATGATTTATGATTTATGCTTGAAAATAAGGTGGATATACAGTCAAACATGTAATCCTTAACTTTTTCAGCAATGTAGAAACAGAAATTACCAGCACTCACGGTTTAGATGAACGTGAAAACAGTTTTATTCTTTTAAATCCATGTGAAACACAATCTGGAAGCCATGGCCCAACAGCTGTTTCAACCAAAACGGTTTTCCTCAGGGGCCTCAGGTTCAATGGTGTATCATATCAGTGTCAACACCTTACATACTATCCAAATGAAGCCTAAATAGCTAAAGCTTAAAACACTGCCATAGCTTGTAAAACGGCGCTATAGAACCGCGGACCAGAAGTGATGAGCATTCCACCACTCATGGAATGCACGCCAAGCTTGGTGTACGTTCCACAAGTGGTGGAATGCACATCACTTCCGGTCCGCGGATCTATAGCACCGTTTTGTCAGCATCTGGAGTCTTACCTCCGGTTCTGGTCCCTGCAGCCTTCCTGTTAGCTGGCTGGTGTGGCTGCGGTGGATAGGAGCTGCGGCGAGGACCTCCAGTGCGGCTGCCCTGGTGTCTGGAGGCCGGGGCCTGGGTCCTGGAGAGCGGAGCATGGCATCCGGAGGTGTTTGTTTCATAGTGTTCTGTTGCTGGAGTGCGGCTTCTGGGAGGCTGAGGCCTGAGGTAATGGCTGTGTGCTGGTTCCACATGTGTCCTCTGTGCAGGGAGCCACCATGTTGGAGCTGCTGTAAGGTGCTCAAGCTCTGTGCTCCCAGGTTAACCTCTGGTATCCTGGTTCTGTTGTGGCTGCCCGGTGGTCAGTTCTGTTATTACAGTCCTTTGCTCCCAGTCCACCTGCTCTTGCCGTTTAACCGCTGGGTCCTCTATCTGGTACAGGGTCCCTGTTTGCTGATGGTGCTCACAGCAATCTTCTCTTCAACATCGTTCTTCAAGTCGTCTCTTCATTCAGTGTTCTTCAGCATTGTTTACAAATCACAAGTCAATTCTTCATTCAGTGTTCTTCAGCATCATTTACAAATCAAAAGTCATCTCTTCATTCAGTGTTCTTCAGCATCATTTACAAATCACAAGTAATCTCTTCATTTAGTGTTCTTGAGCATCGTTTACAAATCACAAGTCATCTCTTCATTCAGAGTTCTTCAGCATCATTTACAAATCACAAGTTACTTCTTCATTCAGTATTCTTCAGCATCGTTTACAACTCACGAACATTTTGTCTTTCAGGATTCATTCAGACTTATCTCCTAGTCGTTGTGTATTGAGGTCTCAGTAAAGCTGAATTAATCTTTCTTCAGTGTATCGTTCTCATTCATTGTCCTCATTGCCTACCCCTCTACATCTTCGGGCCTAAGTCTTCAATCCATGAGTAAGACCTACATTTACCTTGTTTCCTTCCTTTGCCGATAGCTGCTTCCTCAGTCAATTATCAGTCGTCAGATCCCCAACTCAAGCCAAGTGTGACACGTTTTACATGCTATGGCGATGTTTTAAGCTTTAGCTATTTGGGCTTCGTTTTGGATAGTATGTAAGGTGTTGACACTGATATGATACACCATTATATTGTTGAATTAGGTCATGTTTTTGCCTCATTCGTGGTTCCCTGCTCAGTGTTGGCTGGGAACTGGTGTGTCCATTTGGGCAGGATGGGTATATAAGGGAGGAATGGTCAGACCTGTATTGTGGGCTCCAGGATGACTGTCTGAACTTGTGCTGTTGGTCTTGACAAAGGTCCAGAAGGGACCGAAATTTCGACACTTTATGAGATGCTATCTTCTGTTATGAAGTACCTGTGAGTTACCATAAAATTGTGTTGGTGAAATTGTGGTGAGTGCCTATACCCATATTCGTTTATTGATTGGTCACAAAGGCCTTTATGGCGCTCCGCCGGATGTAACTTTGAAACTGTGAAGGTGGACTTCAGGACAGTACGGATGGTGTAATGGTTAGCATTACTGCCTCACAGCACTGAGGTCATGGGTTCGATTCCCACCATAGCTCTAACTGTGCGGAGTTTGTATATTCTCCCCGTACTTGCATGGGTTCCACCGGGCACTCCGGTTTCCTCCCACAATGTAAAAATTATACTGGTAGGTTAATTGGCTTCCAACAAAAACTGACCCTAGTGTGAATATCTCTGTGTGTACATGTGATAGGAAATATAGATTGTAAGCTCCACTGGGGCAGTGACTGATGTGAATGGCCAAATATTCTCTGTAAAGCGCTGCGGAATATGTGTGCGCTATATAAATAACTGGTAATAAATAATAAATATATATATATCTACAGTATATATATAGTCCATGTACATGAACTAGCACTCGTTGCTTGAAACTTTAGAACAGGGTGCTATCAGTATGCAATGAGTACAGAATATCCAATAAACTGCGACACTCCAAGTGAATGTAAAAACGATTTTTAGTGAAAGATTAACATCACATCTAAGTCATGAGGCTGACGTTTCAGTGCTCCTAAGGCACTTTTCTCACAGCAGACGAAAGATGTATCAATAACACAGTGTAATTTACCTAAATAGGCCAGGACCATTACCCACAGGAGGAGCCGGGTCTGGATCGCGTCTCCCCGAACTTCCGGTTGCGGGCGCCACTTCTGGTGACGTCATCCTGCTGGTGCCGGCTTCTCCATGGCAACGCTTCCTGCGTTGCCAGGTTACCTCACACAGACGCTTAGGATGCCTCCACGGCTTCCCCTGCAGGCAAGGGAACCACATAAATATGTGCAAAGACTGTCAGAGCATACTGAAATGTACACTAAAAAAACATAGAATACAAATGAATGCATCTCTAATTATAAATATCCAGTGCTATGGCAGTATTGCACAGTCCGGGAGCAGTGCATACCATATGTCACTCACACACCTTATGTAACAAGTGGGAAAATTCACCGCCGGTGGATTCTCATTTCACCCGCCTAGTGGTGTCATCCACTTCTCTGAAAGAAACGACAGATAAGCGTGTGGAGGGATGCCTGAAATGTATTTACTCCCTTACAGGTGTTGTACATAGACCCACTATTGCTGCCTCTTGGGCTGCTAAAGGTATCGAAGCATGGGTTCAGCCAATAGAGGATGAGCTGCCCGACGATATATCTGTCAATGCCAGATGATACATATTACCTCCGCCACCTATTACATATAGGAGGCGTCCTCTGAGATGGGTGTGTTGGAGGTCAAGGCGTTGACTACGTCTGTCCTGGCTAGCCGTATTCTGTGGTTGAGGTCATGGAAGGTGGACCTGGGCTCCAAAAAGATTTGGAGGTACCCCCTTTTAAGGGAGACATTTTAGTTGGAGAAGACCTAATTAAAATTGGGTCTGAACTGGCGGCTGCTAAGACTGCCTTCCTCCAAAATTCTAATCCTTCTGCACAGAAGGCAAAAGGTACCACTTTTCGTTCCTTTCAGCCTCAAGGGAAATGCAAAAGGTCAGGCATGCCTGAGACAGTCTCATGCTCCCATAACCACTTAGCTCAGATGCCAGTCTGAGGGGATGGGGTGAGGTGTTGGAGCAACACTCTTTCCTGGGTCACTGGACCAGAGAAAAATCACTCCTTCCGATAACCATTCTGGAGTTGCGGGCGGTGTTCAATGTATTAACCTTGCCCTGCCTCTACTGCAGAACAGGCCTGTTCCAGTATGGTCAGACAACGCCACCATGGTGGCATACACAAACCAATAAGGGGACACTTGAAGCCGCATGGCAATGTTGGAAGTGTCAATAATCCTTCGTGGGCGGAATGCCATCTGCTAGCAGGGGCGTAACTTTACCTTTGGAGCCCCCATAGCACTAACCCCACGCGCCCCCTCCCCTTAGCGCAATTCCCCTCCCCCCAATACTACTTAAAGCTCTATCCCCGCATCCCATTCCTCTTTCTTCCCCCATCCCCGGCAGCAGACCACTTTTGACTCAACTGCCCTCCCTCCCCTTCCCCTGGAAGACAGAGCGGATGGAGTCAGTAGGCGCGCACCTTCAGAGTCCCATTGGCTGCTGTTTTATGTATGTTCACTGCAGGCATATTTCTGCTCTCCGGGGCTTACCCAGTCTTTCCTCACTGACTGAAACAGGGAGGAGGTATGGCCTTGGTCCGGGGATGTCCATGCAGGCTCAGCAACGCCTCCTCCCAGCCAGAGCCGGCCCTAACATATTTAATGCCCTAGGCAAGATTCTTGTTGGTGCCCCCTATCACCAAGCTTAGTGTCATTATACTTCTGCGGCTACGGGACCCTTTATTGTGGCGGGTGGCGGCGCAATGCACCAGCTGCATCACCGCCTCTGATTCATAACCCCTCTCGTAGCACAACACCCATCACCAAGCAGCTCAGATCACAGCAGCAGCCAGTAACACCCAGTACCCCTCTCCCACATCAATCCTCATTCAGCATCCCTCACCCAGCACAACACCCCTCATACAGAACCCCACCCCCAGCACAGCACACCTCCCCTAGCAGCACAGATCACAAACCCTGATCGCCTTCTCAGTGCTATTATTATCATGAAAAATTGAATCACCCCCAGAAAGAGATAGGAGCAATAAGGGGAGACAGTGGAGAGAGAGAATGAATTGAGGAAGATTAGTGAGAGAAATAAAAATAATTGGGGGATAAAAGAGGAGGAGGCGGAGACGAGAGCGAGAAAGAAAAGGAATTGGGGAAGATGAGTGAGAGAGAGAAAAGAAGAATGGGGGGACAGAAGGAAAGGGAGATGAAAGTGGGAGAGATTGGGGAGATGGTAAAGAGAGGGAAGAGGAATGGGGGAGGCGGGAAAGAGAAGGGAGGAAATTAAAACTCTCAAATCTCATTCACAATAGGTAGTGTCCACAGTATATGTGTAAAATACAAACATTTTACCTTTACTGTTAGAATATTCATGGGATGAGTAAATATTCCTTAGTTATTGTATGCTTGCCTAAAAGGTGCCAGTTGTTACTCCCAATTAATTTTTTTTTAACTAAACATAATTTTCATATTAACTTTACTGTGAACAAGTAAAAATTAGATGTACAGCTGCTTGCGCATTAATCCCTTGTGTACCTGCATGGGGCATGTCTACAGACCTGATTTCAAAGTTCCTGGAGAGATGGCCTGATGAAGCTGGTGCTGTCTCACTTGTAGATCCTGACTCGGAGACTGATACAACACAGAGGTTGAAGGCTTCCATGAAGGGGAAGCGGTTACCATATTAGTCGAGATCCCAGACATCACAATGTAGACACCGGAATCCAGACTAGCGTTGAAATACCGACACCGGAAACCTGCCGCCATAGGCTTTTCTCCCTATATGGGTGTCCACGACACCCATAGAGGGAGAATAAATCCTGTGGCAAGCGCAGCGAGCCACAGTGCCCGCAACGAGCATGCAAGGGGCTTGCTAACGCTCACCCTGCTGCCTCATGTGCCTGTGGGCTGTTGCTCATAAGGGATCAGTGGAGATGGAGGAACTAATTGGATCCTTCCTTCCCATAGCTGTGCACAAATCACAATCACAGGAATGCACCGCGGGGTTGGTTGGAAGTAAAGAAGATTGGAAGTAAAGAACAGGAAGGGGAGACACGCTGTAAGTTGTTATACAGTAAGTTGGCTGGTCCCAGAGGCCCAGTTGGGGGTGTGATTGTAATGCCAGTGTCACATTCACAGATGCTACATAGTATTTTACCCTTCTCCATCATCCCACACTGCACTCAGCATAACACAACTACACAGTACAGAATCGCTAGCAGTGTTCCAGCTAAAGCGCAACATGGGTGGGTCCATAAAGCCCATACAAAGAGATGGCTCTGTACCCACCCAGCTTGCAGTCCCCCTTTCACAATGACACCCAACCAGCTAGTTATCCCACAAACACGGAAACCCACCCTTTTAGTAGCCCCTAAAACAGAGACACCCACCCTGACATGTCACTAGGCCACAAGTCACCTGCAGCATGATACTAATCACAGGCTAGTGCAGCCCACTCTCCCAGACAGCCTCCAAACTACAGTAGACGCCAGTGACAGAAACCCTCTGCAGCAGGACACTGACCACAGTCCACCACAGCATGAAAACCCACTGGAGACTCGAATGACTGTGGGCGGTGCTTAGCGTGACCATAGACGGAGCTTCAAGTGGCCATGGGAGGAGTGCTCCTCCAGTAATGACAGCTTTGTGTGGCCATGGGCGGGGCTTAGCGCAGCTGGGGAGCGGAGTTTCATGTGACCAGGGCTCCTCTGCTGGTGTCACAGCTTAGGGGGAGGCGGAGCTTAGCGAGAACGAGGGGCAGAGCTTTGTGTGACCGGGTGAGTCCTCCGCTGGTGACACAGCTTCCGGCAGCGGTGGAGGGGGTGGAGTTTAGCGCAGAGAGCAACCTTCAAAGTGCCCCAAACCTCCGCCAGCCCTAAGATTGAAGGCCGGGCCCCAGAGGCACTGGGCCCCGTAGCACCCGCACTCCCTGCACCTATTGTAGCTACGCCCTTGTCTGCTAGCAGTATCGGCAGTGTTCATTCCGGGCATCCTGAACTGGAAAGCGGACTTCATCAGTTGCCAGGATGTGCATTCTTGAGTGGAGTCTTCATCCGGAAGTCTTTCAACTCCTAGTGGACATGTGGGACCTACCAGACGTAGCCCTGATGGCATCTTCGGATCAAGGACCAGGGATCCTCAAGCAGCGTTCATGGATGCACTAGCCATTCCATGGAATTTTCAGCTGCCATACGTGTTCCCTCCAATGTTACTCCTGCCCAGGGTCTTGCGGAAGTTCAAGTAAGAAGGATGAATACTACTTCTAGTCGCTCCGGCGTGGCCCAGACGGCATTGGTTCTCAGACCTGCAGGGTCTATCGACAGAGCATTCTCTTCTACTTCCTCAACGCCCAGACCTCCTAGTTCTGGGTCTGTGTCTCTACAAATAGGCTAAATAGCGTAGTGGTCTAAAGTACCAGTGCAATACACACTGGGGCCCAGGTTCTGTTCCCAAGTAACATATATACTTTCAGACCTGGCTAGACTGGCTTTGACGGTGTGGCTCTTGAAGCATCATTCCTGAGGGCCAAAGGATTATCTGAGGTGGTCATCCAAATTAGGATGAAAGCCCATAACCCGGCATCTGCCCGGATTTATTATAGGGTTTGGAATTCTTACTTCACCTGGTGTCCTGATAAGAATTATGTTGCCTACGGATTCAAAATTTCTAGAATCTTTGCTTTTCTACAACAAGGCCTGGATTTAGGCCTTCGTCGGCCTCCCTCAAGGTTCACATATCTGCCTTGTCGGTGTGGTTTCAGAGAAAAATTGCATCTATACCTGACGTTCATACATTCACTCAGGGTGTGTTACAGATTCAGTCTCCCTATGTCCCTCCTGTGGCTCCATGGGATCTGTCTGTTGTCCTGAATGCCCTGCAAGAGTCTCCATTTGAACTTTTTGAGTCAGTGGACCTTAAATGACTCACAGCCAAGGTCCTGTCTACTGGCTATTGTCTTTGCTAGCAGGGTGTCGGACTTAGGCGCTTTGTCCTGACTTCAACCCTTTATAATATTCCATCATTACCGGGCAGTTCTTAGAACTCACCCAGGTTATTTACCTAAGGTGGTGTCATCTTTTCACCTTAACCAAGAGATTGTGGTTTTGGCCTTCATCTCTTCAGCTTTATCCTCCAAAGAGCCGTCTTTGGATGTGGTACGGGCTCTCAATGTATATGGGGTGAGGACTGCCTCTTTCAGGAGGTCAGATTCCCTTTTTGTACGGTCTGGTTTTCACAAACGTGGCTGTCCTGCGAATAAGCAATCCCTGTCCAGTTGGATTAGAATGGTGAATGCACAAGTTTAAGAACAGTCTGGACTCCCAGTTCCTGCTGCTATTATTGCCCATTCTACTCGGTCTGTTGGACTTTCTCGAGCGGCCCATCGTGGCGCGTCCGCTGAACAATTGTGCAAGGCAGCTATTTGGTCCTCAGCGAACACGTTCATTAGGTTCTATGCCTTTGATACTTCCACCTTCCAAGATGCTTCCTTTGGACGCAGGGTTCTCATACCCGCTAAGGAGCATCCCCTCCCTTGTGGAACTGCTTTAGGACATCACCCGATGGTACCCTGCAGAAAAGGAGATTTTTGGTAGACTTACGATTGTTAAATCTTTTTCTGCGAAGTTCATTGGGTTCCACAGAGCGCCCACCCTGACGCACCTAGCTTCTATGGGTTTGTATGGCATTAGCCGCTGGTCCCTTCTCCTGTCATGAGAATGTTGTTCTATGTGACTAACATCTGCCTTCTTTTTTGCCTGCTCCTATATTGTACTGGTTAACAAAATTGAGCTCACAGTGCCTGGAGGTGGGGTTATAGAGGAGGCCCCACAATGCATCCTGGGACAGCCTAAAGCTTTAGCCTGTTGGTGCCTCTCTGGATCAAGATCCACTCTACACCCGATGTTCCCTGTGGAACCCAATGTACTTCGCAGAAAGAGATTTAACAATGGTAAGTCTACCATAAATCTCCTTTTTTTATTCCAGTTGTTCTTCATTCTGATTCCAAGTATTCTTCTGTGATTCAAATTGCTTGTCTTTTGCATATTGGATGATTTGTTTTGTGGTGTGCACTAGTGAATTGTATATTCCTGTTCTTCTTGTATACCAAAGTCTTCTTTTTGTGATTTACAACCCAAGCAATGTCCCTTAATCAACCAATCATCCCAAATACAGAGTTCATTGCCGATCAATAAAAAGACTTCCTGTTGGAATTGCTAACTCACTTCTGATCTGTATCAATCTATCTTACCACTCCGAGCACTGTACTACGAGACAAGGTATGGGGAACAACATTTCAGTGTAAAAGTCTGTCACATATTCACCCAACACCTGTGACACATCTCTCAGCCATATATATATATATACAGTGGCGGATCCAGTGGGGGGGCACTCGGGCCCATGCCCCCCCTGTCATTTGTGGCCCCATCCGTCCCCCCCCCGCTTGTGTCTCTGAGACACGCTGCCGCTCAGTCCGGCGGCAGCATGTCTCCGCTGTCTGGAGGAGAGCGCGGCTATCTGGCGGCGTGTTGCGGACTTCAAACCAGTCGCCGGTTCGTGAGCCAATCAGAGCTCGCGGACCGGCAGCCAATCAGGAGCTCTGGCGGCTAGTTTGAATTCCTAGACGCCGCCAGACATAGCCGCGCTCTCCTCCTGACACCCTCAGAGCCAGCCGGGCAGAGAAGCAGCAGCAGCAGCAGCAGCAGCAGCAGCGGTAAGCAGCTGCAGAACTGCTGTGGGGGCATTTGTATACCTGCTGTGGGGGCATTTGTATACCTGCTGTGGGGGCATTTGTATACCTGGCACTGTGAGGGCAATTGTTTACCTGGCACTGTGAGGGCAATTGTTTACCTGGCACTGTGGGGGCATTTGTATACCTGGCACTGTAGGGGCATTTTTGGATCTGGCACTGTAGGGGCATTTTTGGATCTGGCACTGTGGGGGCATTTTTGGATCTGGTACTGTGGGGGCATTTGTGCATCTGGCACTGTGGGGGCATTTTTGGATCTGGCACTGTGGGGGCATTTGTGGATCTGGCACTGTGGGGGAAATTGTGGATCTGGCACTGTGGGGACAATTGTGGATCTGGCACTGTAGGGGCAATTGTGGATTTGGCACTGCACTATTGGGGGCATATGTCTGTGTATCACGTCGCATTTTAATTGGCAACACTCACTATATGACTGCGGGCATTACTACAGGCAACATTACTACTGGGGGCAATACGGGCATTGCATAAGGGGCACCACTACTATGGGGTCTATGTAAGGGGCACTACCAGTACAGTGGATATTGCATAATGAGCGCTACAACTGTGGGCATTGTATAAGAAGCGCCACTCACATGCACCGAAGCCGCACGCAAATGTACTTCCCTTTCCATGGTGCCCCCCCTATCATTTTCTCCTGGATCCGCCCCTGGGTTTTAACTACTGTATAAGTTGTCGTCACTTTTTCCACTTCTAGTGGTCGTATTTTACATATCACGTTTATCTGTGTTCTGTTTTGTCTCCATAGCACTGTATCCCCATAGCAACAAGCGCAGATGCGCTGCGTGCACCCTCCCCGCGGCCGCGCCCCAGGCCACGCAATGACGTCACTCCGGAGGGGTGGAAGTTGTCGAATCCGGAAGTGCGGGCGCCGTGGAACGGGACGCCGCTGCTCGTGATGGAGGTTGGCGGGCTAGGGGATGGTAAGTTACTTAAATGTGTTTGCACTGTATTTTCACTTGTTTGCTGTGTCCTGAGGAAGGGAGTACGTCTCCCGAAACGTTGACGCACATTAAAAGCACGTTTCAGAATTTGTGAAAGTCTCTGAGTGCCGCCTTCTACAGACTATACATTGAGCGCTTGCCGCTTAAGGAGGGCACCGGAGCAAATACCCTGTGGGATTGAGGAGTGCCAGACCCAGAAACTGTGTTGTATTTGGGGGATCAGGAGCTGCTTTCTTCATATCCTTCCAGGCCGGGGCACCCTCCCTTGGTTCATTGGAACTACTTAGATGGATACTAGCTTACCAAGCTGCACGAGCACTGCACATTGGCACTGAGCACATTGCACTTTATTATAGATTTTGTGATCAAACACCCCAGATTGCATGTGAGCCCTGGTGTTGGATATAATCACAGGAACGTTGCTTCCATTGAACATAAAATGGCCACGTCGGAACTAGATCCTGGTGATGCACAGGCCTACTTGCTACAATGTGACAATTATGATGTGTTAAGCTTTTCTGACATTGAAGCAGAAAACATCTTGTTGAAAGAGCCAGCCTTTGGGGAAAATCTGGTGTCCTCTAATGAGGAGCTTTTCTGAGAGTTGTTTAAACTGTGCAAGAGAGAAGTGGACGTTATGTATCACGGACGAACTCTCTCGGACTACTACAGAAGTAAACAGATCCCGAGGGGATTCTGAGTACAAAACACCCCCACCATCGGGCGGCATAATGCCAACTTCTGTAGACGGTGGATCTCGGTCCTTAATAAATGTGCAATGGACCTTATGCTCTTAGTCATAGAGGAGTCCACCCGTGAGGTCAATTCAACAAGGGAGAAGCTCCGTGCCTTTGAGGAACAACATCTCCAGACGCTCACAGATGATAAAGCTACCAACTGGCTGGATAAGCTCAAGAGCCAGGTGGAGACATACAGGCATGAGTTGCTTAAATTTAAGAAAGATAAGCTACTTAAGGTTCAAGCTGACTATGAGCAACATCGAGTCTATACCTGGTTGGCTAAAACTACAGGTATGCCAACCAGAGGGAAGACTGAGAGATCCTTTAGATGGAGGATGCAGAGACCACACTACAGCACATCTGCTAGTGAGACAGATGAAACCGCTGCCTCAGATGCAACAGTTTCCTCACAAGGTGGCCCTTTAGGGGCCGTCACCCGGGCACTGGCATCCGGAAACAGAAGAAACCCACCAGACGGGGTGGCCAGTCGAGGAGGCAGGCGGGGAGGAAGACCGCCCAGGTCGCGCCGGACTTAATCTTTAATTTATCCAACACAGAGTTAACGGCGGCAGAATTAGCCGTCCTTAGCAGAGGACTGTCATATGTCCCCACCAAAGCACCAGACACGTTCCAATGGAAGGTTGAATCTTTTAAATTCAACAGAACCTTAAAGCTTAAAGAACACTTCGGAAAGGATCCTGAACAGACCCAGAAGGGAGTAGCCACTCAACAGATAAAACGACTAACGTCCGGTTCCAAGTTTGACCCAGTTTCGCAAAACGCGGCTATCAGAACATTTACAAGGATGTTGGAACATTTGCAAGATGATCCTCCCCCCCCATGTATATAGCAATATGTCCAAAGAGGAACACAGTGCCCATAAGGATTTGGGCGCCAGGCAGGACATCATCATCAGGGGCGCTGATAAAGGGGGTGCCATTGTTATACTGGACACTGGTGATTACATAGCTGAGTGTGATCATTTGTTAGCCGACAGCCATACATATGTAATGCTAGATGGCGATCCGACTGCTAACTTTAAGTTAGAACTTGATCAGATCCTAGTACAAGCTAGACTGGAGGGGTTAATTACTAATGATATCTACAACAAACTAGTGTGCCCATTTCCGGTGGTACCTGTTTTTTATTCAATTCCCAAGATCCACAAGGATGCGAAGCATCCGCCGGGTCGCCCAATTATCTCGGCCAGAGGATCACTATGTGAGCCTATAGCCATATATTTGGATTTTTTCTTGCAACCATGCATTCAGGCCACTTTTTCACATCTGAAAGATTCCAGTTCACTATTGAGACAGCTTGCACAGTTAGGACCTGTACAGACAGACACGGTGTTGGCAACGCTCAATGTGGCTAGCTTATATACCTGCATACCACATCGAGCGGGACTAGCAGCTGTGAGACACCTCATTACTAATAATCCCCTTTACGAGGGCCCAGATGTTGATTTATTTATTATCTTATTGGAATACACCTTGAGCCACAATTATTTTTTGTTTAATGGTAGGTATTTCCTCCAAAAGACCGGCTGTGCGATGGGGTCGGTGGTGGCCCCATCGCTAGGTAATGCATACATGTGGGAGGTGGAGAGACAAGTGTTCTTCGAGGACACAGAGATTGCTAAATCAATCAAACTATATACACGGATCTCTTGCTGCTGTGGACCGGGGACCTAGAGGCCTTGGTCAAGATAGTTGAGGGACATAATAATTCCTGTAGCCCAGTAAAATTCACCTTATCCACCCACATGTCTGAAATTTGTTTTCTAGACATTAAAATCCTGGTGCGAGGAGGACAGTTGTGTACAACGGTATATTCCAAACCAACGGACCGTAACACACTCCTTCGATATGATAGCTTCCACCCTCCAGCTTTAATACATGGCCTTCCGTATTCCCAGTACCTCAGGGTGTGCAAAATTACCAGCGCCCCTGAGGATCTGGAGGTTGAATTAGAAGAGATGACTAAGAGATTTGTACAAAGGGGTTACCCTTTGGGGTTACTGAAGCAGGCATGCACTAAGGCGAAATCTAAAAATAGACAGGAGTTGCTTCAGGTGAAGGAGCCTGTGACCCCATCCAACAAGATTGCTTGGGTAAATCAATTTAATACCACCAGTAGAAGGACCAACAAAAAAGTGAAGCATATGTGGCCTATGTTAACCACTGACCCTAATTTACAAAGTCTAAAAAACAGTAGAGTTATGCCATGCTACACCCGTAGTGCAAACATCAAAGATATTGTGGTTAAAAATGATATCACGGGGTTTCAAGTGGCTCAACCCACGACACATTATTTGACACGTAGAGCAGGTTGTTATAAGTGCTTAGGCTGCACTACGTGTAGTTATATGCTGATAGGTGATTCCATCCCACATCCACACACTGGAAGGAAAATAAGGATTACAAAACCTCTAACATGTAGTTCCACCTTTGTCATATATGTACTTATTTTCCCGTGTAGTTTGTATTACGTGGGCAAGACCCAGTGTTTGTTTAAAGAAAGGATGGCCCAACACAGGTCGGCGATCAGGTCGGCTTTGGCTTCTGGCAACAGTGAGCAACCTGTGGCGCGGCACTTTGCGCAAGCACGCCACAGTCTTGCCTCTGTTCGTTATAAAATTGTGAACCAAGTGCCAATTTCATTACGGGGGGTAATCGAGCAAAAAAACTGCTGCAATTGGAGGCGAGATGGATCCATAAGTTAGACACGATCCATCCTCGGGGCTTAAATTAATATTTGAGCCTAAGCAGCTTCCTGTGAGCAAGTGATCAGTTGCGTCAAGGGTGAAGTAGTATAGCAGCCATTATTCAGTGTATCCAGTTTGAAGGTTATTTTCACCTGACAGTCTCTATAATAGAGACCTTTGGAGAGTCATTTTTGGTATGTGTGCCCGTTAGTTTATATATTAGCCGAATAGGTGGTTACCCTAAAATGGGTTTATTACAGAGGCTCAACATAACAGTCAGTGGTGTGTGACACAATGTTTTTATCATGATCATTTATTTTTTGTTTTTATTATGCACTCTATATGATCGATATTGCAGCAATATTGTAAAGATAGTGCACGTTTGGTGCACTATGGGTTTTAACTACTGTATAAGTTGTCGTCACTTTTTCCACTTCTAGTGGTCGTATTTTACATATCACGTTTATCTGTGTGTTCTGTTTTGTTTTGTCTCCATAGCACTGTATCCCCATAGCAACAAGCGCAGACGCACTGCGTGCACCCTCCCCGCGGCCGCGCCGCCCGGCCACGGAATGACGTCACTCCGGAGGGGCACGAAGATGTCGAATCCGGAAGTGCGGGCGCCGTGGAACGGGACGCCGCTGGTCGCGATGGAGGTTGGCGGGCTAGGGGATGGTAAGTTACTTAAATGTTGTGTTTGCACTGTATTTTCACTTGTTTGCTGTGTCCTGAGGAAGGGAGTACGTCTCCCGAAACGTTGACGCATATTAAAAGCACGTTTCAGAATTTGTGAAAGTCTCTGAGTGCCGCCTTCTACAGACTATACATTGAGCGCTTGCCGCTTAAGGAGGGCACCGGAGCAAGTACCCTGTGGGATTGAGGAGTGCCAGACCCAGAAACTGAGTTTTATATATATATATATATATATATATATATATATAAAATTATATATGTATGAATATAACATCCTTCAGCTTTGAGATAGTGGATGAATTACTAATACACTTTTTTCCCCCTTGATGAAAATCAACCAAACCAGTAACAACCAGACAAAGGAAACATTTTATTATCCAAGAACATATAAGACAGCTGTGTCCTTTTGTAGATTGAAATAGACATACAGTATAATAATAGTATAATGTAGGTAATGTCAACAAAGTAACGCCTCCCTATTTATCCTTCTATAACCTTAGTTTCCCAAACTAGGAATCTGTAGAAATTTCATAAGTATTACAAATACTAATTCCTATACAGATATACTTAATGATTGTTTACAACTTAGAACAATTATACACTCCCTTAACTGATATATTACTTTCACTTTGGTGTAGTTATAGTGGCTCCTCTGTCTTGAAGCTTTTTCTGCTTTATTAATGTGTACAGCATCTCACACATTTTCTTAACTCACACAACTTATTGGACCATAGTTGCCTACCCTCCTGCATTCTGCAGGAGACTCCCTGAAATGACAGCAATCTCCCTGACTCCCTGAATAGTCCATCAATCTCCCTTATTGCACCTTACTCCTATTATGCAGCTGTTACATTCTCGGGGGGAAAAATAAAAATAAATCAGTGATATATACATTTAAATTGGATTATCAGTGGCATTTCCCTGCATTGCTTATAAGACACAATGATCCCTATGGCTACGTGCATTTTAAATAAGATTTCTCGTGGCCACTTACAGTTAATGGAAGCTCTTGTAAAACACAATACACAAACAAATCCTGCAAAATATCAGTGTCTTTTCTTCAACAAGTTCTTACAAGCTTTGTAGCTCATTTACATTTTGATGTATGTCAATTTAAAGACACGCCTTTCAGATGTAGAAGTATATGTCAGCGCTGATAGATATTACTATCACAGTCTCCCTGAAATGCTTTTTCAAAAGTAAGCAAGTACTAGGCTTTTGTTCCCAAAATTCCAGAGAGACAGCACTTACTAAAGTAGTGAATGATCTGGTCACTGCTAAGTCCAAAGGACACTACTATAACTTCTAATTCTTATAGATCTCTCTGCTGTTTTTGACACTATTGAACAACCTCTTCTCATACAAACACTACAATCCCTAGGTCTTCAGGACACAGCCCTTACTTGGTTCTCATCCTACCTACAGTATTTAATCATGCTTTCAGTGTCAGCTTCTCTGAATCTACCTCCTCTTCGCTACCTTTATCAGTTGGTGTACCGCAGGGCTCAGTCTTAGGTCCTCTGCTTTTCTCAATACTACCATATCTCTTGGCAAGCTAATCAGCTCTTTTGGATTTCAGTATCATCTGTTCGCATGTTCAGTCGACACCATTCTGAGTCCTGGTGGAGTAGCTGCCGTAAAGGTGCTGTGGTTTCACTGTATTGCAGAACAAATTTATACAGGTAGTTGGTCATCCCCAGGAAGCGCTGCAGCGCCTGTTGGTCAGCCGGAAGCGGCATTTGCTGGATGGCCGTGATTTTATCCGTATCCGGTTTGACGCCTTGACTAGTGAGCACGTGGCCCACGTATGCCACTTCTGTAACTCTAAACTTGCATTTGTCTGGGTTGAGCTTGAGGTTCAAAGCACGGGCCCGTTCAAGTACCTGGTGCAGTCGCTGGTCGTGTTCTTCCATGGTGCGGCCCCACATCAGGATGTCATCGACAATGATTTCACAGGGATAGCCTGCAAACAGTTGCTCCATGCAACGCTAGAAGACCTCACTGCCTGTAGTGATTCCATAGGGCATGCGAAGGAAGACATACCGCCCTATCGGGGTCATGAAAGCAGTGAGCAGGGACAAAGCTCTGTCCAAAGGGATTTGCCAGAATCTGCACTTTGCATCCAGGGTACTGAAAACTGTGGCACCTGGCATGTCAGCAATCACTTGCTCGATGGTGCGGAGAGGGTGATATTGATGCAGCAGTGCTTTGCTCAAGTGTACTGGATCAATACAAAGATGTACAGTCCCATCCTTTTTTGATGCGGCCACCATTGCGGCCACCCACTGTGTTGCTTCCTCTATGGGGGCAATGACACCCAATTGAGTCATTCTGTGGATCTCTTTAATGATGTTGTCTTTCATTGTGATAGGAACCCTCCGGGGGGCACAGACAGTAGGTACAATGGAGTCATCCAGCCTCATATGGTACATAACAGGAAGCTTGCCAAGTGTACTGCAATCTAATCAATCCTGAAAGTCTTTTATCTCTGGGACGGTCATCTGTGTTGCGTGTACATCAGGCCCCAATTTGAGAAGGCCTAGCTTCATACTGTCAGGGAGGCCTAGCAGTGGTTTAACCTTTTGATCCACAATGTGGAATAGCAAATCAGCATGGGTAAACTTTAGCTTTGTGGTACTCGGTGTGGTAATGATCTGGCCACCATAAGCTGTCTCGTGGGTTTATATGTGCAGTTGGATCTATTTCACGTAGTTGTTTGTAGGATATGACATTACACATTGCTCCTGAGTCTATTTTGACTATAGCCACATTGTTCGTATGCTTTGTTCTCAGTTTGATAAATATTTCGCCCTTTTCATTCAAGTAGTCTACACTATCACAAACTGTCATGCGAACCGATTCACACCCTGGCTCCGTTTCAACTAGTGATGAGCGGGTTCGGTTCCTCGGAAACCGAACCCACCCGAACTTCACCCATTTTACACGGGTCCGAGGCATACTCGGATTCTCCCATATGGCTCGGTTAATCCGAGCGCGCCCGAACGTCATCATCCCGCTGTCGGATTCTCGCGAGATTCGGATTCTTTATAAGGAGCCGCGCGTCGCCGCCAATTTCACTCGTGCATTGGAAATGTTAGGGAGAGGACGTGGCTGGAGTCCTCTCTGTTTACTAATGTTGCTGCAAATATTTGTGCTTATTGCTTAATTGTGGGGACTGGGGAGCAGCTGTATTATATAGGAGGAGTACAGTGCAGAGTTTTGCTGACCAGTGACCACGAGTATACGTTGTCTGCCTGAAAAACGCTCCATATCTGTGCTCAGTGTGCTGCATATATCTGTGCTCACACTGCTTTATTGTGGGGACTGGGGACCACCAGTATTATATAGGAGGAGTACAGTGCAGAGTTTTGCTGACCAGTGACCACCAGTTTTATCCGTTCTCTGCCTGAAAAACGCTCCATATCTGTGCTCAGTGTGCTGCATATATCTGTGCTCACACTGCTTTATTGTGGGGACTGGGGACCAGCAGTATTATATAGGAGGAGTACAGTGCAGAGTTTTGCTGACCAGTGACCACCAGTATTATACGTTCTCTGCCTGAAAAACGCTCCATATCTGTGCTCAGTGTGCTGCATATATCTGTGCTCACACTGCTTTATTGTGGGGACTGGGGACCAGCAGTATTATATAGGAGGAGTACAGTGCAGAGTTTTGCTGACCAGTGACCACCAGTATTATACGTTGTCTGCCTGAAAAACGCTCCATATCTGTGCTCAGTGTGCTGCATATATCTGTGATCACACTGCTTTATTGTAGGGACTGGGGACCAGCAGTATTATATAGGAGGAGTACAGTGCAGAGTTTTGCTGACCAGTGACCACCAGTATTATACGTTGTCTGCCTGAAAAACGCTTCATATCTGTGCTCAGTGTGCTGCATATATCTGTGCTCACACTGCTTTATTGTGGGGACTGGGGACCAGCAGTATTATATAGGAGGAGTACAGTGCAGAGTTTTGCTGACAGTGACCACCAGTATATATAGCAGTACGGTACGGAAGGCCACTGCTCTACCTACCTCTATGTCGTCAAGTATACTATCCATCTAGATTCTATACCTGTAGTGCATTTTAGTTTTGCAGTTTGCTGACAGTGACCACCAGTATATATAGCAGTACGGTACAGAAGGCCACTGCTCTACCTACCTCTGTGTCGTCAAGTATACTATCCATCTAGATTCTATACCTGTGGTGCATTTTAGTTTTGCAGTTTGCTGACAGTGACCACCAGTATATATAGCAGTACGGTACGGAAGGCCACTGCTCTACCTACCTCTGTGTCGTCAAGTATACTATCCATCTAGATTATATACCTGTGGTGCATTTTAGTTTTGCAGTTTGCTGATAGTGACCACCAGTATATATAGCAGTACGGAACGGAAGGCCACTGCTCTACCTACCTCTGTGTCGTCAAGTATACTATCCATCTAGATTCTATACCTGTGGTGCATTTTAGTTTTGCAGTTTGCTGACAGTGACCACCAGTATATATAGCAGTACGGTACGGAAGGCCACTGCTCTACCTACCTCTGTGTCGTCAAGTTTACTATCCATCCATACCTGTGGTGCATTTCAGTTGTGCGCAGTATATATAGTAGTAGGCCATTGCTATTGATACTGGCATATAATTCCACACATTAAAAAATGGAGAACAAAAATGTGGAGGGTAAAATAGGGAAAGATCAAGATCCACTTCCACCTCGTGCTGAAGCTGCTGCCACTAGTCATGGCCGAGACGATGAAATGCCATCAACGTCGTCTGCCAAGGCCGATGCCCCATGTCATAGTAGAGAGCATGTAAAATCCAAAAAACAAAAGTTCAGTAAAATGACCCAAAAATCAAAATTAAAAGCGTCTGAGGAGAAGCGTAAACTTGCCAATATGCCATTTACGATACGGAGTGGCAAGGAACGGCTGAGGCCCTGGCCTATGTTCATGGCTAGTGGTTCAGCTTCACATGAGGATGGAAGCACTCATCCTCTCGCTAGAAAACTGCAGTGCCACTCCTAGATGGGCCAGGTGTTTGTGTCGGCCACTTGTGTCGCTTAGCTTAGTCACACAGCGACCTTGGTGCGCCTCTTTTTTTCTTTGCATCATGTGCTGTTTGGGGACAATTTTTTTGAAGTGCCATCCTGTCTGACACTGCAGTGCCACTCCTAGATGGGCCAGGTGTTTGTGTCGGTCACTTGTGTCGCTTAGCTTAGTCACACAGCGACCTTGGTGCGCCTCTTTTTTTCTTTGCATCATGTGCTGTTTGGGGACTATTTTTTTGAAGTGCCATCCTGTCTGACACTGCAGTGCCACTTCTAGATGGGCCAGGTGTTTGTGTCGGCCACTTGGGTCGCTTAGCTTAGCCATCCAGCGACCTCGGTGCAAATTTTAGGACTAAAAATAATATTGAGAGTTGTGAGGTGTTCAAAATAGACTGAAAATGAGTGTAAATTATGGTTATTGAGGTTAATAATACTATGGGATCAAAATGACCCCCAAATTCTATGATTTAAGCTGTTTTTGAGGGTTTTTTGTAAAAAAACACCCGAATCCAAAACACACCCGAATCCGACAAAAAATTTTCAGGGAGGTTTTGGCAAAATGCGTCCGAATCCAAAACACGGCCGCGGAACCGAATCCAAAACCAAAACACAAAACCCGAAAAATTTCCGGTGCACATGTCTAGTTTCAACCTACTTAATCCGCCGGGTGAACAGCTATATCGCAACTCAGACTGTCGCTTTATGGAAGTTTGATCTTTGGAGCGGCAGCACCTTGCAAAATGATTCCATTTGCCACATGCATTACATCGTTTATCATATGCGGGGCAGCTTTGTTTGTCAGGAGGGTGCTGTGACACGCAGTTCTGAAATGTGGAGTATCGGCGCGGAACGACCGCCATGACACACACCTCAGTGTCCTTTCTTAGTTCCCTTGTGCCCTTTTCAGACTGCTCATTTAACATACAGTTATTTATGGCAGTTTCTAATGTGAGGCCCTTCTCCCGCAGCAGCTGTGCACGTACTTGGTCGCTGTGTATGCCGCATATGATTCTGTCGTGGATGAGCTCCTCTGTGAGGATACCAAAATTGCATTTCTTTGCCAGCAGCTTTAGCGTTGAGACGTAGGACTGTATAGTGTCATCACCCTTTTAGTTTGTGCTGTTGAAAATAATTACATTCTTTACTGGCATGCAGATCTCTTCAAACTTTGCAATTAGGATGTCAGGATCCTCTCTGTCTTCTCCGTCAGTGTATACAAAAGCATCTGATTTGTCCACAGCATCGGTGCCTGCGAGGTTCAGCAGTGTGTATGTCTGGATTTGGATTTGTCTGAAAGGCCTGCTATGGAGTATACGTGCCATTCCCTTTTAAACCTCAGCCAGTTGTCAGCCACGTTTTCATCAAATATCAGCGAATCTCTTCTCCTGAGACCTTGTGCCATGGCATCCCAGTTCTGACACCATGTAGATGTGTAACAACAAAATCAGGACGACACTTGTAGCATCAGTGTAATACAGGTCTTTACTCAGCATGAGCCAGACACCAAGTGGAAGTAACAGAAGACATGCATTTACATAGGGGATGCAGCTACTATGGGGCCCGAGGTGTTTCCAGGGCCCACAGCTCCCCTTGCACCCAGTCATGCATATGCAGCAGTGGAAGCAGTGTCCCATGAAATGAAACTAGCTGCTGCTGTGCTGCCTGTCCTGCTGGGACATCTGTGGAAGGAGGTGTGGCTGTCCCAGTAGAGCAGGCAGCACGATAGCAGTTAGGCTATGGCCACACATAGTGGCCGAAGGAGAGTGCACATGGGCGCCTATGCAGGAGCCCACACATGTGCGGTAGCCCTGCCGCCACTGGGTCCAACCGCAGCATGCTGCGGTTGGGCCGGACGGCAGGACAATGTGATTTTAATGTTAACACATACATTTCAATGTGCCGCACTGTGTTACATTAAAATCCTCTGTGTCACTGGCCGGATCCTGTTCTGTGGCATCCCGCAGAACAGGATCCGTCTGAACACAGAACCCCCCTCCCGGCCAAGCAGGCCCCGTTCAGGACCCGCTCGGCCGCTCTGTGTGGCCTTAGCCTTAGAGGAAGACAAGGAGAAATGCCAAGAGATGGACTGGGGTGGGGCACATGAGAGGGAGTGGGCTTGACTGTGCTGGATAGCGCCCGCCCACTGCCTCAGAGTGCCATCGTCTACTGTTTGGGACAGGTCTCAAATCATTTGTCACCTACAGGCACACTACAGTCAAGAAACTAAATAAACTGCATCTCCCACAAACCCCTTAACTTGCACAGTACGGGGAGCATTTTGGGAGTAAGCTAAAAGCTGTATGTCTAATGGTTGTATGCCCAGAGTTGGTGTGTACTGTACTAGGCAGCAGCCGCGGGAAATTCAAGGCAGCTGTGGACAGTCAAGTGACCCATTCAGACCGTGAGTACAGTGGTGCTGCTGAAAATGTAACAGTGTATTGGGCAGTTGTAGTGTCAGGATTAATCTTCAGGCCAGATGTTCCCCCCTCCTTCGCTCTTCTCATAGCCTGCATGTCAGCACAGGCACGAGTGACGGATGGGGAGAATAGCAGTGAGTGTGTAGGGAATGATATGCTGCTTTATTACTAGTCAGGGGTCAACCACCCAGTCCAAGCTGCCTGGTAGGGAAAGGGTTACAGGAAAACTGTTCTTGTTCTGGCCAGAGCATCAAAGTAGCATCCCTCTGGTCACAGGTGAATCCTGTGCTCAGTCAGGAGTGGACTGAATGAGGAGGATGTTAGTGGGGTGGGGGAGGATAATGATGGATGGAGAGGGAGTTTCAAGCCCAGGGGCGGATTGGCCATAGGATTCACAGGGAAGATTCCCGGTGGGCTGACGCACCCGTGGGGCCTGTTTTGTTTGAGGACATGTGGTCCTTTTTATAGACATAATGAATAAGATGC
The DNA here is from genome assembly GCF_028390025.1 of Pseudophryne corroboree. Lineage (NCBI taxonomy): Eukaryota > Metazoa > Chordata > Amphibia > Anura > Myobatrachidae > Pseudophryne > Pseudophryne corroboree. Next base: position 311,603,991 of record NC_086447.1, on the reverse strand, counting down.
AAAATAATTTGCATATATATGAAAATTACTTTGCCACTTAGCCTGTGATTGCAGATGATCTAGTGTATGCTCTGTCTGCCTGCTTGGCTGACATATAAGATTGAGTGAATAGTGATTGGGATACGGTTGGTGTAATAAGCAAGAAAATATATCTTTCTAAAGAATTATATAGTTTCCTAAATTCTGAAGGTGTATCGTATAATGTGCTCATAATATTTAATTTTTTTTTTTTTAACTTCCCCCTTGATGCTGGACATGCCCACTATCTGGAAATTCTTGGGGGGAGGGTGCTGCTGCCATGGCCATGGCTAGACATTACACCTCTGGTGCTGCCCATGTGCCCCACTAGTACAAACTAGCACACATTTTTCCAGGGCCGCTTTTTGCTCCCAATCCGCCCCTGTTCAAGCCTGTACCACTTTGTTGCACACTGACCATTGCACAGCTCATTCAAATCCCTCTCTCTTTATTACCTGCCTCTATGCAATCACATATTCTTTACCCATGTCTTGCTATGGGACATAGAGCAGGGACTGCTTTCAGAGTGCAATACACCAACTGCTCAGCTCCAGTCCTAATCAGTTGACATTATGGCTGCAAGTTGTTGCTCTTTACCTGTTGCCTTTAATAATACAGAGGTCTACAGTAGGAATATCAACCCATTCATTACTGGCTCCTTGTCCATTCCCTAACTGGAGGCTGTATAGCCTCTGTAGTGACTATTTCTGTGCCACAACCTGCTATAATGGCTATAGATACCTTCTAACTAGTCACCTTCCAAAACACATAATTTTCTCTACACTTAGATGAATGTAAAGCGGGCGCAGTGGTTGGCCACGGCTGTTATACGCCCCTTCTACTAGCACTGAATAAGCAGAAACCTTACTGCTGGCTGTACATAAGCAACTATTTTTAAGGAAGTGTTATGCCCTCATTAACCTGCTGTTACAGCAGCGCAGAATATGTCTCCATATGAGAATTTGTTTTCCTAATCCAAACTCCCATAGGTACAGTACAGTCATATAAGGCAAAAACTAGAGATGAGCGCCTGAAATTTTTCGGGTTTTGTGTTTTGGTTTTGGGTTCGGTTCCGCGGCCGTGTTTTGGGTTCGAACGCGTTTTGGCAAAACCTCACCGAATTTTTTTTGTCGGATTCGGGTGTGTTTTGGATTCGGGTGTTTTTTTCAAAAAACACTAAAAAACAGCTTAAATCATAGAATTTGGGGGTCATTTTGATCCCAAAGTATTATTAACCTCAAAAACCATAATTTACACTCATTTTCAGTCTATTCTGAATACCTCACACCTCACAATATTATTTTTAGTCCTAAAATTTGCACCGAGGTCGCTGTGTGAGTAAGATAAGCGACCCTAGTGGCCGACACAAACACCGGGCCCATCTAGGAGTGGCACTGCAGTGTCACGCAGGATGTCCCTTCCAAAAAACCCTCCCCAAACAGCACATGACGCAAAGAAAAAAAGAGGCGCAATGAGGTAGCTGTGTGAGTAAGATTAGCGACCCTAGTGGCCGACACAAACACCGGGCCCATCTAGGAGTGGCACTGCAGTGTCACGCAGGATGTCCCTTCCAAAAAACCCTCCCCAAACAGCACATGACGCAAAGAAAAAAAGAGGCGCAATGAGGTAGCTGACTGTGTGAGTAAGATTAGCGACCCTAGTGGCCGACACAAACACCGGGCCCATCTAGGAGTGGCACTGCAGTGTCACGCAGGATGTCCCTTCCAAAAAACCCTCCCCAATCAGCACATGATGCAAAGAAAAAGAAAAGAAAAAAGAGGTGCAAGATGGAATTGTCCTTGGGCCCTCCCACCCACCCTTATGTTGTATAAACAAAACAGGACATGCACACTTTAACCAACCCATCATTTCAGTGACAGGGTCTGCCACACGACTGTGACTGATATGACGGGTTGGTTTGGACCCCCCCCAAAAAAGAAGCAATTAATCTCTCCTTGCACAAACTGGCTCTACAGAGGCAAGATGTCCACCTCATCTTCACCCTCCGATATATCACCGTGTACATCCCCCTCCTCACAGATTATCAATTCGTCCCCACTGGAATCCACCATCTCAGCTCCCTGTGTACTTTGTGGAGGCAATTGCTGCTGGTCAATGTCTCCGCGGAGGAATTGATTATAATTCATTTTAATGAACATCATCTTCTCCACATTTTCTGGATGTAACCTCGTACGCCGATTGCTGACAAGGTGAGCGGCGGCACTAAACACTCTTTCGGAGTACACACTTGTGGGAGGGCAACTTAGGTAGAATAAAGCCAGTTTGTGCAAGGGCCTCCAAATTGCCTCTTTTTCCTGCCAGTATAAGTACGGACTGTGTGACGTGCCTACTTGGATGCGGTCACTCATATAATCCTCCACCATTCTATCAATGTTGAGAGAATCATATGCAGTGACAGTAGACGACATGTCCGTAATCGTTGTCAGGTCCTTCAGTCCGGACCAGATGTCAGCATCAGCAGTCGCTCCAGACTGCCCTGCATCACCGCCAGCGGGTTGGCTCAGAATTCTGAGCCTTTTCCTCGCACCCCCAGTTGCGGGAGAATGTGAAGGAGGAGATGTTGACAGGTCGCGTTCCGCTTGACTTGACAATTTTGTCACCAGCAGGTCTTTCAACCCCAGCAGACCTGTGTCTGCCGGAAAGAGAGATCCAAGGTAGGCTTTAAATCTAGGATCGAGCACGGTGGCCAAAATGTAGTGCTCTGATTTCAACAGATTGACCACCCGTGAATCCTTGTTAAGCGAATTAAGGGCTGCATCCACAAGTCCCACATGCCTAGCGGAATCGCTCCCTTTTAGCTCCTTCTTCAATGCCTCCAGCTTCTTCTGCAAAAGCCTGATGAGGGGAATGACCTGACTCAGGCTGGCAGTGTCTGAACTGACTTCACGTGTGGCAAGTTCAAAGGGCATCAGAACCTTGCACAACGTTGAAATCATTCTCCACTGCACTTGAGACAGGTGCATTCCACCTACTATATCGTGCTCAATTGTATAGGCTTGAATGGCCTTTTGCTGCTCCTCCAACCTCTGAAGCATATAGAGGGTTGAATTCCACCTCGTTACCACTTTGTCATGACTAAGGTTTTTGTGAACCCGGTGCTAGCGAAGTCTGCGCGGGCGACTGGAGGACTACACGAATACCACCACTGACCTGGTTTTGGAAGTGTTGTGGACTCGGGGTCTCTTCCGGTGACTGGGAAGAGGAACCGCGGCAGAGATGGCCGAATCCAGGTTCTCCTCATGCAGGATGAGGTCGGCAGACAGGAAGCACGTGTGGGCGCTGAAGGTCTCCTGAAAGACAGAACTGGAAAGGCGCTGATGAATCAGTGAAGAATAACAGGTACAACTGTGCTAAAGGGCACGGGGTGCTTGGGGACACTGAGGTGCTTGGAGACACTGAGGTGCTTGGAGACACTGAGGTGCTTGGAGACACTGAGGTACTTGGAGACACTGAGGTACTTGGAGACACTGAGGTACGTAGAGGCACTGAGGTGCGTAGAGGCACTGAGGTGCGTAGAGGCACTGAGGTGCGTAGAGGCACTGAGGTGCGTAGAGACACTGAGGTGCGTGAAGACACTGGGGTGCGTAGAGACACTGGAGTGCGTAGAGACACTGGGGTGCTGAGGCACGGAGGCACGGAGGTGCTGGAAGCACGGAGGTACTGAGGCACGGAGGTGCTGAGGCACGGAGGCACGGAGGTGCTGAGGCACGGAGATGCTGAGTCACGGAGATGCTGGAAGCACGGAGGCACGGAGGTGCTGGAAGCACGGAGGTACTGAGGCACGGAGGTGCTGAGGCACGGAGATGCTGAGTCACGGAGGTGCTGGAAGCACGGAGGCACGGAGGTGCTGGAAGCACGGAGGTACTGAGGCACGGAGGCACGGAGGTCCTGAGGCACGGAGGTACTGAGGTGCTGAGGCACGGAGATGCTGAGTCACGGAGGTGCTGGAAGCACGGAGGTGTTGGAAGCACGGAGGTACTGAGGCACGGAGGTGCTGAGGCACGGAGATGCTGAGTCACGGAGCTGCTGGAAGCACGGAGGCACGGAGGTGCTGGAAGCACGGAGGTACTGAGCTCTGGAGATCCCAACTACAACAGTAGTAAAACTGAAACACGACAGCTGTGGTTTTCAGTGGAGAACATGGAATTCAGTACTGTGCCTTTAAGACGAAACATTGCAGCTGTGCCTTTACATTGAGACTCAGGGAAATGGTGAAATCAAATGGCAACACACAAGTAACCATACAGGAACAAGGGAACAGAGTTTCCACAGGAACTTAGGTACAATGGTTACCTTAAGGGAGCTCAGCATAAAGACTCTCACAAGGCTGTATGTGACACGAGGAACTGGCCCAGATTCCAACTCAGCCTCCTGATTTATACTTCCTGGTCCTTGATGATTGGTGGGCAGGATTAGGTGATGTCACTGTCATGTGACTACTCTAGCCAAGGCTGTGATGTAGAATGAGGCCTAGCAGGCCAAAAGAACACTGAAGCCTGGACTTCTGCAAAACACAGGATGCTTGCTTTTAGATTACTGAATTCAGCCTCACACAGGAGATCACCACAGGTGGAGCTGATTACCTCTCAGGCAGAGAACTCAGGAAACTCAGTGCTGACAAGCTGTTTAACTCCGTGAGTGAAAAGACACAGGATCCAGGACAGAAAGCAGGGGTAAGTCACCAAATATGAGAATTACAGTCAGGATTGTGACAGTATCCCCCTCTTCGAGGGTGGACTCCGAACACCCATCTAATCTTAGGGGAACTTGAGAAATTCATACAGAAGAATTTAGGACCTTCGTTGATGCCTCTTCTTCTTATGGGAACGTTTGGTTTTGACCAAGGACCGCGGGATCTCCTGTAAAGAAAAACCTTCCTTAGAAAACATGGGGGCTCCCAAGAAAGGAGTAGCATCATGGACTGGATCAAATTCAGAGTCTGAGTCCAAGTCTAATGGAAGATATGAATCTCCCATAGATACACAGTTTGCAGATGAAAATGAGGTGCACTGGAGATTTAAATTCTCTGGGCTAGGAGAGACTCCAACATGAGCAATTTTAATGGTCGGATTCTTACTGAAGGAGATTCTTAGATTATCCCTGGGAGGACAGCACAAACTTCCTTCTGCATTCCCTTTAGAGCCTGATTTCTTTACCGAGTCAGATTCCATAGGTTTAGGACCAAATTCTTTAACCACAGCATTACTAAAATTCTGTAAGTCATGGAACACAGGATCATTACTCTCAAAAAGCATGTTGGCCCACTCCAAAGCTCTTCCTCTGAATGCCAGGAACAGATATCGAGTAACGTTGGAAGGAGTTACTGCACCTGAAGGATCAGACTCCATCCGAGACAGAAATTGTTCAACCAAAGCGGCATATTGCAGTAAATCTCCATCGAAGTAAATAGGTGGTAAACCATCAGACGAAAGCTTAGAGGCTGAAACTGGAGAAATCTTTGACGGGACGAGTAGGACTGGATTGGATCCGGGGATGCTTGAATTGGCTGGAACCAAAGGAGACTGACCAGGCTGGTCCTGGAGTAACACTGGACCGGCTGGAACCGGAACGAACTGACCAGGCGGAGCCTGGAGTATTGCTGGACCGGCTGGAACCGGAACGGACTGGCCAAGCTGGGCCTGGAGTATTGCTGGACCGGCTGGAACCGGGACGGACTGACCAGGCTGGGCCTGGAGTATTGCTGGACCGGCTGGAACCGGGACGGACTGAGTCCTTTCTTCACGGGGCTGAACCAAGGCAGGAGCCCCCACTTCACGGGGCTGGGCTGAGGCAAGAGCCCCCACTTCACGGGGCTGGGCTGAGGCAAGAGCCCCCACTTCACGGGGCTGGGCTGAGGCAAGAGCCCCCACTTCAAGGGGCTGGGCTGAGGCAAGAGCCCCCACTTCAAGGGGCTGGGCTGAGGCAAGAGCCCCCACTTCACGGGGCTGGGCTGAGGCAAGAGCCCCCACTTCAAGGGGCTGGGCTGAGGCAAGAGCCCCCACTTCACGGGGCTGGGCTGAGGCAAGAGCCCTCTCTTCACGGGGCTGGGCTGCGCTCTGAAGGCTCTCTGGCTGGGCAGCGCTCTGAAGGCTCTCTGGCTGGGCAGCGCTCTGAAGGCTCTCTGGCTGGGCAGCGCTCTGAAGGCTCTCTGGCTGGGCAGCACTCTGTAGACCCTCTGGCTGGGCAGCACTCTGTAGACCCTCTGGCTGGGCAGCACTCTGTAGACCCTCTGGCTGGGCAGCACTCTGTAGACCCTCTGGCTGGGCAGCACTCTGTAGACCCTCTGGCTGGGCAGCACTCTGTAGACCCTCTGGCTCTGGACCCTCGGATCCCCTTCCTGGGGCTGTACCCTCGGAACCCCCTCCTGGGGCTGGACCCTCTGAAGAACCCCCTCCTGGGGCTGTGCCCTCTGAAGAACCCCCTCCTGGGGCTGGACGCTCTGAACCCCTCACTGGGGCTGGACGCTCTGAACCCCTCGCTGGGGCTGGACGCTCTGAACCCCTCACTGGGGCTGGACGCTCTGAAGAACCCCTTCTTGGGGCTGGACACTCTGAAGAACCCCTTCTTGGGGCTGGACACTCTGAAGACGCCCCCCCTGGGGCTGAAGACACGGACGCCCCCCCTGGGGCTGGACACTCTGAAGACGCCCCTCCTGGGGCTAGACACTTTGAAGACGCCCCTCCTGGGGCTGGACACTTTGAAGACGCCCCTCCTGGGGCTAGACACTCTGAAGACGCCCCTCCTGGGGCTAGACACTCTGAAGACGCCCCTCCTGGGGCTGGACACTTTGAAGACGCCCCTCCTGGGGCTGGACACTCTGAAGACGCCCCTCCTGGGGCTGGACACTCTGAAGACGCCCCTCCTGGGGCTGGACACTCTGAAGACGCCCCTCCTGGGGCTGGACACTCTGAAGACGCCCCTCCTGGGGCTGAAGACACGGACGCCCCCCCTGGGGCTGGACACTCTGACTCCTCTGTGACTCTAAATGGCTTGAATATTCTTCTCTGGACACCCAACTTGGGATAAGGTCTTTTAATCACCGGACCCCAGTCATAAATTTGAGTCTCTTTCCGAGTAGCCATCTTGATACCCCCGTCAGCAGTAGCAGGATCGGCTACTGTGGATGACTTGTAGACATGAGCACTGTGATACTGCGATTTGTCACCATTCCCTGGCTTGCGAAGAATGCAGTCTTTAACAAAATGACCGGAATTTCCACAGTAAAGACAGAGGTGTAGCTCCCTACGCCGCTGACGTTCAGCTTCAGAGAGCTTGGGCCGTGGATAGCTCTGATGAACAACTTTTCCTTGCACAGAGGAAGAGACTCTATTAACTGGTTGGGACAAAACAGGATCAACAACGTTGGTAGTATTCCTGAGGAGATCAGGCATTACAGAGAGAATACTAGGCAAAAGTTCTTGTAACTGTAATAACATCTGGTAGAATATCTGCAGTTGGTCAGGAGTCTTAGAGCAGAAGGTCAGAGAATCTCTGGAGAAAGAATTCCGCTGCAGACACTGTGCCAATTGATGCTGAGTCGACTCCAGACCTTCCAAGCGTCCTGCAATATTGCTTAGGAGGTCCTGCGTCAGACAAACACTTTCGGCCGGGTCCATGGGGCCAGTTCCTACTGTCATGACTAAGGTTTTTGTGAACCCGGTGCTAGCGAAGTCTGCGCGGGCGACTGGAGGACTACACGAATACCACCACTGACCTGGTTTTGGAAGTGTTGTGGACTCGGGGTCTCTTCCGGTGACTGGGAAGAGGAACCGCGGCAGAGATGGCCGAATCCAGGTTCTCCTCATGCAGGATGAGGTCGGCAGACAGGAAGCACGTGTGGGCGCTGAAGGTCTCCTGAAAGACAGAACTGGAAAGGCGCTGATGAATCAGTGAAGAATAACAGGTACAACTGTGCTAAAGGGCACGGGGTGCTTGGGGACACTGAGGTGCTTGGAGACACTGAGGTGCTTGGAGACACTGAGGTGCTTGGAGACACTGAGGTGCTTGGAGACACTGAGGTACTTGGAGACACTGAGGTACTTGGAGACACTGAGGTACGTAGAGGCACTGAGGTGCATAGAGGCACTGAGGTGCGTAGAGGCACTGAGGTGCGTAGAGGCACTGAGGTGCGTAGAGACACTGAGGTGCGTGAAGACACTGGGGTGCGTAGAGACACTGGAGTGCGTAGAGACACTGGGGTGCTGAGGCACGGAGGCACGGAGGTGCTGGAAGCACGGAGGTACTGAGGCACGGAGGTGCTGAGGCACGGAGGCACGGAGGTGCTGAGGCACGGAGATGCTGAGTCACAGAGATGCTGGAAGCACGGAGGCACGGAGGTGCTGGAAGCACGGAGGTACTGAGGCACGGAGGTGCTGAGGCACGGAGATGCTGAGTCACGGAGGTGCTGGAAGCACGGAGGCACGGAGGTGCTGGAAGCACGGAGGTACTGAGGCACGGAGGCACGGAGGTCCTGAGGCACGGAGGTACTGAGGTGCTGAGGCACGGAGATGCTGAGTCACGGAGGTGCTGGAAGCACGGAGGTGTTGGAAGCACGGAGGTACTGAGGCACGGAGGTGCTGAGGCACGGAGATGCTGAGTCACGGAGCTGCTGGAAGCACGGAGGCACGGAGGTGCTGGAAGCACGGAGGTACTGAGCTCTGGAGATCCCAACTACAACAGTAGTAAAACTGAAACACGACAGCTGTGGTTTTCAGTGGAGAACATGGAATTCAGTACTGTGCCTTTAAGACGAAACATTGCAGCTGTGCCTTTACATTGAGACTCAGGGAAATGGTGAAATCAAATGGCAACACACAAGTAACCATACAGGAACAAGGGAACAGAGTTTCCACAGGAACTTAGGTACAATGGTTACCTTAAGGGAGCTCAGCATAAAGACTCTCACAAGGCTGTATGTGACACGAGGAACTGGCCCAGATTCCAACTCAGCCTCCTGATTTATACTTCCTGGTCCTTGATGATTGGTGGGCAGGATTAGGTGATGTCACTGTCATGTGACTACTCTAGCCAAGGCTGTGATGTAGAATGAGGCCTAGCAGGCCAAAAGAACACTGAAGCCTGGACTTCTGCAAAACACAGGATGCTTGCTTTTAGATTACTGAATTCAGCCTCACACAGGAGATCACCACAGGTGGAGCTGATTACCTCTCAGGCAGAGAACTCAGGAAACTCAGTGCTGACAAGCTGTTTAACTCCGTGAGTGAAAAGACACAGGATCCAGGACAGAAAGCAGGGGTAAGTCACCAAATATGAGAATTACAGTCAGGATTGTGACACACTTCTTGCTTCAGATGATGGCAGGGCAGGTTCAGTAGTTTTTGGTGGTGCTCCAGTCTTCTGTACGTGGTGCCTGTACGCCGAAAGTGTCCCGCAATTCTTCTGGCCACCGACAGCATCTCTTGCACGCCCCTGTCGTTTTTTAAAAAATTCTGCACCACCAAATTCAAGGTATGTGCAAAACATGGGACGTGCTGGAATTTGCCCATATTTAATGCACACACAATATTGCTGGCGTTGTCCGATGCCACAAATCCACAGGAGAGTCCAATTGGGGTAAGCCATTCCGCGATGATCTTCCTCAGTTGCCGTAAGAGGTTTTCAGCTGTGTGCGTATTCTGGAAAGCGGTGATACAAAGCGTAGCCTGCCTAGGAAAGAGTTGGCGTTTGCGAGATGCTGCTACTGGTGCCGCCGCTGCTGTTCTTGCGGCGGGAGTCCATACATCTACCCAGTGGGCTGTCACAGTCATATAGTCCTGACCCTGCCCTGCTCCACTTGTCCACATGTCCGTGGTTAAGTGGACATTGGGTACAACTGCATTTTTTAGGACACTGGTGAGTCTTTTTCTGACGTCCGTGTACATTCTCGGTATCGCCTGCCTAGAGAAGTGGAACCTAGATGGTATTTGGTAACGGGGGCACACTGCCTCAATAAATTGTCTAGTTCCCTGTGAACTAACGGCGGATACCGGACGCACGTCTAACACCAACATAGTTGTCAAGGACTCAGTTATCCGCTTTGCAGTAGGATGACTGCTGTGATATTTCATCTTCCTCGCAAAGGACTGTTGAACAGTCAATTGCTTACTGGAAGTAGTACAAGTGGGCTTACGACTTCCCCTCTGGGATGACCATCGACTCCCAGCGGCAACAACAGCAGCGCCAGCAGCAGTAGGCGTTACACGCAAGGATGCATCGGAGGAATCCCAGGCAGGAGAGGACTCGTCAGAATTGCCAGTGACATGGCCTGCAGGACTATTGGCATTCCTGGGGAAGGAGGAAATTGACACTGAGGGAGTTGGTGGGGTGGTTTGCGTGAGCTTGGTTACAAGAGGAAGGGATTTACTGGTCAGTGGACTGCTTCCGCTGTCACCCAAAGTTTTTGAACTTGTCACTGACTTATTATGAATGCGCTGCAGGTGACGTATAAGGGAGGATGTTCCGAGGTGGTTAACGTCCTTACCCCTACTTATTACAGCTTGACAAAGGGAACACACGGCTTGACACCTGTTGTCCGCATTTCTGGTGAAATACCTCCACACCGAAGAGCTGATTTTTTTGGTATTTTCACCTGGCATGTCAACGGCCATATTCCTCCCACGGACAACAGGTGTCTCCCCGGGTGCCTGACTTAAACAAACCACCTCACCATCAGAATCCTCCTGGTCAATTTCCTCCCCAACGCCAGCAACACCCATATCCTCCTCATCCTGGTGTACTTCAACACTGACATCTTCAATCTGACTATCAGGAACTGGACTGCGGGTGCTCCTTCCAGCACTTGCAGGGGGCGTGCAAATGGTGGAAGGCGCATGCTCTTCACGTCCAGTGTTGGGAAGGTCAGGCATCGCAACCGACACAATTGGACTATCCTTGTGGATTTGGGATTTCAAAGAACGCACAGTTCTTTGCGGTGCTTTTGCCAGCTTGAGTCTTTTCAGTTTTCTAGCGAGAGGCTGAGTGCTTCCATCCTCATGTGAAGCTGAACCACTAGCCATGAACATAGGCCAGGGCCTCAGCCGTTCCTTGCCACTCCGTGTGGTAAATGGCATATTGGCAAGTTTACGCTTCTCCTCCGACAATTTTATTTTAGGTTTTGGAGTCCTTTTTTTACTGATATTTGGTGTTTTGGTTTTGACATGCTCTGTACTATGCCATTGGGCATCGGCTTTGGCAGACGACGTTGCTGGCATTTCATCGTCTCGGCCATGACTAGTGGCAGCAGCTTCAGCACGAGGTGGAAGTGGATCTTGATCTTTCCCTAATTTTGGAACCTCAACATTTTTGTTCTCCATATTTTAATAGGCACAACTAAAAGGCACCTCAGGTAAACAATGGAGATGGATGGATTGGATACTAGTATACAATTATGGACGGGCTGCCGAGTGCCGACACAGAGGTAGCCACAGCCGTGAACTACCGCACTGTACTGTGTCTGCTGCTAATATATAGACTGGTTGATAAAGAGATAGTATACTCGTAACTAGTATGTATGTATAAAGAAAGAAAAAAAAACCACGGTTAGGTGGTATATACAATTATGGACGGGCTGCCGAGTGCCGACACAGAGGTAGCCACAGCCGTGAACTACCGCACTGTACTGTGTCTGCTGCTAATATATAGACTGGTTGATAAAGAGATAGTATACTCGTAACTAGTATGTATGTATAAAGAAAGAAAAAAAAACCACGGTTAGGTGGTATATACAATTATGGACGGGCTGCCGAGTGCCGACACAGAGGTAGCCACAGCCGTGAACTACCGCACTGTACTGTGTCTGCTGCTAATATATAGACTGGTTGATAAAGAGATAGTATACTCATAACTAGTATGTATGTATAAAGAAAGAAAAAAAAACCACGGTTAGGTGGTATATACAATTATGGACGGGCTGCCGAGTGCCGACACAGAGGTAGCCACAGCCGTGAACTACCGCACTGTACTGTGTCTGCTGCTAATATATAGACTGGTTGATAAAGAGATAGTATACTCGTAACTAGTATGTATGTATAAAGAAAGAAAAAAAAACCACGGTTAGGTGGTATATACAATTATGGACGGGCTGCCGAGTGCCGACACAGAGGTAGCCACAGCCGTGAACTACCGCACTGTACTGTGTCTGCTGCTAATATATAGACTGGTTGATAAAGAGATAGTATACTCGTAACTAGTATGTATGTATAAAGAAAGAAAAAAAAACCACGGTTAGGTGGTATATACAATTATGGACGGGCTGCCGAGTACCGACACAGAGGTAGCCACAGCCGTGAACTACCGCACTGTACTGTGTCTGCTGCTAATATATAGACTGGTTGATAAAGAGATAGTATACTCGTAACTAGTATGTATGTATAAAGAAAGAAAAAAAAACCACGGTTAGGTGGTATATACAATTATGGACGGGCTGCCGAGTGCCGACACAGAGGTAGCCACAGCCGTGAACTACCGCACTGTACTGTGTCTGCTGCTAATATATAGACTGGTTGATAAAGAGATAGTATACTCGTAACTAGTATGTATGTATAAAGAAAGAAAAAAAAACCACGGTTAGGTGGTATATACAATTATGGACGGGCTGCCGAGTGCCGACACAGAGGTAGCCACAGCCGTGAACTACCGCACTGTACTGTGTCTGCTGCTAATATATAGACTGGTTGATAAAGAGATAGTATACTCGTAACTAGTATGTATGTATAAAGAAAGAAAAAAAAACCACGGTTAGGTGGTATATACAATTATGGACGGGCTGCCGAGTGCCGACACAGAGGTAGCCACAGCCGTGAACTACCGCACTGTACTGTGTCTGCTGCTAATATATAGACTGGTTGATAAAGAGATAGTATACTCGTAACTAGTATGTATGTATAAAGAAAGAAAAAAAAACCACGGTTAGGTGGTATATACAATTATGGACGGGCTGCCGAGTGCCGACACAGAGGTAGCCACAGCCGTGAACTACCGCACTGTACTGTGTCTGCTGCTAATATAGACTGGTTGATAAAGAGATAGTATACTCGTAACTAGTATGTATGTATAAAGAAAGAAAAAAAAAACCACGGTTAGGTGGTATATACAATTATGGACGGGCTGCCGAGTGCCGACACAGAGGTAGCCACAGCCGTGAACTACCGCACTGTACTGTGTCTGCTGCTAATATATAGACTGGTTGATAAAGAGATAGTATACTCGTAACTAGTATGTATGTATAAAGAAAGAAAAAAAAACCACGGTTAGGTGGTATATACAATTATGGACGGGCTGCCGAGTGCCGACACAGAGGTAGCCACAGCCGTGAACTACCGCACTGTACTGTGTCTGCTGCTAATATATAGACTGGTTGATAAAGAGATAGTATACTCGTAACTAGTATGTATGTATAAAGAAAGAAAAAAAAACCACGGTTAGGTGGTATATACAATTATGGACGGGCTGCCGAGTGCCGACACAGAGGTAGCCACAGCCGTGAACTACCGCACTGTACTGTGTCTGCTGCTAATATATAGACTGGTTGATAAAGAGATAGTATACTCGTAACTAGTATGTATGTATAAAGAAAGAAAAAAAAACCACGGTTAGGTGGTATATACAATTATGGACGGGCTGCCGAGTGCCGACACAGAGGTAGCCACAACCGTGAACTACCGCACTGTACTGTGTCTGCTGCTAATATATAGACTGGTTGATAAAGAGATAGTATACTCGTAACTAGTATGTATGTATAAAGAAAGAAAAAAAAACCACGGTTAGGTGGTATATACAATTATGGACGGGCTGCCGAGTGCCGACACAGAGGTAGCCACAGCCGTGAACTACCGCACTGTACTGTGTCTGCTGCTAATATATAGACTGGTTGATAAAGAGATAGTATACTCGTAACTAGTATGTATGTATAAAGAAAGAAAAAAAAACCACGGTTAGGTGGTATATACAATTATGGACGGGCTGCCGAGTGCCGACACAGAGGTAGCCACAGCCGTGAACTACCGCACTGTACTGTGTCTGCTGCTAATATATAGACTGGTTGATAAAGAGATAGTATACTCGTAACTAGTATGTATGTATAAAGAAAGAAAAAAAAACCACGGTTAGGTGGTATATACAATTATGGACGGGCTGCCGAGTGCCGACACAGAGGTAGCCACAGCCGTGAACTACCGCACTGTACTGTGTCTGCTGCTAATATAGACTGGTTGATAAAGAGATAGTATACTCGTAACTAGTATGTATGTATAAAGAAAGAAAAAAAAACCACGGTTAGGTGGTATATACAATTATGGACGGGCTGCCGAGTGCCGACACAGAGGTAGCCACAGCCGTGAACTACCGCACTGTACTGTGTCTGCTGCTAATATAGACTGGTTGATAAAGAGATAGTATACTACTACTAATATTATATATACTGGTGGTCAGGTCACTGGTCACTAGTCACACTGGCAGTGGCACTCCTGCAGCAAAAGTGTGCACTGTTTTAATATAATATTATGTACTCCTGGCTCCTGCTATAACCTATAACTGGCACTGCAGTAGTGCTCCCCAGTCTCCCCCACAATTATAAGCTGTGTGAGCTGAGCAGTCAGACAGATATATAATATATATAGATGATGCAGCACACTGGCCTGAGCCTGAGCAGTGCACACAGATATGGTATGTGACTGACTGAGTCACTGTGTGTATCGCTTTTTTCAGGCAGAGAACGGATATATTAAATAAACTGCACTGTGTGTCTGGTGGTCACTCACTATATAATATATTATGTACTCCTGGCTCCTGCTATAACCTATAACTGGCACTGCAGTAGTGCTCCCCAGTCTCCCCCACAATTATAAGCTGTGTGAGCTGAGCAGTCAGACAGATATATATAATATTATATATAGATAATAGATGATGCAGCACACTGGCCTGAGCCTGAGCAGTGCACACAGATATGGTATGTGACTGAGTCACTGTGTGCTGTGTATCGCTTTTTTCAGGCAGAGAACGGATTATAAATAAAACTGGTGGTCACTATCAGCAAAACTCTGCACTGTACTGAGTACTCCTAATGCTCCCCAAAATTAGTAAATCAAGTGTCTCTCTAATCTATTCTAAACGGAGAGGACGCCAGCCACGTCCTCTCCCTATCAATCTCAATGCACGTGTGAAAATGGCGGCGACGCGCGGCTCCTTATATAGAATCCGAGTCTCGCGATAGAATCCGAGCCTCGCGAGAATCCGACAGCGTCATGATGACGTTCGGGCGCGCTCGGGTTAACCGAGCAAGGCGGGAAGATCCGAGTCGCTCGGACCCGTGAAAAAAAACATGAAGTTCTGGCGGGTTCGGATTCAGAGAAACCGAACCCGCTCATCTCTAGCAAAAACACCAAATGAAACTGCCAGAAGGAGAAAGCTCACCCTCAACCATACCATTTTAGCCAGTACAATACCGTTTTTTTATGGTCTGTACCGAAAAACGGGCTTTGTACTGGGTGCAGTGTGTCCGGAATTCTATAGCAGTGCTGTGGGCATGCCCCCTATTCCCTCAAGAATGAGAAAGCCAGAGGAATTCCTTTTATGTTATCTAAAGCTGGGTATACATTGTCTAATGTGTACCCAGCACAACATCACGGGCAACAGGACCCAACATCGGCAAGTGCATTCACACTTGCTAATGTCGGCAGCGAAGGCGGGGGACAAATTGCATTCGGCAGCATGGCAATCGCTGGCAATGTCTTCCATTGTACACACACACACATATATATATATATATATATATATATATGTACAACAGGGAAATTACATTTCCTATGTCCCAGAGCTGACAACATCCTGGCTGGAGCTGTAGTGTGTAAGGGGCACTGCTCTGTGGCATAATGTGTACAGTAATGTTAATAGGGGGCTCTAGTGTGTGGTATAACGTGAATGTGAATAACGCTCGGACCTCTAGATACACCTGTGCTCAAATCTTCTGCAAATTGCAACAGTTGCTGCAGCTGCTCAGCCTCACTGTTGTCCTGGACTTCCCTTCTACTTTGTGACTCACCAGGACTTCAGGTATCATAGACTGAACCAGGTTCGGACTTGATGTGGCGAGGCCAGCTCTGGACTGGGGCGGAGCCTTGCATGGGGAGGGGGTCACAGGTAGGTCTGGAGTCTGACTCTGGACCATCATGGCAGAGGAGGAGTCTTCTCACTGAATCTGTGGGCACTTGAGCAGATAGTGAACATGGAAGCTTTAGATGTTAAAGACAGGCAGTGAAAGTGGTGTCTGGAGGCAGAGATGGGAATGGCAGGCATGAAAGTGGGGGCATGAGTTGGGAAAGGCAGGCATGAAAGTAGAGACAGGAGCTGAGAGTGACAAGCAACAAAAGTGGGGACAGGAACTGGAATGGCAGGAACGAAAGTGGGGACAGGAGCTGGGAATGGCAGGCATGAAAGTGGGGACGGGAGCTGGGAATGGCAGGCAGCAAAAAGTTGGGACATGAGCTGGGAATAGCAGGCATCGAAAGTGGGGACATGAGCTGGGAATGGCAGGAAGCAAAAGCTGGTACATTAGCTGGGAATAGCAGGCATCGAAAGTGGGGACAGGAGCTGGGAATGGCAGGCAGTGAAAGTGGGGACAGGAGCTGAGAGTGACAAGCAAAAAAAGTGGGGACAGGAACTGAAATGACAGGCACGAAAGTGGGGACAGGAGCTGGGAATGGCAGGCACGAAAGTGGGGACGTGAGCTGGGAATGGCAGGCAGCAAAAGTTGGGACATGAGCTGGGAATAGCAGGCATCGAAAGTGGGGACATGAGCTGGGAATGGCAGGCAGCAAAAGTTGGGACATGAGCTGGGAAAAGCAGGCATCGAAAGTGTGGACATGTGCTGGGAATGGCAGGCAGTGTGTTAGGATCTCCTGCTCAGTGCTGCCACGTCGCCATGGCAACCGGGAGGCAAGTGTTAGCGAAGTAACCTGAGCGCAGCTGATACTCCGGTCCGGGTTTTTACTGTGTAGTGGTTACAGGCTCTGTGCACGGCAGGGAAACCGGCGCTGGTTTTGTGCTCACAGTCTGTGAGGTCTGAGTGGGGCGTGGACAGCACCTGCTATATAAACCATCCTCTCAGGCTAGGCAAATACTGCTGAATCTTTGTTTGTTAGTCAGTTCCAGAGAGTTAGCTAGTACTGTGTGACTTTGTATTTACTTGTTGCTTACTGCGAATAGGCCTTGGGATTCGGTACTTCATTCTGCCAATCCGGACCTAGCAGTAAGACTGGAGTCAGTTGTTTGACCTGCTGGGGTTCTTTTGTTATTCTGTGAACCCAGCAGGTTTGCGGCTGTACTCTCAGACCTGCTTGCTTAATCCTCCCTCACTGTGCAGGGCGTCCAGGTGTCAGTTTAGTGGCAGTAAGCTGAACCTGTGCCCTGCAAGTGGGGGTTAGGATTGTGGATACTCTCCTTGTGTCTATATTTCTATCTCTGACCAAGGAGTTTATTTCCACACCCGTTGGTAACCCTTTGGGGTTTTCTCTGTTGCTCTTAGCAACATCATTTCAGGTGCTCCACATGTTAAATCACTACACATCGCTTCATTGTCCGCTCTATTCCATCTGAGCATTCCTGACACTAGGGAGACACCCAATTCCTGAGCCTTTGGGCTTCTCCGTTCACTTTGTGTTTATTAGTTATTCCATCACCTCCTGTGTATGTAATGTTATACTGTCTGTGAGTTCGTTTGATTCGCTTCCCTCTCTGTTCATACACCGGTATACTCCTGTTAGCACTGGTGTGCGTAACATATTCAGCAGCCGTACTCCTGTTGAAATTTTGTGGGAATATGGAGCATACCCCTCAAAATACTTTGCAACAGGTGGTCGATCAGGTGCAGGTCCTGACTCGACAATTTAATGAGATGTCCATTAAAATGAACACCCCGCAGGCCGCTAGCGGAGCTCCCGCAGCAGCAGCGGCAAGTTCAGGGGTCAAGGAGCCGAAAGTAAATCTCCCGGATCGTTTTTCTGGAGATCGCTCGCAGTTCTTTTGTTTCAAGGAGAGCTGTAAGCTATATTTCAGGCTTAGGCCCCAGTCTTCTGGGTCGGAGATTCAGCGGGTGGGCATGGTGATTTCCTTGCTACAAGGAGACCCACAGGTCTGGGCATATGGGTTACAGCCTGACTGTCCGTCGCTTAAAAGTGTTGATGCTTTTTTTACGGCACTGGGCATTTTGTATGATGACCCTGACAAGATGGCTTCAGCCGAGGCTCAGATTACGGTTCTTAAGCAAGGGCGACGGCCAGCTGAGGTTTATAGTACGGAGTTTCGGAGGTTGGCTCATGATACCCAGTGGAATGACCCAGCCCTGAGAAACCAGTACCGAAGGGGCCTTTCTGACCAGATAAAGGACCAACTGGTACAATATCCCTCGCCTGATAGCTTAGATCAGCTCATGCAGTTATCCATCCGGGTGGATAGACGGCTGAGAGAGCGTAGGCTTGAAAGGGAGACCGCAGTTTCCTTTTTTCCCAAGGGAACCTCAGACTCAGAATATTCCGAGGAGCCTATGCAGATTGGGGCTACCCGCCTCTCCTCGCGTGAGAAGACGCGGAGGAGACAGCAGGGTTTGTGTTTGTACTGTGGGAATAAAGGTCATGTTGTAGTATCATGCCCAGAAAAAACGGAAAACTTCAGGGCCTGAGGGTGATGGGAAATATCCTGTCAGGCCAGAAGTCAGAATTTCCTAAAAATACTTTTCTCATTCCGGTGACTTTGGAGATCCTCGGTCAAACTGTCAAAACTGAGGCCTTTGTTGACAGTGGGGCCGATGGGGTTTTCATGGACCGTCAATTCGCCCTGGAACACTCTGTTCCCTCAGTACCTTTGGCATCAGAGATTGAGATCTGTGGGTTAAACGGGGAACCATTGTCCCAGGGTAAAATTACCTCCTGCACCAGCCAAATTCCTTTGTTTATTGGAGCCACACACTCTGAAAAATTGTCTTTTTATGTGACTGTCTGTTCTTTTGCCCCATTGGTTTTGGGGTTACCCTGGTTAAGGGCCCATAACCCTCAATTTGACTGGGTCTCTGGGGAGATTCTTAGTTGGGGTAGTGATTGTTTCAGGAGTTGCTTGAGCCTTCCAGTCAGGCTCTCGCAGCTAAGTTTGCCAGGATTGCCAGGATGTTATGCAGATTTTGCGGATGTGTTCTCCTAAAAAGTTGCGGAGTTACTACCTCCCCATCGCCCCTATGACTGTGCCATTGATTTGTTGCCGGATGCTAAGCTTCCCAAGAGCAGGTTGTACTCCCTGTCACGTCCTGAGACTCAGGCTATGGCAGAGTACATTCAGGAGAACTTGGCTAAGGGATTTATCAGACCCTCACAGTCCCCAGTTGGGTCGGGGCTCTTTTTCGTGGGTAAAAAGGACGGTTCGTTGCGACCCTGCATCGACTTCAGGGAATTGAACCGTATCACGATTAAAAACTCGTACCCACTGCCTCTCATTTCGGTTTTGTTTGACCATCTTCGTACTGCCACCATTTTTTCTAAGATTGACCTACGCGGTGCTTACAATCTAATCCGAATAAGAGAGGGGGATGAATGGAAGACTGCCTTTAATACCCACTCAGGGCATTATGAATATTTGGTGATGCCTTTTGGGCTCTCTAATGCCCCGGCAGTCTTCCAGGAATTCATGAACGATGTGCTCAGGGAATATTTGGATAGATTCTTAGTTGTTTATCTAGATGACATCCTAATCTTCTCTCATTCCCTGGAGGAACATCGGAAGCATGTACGCTTAGTCCTCCAGAAACTCAGAGACCACCAGCTTGGGGCGAAGCTAGAGAAGTGCGAGTTTGAAGTCCAGCAAATCGCATTTCTAGGGTATATTATCTCCTCAGAAGGTTTCCAAATGGAGGGTTCTAAGGTACAGGCAGTCCTGGATTGGGTGCAGCCCACTAGTTTGAAGGCGCTTCAGCGTTTTCTGGGCTTTGCGAATTTTTATAGACGGTTTATCGCTGGATTTTCGTCTATAGTGGCCCCCTTGGTGGCACTCACTAAGAAAGGGGCGGATGTTGCTCACTGGTCTTGTGAGGCCAAAGCGGCCTTTGCCCGTCTCAAAAGGGCATTTGTCTCGGCCAAGGTGCTGCGACACCCAGATCCAGAGCGTCCTTTTGTGGTAGAAGTGGATGCCTCTGAGATAGGTATTGGGGCAGTGCTCTCTCAGATGGGGGTGTCTGATAATCGCCTTCATCCCTGTGCTTACTTTTCCCGTAAATTTTCGTCTGCCGAGATGAATTATGATGTGGGTAACCGGGAATTGTTGGCTATAAAGGATGCACTCGGGGAGTGGAGACACTGGCTTGAGGGGGCTAAGTTTGTGGTCTCAATTCTCACCGACCATAAGAATCTGGCATATTTAGAGTCAGCGAAGCGGCTCAATGCCAGGCAGGCACGATGGGCTTTGTTTTTTGCTCGCTTTAATTTTTTGATAACATATCGCCCTGGGTCAAAAAACATCAAGGCTGATGCGCTCTCGCTGAGTTTTGCTCCAGTTCAAGAGACCACCGAGGAGCCATTGCCCATTGTGTCCCCATCATGTATTAAAGTGGGCATTACCCAGGACCTCTTGTCATTAGTCCTTAGAGCACAGGAGCAGGCTCCTCCAGACCTTCCGGTAGGTCTCTTGTTTGTGCCTCCTAGGTTAAGACAGCGAGTGTTCCTGGAATTCCATGCCAAGAGGTCGGCAGGGCATCCGGGTATTGCCAGAACTCGGGAGTTGCTGTCTAGGGCGGTGTGGTGGCCCTCGGTGGCTAGGGATGTGGATCAGTGGGTTCGGGCATGTGACGTTTGTGCCCGAAATAAAACTCCTAGAGGGGTTCCTGTCGGCCCATTACATCCACTCTCTATTCAGTCTAAGCCACGGACCCACATTTCCATGGATTTTGTGGTGGACTTGCCCAAATCCTCGGGGACGACAGCCATTTGGGTTGTCGTTGACAGGTTTTCGAAGATGGCGCATTTCGTTCCACTGGTTGGGTTGCCATCGGCCAGACGCCTGTCTGAGTTATTTATGCAGCATGTTGTGCGCCTCCACGGGTTGCCACTTGATGTGGTCTCTGACCGTGGATCCCAGTTTGTGGCCAAATTCTGGAGGGCATTTTGTTCTGATCTCCAGATTTCTGTGAGCTTGTCGTCAGGCTACCATCCACAGTCTAATGGGCAGACTGAGAGGGTGAACCAGTCCTTGGAGCAGTTCCTCAGGTGTTATGTCTCCAAGTGTCATACTGACTGGGTTGCTCATCTGTCCATGGCGGAGTTTGCCTATAACAACGCAGCTCACTCTGCTACAGGGATCTCTCCCTTCCTTTGTGTGCATGGGCATCATCCTAAGGCCAATTCTTTTGACCCCCTGGATTCCACGTCTGGTGGTTCCTCTGTTGTTTCGGTCCTTAGGGGTATTTGGAGGAAAGTGAAGAAAACCCTTGTGTCTGTGTCATTAGTGACCAAAAGGGTTTTTGATAAGCGGAGAAGACCCTGCAGCTTCAAATTAGGAGACTTCGTCTGGTTGTCCACCAAGAATTTGAAGTTGAGACAGCCATCTCATAAGTTTGGCCCCCGGTTCATCGGCCCTTATAAGATCACCAGGGTTATCCATCCGGTGGAATTTCAGTTAGATCTGCCCCGTTCATTGGGTATCAATAAAACATTTCATTGTTCCCTTTTAAAACTGGTGGTTAATAATCCTTCTTCCAGTGGAAGACCTTCTCCTCTTCTGATACGGGGTCAGAGGGAGTTTGTGGTTAAAAGGGTTCTTGACTCCAAGATGGTTCGGGGTCGGCTGTCATTTTTGGTGCTCTGGAAGGGGTATGGCCCGGAGGAGCGGTCGTGGGTGCGCAGTTGTGATCTTCATGCCCCCAGACTGATACGCTCTTTCTTCTCGCAGTTCCCCGATAAACCCGGTGGTAGGGGTTCTTTGACCCCTCGTCAGAGGAGGGGTACTGTTAGGATCTCCTGCTCTGTGCTGCCACGTCGCCATGGCAACCGGGAGGCAAGTGTTAGCGAAGTAACCTGAGCGCAGCTGATACTCCGGTCCGGGTTTTTACTGTGTAGTGGTTACAGGCTCTTTGCACGGCAGGGAATCCGGCGCTGGTTTTGTGCTCACAGTCTGTGAGGTCTGAGTGGGGCGTGGACAGCACCTGCTATATAAACCATCCTCTCAGGCTAGGCAAATGCTGCTGAATCTTTGTTTGTTAGTCAGTTCCAGAGAGTTAGCTAGTACTGTGTGACTTTGTATTTACTTGTTGCTTACTGCGAATAGGCCTTGGGATTCGGTACTTCATTCTGCCAATCCGGACCTAGCAGTAAGACTGGAGTCAGTTGTTTGACCTGCTGGGGTTCTTTTGCTATTCTGTGAACCCAGCAGGTTTGCGGCTGTACTCTCAGACCTGCCTGCTTAATCCTCCCTCACTGTGCAGGGCGTCCAGGTGTCAGTTTAGTGGCAGTAAGCTGAACCTGTGCCCTGCAAGTGGGGGTTAGGATTGTGGATACTCTCCTTGTGTCTATATTTCTATCTCTGACCAAGGAGTTTATTCCCACACCCATTGGTAACCCTTTGGTTTTTTTTTCTGTTGCTCTTAGCAACATCATTTCAGGTGCTCCACATGTTAAATCACTACACATCGCTTCATTGTCCGCTCTATTCCATCTGAGCATTCCTGACACTAGGGAGACACCCAATTCCTGAGCCTTTGGGCTTCTCCGTTCACTTTGTGTTTATTAGTTATTCCATCACCTCCTGTGTATGTTATGTTATACTGTCTGTGAGTTCGTTTGCTTCGCTTCCCTCTCTGTTCATACACCGGTATACTCCTGTTAGCACTGGTGTGCGTAACATATTCAGCAGCCTTACTCCTGTTGAAATTTTGTGGGAATATTGAACATACCCCTCAAAATACTTTGCAACAGGTGGTCGATCAGGTGCAGGTCCTGACTCGACAATTTAATGAGATGTCCATTAAAATGAACACCCCGCAGGCTGCTAGCGGAGCTCCCGCAGCAGCAGCGGCAAGTTCAGGGGTCAAGGAGCCGAAAGTAAATCTCCCAGATCGTTTTTCTAAAGATCGCTCGCAGTTCTTTTGTTTCAAGGAGAGCTGTAAGCTATATTTCAGGTTTAGGCCCCAGTCTTCTGGGTCAGAGATTCAGCGGGTGGGCATGGTGATTTCCTTGCTACAAGGAGACCCACAGGTCTGGGCATATGGGTTACAGCCTGACTGTCCGTCGCTTAAAAGTGTTGATGCTTTTTTTACGGCACTGGGCATTTTGTATGATGACCCTGACAAGATGGCTTCAGCCGAGGCTCAGATTACAGTTCTTAAGCAAGGGCGACGGCCAGCTGAGGTTTATAGTACGGAGTTTCGGAGGTTGGCTCATGATACCCAGTGGAATGACCCAGCCCTGAGAAACCAGTACCGAAGGGGCCTTTCTGACCAGATAAAGGACCAACTGGTACAATATCCCTCGCCTGATAGCTTAGATCAGCTCATGCAGTTATCCATCCGGGTGGATAGACGGCTGAGAGAGCGTAGGCTTGAAAGGGAGACCGCAGTTTCCTTTTTTCCCAAGGGAACCTCAGACTCTGAGGAATATTCCGAGGAGCCTATGCAGATTGGGGCTACCCGCCTCTCCTCGCGTGAGAAGACGCGGAGGAGACAGCAGGGTTTGTGTTTGTACTGTGGGAATAAAGGTCATGTTGTAGTATCATGCCCAGAAAAAACGGAAAACTTCAGGGCCTGAGGGTGATGGGAAATATCCTGTCAGGCCAGAAGTCAGAATTTCCTAAAAATACTTTTCTCATTCCGGTGACTTTGGAGATCCTCGGTCAAACTGTCAAAACTGAGGCCTTTGTTGACAGTGGGGCCGATGGGGTTTTCATGGACCGTCAATTCGCCCTGGAACACTCTGTTCCCTCAGTACCTTTGGCATCAGAGATTGAGATCTGTGGGTTAAACGGGGAACCATTGTCCCAGGGTAAAATTACCTCCTGCACCAGCCAAATTCCTTTGTTTATTGGAGCCACACACTCTGAAAAATTGTCTTTTTATGTGACTGTCTGTTCTTTTGCCCCATTGGTTTTGGGGTTACCCTGGTTAAGGGCCCATAACCCTCAATTTGACTGGGTCTCTGGGGAGATTCTTAGTTGGGGTAGTGATTGTTTCAGGAGTTGCTTGAGCCTTCCAGTCAGGCTCTCGCAGCTAAGTTTGCCAGGATTGCCAGGATGTTATGCAGATTTTGCGGATGTGTTCTCCTAAAAAGTTGCGGAGTTACTACCTCCCCATCGCCCCTATGACTGTGCCATTGATTTGTTGCCGGATGCTAAGCTTCCCAAGAGCAGGTTGTACTCCCTGTCACGTCCTGAGACTCAGGCTATGGCAGAGTACATTCAGGAGAACTTGGCTAAGGGATTTATCAGACCCTCACAGTCCCCAGTTGGGTCGGGGCTCTTTTTCGTGGGTAAAAAGGACGGTTCGTTGCGACCCTGCATCGTCTTCCGGGAATTGAACCGTATCACGATTAAAAACTCGTACCCACTGCCTCTCATTTCGGTTTTGTTTGACCAGCTTCGTACTGCCACCATTTTTTCTAAGATTGACCTACGCGGTGCTTACAATCTAATCCGAATAAGAGAGGGGGATGAATGGAAGACTGCCTTTAATACCCACTCAGGGCATTATGAATATTTGGTGATGCCTTTTGGGCTCTCTAATGCCCCGGCAGTCTTCCAGGAATTCATGAACGATGTGCTCAGGGAATATTTGGATAGATTCTTAGTTGTTTATCTAGATGACATCCTAATCTTCTCTCATTCCCTGGAGGAACATCGGAAGCATGTACGCTTAGTCCTCCAGAAACTCAGAGACCACCAGCTTGGGGCGAAGCTAGAGAAGTGCGAGTTTGAAGTCCAGCAAATCGCATTTCTAGGGTATATTATCTCCTCAGAAGGTTTCCAAATGGAGGGTTCTAAGGTACAGGCAGTCCTGGATTGGGTGCAGCCCACTAGTTTGAAGGCGCTTCAGCGTTTTCTGGGCTTTGCAAATTTTTATAGACGGTTTATCGCTGGATTTTCGTCTATAGTGGCCCCCTTGGTGGCACTCACTAAGAAAGGGGCGGATGTTGCTCACTGGTCTTGTGAGGCCAAAGCGGCCTTTGCCCGTCTCAAAAGGGCATTTGTCTCGGCCAAGGTGCTGCGACACCCAGATCCAGAGCGTCCTTTTGTGGTAGAAGTGGATGCCTCTGAGATAGGTATTGGGGCAGTGCTCTCTCAGATGGGGGTGTCTGATAATCGCCTTCATCCCTGTGCTTACTTTTCCCGTAAATTTTCGTCTGCCGAGATGAATTATGATGTGGGTAACCGGGAATTGTTGGCTATAAAGGATGCACTCGGGGAGTGGAGACACTGGCTTGAGGGGGCTAAGTTTGTGGTCTCAATTCTCACCGACCATAAGAATCTGGCATATTTAGAGTCAGCGAAGCGGCTCAATGCCAGGCAGGCACGATGGGCTTTGTTTTTTGCTCGCTTTAATTTTTTGATAACATATCGCCCTGGGTCAAAAAACATCAAGGCTGATGCGCTCTCGCTGAGTTTTGCTCCAGTTCAAGAGACCACCGAGGAGCCATTGCCCATTGTGTCCCCATCATGTATTAAAGTGGGCATTACCCAGGACCTCTTGTCATTAGTCCTTAGAGCACAGGAGCAGGCTCCTCCAGACCTTCCGGTAGGTCTCTTGTTTGTGCCTCCTAGGTTAAGACAGCGAGTGTTCCTGGAATTCCATGCCAAGAGGTCGGCAGGGCATCCGGGTATTGCCAGAACTCGGGAGTTGCTGTCTAGGGCGGTGTGGTGGCCCTCGGTGGCTAGGGATGTGGATCAGTGGGTTCGGGCATGTGACGTTTGTGCCCGAAATAAAACTCCTAGAGGGGTTCCTGTCGGCCCATTACATCCACTCTCTATTCCGTCTAAGCCACGGACCCACATTTCCATGGATTTTGTGGTGGACTTGCCCAAATCCTCGGGGACGACAGCCATTTGGGTTGTCGTTGACAGGTTTTCGAAGATGGCGCATTTCGTTCCACTGGTTGGGTTGCCATCGGCCAGACGCCTGTCTGAGTTATTTATGCAGCATGTTGTGCGCCTCCACGGGTTGCCACTTGATGTGGTCTCTGACCGTGGATCCCAGTTTGTGGCCAAATTCTGGAGGGCATTTTGTTCTGATCTCCAGATTTCTGTGAGCTTGTCGTCAGGCTACCATCCACAGTCTAATGGGCAGACTGAGAGGGTGAACCAGTCCTTGGAGCAGTTCCTCAGGTGTTATGTCTCCAAGTGTCATACTGACTGGGTTGCTCATCTGTCCATGGCGGAGTTTGCCTATAACAACGCAGCTCACTCTGCTACAGGGATCTCTCCCTTCCTTTGTGTGCATGGGCATCATCCTAAGGCCAATTCTTTTGACCCCCTGGATTCCACGTCTGGTGGTTCCTCTGTTGTTTCGGTCCTTAGGGGTATTTGGAGGAAAGTGAAGAAAACCCTTGTGTCTGTGTCATTAGTGACCAAAAGGGTTTTTGATAAGCGGAGAAGACCCTGCAGCTTCAAATTAGGAGACTTCGTCTGGTTGTCCACCAAGAATTTGAAGTTGAGACAGCCATCTCATAAGTTTGGCCCCCGGTTCATCGGCCCTTATAAGATCACCAGGGTTATCCATCCGGTGGAATTTCAGTTAGATCTGCCCCGTTCATTGGGTATCAATAAAACATTTCATTGTTCCCTTTTAAAACTGGTGGTTAATAATCCTTCTTCCAGTGGAAGACCTTCTCCTCTTCTGATACGGGGTCAGAGGGAGTTTGTGGTTAAAAGGGTTCTTGACTCCAAGATGGTTCGGGGTCGGCTGTCATTTTTGGTGCTCTGGAAGGGGTATGGCCCGGAGGAGCGGTCGTGGGTGCGCAGTTGTGATCTTCATGCCCCCAGACTGATACGCTCTTTCTTCTCGCAGTTCCCCGATAAACCCGGTGGTAGGGGTTCTTTGACCCCTCGTCAGAGGGGGGGGTACTGTTAGGATCTCCTGCTCTGTGCTGCCACGTCGCCATGGCAACCGGGAGGCAAGTGTTAGCGAAGTAACCTGAGCGCAGCTGATACTCCGGTCCGGGTTTTTACTGTGTAGTGGTTACAGGCTCTTTGCACGGCAGGGAATCCGGCACTGGTTTTGTGCTCACAGTCTGTGAGGTCTGAGTGGGGCGTGGACAGCACCTGCTATATAAACCATCCTCTCAGGCTAGGCAAATGCTGCTGAATCTTTGTTTGTTAGTCAGTTCCAGAGAGTTAGCTAGTACTGTGTGACTTTGTATTTACTTGTTGCTTACTGCGAATAGGCCTTGGGATTCGGTACTTCATTCTGCCAATCCGGACCTAGCAGTAAGACTGGAGTCAGTTGTTTGACCTGCTGGGGTTCTTTTGCTATTCTGTGAACCCAGCAGGTTTGCGGCTGTACTCTCAGACCTGCCTGCTTAATCCTCCCTCACTGTGCAGGGCGTCCAGGTGTCAGTTTAGTGGCAGTAAGCTGAACCTGTGCCCTGCAAGTGGGGGTTAGGATTGTGGATACTCTCCTTGTGTCTATATTTCTATCTCTGACCAAGGAGTTTATTCCCACACCCGTTGGTAACCCTTTGGGGTTTTTTTCTGTTGCTCTTAGCAACATCATTTCAGGTGCTCCACATGTTAAATCACTACACATCGCTTCATTGTCCGCTCTATTCCATCTGAGCATTCCTGACACTAGGGAGACACCCAATTCCTGAGCCTTTGGGCTTCTCCGTTCACTTTGTGTTTATTAGTTATTCCATCACCTCCTGTGTATGTTATGTTATACTGTCTGTGAGTTCGTTTGCTTCGCTTCCCTCTCTGTTCATACACCGGTATACTCCTGTTAGCACTGGTGTGCGTAACATATTCAGCAGCCTTGCTCCTGTTGAAATTTTGTGGGAATATGGAACATACCCCTCAAAATACTTTGCAACAGGTGGTCGATCAGGTGCAGGTCCTGACTCGACAATTTAATGAGATGTCCATTAAATGAACACACCGCAGGCCGCTAGCGGAGCTCCCGCAGCAGCAGCGGCAAGTTCAGGGGTCAAGGAGCCGAAAGTAAATCTCCCAGATCGTTTTTCTGGAGATCGCTCGCAGTTCTTTTGTTTCAAGGAGAGCTGTAAGCTATATTTCAGGTTTAGGCCCCAGTCTTCTGGGTCAGAGATTCAGCGGGTGGGCATGGTGATTTCCTTGCTACAAGGAGACCCACAGGTCTGGGCATATGGGTTACAGCCTGACTGTCCGTCGCTTAAAAGTGTTGATGCTTTTTTTACGGCACTGGGCATTTTGTATGATGACCCTGACAAGATGGCTTCAGCCGAGGCTCAGATTACGGTTCTTAAGCAAGGGCGACGGCCAGCTGAGGTTTATAGTACGGAGTTTCGAAGGTTGGCTCATGATACCCAGTGGAATGACCCAGCCCTGAGAAACCAGTACCGAAGGGGCCTTTCTGACCAGATAAAGGACCAACTGGTACAATATCCCTCGCCTGATAGCTTAGATCAGCTCATGCAGTTATCCATCCGGGTGGATAGACGGCTGAGAGAGCGTAGGCTTGAAAGGGAGACCGCAGTTTCCTTTTTTCCCAAGGGAACCTCAGACTCTGAGGAATATTCCGAGGAGCCTATGCAGATTGGGGCTACCCGCCTCTCCTCGCGTGAGAAGACGCGGAGGAGACAGCAGGGTTTGTGTTTGTACTGTGGGAATAAAGGTCATGTTGTAGTATCATGCCCAGAAAAAACGGAAAACTTCAGGGCCTGAGGGTGATGGGAAATATCCTGTCAGGCCAGAAGTCAGAATTTCCTAAAAATACTTTTCTCATTCCGGTGACTTTGGAGATCCTCGGTCAAACTGTCAAAACTGAGGCCTTTGTTGACAGTGGGGCCGATGGGGTTTTCATGGACCGTCAATTCGCCCTGGAACACTCTGTTCCCTCAGTACCTTTGGCATCAGAGATTGAGATCTGTGGGTTAAACGGGGAACCATTGTCCCAGGGTAAAATTACCTCCTGCACCAGCCAAATTCCTTTGTTTATTGGAGCCACACACTCTGAAAAATTGTCTTTTTATGTGACTGTCTGTTCTTTTGCCCCATTGGTTTTGGGGTTACCCTGGTTAAGGGCCCATAACCCTCAATTTGACTGGGTCTCTGGGGAGATTCTTAGTTGGGGTAGTGATTGTTTCAGGAGTTGCTTGAGCCTTCCAGTCAGGCTCTCGCAGCTAAGTTTGCCAGGATTGCCAGGATGTTATGCAGATTTTGCGGATGTGTTCTCCTAAAAAGTTGCGGAGTTACTACCTCCCCATCGCCCCTATGACTGTGCCATTGATTTGTTGCCGGATGCTAAGCTTCCCAAGAGCAGGTTGTACTCCCTGTCACGTCCTGAGACTCAGGCTATGGCAGAGTACATTCAGGAGAACTTGGCTAAGGGATTTATCAGACCCTCACAGTCCCCAGTTGGGTCGGGGCTCTTTTTCGTGGGTAAAAAGGACGGTTCGTTGCGACCCTGCATCGTCTTCAGGGAATTGAACCGTATCACGATTAAAAACTCGTACCCACTGCCTCTCATTTCGGTTTTGTTTGACCAGCTTCGTACTGCCACCATTTTTTCTAAGATTGACCTACGCGGTGCTTACAATCTAATCCGAATAAGAGAGGGGGATGAATGGAAGACTGCCTTTAATACCCACTCAGGGCATTATGAATATTTGGTGATGCCTTTTGGGCTCTCTAATGCCCCGGCAGTCTTCCAGGAATTCATGAACGATGTGCTCAGGGAATATTTGGATAGATTCTTAGTTGTTTATCTAGATGACATCCTAATCTTCTCTCATTCCCTGGAGGAACTTTGGAAGCATGTACGCTTAGTCCTCCAGAAACTCAGAGACCACCAGCTTGGGGCGAAGCTAGAGAAGTGCGAGTTTGAAGTCCAGCAAATCGCATTTCTAGGGTATATTATCTCCTCAGAAGGTTTCCAAATGGAGGGTTCTAAGGTACAGGCAGTCCTGGATTGGGTGCAGCCCACTAGTTTGAAGGCGCTTCAGCGTTTTCTGGGCTTTGCGAATTTTTATAGACGGCTTATCGCTGGATTTTCGTCTATAGTGGCCCCCTTGGTGGCACTCACTAAGAAAGGGGCGGATGTTGCTCACTGGTCTTGTGAGGCCAAAGCGGCCTTTGCCCGTCTCAAAAGGGCATTTGTCTCGGCCAAGGTGCTGCGACACCCAGATCCAGAGCGTCCTTTTGTGGTAGAAGTGGATGCCTCTGAGATAGGTATTGGGGCAGTGCTCTCTCAGATGGGGGTGTCTGATAATCGCCTTCATCCCTGTGCTTACTTTTCCCGTAAATTTTTGTCTGCCAAGATGAATTATGATGTGGGTAACCGGGAATTGTTGGCTATAAAGGATGCACTCGGGGAGTGGAGACACTGGCTTGAGGGGGCTAAGTTTGTGGTCTCAATTCTCACCGACCATAAGAATCTGGCATATTTAGAGTCAGCGAAGCGGCTCAATGCCAGGCAGGCACGATGGGCTTTGTTTTTTGCTCGCTTTAATTTTTTGATAACATATCGCCCTGGGTCAAAAAACATCAAGGCTGATGCGCTCTCGCGGAGTTTTGCTCCAGTTCAAGAGACCACCTAGGAGCCATTGCCCATTGTGTCCCCATCATGTATTAAAGTGGGCATTACCCAGGACCTCTTGTCATTAGTCCTTAGAGCACAGGAGCAGGCTCCTCCAGACCTTCCGGTAGGTCTCTTGTTTGTGCCTCCTAGGTTAAGACAGCGAGTGTTTCTGGAATTCCATGCCAAGAGGTCGGCAGGGCATCCGGGTATTGCCAGAACTCGGGAGTTGCTGTCTAGGGCGGTGTGGTGGCCCTCGGTGGCTAGGGATGTGGATCAGTGGGTTCGGGCATGTGACGTTTGTGCCTGAAATAAAACTCCTAGAGGGGTTCCTGTCGGCCCATTACATCCACTCTCTATTCCGTCTAAGCCATGGACCCACATTTCCATGGATTTTGTGGTGGACTTGCCCAAATCCTCGGGGACGACAGCCATTTGGGTTGTCGTTGACAGGTTTTCGAAGATGGCGCATTTCGTTCCACTGGTTGGGTTGCCATCGGCCAGATGCCTGTCTGAGTTATTTATGCAGCATGTTGTGCGCCTCCACGGGTTGCCACTTGATGTGGTCTCTGACCGTGGATCCCAGTTTGTGGCCAAATTCTGGAGGGCATTTTGTTCTGATCTCCAGATTTCTGTGAGCTTGTCGTCAGGCTACCATCCACAGTCTAATGGGCAGACTGAGAGGGTGAACCAGTCCTTGGAGCAGTTCCTCAGGTGTTATGTCTCCAAGTGTCATACTGACTGGGTTGCTCATCTGTCCATGGCGGAGTTTGCCTATAACAATGCGGCTCACTCTGCTACAGGGATCTCTCCCTTCCTTTGTGTGTATGGGCATCATCCTAAGGCCAATTCTTTTGACCCCCTGGATTCCACGTCTGGTGGTTCCTCTGTTGTTTCGGTCCTTAGGGGTATTTGGAGGAAAGTGAAGAAAGCCCTTGGGTCTGTGTCATTAGTGACCAAAAGGGTTTTTGATAAGCGGAGAAGACCCTGCAGCTTCAAATTAGGAGACTTCGTCTGGTTGTCCACCAAGAATTTGAAGTTGAGACAGCCATCTCATAAGTTTGGCCCCCGGTTCATCGGCCCTTATAATATCACCAGGGTTATCAATCCGGTGGCATTTCAGTTAGATCTGCCCCGTTCATTGGGTATCAATAAAACATTTCATTGTTCCCTTTTAAAACTGGCGGTTAGTAATCCTTCTTCCAGTGGAAGACCTTCTCCTCTTCTTATACGGGGTCAGATGGAGTTTGTGGTTGAAAGGGTTCTTGACTCCAAGATGGTTCGGGGTCGGCTGTCATTTTTGGTGCACTGGAAGGAGTATGGCCCGGAGGAGCGGTCGTGAGTGCGCAGTTGTGATCTTCATGCCCCCAGACTGATACGCTCTTTCTTCTCGCAGTTCCCCGATAAACCCGGTGGTAGGGGTTCTTTGACCCCTCGTCAGAGGGGGGGTACTGTTAGGATCTCCTGCTCTGTGCTGCCACGTCGTCATGGCAACCGGGAGGCAAGTGTTAGCGAAGTAACCTGAGCGCAGCTTATACTCCGGTCCGGGTTTTTACTGTGTAGTGGTTACAGGCTCTGTGCACGGCAGGGAATCCGGCGCTGGTTTTGTACTCACAGTCTGTGAGGTCTGAGTGGGGCGTGGACAGCACCTGCTATATAAACCATCCTCTCAGGCTAGGCAAATGCTGCTGAATCTTTGTTTGTTAGTCAGATCCAGAGAGTTAGCTAGTACTGTGTGACTTTGTATTTACTTGTTGCTTACTGCGAATAGGCCTTGGGATTCGGTACTTCATTCTGCCAATCCGGACCTAGCAGTAAGACTGGAGTCAGTTGTTTGACCTGCTGGGGTTCTTTTGCTATTCTGTGAACCCAGCAGGTTTGCGGCTGTACTCTCAGACCTGCCTGCTTAATCCTCCCTCACTGTGCAGGGCGTCCAGGTGTCAGTTTAGTGGCAGTAAGCTGAACCTGTGCCCTGCAAGTGGGGGTTAGGATTGTGGATACTCTCCTTGTGTCTATATTTCTATCTCTGACCAAGGAGTTTATTCCCACACCCGTTGGTAACCCTTTGGGGTTTTTTCTGTTGCTCTTAGCAACATAATTTCAGGTGCTCCACATGTTAAATCACTACACATCGCTTCATTGTCCGCTCTATTCCATCTGAGCATTCCTGACACTAGGGAGACACCCAATTCCTGAGCCTTTGGGCTTCTCCGTTCACTTTGTGTTTATTAGTTATTCCATCACCTCCTGTGTATGTTATGTTATACTGTCTGTGAGTTCGTTTGCTTCGCTTCCCTCTCTGTTCATACACCGGTATACTCCTGTTAGCACTGGTGTGCGTAACAGAACAGCAGGCAGCGAAATTGGGGACATAACTGTGAAAGAGTGGACAGGAACTTGGAGGGGCAGGAGCTGAGAGTTGCAGGTAGCGAAATTGGGTACAGGAGCTAGAAATGGCAGGCAGCAAAAGTGGTGACAGGGGCTAGGAATAGCAGACAACGAAAGTAGTGACAGGAGCAAGGTGCAGCTCGTGGCAATCCGGTATGCCAGTACAGAGTATGGCGGGAGTAGACCAAGTTTAGCAGAAGAAAAATGAATTGGATCAGCTGACAGCGCTGGAACCTGTGCAGCCAATGGTCTCAATTTTAGTGTGCATTTCTGTGAATGTACATATTTTTTTTTTGTATTTTGGGGGTAATTTAGCAATTTTTGCAGCCCTGCGATCGGACAGTCGCCGCCTACAGGGGGAGTGTATTTTAGCTGTGCAAATGTGCGATCGCATGTGTAGCAGAGCTGCACAAATTGATTTTGCGCAGTCTCTTCGCAGCCCAGCACTTACTCAGCCGCTGCGGTCTCATCAGGCTGTCCGGGACCGGATTTGACGTTAGACACCCTCCCTTCAAACGCTTGGACATGACTACTTTTTTCCAGACACTCCTTGAAAATGGCCATTTGCCACCCACAAACACCCTCTTCCTGTCAATCTCCTTGCGATCGTCGGTGCATTCTGAATTTTTGCACCATCCCGTCGCTGACTGGCAATCCCCGTTGCTGCGGTCCGTTGTGCCTACGCATTGCGGTGCATAAGCAATAGCAGTTCAGATCTGATCACAGGCTGTGAGAAAACGCAGCCTTGCGACCAGGTCTGAATTGGCCCCTTTATTTGATCTTTCACCATACATAAATGATACATCAGTCTCTGTCTGCATCATCACACCTTCTACTCTATCAGGCCTCGCCCCTTCTCTGCTTTTCTGATTTTCTTAACTCTTGCCAGCCGCTCTGCCCTGTCAACCCCATTCCCTTGTCACTCTGGTGGAGTGCTTTGGTGGGGGACCCTTTCAAAATGTTACTATGGGGCCCATTAAGGACTAGTTACACCCCTGTCTGCAGATCCACTCTGTCAATGCCTTCATTGGTTACCTGTATTCTACAGTATTCAATATAAAATTATTTTACTCACACACAAGGCCATTAATCAAACTATACCAATGTACATTTTTTTATTATCTCAAAATATCTCCCAACACATGCTCTTCACTCTTCACAAGATCTACATTTCTCACCCACACTCATTATTCACTCCCATTCATGAATGCAGGACTTTCTTCGGGCTGCACCCATTGGGGGTGATTCCGAGTTGTTCGCTCGCTAGCTACTTTTAGCAGCATTGCACACGCTAAGCCACCGCCTACTGGGAGTGTATCTTAGCATAGCAGAATTGCTAACGAAAGGTTCGCTGATTTTCTCGTAACGATTACCCCGCAGTTTCTGAGTAGCTCCAGACTTACTCAGCCATTGCGACCAGCTCAGTCCTTTTCGTTCCTGGTTTGACGTCACAAACACACCCAGCGTTCGCCCAGCCACTCCCCCGTTTCTCAAGCCACTCCTGCGTTTTGCAACTCGAACGCCTGCGTTTTTCCGCACACTCCCATAAAACGGCCAGTTTCCGCCCAGAAACACCCACTTCCTGTCAATCACACTACGATCAGCACAGCGATGAAAAAGCTTTGTTATGCCGTGAGTAAAATACCTAACTTTTGTGTAAAATAACTAAGCGCATGCGCTCTGTGAACCTTGCGCATTCGCAGTAAGTGACTAATCGCAGTATAGCGAAAATCTGCAACGAGCGAACAACTCGGAATGACCCCCATTATGTGTAATGCCCTTCCAATGCACAATAAGACTCCCCTCTAGTCTTTAAACCTTTAAGCGTTCCCTGAAACCCCCCTCTTCAGACAAGCTTTTCAAATTCCGGACCCACCCACATAACCTTCATAAACTTTACTATCCAATTACATTCCCGCTGTACAGTCCACACATATTCTCACATATTTTCTCTTTCTTCACTTTCCCATCCTTCTGATCCCAGGCCAACATTGCTGTGTGACCATATCATACAGTCCACCATGAACCTTTGAAATCTTGTGGACCATTATGCAATAGGTAACACATATTCTTGTGTATCAATGCCTACTTTCCTATCGATTGTAAGCTTTGAGCAGGGCCTTCCTACCTCTGTGACTGTCTGTTATTACCCAGTTTTATTTTATCACTGTTGTTTCCAATTGTAAAGTGCAATGGAATTTGCTAAGCTATATAAGAAACTGTTAATAATAATAATAATAATAATAATAATACTAATAATACTACTAATATTAATAATAATAATGAGGAGTGTAGATTCCCCACCTTATCTCCACTGCTCTTGATGTCGCTTGCAAGCTCTGGAGCAGCTTCAGTCCTTTTAGTAACTGTCAGCCTGGATCAGCTGATGCATGGCTACTAGAGGGACCCACACTCCTCCAAAGGCAGTTCCAGCATCAGCTCAAGTCAGAATGATCACTCTACCGGCTGGTTACACTGTTATGTCTTCTTCGCTCCTCTTTCTTAGGTATGTGGGATAGGGAATGTAAAGTGGTTTTTGTGCAAATCATCACAGGATTCTGGAGCGCTGTTTAATAAAGGTATGTATACTAGCTGCAGTCATGCTACACAATGGCTGCAGAGGCACTTCCTGTAGTAACAAACACTTCATAACAAGTGGATGCAACTTTCACCATACACATACTGTACAGCATACATCTATCTTGCACTTTTTCAACATTAAGAACAATAAACAGGTGTGTGACAGGTGTTGGATGCGGGAAAAGTGTACAACAAAAAATAAACATAAACTGAATAAATGGTATGTTAACTAGTCCTGGAATTTTGGATTAAGCCTGGAAATTCTTCCAGATCTGGTGACATTGAAAAGGGCTAGTGGTGTGCCTTGGGTCTGAATAGGCTCACTACTGGGCAAGGGCATGGAATTGACCTGCATCCAAATAGGTGCTCCTTCAGGGAACTCATTATCCATAATAATGTTTGTTCTGACACCCTCAGCCGGTGTCAGATGAAGTGGAGGTGTTGGCTCACACAACCCTGGGAGATGGCACCTGTTACGCTCATACAAGGCACTGTCAGATTATACCACATAGCTGTTGGAAGGGGTTCACTACGGCTGGCCGGCGGTCGGGCTCCCGGCGACCAGCATCCCGGCGCCGGGAGCCCGACCGCCGGCTTACCGACAGCTTGGCGAGCGCAAATGAGCCCCTTGCGGGCTCGCTGCGCTCGCCACGCTACGGGCACGGTGGCGCGCTACGCGCGCCACACTATTTTATTCTCCCTCTATGGGGGTCGTGGACCCCCACGAGGGAAAATAATTGTCGGTATTCCGGCTGTCGGGCTCCCGGCGCCGGTATACTGAGCGCCGGGAGCCCGACCGCCGGCAAACAGAAGACCACCCGTTGGAAGATCCCTGCACAGTCCTACTCTGTCAAACGTGACAGGGGTCTGGATGTGGATGGTCTGCCCAGGGGACAACAGTCTTAAGCAATAGGATGTTTTCTCATGAGTGGCTTTGAATCTCAACGTGGAGTTCTGCACATAATTCTCAACTTGTGGTCTTACTTTGAACCTACAGTATGGGGTGGGAATGGTGGTGCAGGTGCACCTGGACAGAAGGCATGGAGCAGGAGAGGCAAGTACATCTCTCAGAGTATTTCTTAAATCGATGAGCTCCATAAACACATCAGAACAATGACTATAACATTTGTTCAACAGGTGTTTTGCAGAACGTACTGCCCTTTCTACTAGTTAATCGGACTGCTGGTGACATGTGAGATGTCCCATTTACTGTTGAATGTCTGAAATCACCAATCATGAACTGCATGGTATTGTCAGTAAGTAGCTTACGTGGTATCTGAATTTTGTAAATGAATGTGGGACTTGTCAGTTTAGGAAGATGATCTATCTGTTACCAACTGATTATGAATCCACTAATACAAGGTGCTCTTTCGCCCTTCATTCATAGAAATCTGCAGTAGCGATGGACCAAGGGACCTGGAACCTCATGGAGAGTGAGCACAGCAGCTCCTTAGCATGATGTTCCTGTAAAGCTTGCAGGGGGCACGATCAGAGGCAACTCGCTCAATATCAGCAGCCATAGAGGGCCCAAACAGGGCATTCTTAGTTCCCTGTATGGTGTCATTTTTACATGAAGTTGTAACTCTCAGATATAGAGTCAGTGGCACACTTCCAATTGCATTACTGTTGGTGTTCTGCTTGGACATCAGAGTCCAGCACTGATGTACATATAAATGGTCCAGTTCTTGACCCTGAGTGGCAGGGCTGCCATCAGAAATTGAGGGGGCCCCCTTCTCGACCCCCCCCCCCCCCCCGGCGTGCCTGGAGAGGACTCTGGCAGACATTTTAACTAGACATTTTGGAGCTCAGTGCTGAATAAACACTAGTGCCCCCCATATCTTGAGTAGGGACAGCGCATGCCCCAAAAAGGAGCATGGTCTCAGGTAGAAGGGCTTGGTCATACATTAGTACCCCTAATTCAAATTATGCAACCTTAATGTGAGTTAGGCAACCTTATTCACATTACTCTGTAAAGTAGTTTCTTTTATTAACATTACACTGCACAGTAGTGTCTCTTAGTCATGTTACGCCACTCAGTTGTGCCCATTATTGACATTATGTCACACAAAAGTACCACTTATTCACATTATACCACACAGTAATATACTTTAAATATGTTACAAGGTGACACTGGAGACGCTGTGAGAGGAGGAGGAGGAGCGGTGAACCGGAAGCGGAAGTGCTCGCGGGTCGCATGCGGTGAAGTCGGATGCGTGTGATGGGGTGTGCAAAGGTGCCGGAGAGGGGGACCAGATCAGTCCAGATCAGGTACTGCCCGGTGACGCTGCTGTGGCCGAGCTGCGAATTGCTGCCGCCACAGCCTGCCTGTGGGGTCAGAGCCTACTGCTTCTGCTGCCAGTAGGAGCTGCTCAAGGGGGCAGGAGTTTGCTGCTGCAGCCATCAGAGGAGTGGATAGAGGGTGCCGGAGACTGCTGCTGTTGCTGCTGTTGCTGCCACTGAAGTAGCCAGGGACTACTGCTATATAAAAGAGAAGGATCAGGGGGTGCACAAGGATAGATAAGTATAAGCCCAACTTCATTATTGTTTAAGTGAGTGTTTTTTGTGTTTTTGTTATTATCTCCTGTTTTCTCTGTCCTTCTTTTTCTCCCATTGTCCCTTGTTTATTTTGTATTATCAATTACTGACCTACAGTATTGTTGTATATTGTTTCTCGACACAGCTAGGCTATAGTACTGTATTGCATTACATAGATTGTTTTTCTTTTTTTTTCTTCTGAAGGTAACAGGGAGTTAGACCTAACAAACACTATGAGTGGGGCTGTGATTGGGGTCTCACTCAGTGCATGTCGTGCAAGATGTACGCGTACCTGGAGCAACCGTCACAGTGTGATTACATCTGCACGAGGTGTGTGCGAATGGTTGCCCTGGAAGCCCAGGTAACTGATCTAGAGCAAACCGATATGTGGCTGAGGGAGATTCACAATCTCGAGCAAGGCTTAGATAGAACGGTTGAGGAGTTGCGAGAGGGGTCACCGGTAGATGAGGATGACCAGGCAGCTAGCTGGGTCACAGTTAGAAGGAAGAAAAAGAGGGGGAGGCTCGACATCTCTGAACTACCAGACCCCAACAAATTTCCCCGATTGGATGAGGATTCGGTGGATGGTAGTGAGGAAATGACGGTGCCGGAGGAGACTGTTCTCTCTAGCAACCAGAGGAGCAGTCCCTCTGGCGCAGTTGGGATAAAAGATAGTGAGGTACCTAGTCAGATTGTGGTGGTATGGGATTCCATTATCAGGAAGACAGGGCAATCTGCTACCGGGACCGTGATTGCCGTGGGTACGTGTCGTTGCGTCGACTCAATTAAAGGTCGACAGTCATTAGGTCGACCACTGAAGGTCGACATGGACATTAGGTCGACATGCACTAGGTTGACATGGGCATTAGGTCGACATGTACTAGGTCGACAGGTGAAAAGGTCGACATGAGTTTTTGGACTTTTTTTGGTGTCATTTTCTTCATAAAGTGACGGGGAGCCCCAATTAGTGCATCGTGCCCCCTTGCAGCTTCAGGCAAGGTGGTTACCGTTCCAATCGTTGCCCACAGTGGATTGTCAAGTATGGAAAAAAAAATGAAAAAAACAGAAGTGAAAACTCATGTCAACCTTTTGACCTGTCGACCTAATACATGTCAACTTAATGACCATGTCGACCTATTGACCAAGTCGACCTAATGCATGTTGACCTTCAGTGGTCGACCTAATGACTGTCGACCTAAGCTGTGTCAACCTAACAACCGTATCCTGGGCTAGGAATGACCCGGCAGTCTTGGTGCATGTTGGCACCAACGACAAAGTTAGTGGAAGGTGGGATGTCCTTAAGAAAGACTATAGGGACTTAGGCAAGAAACTTAAGGCAAGGACATCTAAGGTAATATTCTCTGAAATATTACTTGTGCCACGCGCTAGCCCAGGGTGGCAGAGGGAGATTATGGCGGTAAATGTGTGTTTTAGGGATTGGTGCAGGAAAGAGGGGGTTTGTGTTCCTGGAACACAGGGTGGACTTCTCAGTCAAGCACCATCTTTTTTGTTGTGATGTATTGCACCTGAATGAAGAGGGGGCAGCGGTGCTGTGTGTGTGTGTGTGGGGGGGGGGGGGGGGGGGGGTGGGGGGGGGGGGGAGGGTATCCGGTCGATGGATCGGCAGACGCTTGATCGACAATGCGAACATCGACCACGCAACATAGACAACACCTACATCGACAGTGTTCGAACATCTACAAACACAAGATCGACATCACACTAACATCGACACACACTACATCGACAAACACCGAACATCGACAATACGTATACTCGGCAAACAATACATCGACACAAAAATGATCGATCACGCACAACAGCGAAACAACGTCAGGTCGACCAACAAATCATCGACATGTAATTGTTCTACAAACAAATGCATCGACCTACTGAAGATCGACCAACCATAGACAGACAAAACATAGATCGACATGAAATTGTGCGACAAACAAATACATCGACTTACTGAAGATCGACAAACCTTAGACTGACAAGTAATTGTTCGACAAACAAATACATCGACATACAGAAGATCGACATACCATAGACCGACAATTTATCGATCAACATGAAATTGTTCGACAAACAAATACATCGACATACATAAGATCGACAAACCATAGACCGACCACACATAGATCGACATGTAATTGTTCGACAAACAAATACATCGACTTACTGAAGATCGACAAACCATAGACCGACACTACATTTAATATATCGACATATAAATAGGCCAAGTATAGAAAAACACTCTACAGCGCTATCCCTGCCTAGCCCTTACATCCACCACCTACACAATACCCTGACCTGCTGCACATCTGCCAACACCCTCCCCCCCCCGCTATTCCCCACGATACCCTTCCAAAGTTAGACGCCGCCTCCATCCCCCCTAGTCACCCCCGCTGCCCGTCTACATTTACACGCCTAGCTATACA
This sequence comes from Pseudophryne corroboree, assembly GCF_028390025.1. Lineage (NCBI taxonomy): Eukaryota > Metazoa > Chordata > Amphibia > Anura > Myobatrachidae > Pseudophryne > Pseudophryne corroboree. The sequence goes on along the minus strand of NC_086447.1, from coordinate 311,563,290 downwards.
CCCCACTACATTACGCGCCCCATGTTTCACCGTGGCACTACAAGTAACACAACGCCCTGGCACTGCTCCCCGCTCTGGTAGCACAGTCACACCCTTTAAGAAACACCCCCACCCATGTCTGCCAGCACACCTGGGCACCCGGCTGCACATCTGCAACGCTGACACCCTCCCCCCCCCCCCCGCTATTCCCCACGATACCCGTCCAAAGTTAGACGCCGCCTCCATCCCCCCTAGTCACCCCGCTGCCCGTCTACATTTACACGCCTAGCTATACACCCCACTACATTACGCGCACCATGTTTCACCGTGGCACTACAAGTAACACAACGCCCTGGCACTGCTCCCCGCTCTGGTAGCACAGTCACACCCTTTAAGAAACACCCCACCCATGTCTGCCAGCACACCTGGGCACCTGGGCCTGCACATCTGCAACGCTGACACCCTCCCCCCCCCCCGCTATTCCCCACGATACCCGTCCAAAGTTAGACGCCGCCTCCATCCCCCCTAGTCACCCCCGCTGCCCGTCTACATTTACACGCCTAGCTATACACCCCACTACATTACGCGCATCATGTTTCACCGTGGCACTACAAGTAACACAACGCCCTGGCACTGCTCCCCGCTCTGGTAGCACAGTCACACCCTTTAAGAAACACCCCACCCATGTCTGCCATGCCAGCACACCTGGGCACCCGGATGCACATCTGCAACGCTGACACCCTCCCCCCCCCCCCCGCTATTCCCCACGATACCCTTCCAAAGTTAGACGCCGCCTCCATCCCCCCTAGTCACCCCGCTGCCCGTCTACATTTACACGCCTAGCTATACACCCCACTACATTACGCGCACCATGTTTCACCGTGGAACCACAAGTAACACAACGCCCTGGCACTGCTCCCCGCTCTGGTAGCACAGTCACACCCTTTAAGAAACACCCCACCCATGTCTGCCAGCACACCTGGGCACCCGGCTGCACATCTGCAACGCTGACACCCTCCCCCCCCCGCGCTATTCCCCCACGATACCCTTCCAAAGTTAGACGCCGCCTCCATCCCCCCTAGTCACCCCGCTGCCCGTCTACATTTACACGCCTAGCTATACACCCCACTACATTACGCGCCCCATGTTTCACCGTGGCACTACAAGTAACACAACGCCCTGGCACTGCTACCCGCTCTGGTAGCACAGTCACACCCTTTAAGAAACACCCCACCCATGTCTGCAAGCACACCTGGGCACCCGGATGCACATCTGCAACGCTGACACCCTCCCCCCCCCCCGCTATTCCCCACGATACCCTTCCAAAGTTAGACGCCGCCTCCATCCGCCCTAGTCACCCCGCTGCCCGTCTACATTTACACGCCTAGCTATACACCCCACTACATTACGCGCACCATGTTTCACCGTGGCACTACAAGTAACACAACGCCCTGGCACTGCTCCCCGCTCTGGTAGCACAGTCACACCCTTTAAGAAACACCCCACCCATGTCTGCCAGCACACCTGGGCACCCGGCTGCACATCTGCAACGCTGACACCCTCCCCCCCCCGCTATTCCCCACGATACCCTTCCAAAGTTAGACACCGCCTCCATCCCCCCTAGTCACCCCGCTGCCCGTCTACATTTACACGCCTAGCTATACACCCCACTACATTACACGCCCCATGTTTCACCGTGGCACTGTAAGTAACACAACGCCCTGGCACTGCTCCCCGCTCTGGTAGCACAGTCACACCCTTTAAGAAACACCCCACCCATGTCTGCCAGCACACCTGGGCACCCGGATGCACATCTGCAACGCTGACACCCTCCCCCCCCCCCGCTATTCCCCACGATACCCTTCCAAAGTTAGACGCCGCCTCCATCCCCCCTAGTCACCCCGCTGCCCGTCTACATTTACACGCCTAGCTATACACCCCACTACATTACGCGCACCATGTTTCACCGTGGCACTACAAGTAACACAACGCCCTGGCACTGCTCCCCGCTCTGGTAGCACAGTCACACCCTTTAAGAAGAAACACCCCACCCATGTCTGCCAGCACACCTGGGCACCCGGCTGCACATCTGCAACGCTGACACCCTCCCCCCCCCCCGCTATTCCCCACGATACCCTTCCAAAGTTAGACGCCGCCTCCATCCCCCCTAGTCACCCCGCTGCCCGTCTACATTTACACGCCTAGCTATACACCCCACTACATTACGCGCACCATGTTTCACCGTGGCACTACAAGTAACACAACGCCCTGGCACTGCTCCCCGCTCTGGTAGCACAGTCACACCCTTTAAGAAACACCCCACCCATGTCTGCCAGCACACCTGGGCACCCGGCTGCACATCTGCAACGCTGACGCCCTCCCCCCCCCCGCTATTCCCCACGATACCCTTCCAAAGTTAGACGCCGCCTCCATCCCCCCTAGTCACCCCGCTGCCCGTCTACATTTACACGCCTAGCTATACACCCCACTACATTACGCGCCCCATGTATCACCGTGGCACTACAAGTAACACAACGCCCTGGCACTGCTCCCCGCTCTGGTAGCACAGTCACACCCTTTAAGAAACACCCCACCCATGTCTGCCAGCACACCTGGGCACCCGGATGCACATCTGCAACGCTGACACCCTACCCCCCCCCCCGCTATTCCCCACGATACCCTTCCAAATTTAGACGCCGCCTCCATCCCCCCTAGTCACCCCGCTGCCCGTCTACATTTACACGCCTAGCTATACACCCCACTACATTACGCGCACCATGTTTCACCGTGGCACTACAAGTAACACAACGCCCTGGCACTGCTCCCCGCTCTGGTAGCACAGTCACACCCTTTAAGAAACACCCCACCCATGTCTGCCAGCACACCTGGGCACCCAGCTGCACATCTGCAACGCTGACACCCTCCTACCCCCCCCCCCCCCCCCCCCCCCACCGGCTATCACATTTTACAAACTCACAGTTACAGATTTCACATTTTTTTTAAAGTATTCTCTCCTAAACTTTTCCATGATATCACCACTATCACCTTGGCATCATGTCCCAGACTTGCTATTCAGAATTCATTGTAAACTAATCCATTTAAGTTATAGCCAAACAAAGCTATTATTATGAACCTGTCTCTATTCTTTTTTTCCACTCTCATTAGTCTATTCTAAACAGGTTCATTAAATCACCACTATCACCTTGGCGTCAGGTCCAACAGTTTTTTCCACCAATCTTTTCAAAATAATCGAATTAAGTTCCATCTAGACAAAGCCATTCTTCTGAACTTCTTTCAATTTTTTTTGGCCATTTTTTCCAAACGACTTAACTCATGGAACACATACGTCTCCAGTTACCCTTTTAGCATAGATAAGAAAAAGTCTGATTTTTATTATCCCAAATATATGCGCTGCCCTACTAAATTAAATACCAATTCCAATATAATCCATTTAATATGTTTCCACATTAATATCATTACACATGCCACTACCTGAAACTTTGGTACTACAGGCTCCAGCTTGTCCGTTATTCTCCAAATATACTGAAATGAATCCCAGTCCAAACAACCATGCTTTTGAACTTTTTATGAAGAACTGTGCACCTCCATAAGCTGAACATCACCCCGTATCTCCTCCGACTCCCCCTTCTTGTGCTCCCAGAGATTATAGAGCTCCTATCCCATAGATGACAGAGCCCCTACACCTAACGTCTCTACACCCGTTAACTTCCAGAAGACCCCCGCTATTAGCGCTACCACCTTCGCTGATTCCACCCTTGGAACTACAGCTCCCAGCAAGTCCTTACCACCACCGCCACAAGCCCCTCTGCCCGTCACCTGAACTGCTTAGCCCCCCTAGTCCCTGCAGTGCACCCCTTCTTCCAACCACTACTCCCTCCATGTCCTCCCAGCGATCCTGGGTTGCCTACACTTAGTCTTCTCGACACCCCGTCTACTTCAACACTATCCCCCGCTAATCGTGCTACCCCAGCTACTGTTTTAATCCTTGTAACTACAGTTTCCATCCCTCATTTTAGACCCTGCAAGCTTGGCTGTAAAATACATTCCCCACAACACTGCTTTTCACCCCTGCTTGCTGCAGATTACACCATCTTCTACACTACTCCCTCCACTCATTCCTCCACGATATTACCTTGGACCTTGACGTGGTCTCATCCTGACCCCAACCCAAAAATGACATTTTTCCCTACACACAAATTTTTTATTTCATGACTTGAAATATGCACACATCATCCTTAAACCCCACCACCCACAAACAAACACACAATTTACACTCACTGATTGAAATCTGTCTTGAACTAGTCTCTCTTAAACAGGTTCATTAAATCACCACCATCACCTTGGCGTCAGGTCCAACAGTTTTTTCCACCAATCTTTTCAAAATAATCGAATTAAGTTCCATCTAGACAAAGCCATTCTTCTGAACTTCTTTAAATTTTTTTTGTCCATTTTTTCAAAACGACTTAACTCATGGAACACATACGTCTCCAGTTACCCTTTTAGCATAGATAAGAAAAAGTCTGATTTTTATTATCCCAAATATATGCGCTGCCCTACTAAATTAAATACCAATTCCAATACAATCAATTATATATGCTTTCACATAAATATCATAACTCGTTTTACCAAAAAAAAAATCTGGTACAGTGCCCAGCTTTTCTTTTAATCGCAGAATATGCCGATATGATTGCCAGGCCAAACAACCATGCTTCTGCCCATTTCTTGAAGAACTGTTCACCAGAGATTACGGACCCCATACACCTAGATATCTCTACACCCTGTCAACTTATAGACGTCTCCCGCTAATAGAGCTACAGCTGTCGCTGATTCCAACAGTGGAACTACAGCTCCCAGCCATCCCTTACAGCCACAAACTACACAAGCCCCTCTGTCCTCACCTGAACTGCTGCGCACACCTTTTTCCAAACACTATCACATCCATGTCCTCCACGCGATAATGTGTCGCTTACACCTAGCCTCCTCCACACCCTGTCTACTCCCATGCGACCACCCGCTAATAGCGCTACCCCTGTCGAAAATTCTACCCATGGAACTCCAGCTCCCATCAAGTACTTATCACCACCTACACAATCCCCTCTGTCCTTAATCAGAACTGCTGCTCACCTCTTTTTCCCACCACTACTCCCTACCTTTCATCATCTTGATTATGGTTCCACTCCACCTGTTCGCAACTTCACCACGTCTACCTCCATACTCCAATAGTGCTACCCCTGCTGCTGCTGTCACACGTGTAAATACAGTTAAAAACTAACCATTTCATTAGAGATGAGCGGGTTCGGTTTCTCTGAATCCGAACCCGCCCGAACTTCATGTTTTTTTACACGGGTCCGAGCGACTCGGATCTTACCGCCTTGCTCGGTTAACCCGAGCGCGCCCGAACGTCATCATCACGCTGTCGGATTCTCGCGAGGCTCGGATTCTATCGCGAGACTCGGATTCTATATAAGGAGCCGCGCGTCGCGGCCATTTTCACACGTGCATTGAGATTGATAGGGAGAGGACGTGGCTGGCGTCCTCTCCGTTTAGAAATTAAAATAGATAGGAGAGTGAGAGTGAGACACTTCATTTACTTACTGGAGCTTAGGAGGAGTTATACTAGTGACTGATGACCAGTGACCTGACCCACCAGTGCAGTTTTATAATTTATTATTATTTAATAATCCGTTCTGTTCTTGTTCTCTGCCTGAAAAAAACGATACACAGTGACTCAGTTACACTCACATACCATATCTGTGCTCAGCCCAGTGTGCTGCATCATCTATGTATAATATCTGACTGTGCTCACACAGCTTAATTGTGGGGGAGACTGGGGAGCAGTTATAGGTTATAGCAGGAGCCAGGAGTACATATTAAACAGTGCACACTTTTGCTGCCAGAGTGCCACTGCCAGTGTGACTGACCACTGACCACTGTGACCAGTGACCTGACCACACTGACCACCAGTATAGTATATTGTGATTGTCTGCCTGAAAAAGTACACTCGTCGTGTGACTTGTGTGGTGTTTTTTTATTCTATAAAAATTAAAAAACTCATTCTGCTGACAGACAGTGTCCAGCAGGTCCCTCATTATATAATATATACCTGTCCGGCTGCAGTAGTGATATATATATATTTTTTTTATATCATTATTTATCATCCAGTCTATACTAGCAGCAGACACAGTACGGTAGTTCACGGCTGTAGCTACCTCTGTGTCGGCACTCGGCAGTCCATCCATAATTGTATACCACCTACCCGTGGTTTTTTTTTTCTTTCTTCTTTATACATACTACATCTCATTATCATCCAGTCTATATTAGCAGCAGACACAGTACAGTACGGTAGTCCACGGCTGTAGCTACCTCTGTGTCGGCACTCGGCAGTCCATCCATAATTGTATACCACATACCCGTGGTTTTTTTTTCTTCTTCTTTATACATACTACATCTCATTATCATCCAGTCTATATTAGCAGCAGACACAGTACAGTACGGTAGTCCACGGCTGTAGCTACCTCTGTGTCGGCACTCGGCAGTCCATCCATAATTGTATACCACCTACCCGTGGTTTTTTTTTTCTTTCTTCTTTATACATACTACATCTCATTATCATCCAGTCTATATTAGCAGCAGACACAGTACAGTACGGTAGTCCACGGCTGTAGCTATCTCTGTGTCGGCACTCGGCAGTCCATCCATAATTGTATACCACCTACCCGTGGTTTTTTTTTTCTTTCTTCTTTATACATACTACATCTCATTATCAACCAGTCTATATTAGCAGCAGACACAGTACGGTAGTTCACGGCTGTAGCTACCTCTGTGTCGGCACTCGGCAGTCCATCCATAATTGTATACCACCTACCCGTGGTTTTTCTTTCTTTCTTCTTTATACATACTACATCTCATTATCATCCAGTCTATATTAGCAGCAGACACAGTACAGTACGGTAGTCCACGGCTGTAGCTATCTCTGTGTCGGCACTCGGCAGTCCATCCATAATTGTATACCACCTACCCGTGTTTTTTTTTTTTCTTTCTTCTTTATACATACTACATCTCATTATCAACCAGTCTATATTAGCAGCAGACACAGTACGGTAGTTCACGGCTGTAGCTACCTCTGTGTCGGCACTCGGCAGTCCATCCATAATTGTATACCACCTACCCGTGGTTTTTTTTTCTTTCTTCTTTATACATACTACATCTCATTATCATCCAGTCTATATTAGCAGCAGACACAGTACAGTACGGTAGTCCACGGCTGTAGCTACCTCTGTGTCGGCACTCGGCAGTCCATCCATAATTGTATACCACCTACCCGTGTTTTTTTTTTCTTTCTTCTTTATACATACTACATCTCATTATCATCCAGTCTATATTAGCAGCAGACACAGTACAGTACGGTAGTCCACGGCTGTAGCTACCTCTGTGTCGGCACTCGGCAGTCCATCCATAATTGTATACCACCTACCCGTGTTTTTTTTTTCTTTCTTCTTTATACATACTACATCTCATTATCAACCAGTCTATATTAGCAGCAGACACAGTACGGTAGTTCACGGCTGTAGCTACCTCTGTGTCGGCACTCGGCAGTCCATCCATAATTGTATACTAGTATCCATCCATCTCCATTGTTTACCTGAGGTGCCTTTTAGTTGTGCCTATTAAAATATGGAGAACAAAAATGTTGAGGTTCCAAAATTAGGGAAAGATCAAGATCCACTTCCACCTCGTGCTGAAGCTGCTGCCACTAGTCATGGCCGAGACGATGAAATGCCAGCAACGTCGTCTGCCAAGGCCGATGCCCAATGTCATAGTACAGAGCATGTCAAATCCAAAACACCAAATATCAGTAAAAAAAGGACTCCAAAACCTAAAATAAAATTGTCGGAGGAGAAGCGTAAACTTGCCAATATGCCATTTACCACACGGAGTGGCAAGGAACGGCTGAGGCCCTGGCCTATGTTCATGGCTAGTGGTTCAGCTTCACATGAGGATGGAAGCACTCAGCCTCTCGCTAGAAAACTGAAAAGACTCAAGCTGGCAAAAGCACCGCAAAGAACTGTGCGTTCTTCGAAATCCCAAATCCACAAGGAGAGTCCAATTGTGTCGGTTGCGATGCCTGACCTTCCCAACACTGGACGTGAAGAGCATGCGCCTTCCACCATTTGCACGCCCCCTGCAAGTGCTGGAAGGAGCACCCGCAGTCCAGTTCCTGATAGTCAGATTGAAGATGTCAGTGTTGAAGTACACCAGGATGAGGAGGATATGGGTGTTGCTGGCGCTGGGGAGGAAATTGACCAGGAGGATTCTGATGGTGAGGTGGTTTGTTTAAGTCAGGCACCCGGGGAGACACCTGTTGTCCGTGGGAGGAATATGGCCGTTGACATGCCTGGTGAAAATACCAAAAAAATCAGCTCTTCAGTGTGGAGGTATTTCAACAGAAAAGCGGACAACAGGTGTCAAGCCGTGTGTTGCCTTTGTCAAGCTGTAATAAGTAGGGGTAAGGACGTTAACCACCTCGGAACATCCTCCCTTATACGTCACCTGCAGCGCATTCATAATAAGTCAGTGACAAGTTCAAAAACTTTGGGCGACAGCGGAAGCAGTCCACTGACCAGTAAATCCCTTCCTCTTGTAACCAAGCTCACGCAAACCACCCCACCAACTCCCTCAGTGTCAATTTCCTCCTTCCCCAGGAATGCCAATAGTCCTGCAGGCCATGTCACTGGCAATTCTGACGAGTCCTCTCCTGCCTGGGATTCCTCCGATGCATCCTTGCGTGTAACGCCTACTGCTGCTGGCGCTGCTGTTGTTGCTGCTGGGAGTCGATGGTCATCCCAGAGGGGAAGTCGTAAGCCCACTTGTACTACTTCCAGTAAGCAATTGACTGTCCAACAGTCCTTTGCGAGGAAGATGAAATATCACAGCAGTCATCCTGCTGCAAAGCGGATAACTGAGGCCTTGACAACTATGTTGGTGTTAGACGTGCGTCCGGTATCCGCCGTTAGTTCACAGGGAACTAGACAATTTATTGAGGCAGTGTGCCCCCGTTACCAAATACCATCTAGGTTCCACTTCTCTAGGCAGGCGATACCGAGAATGTACACGGACGTCAGAAAAAGACTCACCAGTGTCCTAAAAAATGCAGTTGTACCCAATGTCCACTTAACCACGGACATGTGGACAAGTGGAGCAGGGCAGGGTCAGGACTATATGACTGTGACAGCCCACTGGGTAGATATATGGACTCCCGCCGCAAGAACAGCAGCAGCGGCACCAGTAGCAGCATCTCGCAAACGCCAACTCTTTCCTAGGCAGGCTACGCTTTGTATCACCGCTTTCCAGAATACGCACACAGCTGAAAACCTCTTACGGCAACTGAGGAAGATCATCGCGGAATGGCTTACCCCAATTGGACTCTCCTGTGGATTTGTGGCATCGGACAACGCCAGCAATATTGTGTGTGCATTAAATATGGGCAAATTCCAGCACGTCCCATGTTTTGCACATACCTTGAATTTGGTGGTGCAGAATTTTTTAAAAAACGACAGGGGCGTGCAAGAGATGCTGTCGGTGGCCAGAAGAATTGCGGGACACTTTCGGCGTACAGGCACCACGTACAGAAGACTGGAGCACCACCAAAAACTACTGAACCTGCCCTGCCATCATCTGAAGCAAGAAGTGGTAACGAGGTGGAATTCAACCCTCTATATGCTTCAGAGGTTGGAGGAGCAGCAAAAGGCCATTCAAGCCTATACAATTGAGCATGATATAGGAGGTGGAATGCACCTGTCTCAAGTGCAGTGGAGAATGATTTCAATGTTGTGCAAGGTTCTGATGCCCTTTGAACTTGCCACACGTGAAGTCAGTTCAGACACTGCCAGCCTGAGTCAGGTCATTCCCCTCATCAGGCTTTTGCAGAAGAAGCTGGAGACATTGAAGGAGGAGCTAACACGGAGCGATTCCGCTAGGCATGTGGGACTTGTGGATGGAGCCCTTAATTCGCTTAACAAGGATTCAATCTGTTGAAATCAGAGCACTACATTTTGGCCACCGTGCTCGATCCTAGATTTAAAGCCTACCTTGGATCTCTCTTTCCGGCAGACACAAGTCTGCTGGGGTTGAAAGACCTGCTGGTGAGAAAATTGTCAAGTCAAGCGGAACGCGACCTGTCAACATCTCCTCCTTCACATTCTCCCGCAACTGGGGGTGCGAGGAAAAGGCTCAGAATTCCGAGCCCACCCGCTGGCGGTGATGCAGGGCAGTCTGGAGCGACTGCTGATGCTGACATCTGGTCCGGACTGAAGGACCTGACAACGATTACGGACATGTCGTCTACTGTCACTGCATATGATTCTCTCACCATTGAAAGAATGGTGGAGGATTATATGAGTGACCGCATCCAAGTAGGCACGTCACACAGTCCGTACTTATACTGGCAGGAAAAAGAGGCAATTTGGAGGCCCTTGCACAAACTGGCTTTATTCTACCTAAGTTGCCCTCCCACAAGTGTGTACTCCGAAAGAGTGTTTAGTGCCGCCGCTCACCTTGTCAGCAATCGGCGTACGAGGTTACATCCAGACAATGTGGAGAAGATGATGTTCATTAAAATGAATTATGATCAATTCCTCCGTGGAGACATTGACCAGCAGCAATTGCCTCCACAAAGTACACAGGGAGCTGAGATGGTGGATTCCAGTGGGGACGAATTGATAATCTTTGAGGAGGGGGATGTACACGGTGATATATCGGAGGATGATGATGAGGTGGACATCTTGCCTCTGTAGAGCCAGTTTGTGCAAGGAGAGATTAATTGCTTCTTTTTTGGTGGGGGTCCAAACCAACCCGTCATTTCAGTCACAGTCGTGTGGCAGACCCTGTCACTGAAATGATGGGTTGGTTAAAGTGTGCATGTCCTGTTTATACAACATAAGGGTGGGTGGGAGGGCCCAAGGACAATTCCATCTTGCACCTCTTTTTTCTTTAATTTTTCTTTGCGTCATGTGCTGTTTGGGGAGGGTTTTTTGGAAGGGACATCCTGCGTGACACTGCAGTGCCACTCCTAGATGGGCCCGGTGTTTGTGTCGGCCACTAGGGTCGCTCATCTTACTCACACAGCTACCTCATTGCGCCTCTTTTTTTCTTTGCGTCATGTGCTGTTTGGGGAGGGTTTTTTGGAAGGGACATCCTGCGTGACACTGCAGTGCCACTCCTAGATGGGCCCGGTGTTTGTGTCGGCCACTAGGGTCGCTTATCTTACTCACACAGCTACCTCATTGCGCCTCTTTTTTTCTTTGCGTCATGTGCTGTTTGGGGAGGGTTTTTTGGAAGGGACATCCTGCGTGACACAGCAGTGCCACTCCTAGATGGGCCCGGTGTTTGTGTCGGCCACTAGGGTCGCTTATCTTACTCACACAGCTACCTCATTGCGCCTCTTTTTTTCTTTGCGTCATGTGCTGTTTGGGGAGGGTTTTTTGGAAGGGACATCCTGCGTGACACTGCAGTGACACTCCTAGATGGGCCCGGTGTTTGTGTCGGCCACTAGGGTCGCTTAGCTTAGTCATCCAGCGACCTAGGTGCAAATTTTAGGACTAAAAATAATATTGTGAGGTGTGAGGTATTCAGAATAGACTGAAAATGAGTGTAAATTATGGTTTTTGAGGTTAATAATACTTTGGGATCAAAATGACCCCCAAATTCTATGATTTAAGCTGTTTTTTAGTGTTTTTTGAAAAAAACACCCGAATCCAAAACACACCCGAATCCGACAAAAAAAATTCGGTTAGGTTTTGCCAAAACGCGGTCGAACCCAAAACACGGCCACGGAACCGAACCCAAAACCGAAACACAAAACCCGAAAAATTTCCGGCGCTCATCTCTACATTTCATACATACATGTGCCTCCTATTAAAACAAGCCCAAATAGCCATCCATTCACACTTTGCCCGAATTTTTTTGAAAGAACAGCTTCTGTAGCGCAGCGCAACGCCGTCCTTCCCCTACAAAGATTCTAAAATCGGTTTCTGTTGTCAGTGTATTTGTCCCATAAATATTATTTATATAAACTAAAACGAATAAACTTTTTTTTTAACCAATGGTAGTAAAATATTTTATATCTAAAAACTGATTAACCATCCCTCTTTTTTTTTTTAAAACGTAGTCATCCAATAGGCAACCACTGTGTCTTAACTCCACCTACTTAAAATGGTTTAAAAGTCTAATTTTAAAGATACCTGCTACCATTATACGGAAAAAGTATTCTGTGGTGTATCCTTATACTATAGAGATTGATTCTACAATGGCAGCTCAACCGTCAATTCGTTTTGTTCCTTCACGGAGAGGAATGCTCTTGAATATAGATGGATATCTACTTGCCAAAAACAAGCAGCGCGGGGACGTGGTCTACTGGCACTGTACTGAGAAGGTTACAGGGCCTTGTTCTTGCTATGCCAAGACAACCATCGTGGCCGGAGAGCATCAACTCAACACACACGGAGAACATAATCATGCTCCTAAACCCGAGAAAACAGATGTGGCTATTGCTAAGGATGCTATAAAGCGACGTGCTCGGGACACCAATGACTCACCATCTCAAATAATTCAATCTGTTACCGGTGATATGCCTTCTACAAGTGCACCCTGTTTGCCTAACCGTGAATCTCTCCGTCAGTTAGTGAAAAGAGCCCGGAGAGAAGATTGTCCTCCAGAACCCATTTCCTTGGATGATATAGATGTCCCAGAACATTTGGCTAATATAGATGACATCAAGTTTTTGGGAAAGGACAGTGCTTTCCACAATGAAAGAACTCTTTTATTTTCAACAGAAGCTAACTTAAAAAAACTCCACGAAGCTTGTTGCTGGGTTATGGATGGCACATTCAAGACTTGCCCCACATTATTTCGTCAGATATATTCAATACATGCCATGGTTGGAACTGATGAAACAACACAACGTTTTGTTCCACTTGTATACGGATTGCTCAGTAGCAAAAGTGAAGATTGCTATACCCGTTTTTTCGAAGATCTTCAGGATTATGCACTTGAGTATGATATACAGTTTGCTCCGCTGTTCATTTTAACAGATTTTGAAAATGCTGCAATCCAAGCCGCAAAAAGAGTTTTTCCTGGCAGTACCCATAAATGTTGTTTATTTCATTTAGGACAAAACATTTGGCGTAAAATCCAGTCCTTTGGACTTGCCACACAATATGGACATGACCATGCTTTTTCAATGAAATTGAGGCACCTTCAAGCACTGGCTTTTCTTCCCTCAGATGAAATTCCACCTGCATTTGAGTCTTTAAAATCAGAGATGCCCACTAATGCAGCCCCATTAATGAACTATTTTGAGGAGACATATGTATTGGGACGTATTCGAGACCGTACTAGACGCCCACCTGTCCTATATATTGGTTTTAATTAGGTTCCTGACATTTCTTAGACTGCATGCAGAGCAAGGTGAGTCCTGCACAAATGTATATTGGATTATCAGATGGGGGGGCATTTCCGGGGTGTGGGTCCCCCTGAATTGTTGTGGCTGTTTTGCCTCAGGAGCAACACATATTAACACTTATTTTCATATTTACTTTCATCCCTATCGTGTGTTTTGTTTCAATGTAATTCATTTCCTACCTTCACTTTTCACTACTTTACCTCTCACTACTTTATCTCCCCCTTCACTACCTCTCACTAATTTACCCCTGCTGTTTTCAGCAGCCTCTCTCACTAACCTATTTTCACTTTTTCACTATATATTTTTTCACTTTTGTGTTGCCCTGGGGTCACTCAGCTGCTTCATTTTGGGGGGTCCCGCACCCTAGATTTGTACCCCCCAAAATGTTAGGGACTTGCCCGACTAATGAGGTCACCTGGACGCGGTGGGCAAGCCGTTACTTATGGCCATAACTATGCGAAGAACCTCGCTTAAAATGCAAAATTTTATTGCAATTATTATTATTAATAAATTGGTAATGTTTGAATTGTGCACCTGCAACCTTTTTCTTTGTATGCAGTTCTACTGAAAGGTCTCCGCAGGGTCGCACCTCTCATTACCGGTGTGCACCCCAGGACCCCTCCCCTGTATACCTAATGCTGTGTATTCACATACACAATAGAAGGCCAGAGACCCCTTCTGCCTGGTGGTAGCACCCACGCCCACCTGTCCTATATATTGGTTTTAATTAGGTTCCTGACATTTCTTAGACTGCATGCAGAGCAAGGTGAGTCCTGCACAAATGTATATTGGATTATCAGATGGGGGGGCATTTCCGGGGTGTGGGTCCCCCTGAATTGTTGTGGCTGTTTTGCCTCAGGAGCAACACATATTAACACTTATTTTCATATTTACTTTCATCCCTATCGTGTGTTTTGTTTCAATGTAATTCATTTCCTACCTTCACTTTTCACTACTTTACCTCTCACTACTTTATCTCCCCCTTCACTACCTCTCACTAATTTACCCCTGCTGTTTTCAGCAGCCTCTCTCACTAACCTATTTTCACTTTTTCACTATATATTTTTTCACTTTTGTGTTGCCCTGGGGTCACTCAGCTGCTTCATTTTGGGGGGTCCCGCACCCTAGATTTGTACCCCCCAAAATGTTAGGGACTTGCCCGACTAATGAGGTCACCTGGACGCGGTGGGCAAGCCGTTACTTATGGCCATAACTATGCGAAGAACCTCGCTTAAAATGCAAAATTTTATTGCAATTATTATTATTAATAAATTGGTAATGTTTGAATTGTGCACCTGCAACCTTTTTCTTTGTATGCAGTTCTACTGAAAGGTCTCCGCAGGGTCGCACCTCTCATTACCGGTGTGCACCCCAGGACCCCTCCCCTGTATACCTAATGCTGTGTATTCACATACACAATAGAAGGCCAGAGACCCCTTCTGCCTGGTGGTAGCACCCACGCCCACCTGTCCTATATATTGGTTTTAATTAGGTTCCTGACATTTCTTAGACTGCATGCAGAGCAAGGTGAGTCCTGCACAAATGTATATTGGATTATCAGATGGGGGGGCATTTCCGGGGTGTGGGTCCCCCTGAATTGTTGTGGCTGTTTTGCCTCAGGAGCAACACATATTAACACTTATTTTCATATTTACTTTCATCCCTATCGTGTGTTTTGTTTCTATGTAATTCATTTCCTACCTTCACTTTTCACTACTTTACCTCTCACTACTTTATCTCCCCCTTCACTACCTCTCACTAATTTACCCCTGCTGTTTTCAGCAGCCTCTCTCACTAACCTATTTTCACTTTTTCACTATATATTTTTTCACTTTTGTGTTGCCCTGGGGTCACTCAGTTGCTTCATTTTGGGGGGTCCCGCACCCTAGATTTGTACCCCCCAAAATGTTAGGGACTTGCCCGACTAATGAGGTCACCTGGACGCAGTGGGCAAGCCGTTACTTATGGCCATAACTATGCGAAGAACCTCGCTTAAAATGCAAAATTTTATTGCAATTATTATTATTAATAAATTGGTAATGTTTGAATTGTGCACCTGCAACCTTTTTCTTTGTATGCAGTTCTACTGAAAGGTCTCCGCAGGGTCGCACCTCTCATTACCGGTGTGCACCCCAGGACCCCTCCCCTGTATAGAAGTCAAACAAGCCTATATTTCCCCCAAACATGTGGTCTGTTCACGAGAACATGCGTGGTGGTTTTCAAAGGACACAAAACAAGTTGGAGGGCTGGCATAGGAGATGGAATATTGTCCTTGGAGAGAAAAAGCTTGGAGTGTACAAGCTTATTTTGTGCATGCACAAGGAACAAAAAGTGACTTCCAGTCTCTTAGAAAAAGTGACTTGCAATATTGCCAGAACACCCCCAAAAAGAGAATCCAAAGCTCGTGAAGACGCATTACAAAGATGTGTCTTACAACTTGGTACAGTGGATTTAATGGAATATCTACGTGCCATAGCTTTTCACCTTCAATTTGAATAATTTATTCTCTACTTGGCAATTGTAATATTTTCCTCCAGTTTTTTTCCGTTTTTGAGTTATATAATTTATTTTTAAATTGTTAAATTTTTCTATAGTTTTTTTGGTATAATAAACATGTTATGGATCCAGACTACTGGTAAGTAACAAATTATAAATTAAATGTGTACTATGTAAATTATAATTAGCATGTACTTGCATAAAATGATATTCTAATATTTTCCATAGCTGTTTAGTTTTTTCATATGTATTTTTTTAATGTTAACCAATTAATTTTAGCAACAAGGTTATTTTGATCAGTGAGAAGGGTTTATAAAAATTTGTTAGTTTCAATATAGTTTTTTCCCCCCATGTTAAAATCCAAACCTGCTAACTTTGTTACACTATTTTAACTTATTCAGCACAAAACCCCAAAGAGTAATAGTAGGAGATTGTCTACCCTACATATCAGACTGTATTTTTAAATCTTGATAATTTGTAAAAAAATATAACTATAAAACAGAAAAAAATTACACACCTATTTTACTAATTATTTTCTCCAGTTACGACTAATGAAACCGGATGGAATCATCTGCCACCAAACAGGAAGAAGAACGCTAAGCTCAACAACAGAGTCCTATGCGGTGATATCATTTTAATTTATTTCATGTTTCAATGTTAATGTTAATGTTTTTACGTTTAATTTAACACGTTTTATCAACATAATCTTATACGTTTAAAAGAGTTATTAATTACAAAATAGTTTTTAATCAATGTATGCTTCATTTCAGTTATCCAACATTTATGTTCTACAACATTTTACATTCTTGACGCTGTGTTTTGGGAATACATGCGCGTGTATGTATTTACAGTTTTTGGGCAATGATGATAGCGTCATTTGGCCAGATAGTTAAATCTATCAAAGAGGCAAATACTAGCTATTCTGAGCCCAAGCCCATAGCCTATCTCAAATCATGCAATAAAATCTTTCATTTTAATTTTAAAATTATATTTTTAAAATACAAACAATAATATATTCCAATCATTTTAGAAAATCATAATGTTGATTAACAATTACTAATAAAATTTATATAAAATAGATACACTATTTTAAATACTATATTATTGTCCCTTAGACACAGGCACATAGTTAAAAATCTTGCGTCATACTTTATAGGTCACCATAACCTAACTGATATTTCCTGGCAAGGCGTGTTGTATATAGTTGAAGGAACATATAATTATTAGCCATTGTAAATATTGAAATATCTTGTTATTTTTATGCAATCCAGAGTGCTGTACCACTATTTTCAACACAACTATACATACCTTGGACCAAAAACTACCCATTTGTGGTAATTCCAAGTAGATGGCAGCAGGAATTATGTTAGCAACTGGGCCAAAACATGTGCACTGCAGGGGAGGCAGAGAGAGTTAGATTTCGGTGTGTTGTGTTCAATCTGCAATCTAATTTGCATTGTAAAAATAAAGCTGCCAGTATTTACCCTGCACTTAACTAAAATAAAATAACCCACCCAAATATAACTCTCTATGCAAATGTTATATCTGCCTCCCCTGCAGTGCACATGGTTTTTACCAACTCCTGAAAAATTTCCTGCTGCAATTAACTTGTAATTACCCCCCTTACCCAAAGATTTGCAATTCTCATCCCATTACATACCTCTATCTAATTATTACACATATTTTTATAAATATATTTTATTAAAATACAAATATTGATATTAATACAAGTCAAAAATTATATTCTACAAAGCTTGGACTATCTATGTTAACATTTATCAAATTATTTGATAAAAAATTAAGAATGAACATGCTGCTGTGTGACCACTAGACTTGTTTTTGATTTCAATTTTATGTACAATCCTGTCCAAAATTTCCCTTATTTTTCTAGATGAAATCACCCTATTGCAAATCGACGTTTTGTGATAAACAACATCCGTCATCTACGTGTGCAGACTGAGTGATTAACTGGGGAAGGTGCACGTGTCTCAAGTCCAGCGACGACAATATTTAAAGACATTGTACATTTAGTTCCACAGAGGAAATTCACTATTCCTGTTAATGCTTTCATCCAAATTGTATTATATATATATATACACACACACACACACACACACACATATATATATATATATATATATATATATATATATAAATATATATATATATATATATATATATATCTATCATTCACAAATGGGTGGCACTCACGAGGACTTGTCACAGCAGAAAGAACTAACGAGAGAGACTGAGCTCTGGTAACGTTTCAGCTATATTCTAGCTTTCGTCAGACCCGTTCTGACGAAAGCTAGAATATAGCTGAAACGTTACCAGAGCTCAGTCTCTCTCGTTATTTATTTCCGCTGTGACAAGTCCTCGTGAGTGCCACCTATTTGTGAATGATTTATACTGGCATGCAGCCAGGAAAGGCACCGAGGCAGCTGCTAATAACGACAGAGTGCCGTTCTTTTTGGATTATATATATATATATATATATATATATTAGTATTATTTTATTTTATAAATTCAGTTTTATGCACTCTGAAATAAATAATCAACATCACAGTGGTCCCCTTTGTCATCCCTTCTGTAAATTTCTAATTAATATTGTATTTTAAAATGCCATGCTCCAACATTATATTTTAAATACAAAAGCCCTATAGGCAGTATATGTTAAATACAACCGAGATGAGATGATTTGCCATAGTTTAAAAAAAAGATACTTTCAATGCCCCAGAAGTATACCAGATTTTGTTGTATCCATGCTTTGCTACTGTCCACGTAATTTTATCATCCTGTCATCTTTACATAAGCGTCATTTCCAAGGCATGGCTAAGATGTATACTTTTACCGTTGTTGTGCCTTGAACACCGCATTGGTGAATGCCTTATATATTCCCAAATTCAAGATGTGTTAAGATTGTCAGTCATGTTAATTAAATGTGTATTATATGACAATATTAGATACACAAATTGAAATCTTCAAAAAAATTTATTTAAAGTACAACAAATAAAACTACAACCACTTTGTAATAACACATAACATTAAGTTATACAAACATTTAAACAATTTATTGAAAGTTCTACAACAATTTTTTATTAAGACATAACAGAAAGTTAAACAAACTTACCAAAAATTTATTGAAATTATAACAACAACCACTTGGTTAGAACACAATATTAAGTTATACAAATATTTAACATATCAAAAAATATAGCAAGTGCAGTCTGTCACATTAAAAAAATCTTTATTCAATTCAGATTAACTGTAAAGAAAAACTTAATTCTATACACGTTGTTTCTTGATAGTACCTAAAATCAAACAATGCTTAGAAATGTTTAACTCTATTTCTTAATATATTATCCCTTTATTAACAGTAAATTATATAGTGTTGCAGATAACATTGCACTGAAGTATGTGGTCATTGTCTTATATTTTCCAAAATCCCCTTACCAAACATTAATTTTTCATTCCCACAAATGGGTATCAACCCATGTTTTTCATCTGAGGTGGAAATGGTACAATGAACGGGCTCAGTACCAGCTTTGGAATTGATTTATTTTGAATCCAAATTTTAATTTTTAGAAGGTGGTAAGCCTGCTTTGAAAACTAAGTGAGGTAAGAATCATTGAACTAACTGTCCTTCTACCCCTGTGCAGTACAATCTTTTACCCATGGATGTAGGACAGATGTCGGCCATATGTTATCCGTAAAATTAAAAACGTGGTCCCACCTGCCTATTGCTCAGGCAGTTGGGTCCACCGGGAGTCTGAAGGCTTTGAGTAAGCAGATCTTGAGTTTTGTTCCTGAAAACCAGTCGCAGCATTTTTCATATACTCCCCTCTCAAGGTAATAGAGGATGCAGTGTTTTTCTTTTATTATTTATTCCTCCAAAAGGAATGCAATATAGGGGCAGTATACGATTTCGTAGCCGGTATAGCTGTGGAAGGAAGATATGTATACTTACCCACCATTGCCTTAGTTACTCACTTATCGATTTCAACCAAAAACATGGACTCACCTGTGAAGGGCAGGATGTACACGTTTCTCCTGTAGTCTGCTTCCGCAGTCCATTGTCTGTGGTAGTCTGTAGATGGTATCCTTGTGCCGCCATATACATAGTCTACAAGCTAATTGTTACGCCGGAACTGTACTCACCACTCTTCATATCTTCATGCTCTGTTAGGGGTGTTGTTTGTTCTTGTGAATAACTCCATCATGTGCTCCTTGTGTCAGAGTACAGAGTACAGAGTAGGAACAGGACCATTAACTCTTTACCATTTTTTTCTGTTCTCCTTCCCAAGTCCAACGAAGCAGGCATACTGGTCCAACCCATTCTCCGGTCAAATACTAACCTTAAACTAATAAAAATCTGCTAAAATCCTCAGGAGCTCTCACACTTGTGAATTTCTCCTCCAGGTAGATTTTCTAAACAGTCTACTAGGAGCGACATAGAGGGATTAGCTAGTCAACACTACTAAAGAGCACATGGCTCCTAGTGGACCTGTCTATTGTCCATGGTACTAATGTTTACCCCAGTTTCCTCTAGGATGCAAGATAAAGTACTTTATTTTGAATCCTGAGGAATACAGGTAACCGAATGAGCCACTAACAGAGTGCATCTGCATGCTATGAGCATCTAGCGTGTTCATATAGCCTCACAGCTGCATACATTATGGATTTTTGTGGTTAATACTCTCAATTTTTTTTAAAACAGTTCCAACAATCAATGCTGGCGATCATGCGAGCATTGGATTACAGTTTTTGAAGTCCTAGTTTAGCTATGCCCCCATTTTTGAGCTTCTTTATTTGATGCCTGGAACAATGACTTTAGGGTTGATGTTTTTGGTTTTGACTGTAGAAGGCTTCTGTGCCGCAATGATCTTTTAGTTCCAAACTCTTCGGTTCTTCCATCATGGACGTTCTGCAAAAGGAGATTAAAATAGTAAATTTAGAGTTATTTTTCAATACAGCCATATTAATGTATAACCATGTCCCCTCATACCTCAACTTTTCACAACTTAGTTTTCTGCAAATACAGCATTTGACCATTTTGATGCTGTAATAGTAAACATGATTTTTTTATTAAATTGAAATAAGACTCCATGTCCTCCGTATTTTCTCAGTAATTTGTATAATGTCGCTTATTGTTTAGATCACAGATTTTAGCCCTTGTAATAAAGATACAGACCCCCACCAAAAACATTACCATACTCTGCGTAAGACACTTCATCATCATTGTCAGCTTGCATCATATATGCCACAGTACGCATTGTTGGACTAATGGTAAGGGTCTGTGACTCTGGCTCTGGTATTGTCACTTAATCTCTATTCATCATGTCACCCATAGACTGAGTTAACTTTTTCATCTCTTTCTCAGTATGCTAAAATTTGATATAAATATTTGATATGATCCCTTTAATGGCATCTTTTTGATTAGTCCCTCTCGCCTGAGAATGTCTAATAGTTTTGTTACATTTACTATATTAACCCGAGGAATATAGACACTCTGCTGTGCATCAAACACATGAACATGACATTGTAATGTGAAGGGACACACGCACACACATGAAAATTGAAAAACACAATTTATCACAGAGCCAACATGGAACCACAGAACATGGATACCGCAACACCAACTTTTTAAAAATTACAAATCAGCTGGGTTGCTAAATCAAGTTAATTAAATTTTTATTTCTATTCTACAATGCTCCCCCCCCCCCCCTTACTAAGAAGGATTGGTACCGCTGTGGAGCCAGACTTAGTTGAGGAGATGCGCTTCCCTGTGATGCCTGTTAGTGTAATCTGCCAAAATAACATTGCGCTTGCGAGATCAGTCACCTATCAGCGTGGAACAGTACCAGTAAGCCTATATGAGGTTGGCCTGTTCCACACAACCCTAAGTCCCACTAAGCATGCAGGCTTGTGTCAACCAGTCCTGCATGAAAAATGTGAAAAACAAAAGCAGATAATTAACAATCTTGCACAAGTGTGCCCGGCTCCTACGGTCACATAATTAAAATTGCGTCTGTTAGTATGGGAATACAACAGGCATCCACCATACACTATTTACTAAAGTGCCCAAGGCAAATATAGAACTGGTCCATACCCCGTAAAACTAATGTGTATCCATTATCTTCTGTGACTTAAGAAAAATCAGGCTTATACGATGCAGCATACCTTGGTAGCTCTATGCCTGCATCATTATTCTGTTGTCTTCTCGGACTGGACCCTTCTCCGATTAGGTCTTGCCAGTTGTCTGTATGCTGTAAAGAAAAAAAGACACAGTCAGTTTATAAAAAAAACTACCTTTGTTTGTCACTAACTGTCCCTGACACCATTGCTGATCTCCTTTCCCTAACTTAGCACACCACTACGGACAAATACCTAACTTGTTGGGGAAAAGAAAGAGGAAAAAGCTAGATGACTTACCCTTGGCAAGTCCTCCGCCAAGCTCTATGCCAGCCTCTGTGCTTGATTAGCGGACTGGACCCTTCTCCGATTAGGTCTTGCCAGTTGTCGGTATGCTGTAAAGAAAAAAAGACACAGTCAGTTTATAAAAAAAACTACCTTTGTTTGTCACTAACTGTCCCTGACACCATTGCTGATCTCCTTTCCCTAACTTAGCACACCACTACGGACAAATACCTAACTTGTTGGGGAAAAGAAAGAGGAAAAAGCTAGATGACTTACCCTTGGCAAGTCCTCCGCCAAGCTCTATGCCAGCCTCTGTGCTTGATTAGCGGACTGGACCCTTCTCCGATTAGGTCTTGCCAGTTGTCGGTATGCTGTAAAGAAAAAAAGACACAGTCAGTTTATAAAAAAAACTACCTTTGTTTGTCACTAACTGTCCCTGACACCATTGCTGATCTCCTTTCCCTAACTTAGCACACCACTACGGACAAATACCTAACTTGTTGGGGAAAAGAAAGAGGAAAAAGCTAGATGACTTACCCTTGGCAAGTCCTCCGCCAAGCTCTATGCCAGCCTCTGTGCTTGATTAGCGGACTGGACCCTTCTCCGATTAGGTCTTGCCAGTTGTCTGTATGCTGTAAAGAAAAAAAGACACAGTCAGTTTATAAAAAAAACTACCTTTGTTTGTCACTAACTGTCCCTGACACCATTGCTGATCTCCTTTCCCTAACTTAGCACACCACTACGGACAAATACCTAACTTGTTGGGGAAAAGAAAGAGGAAAAAGCTAGATGACTTACCCTTGGCAAGTCCTCCGCCAAGCTCTATGCCAGCCTCTGTGCTTGATTAGCGGACTGGACCCTTCTCCGATTAGGTCTTGCCAGTTGTCTGTATGCTGTAAAGAAAAAAAGACACAGTCAGTTTATAAAAAAAACTACCTTTGTTTGTCACTAACTGTCCCTGACACCATTGCTGATCTCCTTTCCCTAACTTAGCACACCACTACGGACAAATACCTAACTTGTTGGGGAAAAGAAAGAGGAAAAAGCTAGATGACTTACCCTTGGCAAGTCCTCCGCCAAGCTCTATGCCAGCCTCTGTGCTTGATTAGCGGACTGGACCCTTCTCCGATTAGGTCTTGCCAGTTGTCGGTATGCTGTAAAGAAAAAAAGACACTGTCAGTTTATAAAAAAAACTACCTTTGTTTGTCACTAACTGTCCCTGACACCATTGCTGATCTCCTTTCCCTAACTTAGCACACCACTACGGACAAATACCTAACTTGTTGGGGAAAAGAAAGAGGAAAAAGCTAGATGACTTACCCTTGGCAAGTCCTCCGCCAAGCTCTATGCCAGCCTCTGTGCTTGATTAGCGGACTGATCCCTGTGTCCGGCTAGTTTGCTGTTGTGGACGGCTCCTCCTGGGCTCCTGACGGCTCCTCCGGGGCTGTGGCATGCTCCTCCGGTGCTGTGGCATGCTCCTCCTGGGCTCGGGCATGCTCCTCCTGGGCTCGGGCATGCTCCTCCTGTGCTCTGTTCCACATAACCGTCTGTGCTTGTTCCAACATCTCCTGCTGTGCTCTGTTCCACATCTCTTGCTGTATTATGGACTGCTCCAATTCTTCTGACCTTTGACGCTGCAGTCTCAAAACTGACAATGCTCTTTGGTAAGCCAGATCTCCTCTCTCTTCTTGAGCATACATTTCTTGATCAATTGATGTTCTGTTTGATGGTGTTGTGACTTCCGAACTTCGTTCTGCCTGCTGTGGTTGTGCGCTGTGCAATCTTCTTCCTTCGTCTGTCATCAGCTGCAGGCTTGTTGAAATCATGCTTGTGTTTAGGTTGCACTGTTGTTGCCACAGTAGCATGCTTTGAAGGCCTGTTCCAATCTGTTGGCATTGCAATGAAATATGTTCCAGAGAATCATTGTGTTGTCGACAGAGTTGTTCCTGATGCGATTCTCCATCCCGCTGTTCATTTTGTTGGGTGCTGATCTGTTCAATCTTCTGCTGCATGCTCTTGCAATGTCCAACCACCGACATATGTGCTGACACAAGTTGATCGTAGTATCGGGCCAGCGATATCATTGCGTCATTTTGTTGAACAACAGCTGTCTTGATATGGTCGATGTTCTGTTCCATGTTGTCCAAACGATTATTAATCCTTTGGCTTTCTTCAGCTCTACATTGCTCCATGTTCTTTAAAGCTTCCAGTATTAGATTGAGTGATGACTCTGTAATACAAGTAAATAATTTAGTTTAACAAATTACAGTTGAACACAATTAAACACTCCTAAATTGTAAATAAATATAAAATTGCTACCTCCTCGCGTAGTTTCCGGTGTTTTTGATTCAAGGACTTCTGGTACACTGCCTGAAGTTTCCATGTCCGGAATTTGCTCTGTTCTTTCAACAAGATTATGGTCTCCAATTGCAGGGCAGCTCTGTGAAAAGGACTCTTCTGGCAGTGTCTGTGGGTGCCCCTGTGATGAATTTTCTTCTGGAAGTGGCTGTTGGGATGATGTTTCTTCCTGCACCGTGGGTGGGTGCCTCTGGGCTGATTCTGTTTGAAGTGTCGCTGCTTGCAGTGTTGAATCAATCGGCAATATTGTATGCTGTATCTGGGTTTCTAAAATGTCAATATAGATATATACAATAATTATAACCCAAAAATATGCAGCGCCAGAAATACAGACAGCTAAAGATACGCAAACAGTGCAAGCTAGAGGTATATACCCATTGATAGATATACATGTACCAAAATTTTTAATTTCATGTACAAAAACTATGCCTTACCGGTATCCTCAGCACCTCCTCCAGTTGTCGGATATCCAAAAGAAACTCTTCTCTTTGCCTTAACTGTGGAATCTGTAATATTTATATAAAGAACATACTGTAGTTATTAGTTTTGTTTCCATACAAAATATTTTTTGTATATATATATATATATATATATATATATATCTGAAAATACGATATGTCCCTAACCTTTCTGCGATTTTGTTTTCTTCTTTGGCGTTGTTTCCGTTTGTGGCGTGCTATGTTTTGTTGGCGTAGAATCTTTTGTGGCTCCTTTTGAAAGAAATAAGAAATTTAAATTTTTGTTTAAATAATTACTTTTTTAAAAAGAATATTAAAAAATTAATTTTATAGAATTTTTAAAAATAATACCTTCTGCACTGGTTCCTGCCATTTCTTCCTGCACAAGTACGAAGTAGTTCTCCATCTTCTTTTCCCAATCCTTGTGTAATTTTTGCCCTTTTTGGATCTTGCGATTGACGGATCGTCTACAGTCGCGTAACCTTTTCTTGCAACTTTCGTTGCTTAGCTTGAACCCACCTCCCAAAGAAACTGATTCAGAGATTTCATTCCACGTCGTTCCCTTGAATCGGTGATGAACATTTCTTGCCGGCGAGCCGAAAAGTTGAAAGGAGTGATGAACAACTTGATTGATTAGGGTGTCCGTTTCTTCATCTGTGAAGTTGGGTGCCCTGCTGCTGGATTCTTCTCCCGAGTCCGCTTCTTCATGCGAAACTCTGCCATGGTCGGTTGGTGATGTTTGTTGCTGTCTTTCCGAGGATTCTTCTTCCTGTGCGGATAGAGAAAGCCTCCTTGCTACTTCCTCGGACATCTCTGAAAAAAAAACTTAAAAAAAAAAAAATCATAATAAGATTAATAATAATAATAATAATAATAATAATAATAATAATAATTAGTATACTAGCAGTGCAACATACCCAAATTTTGCCAACCAGCTGTTACAAATATACACAAGTAATGAACCCCAGCAGTGCCAAATATAGAAATTATGCCACTCAGCAGTTCCAGATACCCAAATTATGCCACCCAGCAGTGCCAAATACAGAAATTATGCCACCCAGCAGTGCCAGATACCCAAATTATGCCACCCAGCAGTGCCAAATACAGAAATTATGCCATCCAGCAGTGCCAGATACCCAAATTATGCCACCCAGCAGTGCCAAATACATAAATTATGCCACCCAGCAGTGCCAAATATAGAAATTATGCCACTCAGCAGTGCCAGATACCCAAATTATGCCACCCAGCAGTGCCAAATACAGAAATTATGCCACCCAGCAGTGCCAGATACCCAAATTATGCCACCCAGCAGTGCCAAATATAGAAATGATGCCACTCAGCAGTGCCAGATACCCAAATTATGCCACCCAGCAGTGCCAAATACATAAATTATGCCACCCAGCAGTGCCAAATACAGAAATTATGCCACCCAGCAGTGCCAGATACCTAAATTATGCCACCCAGCAGTGCCAAATACAGAAATTATGCCACCCAGCAGTGCCAAATACAGAAATTATGCCATCCAGCAGTGCCAGATACCCAAATTATGCCACCCAGCATTGCCAAATACAGAAATGATGCCACCCAGCAGTGCCAGATACCCAAATTATGCCACCCAGCAGTGCCAAATACAGAAATTATGCCACCCAGCAGTGCCAAATATAGAAATTATGCCACCCAGCAGTGCCAAATACAGAATTTATGCCACCCAGCAGTGCCAGATACCCAAATTATGCCACCCAGCAGTGCCAAATATAGAAATTATGCCACTCAGCAGTGCCAGATACCCAAATTATGCCACCCAGCAGTGCCAAATACAGAAATTATGCCACCCAGCAGTGCCAGATACCCAAATTATGCCACCCAGCAGTGCCAAATACATAAATTATGCCACCCAGCAGTGCCAAATACAGAAATTATGCCACCCAGCAGTGCCAGATACCCAAATTATGCCACCCAGCAGTGCCAAATACAGAAATTATGCCACCCAGCAGTGCCAGATACCCAAATTATGCCACCCAGCAGTGCCAAATACATAAATTATGCCACCCAGCAGTGCCAAATACAGAAATTATGCCACCCAGCAGTGCCAAATACAGAAATTATGCCACCCAGCAGTGCCAGATACCCAAATTATGCCACCCAGCAGTGCCAAATACAGAAATTATGCCACCCAGCAGTGCCATATACAGAAATTATGCCATCCAGCAGTGCCAGATACCCAAATTATGCCTCCCAGCAGTGCCAGATACCCAAATTATGCCACCCACCAGTGCCAAATACATAAATTATGCCACCCAGCAGTGCCAAATACAGAAATGATGCCACCCAGCAGTGCCAGATACCCAAATTATGCCACCCAGCAGTGCCAAATACAGAAATTATGCCATCCAGCAGTGCCAGATACCCAAATTATGCCACCCAGCAGTGCCAGATACCCAAATTATGCCACCCACCCGTGCCAAATACAGAAATTATGCCACCCAGCAGTGCCAAATATAGAAATTATGGCACCCAGCAGTGCCAAATATAGAAATCATGCCACTCAGCAGTGCCAGATACCCAAATTATGCCACCCAGCAGTGCCAAATACAGAAATTATGCCATCCAGCAGTGCCAGATACCCAAATTATGCCACCCAGCAGTGCCAAATACAGAAATTATGCCACCCAGCAGTGCCAAATACATAAATTATGCCACCCAGCAGTGCCAGATACCCAAATTATGCCACCCAGCAGTGCCAAATACAGAAATTATGCCATCCAGCAGTGCCAGATACCCAAATTATGCCACCCAGCAGTGCCAGATACCCAAATTATGCCACCCAGCAGTGCCAAATACAGAAATTATGCCACCCAGCAGTGCCAAATATAGAAATTATGCCACCCAGCAGTGCCAAATACAGAAATTATGCCACCCAGCAGTGCCAGATACCCAAATTATGCCACCCAGCAGTGCCAAATACATAAATTATGCCACCCAGCAGTGCCAGATACCCAAATTATGCCACCCAGCAGTGCCAAATACAGAAATTATGCCATCCAGCAGTGCCAGATACCCAAATTATGCCACCCAGCAGTGCCAGATACCCAAATTATGCCACCCAGCAGTGCCAAATACAGAAATTATGCCGCCCAGCAGTGCCAAATACAGAAATTATGCCACCCAGCAGTGCCAAATACAGAAATTATGCCATCGAGCAGTGCCAGATACCCAAATTATGCCACCCAGCAGTGCCAGATACCCAAATTATGCCACCCAGCAGTGCCAAATACAGAAATTATGCCACCCAGCAGTGCCAAATACAGAAATTATGCCACCCAGCAGTGCCAGATACCCAAATTATGCCACCCAGCAGTGCCAAATACAGAAATTATGCCACCCAGCAGTGCCAAATACAGAAATTATGCCATCCAGCAGTGCCAGATACCCAAATTATGCCACCCAGCAGTGCCAGATACCCAAATTATGCCACCCACCAGTGCCAAATACATAAATTATGCCACCCAGCAGTGCCAAATACAGAAATGATGCCACCCAGCAGTGCCAGATACCCAAATTATGCCACCCAGCAGTGCCAAATACAGAAATTATGCCATCCAGCAGTGCCAGATACCCAAATTATGCCACCCAGCAGTGCCAGATACCCAAATTATGCCACCCAGCAGTGCCAAATACAGAAATTATGCCACCCAGCAGTGCCAAATATAGAAATTATGGCACCCAGCAGTGCCAAATATAGAAATCATGCCACTCAGCAGTGCCAGATACCCAAATTATGCCACCCAGCAGTGCCAAATACAGAAATTATGCCATCCAGCAGTGCCAGATACCCAAATTATGCCACCCAGCAGTGCCAAATACAGAAATTATGCCACCCAGCAGTGCCAAATACATAAATTATGCCACCCAGCAGTGCCAGATACCCAAATTATGCCACCCAGCAGTGCCAAATACAGAAATTATGCCATCCAGCAGTGCCAGATACCCAAATTATGCCACCCAGCAGTGCCAGATACCCAAATTATGCCACCCAGCAGTGCCAAATACAGAAATTATGCCACCCAGCAGTGCCAAATATAGAAATTATGCCACCCAGCAGTGCCAAATACAGAAATTATGCCACCCAGCAGTGCCAGATACCCAAATTATGCCACCCAGCAGTGCCACATATAGAAATTATGCCACTCAGCAGTGCCAGATACCCAAATTATGCCACCCAGCAGTGCCAAATACAGAAATTATGCCACCCAGCAGTGTCAGATACCCAAATTATGCCACCCAGCAGTGCCAAATACATAAATTATGCCACCCAGCAGTGCCAAATACAGAAATTATGCCACCCAGCAGTGCCAGATACCCAAATTATGCCACCCAGCAGTGCCAAATACAGAAATTATGCCACCCAGCAGTGCCAAATACAGAAATTATGCCATCCAGCAGTGCCAGATACCCAAATTATGCCACCCAGCAGTGCCAGATACCGAAATTATGCCACCCACCAGTGCCAAATACAGAAATTATGCCACCCAGCAGTGCCAAATATAGAAATTATGGCACCCAGCAGTGCCAAATATAGAAATCATGCCACTCAGCAGTGCCAGATACCCAAATTATGCCACCCAGCAGTGCCAAATACAGAAATTATGCCATCCAGCAGTGCCAGATACCCAAATTATGCCACCCAGCAGTGCCAAATACATAAATTATGCCACCCAGCAGTGCCAAATACAGAAATTATGCCAAACAGCTGTGACATATACACAAATAATGAACCCAAGCAGTGACAGATATGCACATTTGGCAAACAAACGGTGAAAAATACACACATTATGCCAGAAAGCAGTGCCAGATACCGACATCTCACACACTGCAGTAACAGATATACAAATAATGCCAATCAGCAGTGGCAGGGATAGCAGTTGGAAGAGATAATAAGAAACATGGGACAGTTTATTTAGCATGATAGTGTAATAGAAAGACAGAGTACATTTAGCTCAGCGCTTACCTATTAAGATGAGAAAAAAAACTGGATTGGTCTTCTCCTCTTCGTATGAAGAATTCTTGTCACGGTCACTTCTCCAGAAAAGCTCTGATATGTAAATCAGAATCGCTAGAAGCCAATCACAAGACGCTAACAGACCGTATACAGCCAGTTAGCAGTCTCAAGCAAATGGCGCCTATGCAAGGGAGGGACAGAGTTTATATTCTGTGTAAAAGTGCGGGAACATCGCTCCTCCTTCAAATAGGAATCATGTAGTATTATTGGCTAATTTAGTGGCACCACTATACGTCAGGCCATACTGAACTGTTGATTTGTCTTATGTAGGAGTATATTTTATTGGTTGGATTTCAGCGCGAACGGACATGTTATGTTTTGATTGGTGTCATCAGTGATAGCATTATTTAAATCAAATTTAAAAATAAAAAACATTAACCGGAATGTATCTTGGAACGTTGTCCCTGAACGGTTAATTTAAGCAAACTCTGCCATTATGGAGCTTGCAGTACTTATCGACGGGGATTATGTAGCTGGAGTGTTGGTGTAATTTTGGCACATGTAGTGCAATGGGGAATGCTGGCTGCACCTCAGCACGAGAACGGGGTGACGTTCCGGTGTGCTGGGGCGTATAGGGGCAGTACACGGCTGTGGGGGAGCTTATGGTGGGAGAGGGGTAGATGGCTAGAGAGAGCGGTGTGCGTCTTGGGGTACATGGCTGGTGATAGCGGGTGTTCGGGGGACAGTTGGAGGGAGGCGTTGTGTTACTTGTAGTGCCACAGTGAAACATGGTGCGCGTAATGTAGTGGGGTGTATAGCTAGGCGTGTAAATGTAGACGGGCAGCGAAGTGACTAGGGGGGATGGAGGCGGCGTCTAACTTTGGACGGGTATCGTGGGGAATAGCGGGGGGGGGAGGGTGTCAGCGTTGCAGATGTGCAGCCAGGTGCCCAGGTGTGCTGGTAGACATGGGTGGGGTGTTTCTTAAAGGGTGTGACTGTGCTACCAGAGCGGGGAGCAGTGCCAGGGCGTTGTGTTACTTGTAGTGCCACGGTGAAACATGGGGCGCGTAATGTAGTGGGGTGTATAGCTAGGCGTGTAAATGTAGACGGGCAGCGGGATGACTAGGGGGGATGGAGGCGGCGTCTAACTTTGGAAGGGTATCGTGGGGAATAGCGGGGGGGGGGGGGGGAGGGTGTCAGCGTTGCAGATGTGCAGCCGGGTGCCCAGGTGTGCTGGCAGACATGGGTGGGGTGTTTCTTAAAGGGTGTGACTGTGCTACCAGAGCGGAGAGCAGTGCCAGGGCGTTGTGTTACTTGTAGTGCCACGGTGAAACATGGTGCGCGCAATGTAGTGGGGTGTATAGCTAGGCGTGTAAATGTAGACGGGCAGCGGGGTGACTAGGGGGGATGGAGGCGGCGTCTAACTTTGGAAGGGTATCGTGGGGAATAGCGGGGGGGGGGGGAGGGTGTCAGCGTTGCAGATGTGCATCCGGGTGCCCAGGTGTGCTGGCAGACATGGGTGGGGTGTTTCTTAAAGGGTGTGACTGTGCTACCAGAGCGGGGAGCAGTGCCAGGGCGTTGTGTTACTTGTAGTGCCACGGTGAAACATGGTGCGCGTAATGTAGTGGGGTGTATAGCTAGGCGTGTAAATG